>NC_053500.1:21803067-22405151 GCF_905171775.1 Rana temporaria | reverse complement strand
CAGATTTAATAAAGGGTCACATATCACACCTCCTGCGATCATCAAAATGTCTCTGATCATTTCAAACCAAACTACCATGTATAAAAAAGAAAAAGGGTTTCCATTACACAAATTAAAAACAAAGCTAAAAAAAGAAGCAGCTTTTTAAATGTTTATATTCTATAACTATTCTTATACAGTGGGGATCGAAAGTTTGGGCACCCCAGGTAAAAATTTGTATTAATGTGCATAACGAAGCCAAGGAAAGATGGAAAAATCTCCAAAAGGAATCAAATTACAGATTAGACATTCTTATAATATGTCAAAAAAAGTTAGATCTTATTTCCATCATTTAAGCTTCGTACACACGATGAGAACGGTCTGATGGACCGTTGTCGTCGGTTAACCGATGAAGCTGACTGATGGTCCGTCGCGCCTACACACCATCGGTTAAAAAAACGATTGTGTCTGAACACGGTGACGTAAAACACAACGACGTGCTGAAAAAAACGAAATTCAATGCTTCCAAGCATGCGTCGACTTGATTCTGAGAATGCGTGGATTTTTAACCGATGGTTGTGCCTACTAACGATCGTTTTTTTCCCATCGGTTAGGAATCTATCGGTTAAATTTAAAGCAAGTTGGCTTTTTTTTAACCGATGGTTAAATAACCTATGGGGCCCACACACGATCGGTTTTGACCGATGAAAACGGTCCATCAGACCGTTGTCCTCTGGTTAACCTATCGTGTGTACGAGGCCTTATTACACATTTTCAAAATTACAGAAAACAAAAAAATGGCGTCTGCAAAAGTTTGGGCACCCTGCAGAGTTAATATCTTGTACTGCCCCCTTTGGCAAGTATCACAGCTTGTAAACACTTTTTGTAGCCAGCCAAGAGTCTTTCAATTCTTGTTTGAGGTATCTTTGCCCATTCTTCCTTAAAAAAGTCTTCCAGTTCTTTGAGATTTCTGGACTGTCTGTCACGCACTGCTCTTTTAAGGTCTATCCATAGATTTTCAATTATGTTGAGGTCAGGAGATTGTGAAGGCCATGGCAAAACCTTCAGTTTACGCCTCTTGATGTAATCCCCCGTGGATTTTGAGGTGTTTAGGATCATTATCCATTTGTAGAAGTCATCCTCTCTTTAACTTCAGCTTTTTCACAGATGGCATCAAGTTACCATCCAAAATGTTATTGAATCCATTTTTCCTTCTACTCGTGAAATGTTTCCTGTGTCACTGGCTGCAATACAACCCCAAAGCACGATTGATCCACCCCCATGCTTAATAGTTGGACAGAGTTTCTTTTCATTAAATTCTGTACCCTTTCTTCTCCAAACGTACCTTTGCTCATTCCGGCCAAAAAGTTCTATTTTAACCTCATCGGTCCACAGAACTTGTTTTCAAAATGCATCAGGCTTGTCTATATGTTCATTTGCAAAGTTCAAACGCTGATTTTTGTGGTGAGGACGTAGAAGAGGTTTTCTTCTGATGACTCTTACATGAACACCATATTTGTACAAGTATCTCTTTATAGTGGAATAGTGTACCACAACTCCAGTGTCTGCCAGATCTTTCTGGAGGGATCGTGCAGTCAAACGTGGGTTTTGAATTGCTTTTCTCACAATCCTGCGAGCAGTTCTGTCTGATATTTTTCTTGGTCTTCCAGATCTTGCTTTAACTTCCACTGTTCCTGATGACTGCTATTTCTTAATTACATTCCGAACAGAGGATATTGACATCTGAAAACGCTTTGCTATCTGCTTCTAGCCTTCTCCAGCTTTGTGAGCGTCAACTATTTTCACTTTCAGTTTTCTAGACAACTGCTTAGAAGAACCCATGGTGCTGATTGTTGGGGCAAGGTCAGATGAGTCTGGGCATTTAAAACCTTTGAGATTGACATCACCTGGTCTTCCAAGACGATGATTGAGAACAATCCATGACACTGGCAGGTCTCAGCTTTGCAAAAGGGGGCAGTGCATGCTATAAATTCTGCAGGGTGCCCAAACTTTTGCAGATGCCATTTTTTTGTTTTATGTAATTTTGAAAGTGTAAATGATGGAAATAAAATCTAACTTTTTTTGACATATTATAAGAATGTCTAATCTGTAATTTGATGCCTTTTGGAGATTTTTCCATCTTTCCTTGGCTTCGTTATGCACATTAATACACATTTTTACCTGGGCTGCCCAAACTTTCGATCCCCACTGTATAACATACAATGAGCCTGATAACTGTCAGAGAGGGGACTGGATGGTGTTAATTTGTTTATTTGCCAGGAATGCCTAACATCATTTTTACTCAAAGTGGTAGTAAACCGCGGCTGGTTAAAAAAAAGAAAAAAACCTGTAAGGCCCCATACACACGAGAGGATTTATCCGTGGATACGGTCCAGCGGACCGTTTCCACGGATAAATCCTCTTGAGGATTTGCGCGGATTTCCATGCGATGGAGTGTACTCACCATCGAATCGAAATCCGCGCTGAAATCCTCTGGCGATGACGGCGACGTGGTCATATAAGGAATTCCACGCATGCGTCTAATCATTACGACGCATGCGGGGGATCCCTTCGGACGGATGGATCCGGTGAGTCTGTACAGACCGGCGGATCCATCCGTTGGGATGGATTCCAGCGGATAGATTTGATAGCATGTCATCAAATATTTATCCGCTGGAACTCCATCCCAGGGGATAAATATCCGCGGAAACAGATCCGCTGGAGTGTACACACCATAGGATCTATCCGCTGAAACCCATTCGCTGGGATTTTTCAGCGGATGGATTCCATCGTGTGTATGGGGCCTAAGGCAATTGCATAATGTGCTAGTAGGCATTGCATACTAGCATATGAAATATTTACCTTGCAGCACAATGTCACCGCTGGCATGGATTCCATCTTCCCCCGGGCTTTCTTCCAATGAGGGCCCTCAGTTCTAGCATGAAGCTCTGAAGGTCCGGCAAGGAATTATGGACCTTCAGAGCGCATGCGCCGGAGACGTCACCGGCTGCATTCAGGGTGAATATCTCCTAAACGGTGCACGTTTAGAAGATGTTCATTTTACCTACAGGTAGGCCCTGATATAGGTAAAAATCACAAAGCGGGCTTTACTACAGCTTTAACCCCCTGGAGCCTGTGCCTCCCAGCTCCTTAAGGGGTTTAGGATGCTGGGGGGGGGGTTTATGATCATGTTATCACCGTGATTGGCAGTGTTCGGGAGCTTTCCATTAGCTGGTGATTGTCCCAGGAGCAAGCAGGGCACACAATCTCGACACAGCTGTATTTGCACTAATAAACGTAAATATGCAGAAGCTCAGAAACCAAGGCCGCATATTTGCGTGCGGCTAGTGCCAAGAGGCAGCTTTAAACCCACATGTTATTATATTTCTGCTTGCCAATTATTAGATGTGGTGGCTGTATCAGTTTTCTTTGGCCTTTCCCCCTTTTCAACTGATGATCTGGCCAATAACACCCATCCTGAATTAGTGAGATACAGCTCTGGAGGAATGAGCACAGAAGGCACAGTGGCAGTCTGGGGGGGTAGTGTTAAATTTATTAGCAGATTTGAAGCCAAACTCCAGCTCACACTTTATAATCGCATGGGATAAAGGTTTTGCTTGAATAAATGCCTCATCCATGTAAACTGATATATTCTGCAGGAGAGTTTGTGCTGTGATCATCACACAGAAGAAAAAGAGAGTCTAAAAATAAGAAAACAAATACAGCACTCACATCCAATAATTGTGCAAATTAAGAGCATACTAGTACATTATGAAAGACTTGCCTTAAAGCAAAGCCCTCCGGGGCGTGACCGGAAGCCAGCCTGGAAGGAAGCATCCCCTGAGAGCTCCTCTCCAGCCCGCAGCTAACAGGCAAAAAACCGGGGGTAATCGCCGCCATCCATGGGCGGATCGCGGACCACCAGATCCAGCAAGACAAGGGGATCATCCCAACCCCCCCCAGGCTCCGCTGCGACCCTCAAAGACTACTTTAAACCGCCCGACATGCCGCCGGGCGGAGGAGACAAGATGGCGCCGGACGCGGCCATCAACAGAACGGAGGTCTCTCCGCATCGCTCCCTCCTGCCTCACCATCCGGAGCCATCCCCGACGCGAGGGCAGTCCACCGCTCCATCCCTGAGCCAGGATGGCTCACAGCCGTGGGTGAGTGAAGCTAAGCACCCCCACCCCCCCGCAGCGGACCACGAGTCACAGGCCCCAGCCCTCACTGCCTCTCTGGAGCGGGACACGCCATGCACGGGGGCCTTCCCCCGCCTGCTACGAACGGCCCCGGACCTTGAACAGCACGGCGGCTCACAGTTCTCCCCCTCCCTCACGCTTGAGGAGGATTTTCCGGCCCTGCAGGCCTCCGCATGCTCCCAGGCCTCCATGGGCCTTCCAGAACGCAGCAGCTCCTCTGCTACTACTAGGCCGGGATCCACCTCCCCAGCAGCTCAGAGACAGACCCAAACACCCACTCACCTGGAGCCTGGGGTTCAGCTGGGGATCTCTCCCCCCTCATATGCCTCCATGGCCAGCACCAGCGCTCCATGGCACGGGAGGGCCCACACCCCACCTGGGGATCAGGCTGAGGCCTGGTCCGACCCATGGGAACTACCCCAGCAACCCCCCCGAGAGGCTAGACAGCACAGGGAACCAGCTTCCGCTCGCTACCCATCCCCCACTGACCCACTACAGTCCACCTATGATGCCAGGGGACCCCCCTACCACCCCCCCCACCATGGCAGTCCTACTTGCAAGCCATCCCCACTAAAGATGATTTCAAACAGCTTGTGGAGGACGTTAAGGCGACATGCCGCGCTGAAATTCAAGTCCTCCAAACGGGCCTCAAACATTTAAACGACAGAATGGAAATGGCAGAGGAGGAGATTCAAGAGACTAAACTAGCGGTGCATCGCACCCAGACCCAGGCATCAGACCACCGTCTCATGTTAAGGGACATGCAGCGGCATGTTGAAGACCTGGACAACAGGGGGCGCCGCAACAACATCCGCATACGCGGCCTCCCTGAGGCAGACGGGGCAGAAGATCTGCAGCTCACCCTTCAGAATTTATTTAACGAAATACTGGGGGAACCAACAGACAAGACCATTGAGATGGACAGAGCCCACCGAGCCCTTAAACCAAAGGGCCCAGCCTCCAAACCACGGGACGTCATATGCCGCATAAACTCCTACCCGCTGAAGGAAAACATAATGCGCAAAGCCCGTCCCATGCGCAACCTCCGCTTTGACAACAACCCTCTACAGCTCTACCCGGATCTATCTTGGATCACGTTGCAGAAACGACGCCTACTACAACCCCTGCTCCGCACCTTGCAAGACAAGGACATTGTGTATCGATGGGGCTTCCCCTTTAGCCTGTCCGCCAACCACCAGGGGACCTCAGCCACCCTACGCTACCCAGAAGACTTGGATGACTTCTGCAAAACTCTGGACATTCCCGTCCCCCGGCTGCCGGATTGGGACCTTGTGGCCACGCCGCCCCCTCCACCAGTAGTCTGGCAGAGAGTCCCGCCGCCTAAACGTCCCAGGGGCCGGGACCCTGCCCGCAACTCCCCCAGGCACAAGCACACCTAAGTTGGTCGCCCCGGCCACGAAATCCGCCTCGAACACTGCGGGAGACTCTCCGGTCCTATTGCTGATTTTGGACTTTTGCTTTTTTCTTTGCTCTTACCCCACTATTCACCCCCGGTTGCCCTAGCCTTACCCCTATGCCACACATCGGGCCTATCTCGGATGAGAAGTCGAAGAGGCTGTCCTTTTGATCATGGACCCCCCCATGGCTGATAGCCTAAGAGTTCCTATTCCCCTAACCCCCACAGTGGAGTTCCTCCACGCCACCCCCCTGCCCCCCCGACCTATGCTTTCGGACTTTTTGGTCGGGAGGTCCTTAAGGAACTGTTGGGACCTGAGGGCCCTCGGGCCATTCGGGCCCCCATTGTTGATTGTTGAAGTGTTATGTTTTGTCTTTGTTCTCACTCTTTTCTCTCTTTTCAGACACCTCTCTCTCCTCTCCCGTGCAGGCAGCACCCGACAGCACGCCTTGGTTGCCGTCGCCCCGGCGGTCTCCCCACTCGCCCTCCCAGAACCAGATGCAGCTCGACCAACTCCAGCTAAGTACAAACCGCGTTCTCTCCACCCACAATATGGCTAAGTTGCTATCTCTAAACGTACACGGGCTTAACTCTAACAGAAAACGTCACCTAGCACTTAGGGAATTCAGGCAAACAGGAGCAGAGATTATAATGGTACAGGAGTCACACTTTTCCAAGGGCGATTCCTTTACCTTTGCATCCAGGTATTTCCCCTTAATATACCAGGCCTTCAGTCCACGCAAACGGGCAGGGGTCGCAATCCTGATCAAACGGGGAACTCCCTTCACTTGCACAGACTCCTACATCGACCCCCTGGGCCACTTCATCATTCTGAGGGGGACATGGCACTCTCGGGACATAACTTTATGCACCTTGTATGCCCCCAACGCACATCAGCACAGATTTCTAAGCCGGGTTCTTACCCGCCTGGCTAAATCCCCCCACGGCCTACTGGTAGTGGGGGGGGACTTTAACTTGCCCCATTCGGCGACCTGGGACCGCCTGGTGGTGAACCCCCGAGCCTCTCAAACAAAAGCCCTACGGGACTCTAAACTCTTCCGTCAGCTGACGAGGAAACATGCGCTATTCGATGCATGGAGGGCGCTTCACCCAGGGGATCGCCAGTTCACATTCTATTCATCCCCCCACCATACGCACTCACGTATAGATTACTTCTTAGTCAACAATACTACATTACGTGTTACTGACTCCGCACAGATCCTGCCCATCTCCTGGTCCGACCATGCCCCCATAACCTTGACCATTGACCTCAACACCCCCACCCGCAGGCCCTATAACTGGCGCCTGAATGACTTTCTCCTGAAACACACCCCCTCCAAAATGGAAATAGACTCCACCCTGCAACTTTACTTCAGCGAAAATGACACACAGGACGTCTCCACTACCACACTGTGGGCCGCCCACAAGGCGGTAATTAGGGGACGGTGCATGGCCATATCCTCGGCCCTTAAGAGGAATGCCGAGTCGGCTAGAAAACAGGCGGAAGCGCAGCTCCGGGCCCTAGAGATTCGCTTACAGTCTTCCCCCTCCCTGACGCTACTGAAACGTATCGCCCTGGTACGCTCAACACTCCGGGACCTCGCGTTGGGTCGAGTCGAGAAAGCTCTAGTACGCCTCCGCCAGGTATACTATGACAAGGGTAACAAGGCACAGGCGCTACTGGCGAGGAAACTAGCAGACCGCTCGCTCGCGTCCACCCCGCACCAGGTCCAGGACGGCTCGGGCAATTTTATATCACACCCACAGAGTATTGCGGATACCTTCGCAGCATTTTACGCCGACCTGTATAACAAGCCAGAAATCCCGCATGACCCACCCCCCCCCGACCTGCTAGACAGGATGACACAATACCTATCTCGGGCGGGCATTTCCCGGTTACAACCGGACGACCTAGCCTCCCTTAACGCTCCCATTACAGGAGAGGAACTGACCGCGGCCATTAAGTCCCTACCCGCCCACAAATCCCCAGGCCCTGACGGGTTTCCATACGAATACTATAAGACCTTCCTCCCCACACTCCTCCCTCACATGACGAAGCTCTTCAATGCCTTCCTACAGCAGACCCCCATCCCGCAAGACATGCAGCGCTCATTCATCACCCTCATCCCCAAACCAGACAAGGACCCCTCACTATGCGCTAGCTACAGGCCGATAGCCCTGCTGAACTCTGATCTCAAGATCTTCACAAAGGTCCTCTCCCTCCGCCTAAATGTAGTTTTACCCTCTCTGGTCCATAAAGACCAGGTGGGCTTTGTCCCCCTCCGCCAAGCGGGGGACAACACGAGGAAGGTGATTGACCTAATTGACGTGGCGAGCAGGGAGGGACCGGAGTCTTTGCTCCTGAGTCTGGACGCAGAAAAGGCGTTTGACCGCCTTGGCTGGCCCTTCATGCTCGCCACGTTAAGGCATATGGGATTTAGGGGACCTTTCCTCCGGGCGGTCCGGCACCTCTATACCAACCCGATATCGCAGGTGAAAACGCCCTTTGCCAATTCATCCACCTTCCCCGTTACTAATGGAACACGCCAGGGGTGCCCCCTCTCCCCCCTCCTCTTTGCTCTCTGCGTCGAGCCCTTAGCAGCGACGATCCGAGGCAACCCGGACATCCGAGGAATCCCAGTAAGGGGGAGGGAATTTAAGATCTCCCTCTTTGCCGATGACATCATCCTGACACTAACGCGCCCCCGCATCTCCCTGCCTAACTTACACAGGGAATTAGAGTGCTACGGGGCCCTCTCGGGATATAAGACTAATACGTCTAAGTCTATGGCCATGCCGATCAATATGCCCGAACCAGAGGCCCTACACCTGCAGTCCGTCTTCCCGTACCACTGGGAGCGCACCTCCCTGAAATACCTGGGGGTCCAATTGACCCCAAGCTTTGCATCCCTGTACCAAGCCAACTTCCCCCCCCTATACAGCTCAATAAGGGCACTGATCCACAAATGGAAGTCCCACCAGATATCCCTATTGGGCCGGATAGCGGCAATAAAGATGGTTGTCCTCCCAAAACTACTATACCTCTTCCAGACCCTCCCTGTCCCGGTCCCCTGCGCGCATCTGCAAACCCTACAAACTGACCTCCTCCGGTATGTGTGGAACTACAAACGCCACAGGATCCCACGTTCGGTTATGACGGCATCACGAGCCGAGGGAGGTCTGGCCTTTCCAGACCTGGTCAAATACTACCAGGCCTCGCAGCTCTGGGCGGTGGCATCATGGTTCCCCCAGAAGTCTTACAATAGATGGACGGAGGTGGAAAAGATCTGGCTGGCGCCGATACACCCCAACAACCTCCTGTGGAACGCGGATGCGGCAGTGGGGCCCGGACGCTTACTGGGCTCCATGCGGCAGCTTCAAAGTACATGGAGGAGGCTAGCCCGAGACGGTCGACTTCGGTCCGATAGCTCCCTGCTGACCTCTTTCCTCTACAACCCTAAAGTACCGACCAGTCTCACCCACCAGATGTCCTGGCCCTGGGCTTCACGAGGCCTATTCCACTTTGGTCATTTAGTAGACCCCAGATCCCGCACCTTACACTCCTTCACTGATCTCCAAGCCAAGCATGACATCCCACGGCAAGCTTTTTTCAGCTACCTACAGATCAGGCACTACGCCCAAACAATCGCTCCCCGGCTCCTCTTCTCAAAACCGACCCCATTTGAGCGAATCATCCTCGAGGGCACTGCCCGAAGGGGCCTCATATCAGACATTTACCAAATCCTTAATGAATACCCCATACAAACCAAAGGTAAACATACTTATATGCTCCGATGGGAGAAGGAGCTGGGGGAGGTACTCTCGGAGGACGAGTGGGGGGCGGTTTGGAGGCAGGCGGCCAAGAGTTCAATCTGCACCCTTTATAAGAAAAATATGTATAAAGTGCTGTTCTTTTGGTACCTGACCCCGGACGTCCTCCATAGGATCTACCCCTCCACCTCTGACCGATGCTGGCGCTGTGGCCAAGCTAAGGGCACACTGTTCCATATCTACTGGACGTGTCCCCTGATTGTCCCATTCTGGACTCAAACGCAAGAGCTCCTATCTCGCCTCCTGGAGGCGCCCATACCCTTCTCCCCGAAGCTGTTCTTACTAGGCCTATCCCTCCCTCGCATAGCTAAACCCTACAAGAAACTGCTGAGACACATAACCACAGCTGCGAGGTGCTTGATAGCGCTTCATTGGAAGAAACCAACCCCCCCATCACAAGAAGCCCTCTATGCTAGGGTCAAAGATGTAGAACTCATGGAAAAAATGACGGCTAGGATCCAGGATAGGTTGGATGCCCATGATCTGGTCTGGGAGAGGTGGCACGTGGTGGAGGACCCGCCGTGAGTCGACAATAGGCCGCCAAGGTACGCTGCTCACCCTGACAATCTTGCCTGCCTCCCCCCCCCCCCCGTCTCTCCTGTCCCTTCTCCTCTTTACCTTTTTCCTTCTCGCTTCCCTCCCCGCCCTGTCCCCCCCTCCTCACCCCATTCCCTCCTTACATCCACCCCCTCTCTTTCCCTATTTCTTCTTTTCTTTACTCTTTCTTTTAGATCTCCAATTGGGTTACATATCACCGATAGCAGACATAGAGATGGAGCCACTGTGTAAGCCCACCTAGCTGGAATTTTGTATCTCCGCTCATCTTCTGTACTTGAACTGCTGCTATACTCTGTACTGAAATTTTTTTGAAAAATAAAAAATTGTTATTTGAAAAAAAAAGCAAAGCCCTCCAGGGGCTTCCTTTATCACTAAGCCTTCATTCCGGGTTTGTGGGCTCCAGCCATTTGAATAGCCGAGCCACGATGACGTCACTCCAACGCATGCGCGCAGGAGTCACGACCATGCCACAGCTCTCTTAATGAACAGCATGTCGTCCATTGAGAGCCCAGTGCCCATGCACCAGTGATGTTACTACTAAATAAAATATTTCCCAAACGGTGCAAGTTTAGGAGATATTTACTGTACCTACAGGTATAAATAAACAAGCTTTACTACCGCTTTAAGAAGTACTTGAACTCTAGTCAAGTGATCTTCCTCAGGCTGATATGATGTCAGATGGGCATATTCATATGATTGTGTTAACCAGAATCACAGCCCAGGAAGGAGATCATGCCCCCTGGATAATAAAAGCAGGTAAGAACATTATCAGCAGGAGTACCTTTTGTCTCTGTAAAAAGTTATATACAGGTACGCTTGTGTCAAATATACACATTACTATGCACGCACTTATAAAAATGATGTCTGATTTTAGGTTTTCTTTTTTTTTTAACATGCTTGGAGTGTAAGCTCTAACGAGATTCCTCCTGTATTGTAACTGTACTGCCTGCCCTCACATTTTAAAGTGTTGCACAAACTGTTGGCACTATATAATTCCTGTATAATAATAAAATGGTAAAAAAAGGTCAACAGAAACACTTATCTTCTCAACCAATCCCTGATTGATTGCTGTGGTTAGCCATTTATCTCCATTTGAGGTCAAATCATTTCCAAATTTCGATAAAACATTAAGCAGTAGAGATACATTCTTCAATTCCATTTTATCCAGCTCCTAAAATAAAATTGGGACCATGTTATATTTTCAGTATTTAAAGTGTAACTACAGCAGATCTTACATACACAGATTAAATGTTATAGATATGGATTAGAAATTCGACCATGTTTTTATTCCTGTCGATCCCTTTCTGTTCCAGTGATAGCGGTGTCACTTGGTCAGGAAGGAGAAACTTCCCCAACAGAACTACATAGAGCAATAAAAACCCGACAGAGGCTCCATGTGGTTTAACCTCTCTACATATAAGTACAATGCTCATTGTTTCGTCATTCCTGAAAGATAACTTCTTCTGCAACACACCCATGGCAACTGATTAAGCTCACTATTGCTCAGAGAATATGGTTGCTGGTTGAACCTTCATTTACCTAATATACCTGTGGATTTTTTTTTTGGATTTGCAAATCGTAACTCATACAATGGAACATGCATACCGTATATTCTTCTATTGAAATTATACACCGTCCAGCCATAACATTATAACTACTGACAGGTAAAGTGAACATTTTTGGAAGTGCAAATCAATGTGCTGATAGTGAGATGATGGGGGAGTAAGTAGTGAAATATCTTGGTACCAAAGAGATTGAACTTCCAAACTAGCCCTGGCCAAACACTTTGCTAACATGCACCATCAGCTGACATACCACATGGACACAAGGTCAATAACACAGAAGTAGTATTACCCTGCAAAAAAGTAAGTCAAGTTTCTTAAGAAATTCTTTGGTACATTTTTGGGAACTGGGTTCCTTCTTTTGAAATCCTTCTAGGTGCTGAAACTCATTTCTTCTTAAAGCGTGGTCAATGTGTGCCTCTAACTAAAAAGAGAAAGAGCATTGTAGTGATTATTTGTTGCTGGCTACTACAATTCTGAACAATTTTCATATAATACTTACCTGCTTATCTTCTTTAATCATGATTCCTCTGCGTGCAAGAATATCATCTGTAATCTGATCTGGAATAAATAAAGATTTTGTGACAAACAATATTGCTATTAAAGGGAAAACTCCACTATAACATATGTGTCTGTGTGGAGAGTTTCTATCTCCACATCCCTAGTCTAAAGACATCCATATATGGATCGAAATTCTGCCAGTTCAGCAGGGACCAGCCAAGATTCGATCCATCTATGGGCAGGCTGATTGTACCCAAGTCGATCCATCAATTGACTTTGATACAACCAGCCCGACTTTTTACATGCGATTACTGCCGACGGCTATAGCCGCTAGCAGTAATCATTATGTTCTGCTGGTTGGGAAGGCTATGTGTGCCCCCCCCCCCACCACTGACAGAACACAATAGAAATGTGGGAGGCATTCCCCCCATCAACACGAACTGTGCTAAACGGGTAATTGATCAATTTTCTTTCCTTCCACCCACGTTGGAGGGAAAGAAAATTAAATCATCTATAGGCTGCTTAACCACCTAAGGACCCCTTCACGCCGATATACGTCGGCAGAATGGCACGGCTGGGCACATCAACGTATATGTATGTTGCCCTTTAACCACTTAAGCCCCGAGCCTGTTTTTCAGATTCGGCGTTTACGAGACTAAAACAGTTTTTTTTGCTAGAAAATTGCTTAAAACCCCCAAACATTATATATTTTTTTTTCTAACACCCTAGAGAATAAAATGACGGTCATCGCAATACTTTTTGTCACACGGTATTTGCGCAGCGGTCTTACAAGCACACTTTTTTTGGAAAAAAATCACTTTTTTGAATTAAAAAATAAGACAACAATAAATTTGGCCCAATTTTTTTTATATTGTGAAAGATAATGTTACGCCGAGTAAAATGATACCCAACATGTCACGCTTTAAAATTGCGCCCGCTCGTGGCATGGCGTCAAACTTTTACCCTTAAAAACCTCGATAGGCGACGTTTAAAAAATTCTATACGTTGCATTTTTTGAGCTACAGAGTAGGTATAGGGCTAGAATTATTGCTCTCGCTCTAACGATCGCGGCGATACCTCACTTGTGTGGTTTGAACACGGTTTATATATATGCGGGCGCTACTCGCGTATGCGTTCGCTTCTGCGCGTGAGCTCGTCGGGACGGGGCGCTTTAAAAAAAAAAATTTTTGTTTTCTTATTTATTTTTATTGATTTTATAATTTTTTACACTGAAATAAAGAAAAAAAAATGGAAACATCCCTTGTAATAGAAAAAAGCATGACAGGTCCTTTTAAATATGAGATCTGGGATCAAAAAGACCTCACATCTCATATTTAGGCTTAAATGCAAAAAAAAAAAAAAATGGAAATGTTGTCATTTAAAAAAACGACAACAAAAAAAATAGGATTTTTTGTACTCACCGTAAAATCCTTTTCTCTGACGTCCATGGACGGACACAGCTCCTTAAGTCTTGACAAGTGGGTTATGTTCCTGTTTACAGGAGAGGACTAGGCAGAAACATGTTAAATGGTTAAATACATGTTAAATTAACAGAGTTGAACAGCCCCGCCCAGGGGGCGGTCCCTCCAGACATAACCCTCCTCACTGCAGCCTGCAGCCTCAGTTCGTAACAAGCAGTACAAACCTAAAAAGGAGGGGTGGGAGCTGTGTCCGTCCATGGACGTCAGAGAAAAGGATTTTACGGTGAGTACAAAAAATCCTATTTTCTCTTATCGTCCATGGACGGACACAGCTCCTTAAGTCTTGACAAGTGGGACGTCCCCAAGCAGTGTCAAAACGAGGGGTGGGAAATATATCAGTAAAACCTATTTTAACTTCACCCCAAAACAAGCAGAGCTCCTCAAACGGAGGAGATGCAACCTCAAACGGCCGCCTGCAAACGCTAGCGGGCAAAAGCATCATATGATGCACTCACAGCAACCAGGAAATTTTGAAAAACAAAAACGTGAACGGACGACCAAGTCGGCGCCCTGCACACCTGTGACACCAACGTATGAAGTCGGAAAAAACCCAGGAAGCACCAGGTGCCCTGGTCGAAAGTGCCGCGACCGGAAAAAGGGGGGCCCGCCCCCTAAGAGCATAGGCCTGTATGACGGTCTGTCAGATCCACCGAGACAGGGTGGTCGACGAGACCGCCAGGTCCTCTGTGGACCAGACACTGACACAAAAGAGGGTCAGATCTCCAAAACGGAGACGTAGCAGGTAGATACACCCGCAAAGCGCGTACCACGCCTGAAGTATGAAAAGCAACCTCCGTAGGATGCGCCGGCCGAGGGCAAAAAGGATAGACGGAACAATGCCCCCATTCAGGCGAAAGTCCGAGATCACCTTCCGAAGAAGGGAAGGTCGCGGGCGCACCACCACCTAATCCTTATGGAGTATCAAGCATGGCGGCTTGCAAGACAAGCCCACCAGCTCAGAGACCCCTCTAACGGAAGAAAAGGGCCACCTTCCGAGATAGTGTTAAGAGAAAATCTCTCTGAAGTTTCCAAAGGGAAAGCTCCTGAGGAACCTAGAGCACCAGAGTCAAAACTCATTGGGGAAGAGATGAGCCAAGAGGGGAAAGAATATGACAAACCCTCTGCACAAAGAGGTACCCACCAGGGAACGGGCCCCAAAGGGCCACTGAAAGAACACAGCCAAGGCTGAACTCTGCCCCCAAATGGTGCTTAAAAGTAATTTGAGATCCACAACAAGCTGTAAAAAAATAAAAAATAAAAAACAGCAGGACCCTGGCCATCGAATACGTCCGTGGACGTCACTTCATCTCTTCGCACCAAGAGATGTAGGTCTGCCAGGTGTGACTGTAGATTCTCCTGGAAGAAGACTACCATGCCCTCAACATGGTTGAGATGACCGAGTCAGACAGACCCCGGTCTCTTAAAGTCTGGCTACCAATAGCCATATTGAGTAAGTTAGTGACTGTACAACAGAAGGAAGTATGGAACCTCGAGACAGAAGGACCTCTCGCCCTGGCGACGGCCAGGGTACCTCCGTTATGAAGCGCCCGAAAACGGCGTACCAATGACGCCAATGTCAATCTGGAGTGATTAGGAACATCGGGATCCCCTCAGCCTCCACTCTATGGAGCACCTGAGGAAGCAACACAAATGGAGGAACGGTATAAGGCCGCTGATACAGACCCCCACAGGGTCACCAGCGCAACTTACGCGTCAGTACCAGAGCACTAGACCTGGTCACTACTTCGACACCCTTGCAGTGGAGACGAGCGGCCAGGAGATCCACGAGTGGAAAGAAACCAAGGCGAGCCCAGGCCACGTAACGACACAGATCTTCCTGGGCTTGAACCCAGAGGCAACTGCCTGCAGGGCAGGCAGTCTACGCTGAGCCATAATCTCGCCTGCCCTGTGAGACTCACTTCCTGCAAGGGAGCCGAAACACCCCCGGGCACAGAAAACCAGTCACCCTGGTCCAGCATCAGGTGACTCTAGTAGCCCGCCTGCTGGCATACCCATGGTAGACCGAAGCCACGGTCGTGGCGTTGTTGGCTAGTACCTTGCAACCGCCTCGAACACGAGGAGAATCAAAGCCTGATCAACCAAATAGTGGGACAAAGAATGGTAGACAAGGTCCCCAGCACCCAGGCGGCCTCCCACCTAGGTACTAACCAGGCCCGACCCTGGGTAGCCACCAAGTTTAGAAGAGAGCAGGCACATTCAGGAAGTTGTGGCCGTAGGTCCATGCAAATCCAGCGACTCTGGGCCGACTGGACCCCCCCAGGGGTCCCCACAATCCGTGAGGCCTGCGTCTGTCATAAACAACGACCACTGGAAGGATGGAACAACTTCCCAGGCCGAAGATCTGGGGATCTCCGTCCCAACTCAGAAGACTCCGAAGACAAGAAATTTCTTACCACCTGGACCGTATTTCCTGGAAAGCCCAAGTGTGGAACTGGGCATACAGTACCGCCTCGAAGAAGGCTACCCACAGGTCCCGGACCAGCATGCACCCGGATAGAAGACCGATACCGTGATGCTAATACCCTCACTGCAGACTGAAGAGCCTGCAATTTCTCCAGGGGAAGAAAGACCTTCGCTCCCTTTGAGTCAGACTCAGGATCAGCTCCAAATGTTTAGCACCCACCCGAGACTTCGGGGGGTCTGAATGGCTATAAACAGCTCCATTAGGTCTGAGACAGAAGCTGCCCTCAGAAGAAGGTCGTTAAAGAAGCCCACGAGGCAAAACCTCACTGTCCCAACAAAGTTAGGATAATTGCGAGCTCCTAGGCGAAAACCCTCAGTGCCAATGCCAGATTAAGAGGGAGGGCCACAGACTGACAGAAGCCCTCCCCCATCACGGAGCACAGAAAATTCTGTGACATATGCAAAACGGGACATGCATGTATGCGTCCCTGCGGGACTTACAAGTCCTGCACTGTTCTCAGGCAGACCGACAAGCCGGGCGAGGAATAAACGAGAAAAGAACTCTGTTCTATGGATAGGCGTAAACCCTATCTAGGACTCGGAAGAGACCACCTCGCAGATACAGGTAGCAGCCCCATGGTGGGTCTAATGGATTCGATCCTATGACCTTGTGCACTGAAGTGCAGGTGGCTTACCACTGCACCATGCAGGACTGCCCCCCATCAGTCAGAGAGCTTCACTGAATTGTGAACCTGTAAGCCACCCCCCCACACCTAGAGCAGGGAGGGAAGACGACTGCATATAGCGTTTACGCACCCAGGGACAATTTAGTCCCCCAGCTGAGCCCTTGTCGGCCCCGTACTAATACATACACAAAGTTTGCATGTATATTATGGAAGTGTATGCACACGTCTTTGGAGGGTGGGAGGAAACCGGAGTACCTGGAGGAAACCCACGCAGGCACAGAGAGCGACAAAGTAAGCTCCAGCTAGATTGGTGTCAGTGTCCAGAATTCGGACCAATGACTGTTGCTGAAAAGTAATGGAATTAACCACTACACCACCGCGTACCATCTCTGAAACAGAAGCCCTGGATAACAGGGGCACAGCATTCAAAGAAGCATCACAGACCTATATGAGGCCCTGGACCAACGGGTCCGCTAGCCTAATATCCTTGGTACAGAGACGGTGCTCCTCCACTGTCTGGTGCAAAATGCTCACTCAGAAATTGACTGAGACTCAGAGTAGTAGCCACAATAGGCCGCAAGACGGACCCCAGCATGGTAAACATGACAAGGGCCAGTACCTCGGATCTTCTAACAGCCAGATCCATACAAGCGGGGACTCCCGTAATAGGGAGAGTGGTCAGCTATACATGACACCCGGAGGATCCCCTGAAAGGGCTCTCCTCAAAAGGGCACTGAACCGCCAGGCGGTGAGGGACTACCTCAGCGGCTTTTCTCATTCCGCATCTTAGAAATTATCAAAGAAGGGCAAGAAGGAGAGAACCTACACAGAGCGGTCTGATTTGTGTTCCAAAAAAAGACCGAGCCCTCGGCGGAAACACAGCTGCACTATACAGCTTAAGAGAGTCCCTTACAGCAGTGAGAAGCGCACCCATAAATGCCTTATGCTGCTTTTTTTTTTTTTTACTACCCAGGTACCTGGTCCATGGCTCCATAGCAGAAAAAACAAAAGTACCCCCCTGAGGGTGGGACTTTAAAAGGTGACACACAAAAAAAAAAAAAAGAGTCATATAAACCATAGACAAAAAGATAAAAAACACATATGGTCACAAATTCAATAATACGGAGCATTCCCCAGGGGATAACAGAGGGAGGGGGCACTCTTTTAACCCCCGCCCGTCCGCATTCCGCCCCCAGCCTGGCCCAAAAGTGTCCATGGCTAACAAAGAAGTCTCTGTGGAGATTCCAGGTGCTAACACCTGCCGCTGAGCATGTAGGGGAAGGACCAGATACTGACTCCAAATATAAAAGACATTTACATGTGTATGTAATACCTGTCTTAACATAACAACTGACGCTCCCAGGGCCCTATACAGGGCATCTTACCCACTTGCTGCGCTGACCCGGGGAGATAAAAACATATCCCAATATAAGTCTGTTAGCCAGGGGACTCACCTCAGGAGGAGACTGCCCAGCGCTGCCGACCGCTCTCATCACACAGCGTGTGGAGAGGAAATAAACCATGAAGGAACTGCGGCGTCTGCAGGGACCTGTGTGCGCCGTAGATACAGCACTAGGGGACAGAACTGCACAAAGATGGCCGCCCGCTGCACATGGCGCGGCTACGACAAAATGGCTGCCAATGGGAGTTTTCAATGTAATTAAAAACCACCCAAAAAATGGCGCCAGCGTCGGCCAAACGGCGGCAAAACGCCACCTTTTAAACAGGGAAAGCCTCCAAGAGCCTTTACAGTGACCCCACAGGAAAAACCCTGTATCAGACAGTAAAAGGTGCCAGATAACACAGCCCTCTCAGGAAAGCCCCCCCCCCCCCCCCGGACAGCGTGCCTTAGCAATGCAGCAAGGGAAAGGAGCAGGGAAGGGAGGAGTGCTCCTCCACTGTCAGGGCACCTCCGAACCCCAGGAATGCCCAGCCGTACCAACCCACCGAAGTAGGAGGGACTGTACTTACGCGTCCGAGCGAGGACTCGCTGACGCATTCCTGACAGACCTACAACCGCAATGGAGGTAGCTGTCGGCCCGGTCCACTGTGAGTGAGACAACACCACAGCCCAGTCATATGTGGACCTCGGAGCAAAGCTCACGGCCACCTCAGGAGTCATGAGGTATGGCGTGGCAGACCAAGCCTCTTTGCATAGGTGTGTCCACGCTTGCTGGTCGGACTGAGTAGACTACAAGGATCTATAATATCCAGCCTGTCACTCAGCCGACAGTTGAAAGAAGATTCTTCAAGAAAAAGTGAAAATAAAATAAAAGAAAATAGAATAAAATAAAATTTCTCCTCAGGGCTCTGGGCCCAAAGGGAGCCATACGTCCTTCTCCTTTGCTAGGCAGAACGAAACTGAGGCTGCAGGCTGCAGTGAGGAGGGTTATGTCTGGAGGGACGGGGCTGTTCAACTCTGTTAATTTAACATGTATTTAACCATTTAACATGTTTCTGCCTAGTCCTCTCCTGTAAACAGGAACATAACCCACTTGTCAAGACTTAAGGAGCTGTGTCCGTCCATGGACGATAAGAGAAATTGTCTCTTTAAGACGCTGGGCGGGACTGACGTCACTTCCGCCCAGAAAAGCTATGAGGACGGGTGGGGGCCATCTTGCCCTCACTCGCGTCCTCAGTGAACAGCCAGCAGCACCCGATCTCCTCCGCCGCTACCGACGGCTCCGGTAAGCGGCGGAGGGCGCGGGAGAGCGGCGGGCCCCTCTCCCGCCACCGATAACGGCCATCTTGCGGCAAATCCGCCGCGGAGACCGCCGTTATCGTTTACACACCCACCCACTGAAGAGATGGATACCTCGGTTGTGGCAGCAGCTGCTGCCGTTACCAAGATACCCATCTTTAAAAAGAGGACGTATATATACAGTGGGCGGGCGTTAACCGGTTAGGCTGAGCCGCGGGCACGCGCACCCGGTCCGAAGCTCCGTGACCCGATCGTCGCTGGAGTCCCACGATCCGTCCCCGAAGCTGAAGAACGGGGAGAGCCGTGTGTAAACACAGCTTCCCCGTTCTTCACAGTGGCGGCGTCATCGATCGTGTCATCCCTTTTATAGGGGGACACAATCGATGACGTCACACCTACAGCCACACCCCCTACAGTTGAAAACACACTTCAGGTCACACATAACCCCATCAGCGCCCCCCGTGGTTAACTCCCAAACTGCAATTGTCATTTTCACAATAAACAATGCATTTTAAATGCATTTTTTGCTGTGAAAATGACAATGGTCCCAAAAATGTGTCAAAATTGTCCGCCATAATGTCGCAGTCACGAAAAAAAAAAATCGCTGATCGCCGCCATTAGTAGTAAAAAAATTTTTTATAAAAATGCAATAAAACTATCCCCTATTTAGTAAACACTATACATTTTGCGCAAACCAACCGATAAATGCTTATTGCGATTTTTTTTACCAAAAATAGGTAGAAGAATACGTATCGGCCTAAACTGAGGAAAACATATTTTTTTTTTTATATATATATTTTTGGGGGATATTTATTATAGCAAAAAGTAAAAAATATAGAATTTTTTTCAAAATTGTCGCTCTATTTTTGTTTATAGCGCAAAAAATAAAAACCGCAGAGGTGATCAAATACCACCAAAAGAAAGCTCTATTTGTGGGGGAAAAAAAGGATGCCAATTTAGTTTTGGAGCCACGTCGCACGATCGCGCAATTGTCAGTTAAAGCTTGTATAACAGTGTAAATTTGCTGTCCCCTCAAAATAACTCAACACAGCCATTAATGTCTAAACCGCTGGCAACAAAAGTCAGTACATCCCTAAGTAAAAATTTCCAAATTGAGCCCAATTAGCCGTTTTCCCTCCCCAGTGTCATGTGACTCATTGGTGTTACAAGGTCTCAGGTGTGAATGGGGAGCCGGTGTGTTAAATTTGGTGTTATCGCTCTCACTCTCTCATACTGGTCACTGGAAGTTCAATATGGCACCTCATGGGAAAAGAACTCTCTGAGGATCTGAAAAAAAGAATTGTTGCTCTACATAAAGATGTCCTAGGCTATAAGAAGATTGGCAAGACCCTGAAACTGAGCTGCGGCACGGTGGCCAAGACCATACAGCAGTTTAACAGGACGGGTTCCACTCAGAACAGGCCTCGCCATGGTCCACCAAAGAAGTTGCATTTGAGAGTGAGGCATGGCTTTGCATCGATGTCACTGCAGTCTCTCTGGCGGATGTTTTTTCCTGGGCATCGGTAAGCACGAAACAGCGTGGGAACAATGGGAAGGCTGCTGGCGGGAGGGGCACAGGTGACAGTGGTTGGCAGCTATGGAGCTGCCGCAATACTTTCACTTTGAAGCCGGTCACCGACTCTACAAAACCCGCACAGGCTGAAGGCTGCTACTGCAACCCTCAGCTTGTGATCAAAGGTTCACTCGATACCCAACATGTGTGGCGTCGTCACCATGTACATGCGGGACCCGAGATCACATTTGGGCATGAGCCTGGGGGCCAGGGAGCGCTTTACATTATTTATGTATTTTTCACGCTGTACCTTTTTTCATTTTTATGTTAATGCTATCACAGGGCCGTGACAGGTCCTCTTTATGGAGACATCTGGGGTCTTTAAGAAACTTGTGCACTAATACCCATAAATGGGCCCCTAGGTGTGAATCCCGGGTGTAAGTTGGGCACTAATACTCATAAATGGGCCCCTAGGTGTGAATCCCGGGTGTAAGTTTGGCACAAATACTCATAAATGGGCCCCTAGGTGTGAATCCCGGGTGTAAGTTGGGCACTAATACTCATAAATGGGCCCCTAAGTGTGAATCCCGGGTGTGTGTTGGGCACTAATACTCATAAATGGGCCCCTAGGTGTGAATCCCGGGTGTAAGTTGGGCACTAATACCCATAAATGGGCCCCTAGGTGTGAATCCCGGGTGTAAGTTGGGCACTAATACTCATAAATGGGCCCCTAGGTGTGAATCCCGGGTGAATGCTGTGCACTAATACTCATAAATGGGCCCCTAGGTGTGAATCCCGGGTGTAAGTTGGGCACAAATGCTCATAAATGGGCCCCTAGGTGTAATTCCCGGGTGTAAGTTGGGCACTAATACTCATAAATGGGCCCCTAGGTGTGAATCCCGGGTGTAAGTTGGGCACAAATGCTCATAAATGGGCCCCTAGGTGTAATTCCCGGGTGTAAGTTGGGCACTAATACTCATAAATGGGCCCCTAGGTGTGAATCCCGGGTGTAAGTTGGGCACAAATGCTCATAAATGGGCCCCTAGGTGGAATCCCGGGTGAAAGTTGGGCACAAATGCTCATAAATAGGCCCCTAGGTGTGAATCCCGGGTGAATGCTGTGCACTAATACTCTCATAAATGGGCCCCTAGGTGTGAATCCCAGGTGAAAGTTTTGCACTACCGGTAATACTCATAAATAGGCCCTAAGTGTGAATCCCGGGTGTAAGTTGGGCACAAATGCTCATAAATGGGCCCCTAGGTGTGAATCCCGGGTGTAAGTTGGGCACTAATACTCATAAATGGGCCCCTAGGTGTGAATCCCGGGTGTAAGTTGGGCATAAATAGGCCCCTAGGTGTGAATCCCAAGTGTAAGTTGTGCCTAAATACTCAGAAATAGGCCCCTAGGTGTGAATCCCGGGTGTAAGTTGGGCACAAATGCTCATAAATAGGCCCCTAGGTGTAATTCCCGGGTGTAAGTTGGGCACTAATACTCATAAATGGGCCCCTAGGTGTGAATCCCGGGTGAATGCTGTGCACTAATACTCATAAATGGGCCCCTAGGTGTGAATCCCGGGTGTAAGTTGGGCACAAATGCTCATAAATGGGCCCCTAGGTGTAATTCCCGGGTGTAAGTTGGGCACTAATACTCATAAATGGGCCCCTAGGTGTGAATCCCGGGTGTAAGTTGGGCACAAATGCTCATAAATGGGCCCCTAGGTGGAATCCCGGGTGAAAGTTGGGCACAAATGCTCATAAATAGGCCCCTAGGTGTGAATCCTGGGTGAAAGTTGGGCACAAATGCTCATAAATAGGCCCCTAGGTGTGAATCCCGGGTGAATGCTGTGCACTAATACTCTCATAAATGGGCCCCTAGGTGTGAATCCCAGGTGAAAGTTTTGCACTACCGGTAATACTCATAAATAGGCCCTAAGTGTGAATCCTGGGTGTAAGTTGGGCACAAATGCTCATAAATGGGCCCCTAGGTGTGAATCCCGGGTGTAAGTTGGGCACAAATGCTCATAAATGGGCCCCTAGGTGTGAATCCCGGGTGTAAGTTGGGCACAAATGCTCATAAATGGGCCCCTAGGTGTGAATCCCGGGTGTAAGTTGGGCACAAATGCTCATAAATGGGCCCCTAGGTGTGAATCCCGGGTGTAAGTTGGGCACAAATGCTCATAAATGGGCCCCTAGGTGTGAATCCCGGGTGTAAGTTGGGCACTAATACTCATAAATGGGCCCCTAGGTGTGAATCCCGGGTGTAAGTTGGGTACTAATACTCATAAATGGGTCCCTAGGTGTGAATCCCGGGTGTAAGTTGGGTACTAATACTCATAAATGGGTCCCTAGGTGTGAATCCCGGGTGTAAGTTGGGCACTAATACTCATAAATGGGCCCCTAGGTGTGAATCCCGGGTGTAAGTTGGGCACAAATGCTCATAAATGGGCCCCTAGGTGTGAATCCCGGGTGTAAGTTGGGCACAAATGCTCATAAATGGGCCCCTAGGTGTGAATTCCGGGTGTAAATTGGGCACTAATACTCATAAATGGGCCCCTAGGTGTGAATCCTGGGTGTAAGTTGTGCCTAAATACTCAGAAATAGGCCACTAGGTGTGAATCCCGAGTGTAAGTTGGGCACTAATACTCATAAATGGGCCCCTAGATGTGAATCCCCGGTAAAAGTTGTGCACTAATACTCTCATAAATGAGCCCCTTGGTGTGAATCTCGGGTGAAAGTTTTGCACTAATACTCATAAATAGGCCCTAGGTGTAAATCCCGGGTGAAAGTTGGGCACAAATGCTCATAAATGGGCTCCTAGGTGTGAATCCCGGGTGAATGTTTTGCACAAATACACATAAATGGGCCCCTAGGTGTGAATCCCGGGTGAAAGTTGTACACTAATACTCATAAATAGGCCCCTAGGTGTGAATGAAGCAGCCCTCCGGTGGGATCTGTAGCACTCCCTGTACCCACACTCCGTCGGGATATGATTACACACCTCCCCCACACCGGTCACACCGATCACCGTTCTCTAGTCGGTAGAAGACGCGAGTGACGTCACCAAATCACCTCAGAGAGAATTCCAGAATTCTTCTTCCCGCCAGTCAGCCGCAGATCCGCGCGACCCGCCTCCCCGGAGGCTCGTCAGCCAATCATGCGTCGTGTTTCAGGAATGAGGCTACGCAGGTGATGTGGTAATGGCGGAGGTGAGGACCGGGAGGCTTCCTGTAAGCTCGGCGACCAGTGGAGAACGGTAGTCCTAGACTGTATACGGAGGCGGGTGTGTGTGAGAATAGTGTGCTGAGGAGGGAATGTGGCGCACAGCGCTGACTGAGAGGTGATAATGGCGGTGAATAGAGCCCAGCAGATTGGCTTTGTACAGGATGGCCGGTGTGTTAGAAGCTGTGTCAGTTTTTTTTGTTGGCTTTAGTAGAACTGCTTTCTATGGCCTCATGTGTGTAGAAAATGACCCGTGAAGGGCGTCATGATTTTTTTTATAAGTAAAGTTACATACAGGGCTGATGCAAGGATTTGTGACACCCTAGGCCAGTGATGACGATCCTTGGCACCCTAGATGTTTTGGAACTACATTTCCCATGATGCTCCACTACACTGCAGAGTGCATGAGATATGGGAATTTTTTTTTTTTTTCTTGTAAAACTCAAAAATATTGAACACAGAGATATGGGAATTGTAGTTCCAAACCATCTGGGGTGCCAAGGTTGGTCATCACTGGTCTAGGCAAAACCTAATTTTGCTGCTTCACCCCTGACTCCACCCGTTTTCTCCTGCCCATGTATACCCCACCTTTTTTAAAATCCAGAATGAGCTCATTAAAGTGGTTATAAACCCCACTTTTTGACTTTTATCTACAGGTAAGCCTATAATAAGGCTTACCCGTAGGTATAAAGAATATCTCCTAAACCTGTACGGTTTAGGAGATATTCCCCCCTGCAATGCGCCGCTGATTGCAGCGGCGCATGCAGTGGCGTCACTAGGGTTGGTGTCACCCGGTGCAGTAAAACATGGTGTCCCCCCCCCCCCCCTGTGTCTAGGCTGCCCAGCACCAAGCAGGCAGTGCACTGGGGCGCACCCCAAACCAGCCCCTGTAAATGATAGTATAGTGGCAGGTTAGGGTAGTATAGAGTGGTATAGTGGCAGGTTGGTGTAGTGGGTGGTATAGGGCATGTTGGGATGATATAGGGTAGTTTGGGGTGGTATAGGGCAAGTTAGGGTTGCATAGTGCAAGTTAGGGTGGTATAGTGCAAGTTAGGGTGGCATAGGGCAAGTTAGGGTGGCGTAGGGCAAGTTGGGATGGCATGGGAAAGGTTGGGGTGGTATACGGCAAGTTATGGTGGCATAGGGCAGATTGGTGTGGCACAGGGCAAGTTAGGGTGGCACAGGGCAAGTTGGGGTGGCACAGGGCAGGCTGGTACAGGGCTGTTTGGGGGGGTACAGGGCAGGCTGGGGTGGTACAGGGCAGGCTGGGATTGCACAGGGCAGGCTGGGCATGTCAGCTAAAAAAAAAACACGGGATGGTGTCACCCCTCTAGCGGGTGTCACCCGGTGCAGACCGCACCCCCCTAGCAATGCCTCTGGGCGCATGCGCAGCGGGGATCCTCGGCTAAAGGACCGGCAGCCGCCAGACCTTGTCGAGTTGAAGTCTCCCGCACGCATGCTGGCACAACACCCGAAATTTACTGGCGCAGCCACGTTTTTACTGGCATTTCACAAAAGTTATTACATTTTTAGGTGCAAATTTCAGTATTTAGGCTACAAACAAGTACACCGCCTGCCTTCACCCCCCTTTGCGGTGCCAACAACCCGTCTCCACCCTCTGCGGTGCCTCCAATCTCCATGCGCAGTTCCAAGCCAGACCGATCTCGGCTAGTTTTACTGGCACATTCCTGCAACCACGGACATTTACGAACCGGGGGAAAAAGTGCCCGTATTTACGAAAAATAAAAGTAAAAATACGGACGGTTGGCAACACTGATGCAGCCTCACCATTCATTGCCCATCAAATGTAGCCCCACCAGCAGTGGCGGTTTCGTCCATAGAGGGCGCTGGAGCGCCGCCCCCTCTGGCTCTCACCGCCACTGAGTCTAATAACATAGATTCATGCATTGCATGAATCTATGTTATTATCGCCGCTGCCGCTGTTCTATTCAGATGGTCGGCGCTCATGGTTGGCTGTACGGAAGTGCCTATCAGAGCCAACGGCTCTGATAGGCTTTTCCGAGTACAGCCCTCGGGTCCCGGAAGCTTATACAAGGAACGCACTAGGGATGCGCTCCTTGTATAAGACTGACAGGCGTCTCAGCCAATCAGGTTCACCGGTTCTGGTAACCTGATTGGCTGAAGCGTCATCGAGGGACGGTGGAAGCAGGATGGCTGACCCCAAAAAGGTAAGTGCCGGGCTGAAATGGTGAGGGGGCATTTTACAGGGCACAGTGGCAGAATTTAACAGGGCACAGTGGCGAGTACAATTGATGGGCACAGTGGTGACAACAATTGGGCACAGTGGTGACAACAATTGGGCACAGTGGTGACAACAATTGGGCACAGTGGTGACAACAATTGGGCACAGTGGTAACGTTTGGCGTGGCACAGTGGCGGCATTTGGCATGGCACAGTGGTGACAATTGATGGGCACAGTGGTGACAATTGATGGGCACAGTGGTGACAATTGATAGCACAGTGGCTGCATGTAATGGAATGGCACAGTGGTGACAGTTGATTGGCACAGTGGCTGCGTTTGATGTCATGGCACAGTGGCGACAATTGATGGCACAGTGGCGACAATTGATGGCATGGCACAGTGGCTGCAATTGATGGGCACAGTAGCTGTATATGATGGGCACAGTGGCTGCCTTTGATGGGCACAGTGACTGCAATTGATAGGCACAGTAGCTGTGTATGATGGGCACAGTGAGACCGCAATTTTTTTTTTTTTTTTTTTTTGTTTGCGCCCCCCCAAAAATTTGGAGCACCAGCCGCCACTGCCCACCAGCACCCATCAAATGAAGCCTCACTGGGAAGGGGGCCCTCGGTACACACACACATCAGTTTATTTGGCAGATCAGTCACTATATCTATATACATTTATTTACAAATTGCGTGGGATATTACAATCTCTGTCAGTTTTTACTCACCACCAGCTGACGGTCTTGGGCTCTGCAAACTGCTATGTATTCAACGACATGACCCTGCCAGTGCTTGGTGTTCCACGCAACAATTTTAAACTCTGCTGTTCCTGCCTCCTCCAGGCTCCACCTGTCACCAAGCCTGAAGCACCGCTGGCAGGTGCCGCGCTATAGTACTTGGGTGACTCGGCTCCAGTGACGCTGCCAGGATAGAGAGCGCCCTCCATGACGTGGGGGCAGGATTAGGAATCGCGTGGCGTAGGGCTGGGAAAAAAATCGATTTAAATCTAGAATTGAGTTGAGAGGTCAAATCGATTCAGATTTTCAGCAAATCGATTTTGTCG
This sequence comes from Rana temporaria, assembly GCF_905171775.1. NCBI lineage: Eukaryota > Metazoa > Chordata > Amphibia > Anura > Ranidae > Rana > Rana temporaria. The sequence goes on along the minus strand of NC_053500.1, from coordinate 22,377,810 downwards.
GGTTTTTTTTTCACCAGATCCGGCGCTGACACCGCGCCGGCCCTGAGGAGCTGCGGGCAGGAGTTTTTAGGTGAGGCTTCGGCCTAGTCCGTGAGGCTGGACGCTGCAGACTAGGCCGAAGCCGTGGTCCCGCCTAAAAACTCACATTAAAAAAAAAAGAATCGTGAATTTTTTTTGGAGAAAATCACCCAGCTCTAGCGCGGCGTATGGGCTGGGCTGAGCAGAGAGGAAGGTAAAGCTGGAGGATGGTCACAGTGAGACACTGAGAGACTGCACACGTGCGTGGTGAGACAAAGATCACTCACTGTTGATCAGAGGCGCCTGGTTGAGAGTTATTTGCTGGCTCTGTGGAGAGGGGGAGTAGGATCATCAGGACCGGGTGCCCTAGGTGGCTGCTTAGTTTGCCTAGTGGTAGCGCCGACCCTGGTCATATACATGGTGTGTGTGGGGGATTATTAACTGTGACATACAGGGAAAATGCCCCAAACCTGTGCCAGATTGCCGGATTATTAGCATCTTACACATCAAATGTATTCATATGGCATAGAAAGTGAAGTGTTACTAAACCCACAGCAGTAAAATCAGTCTGTATATGCAGTATAGCATGCTTGTTATACTCACTGTGGAACCTAAGGGGTTAATCCTCTGCATTCTGTAAAAAAAGACTGTTTGATCCTGTCTTCTCTGATTATCCTCTTCTTCCACAGTCCCCAATCCATCTGCTGATAGAACAGAGCCTTTGGGCAGGCTGTACATGCTCAGTTCTGTGTGTATTGCTAGGGAGATTTTTTTTGTTTTTCATGGGGGTGTGCACGTGATCAGCACAGGGCTAATCAGCACTGTCCAAACAGAGGGTCAGGGGTTCTGAAGCCTCATAGGACAGTCCTACAAGCTTTAACCAGACACTGATAGAAGTCACAAGACTGTTATATACTGCTGATAAAAAAGGTTTTTAGCAGTTTATATTTACTAAAATTATAAAATGTCCATGTACTGTGGGAGACCAGATATAGTGAATGCAGGCTCCTGGGTTTTGTAACGCTTTAATATTCTGGACAGTGGAACACATTTACACTGAATGCAATACATATGTAATCACGTGCATACAAACCTAGGCAACATTGCAGCCTTTTTTTCTGCAATTTTTTGGCAGAATAAAAATCCCATAGTTGTAGTGTAAAGCGTGTGCACAAGGCTCAAAGGCCTTTACTCTATACCATGGGTCTTCAAACTACGGCCCTCCAGTTGTTCAGGAACTACAATTCCCATCATGCCTAGTCATGTCTGTGAATGTCAGTCTTGCAATGCCTCAGTTTGAGGATCCCTGCTCTATACAGTGTTTAACACTCCTATGTATACATTTACAGGACGCGCCCCTTCCACTCCTATGTATACATATACAGGACACGCCCCTTCCACTCATATGTATACATTTACAGGATACGCCCCTTCCACTCATATGTATACGTTTACAGGGCACGCCCCTTCCACTCATATGTATACGTTTACAGGACACGCCCCTTCCACTCATATGTATACGTTTACAGGGCACGCCCCTTCCACTCCTATGTATACGTTTACAGGGCACGCCCCTTCCACTCCTATGTATACGTTTACAGGGCACGCCCCTTCCATTCCTATGTATACGTTTTACAGGGCACGCCCCTTCCACTCCTATGTATACATTTACAGGACATGCCCCTTTTCACTCTATGCATTTACAGGACACACCTCTTCCACTTCTATGTATACATTTACATGCCATGCCCCTTCCACTCTATGCATTTACAGGACACACCCCTGTCACGCGATCACCGCTGACTGTCCCTGCATCCTCCTCCAGCCCCCCTCCGTTCTGCTGCTGTCTCCCTCCGTGTCCCCCTCCGTTCTGCTGCTGTCCCCCTCCGTACTGGTGTCCCCCTCCATCTGTCAGGATGGAGAGCATAGGTAGGAGCCGGTAAATCTGCTGAGGCTGCTGAGAAAGGGACTGGGGAATCTGTGTCTTTAGTCCCTTTCCCTGTCTCAAAGGGGAGATGTCAGGGGTCTGTTAAGACTCCTGATATCTCACCACAGCCCCCCAACAGGGCTAATAAAAAAAAAATGAAAAAAATTGCAATAAATAATAAAATTAATTGTAAAAAATAATAAAAAACAGTGACACTGCCCATCCCCCCCCCCCCCTTAAAAAAGAAAGCACTGTAAAAAAAAAAGTAAAATAAAATACTAATACTAATTGTAAAAAATATAAAAACAAATTGTAGAAAAAAAAAAACTACTGACACATGTGCCACTGTCACATGAGATGAAAAAAAAGGATCGGTATCAGCGAGTATCGGTACTTGTACTCGGTCTTAAAAAAGTGGTATCGGGACAACCTTAGTGAAAATGATTGCCCTGTCAGCGAAGACAGCACGCCGCTGGAGGGCTTCAATTTAAGGCACATTATAACTTTAAAAAAAAAAAGTTTTAACACTTTGTTTGGCCGCTAGCGCTTTTAACCCTCGCTAGCGGCCGAACAAAGTGTTAAAACATTTTTTTAAACCCGAAAGGCAGTTATAATGTCTTCAAGCACTCGCCTCTTTTACTCTGAGGCTGCATTCACGCCTGAGCGTTTTGTTTTCAGGCAAAAAGTCGAGCGTTTTTACCGCAATTTTGCAGTGTTTTTGTACAGGTCAAAAGGTCACCAATGTAAAAAGCAGAAAAACTGCAGTAATCTGCCCAAAAAGAAGCTTCAGGCAGCTGCATGCATCACCCCGTTAAAAACCCCTTAAATACATTTTAGTAATATAATACAATCGGTCAGTTTTTTGACCGGCACTTCTAAAAAAGTAAATATCGGCCACACTGATAATCGGTCGATCCCAAATATATATATATGAAAATGTATCAATCCTGATGACGACCTATCTCACTTCTTGAGGCCCTGAAATGTCAGGATGGTACAGATATTCCCCAAATGACCCTTTTTTATAATGTAGACCATCCAAGGTATTTAGTAAACAGCATGGAGAAAGATTTTGAAGTTGTATTTTTTTGTCAACATATTTTGGATAATTAAGAAAATAAAAAAAAGTTCACATTAAAAGAGATTTTTGCTTACAGGCTTATTAAAAAAATGAGCTGCATTCAGGTCGGCGTGTGAGAAAATACACAACGTGTGTTCTGAATTCATTGAATTTTATTTCAACTGTTACATTTCAGAAAATTAGGCACAATGTATCTAGAATCACCTGTAAGTGAAAAAAACTGAAAAGTAACAAAAGAGTAGAATACAAAAGAGACACACTTGTTGCACAGATTCAGCTTCCAAAATGTAACACATTTGAATGTATTATATAAGGGTCGTGACATTTTCTGTCACTTGAGTGCCATTCCAGGCAGTGACAGAGTGACTTTTAAAAATGATATTATACAGTAGGTTTGAATTTGATGGATTTTTTTGAAGTTTCCTCGGCACCAGGATCGCCCACCTGACAGGCCCTTTAGAGTCCATTGCCACTTCTCTGTTCTGGCAGCACTTTAAGACCCCTTTCACATTGAGGTGTTTTTTAGGCACTTTTGGGCTAAAAATAGCACATGTAAAGCACCTGAAAAACGTCTCCCCTGCAGTCTCATTGTGAGAGCCTTGAGGGCTTTCACACTGAGGCGATGCACTAGCAGGACATTAAAAAAACTCCTGCAAGCAGCATCTTTGGAGCGGTGAAGGAGCAGAATGAATGGGCAGCACAACCGAACCGCCGGCAAAGCGCCCTGCAGCAGAAATTTGTGGGTGGATTTAACCCTTTTTTCGGCCGCTAGCAGGGGGTTAAAAGCTCTTCGCTAGCGGCCGAATACCTCCACAAAAACTACGGTAAAGCGCCGCTAAAAATGGCTCTGCTTTACCGCCATCGCCGCCCACGCCCCAGTGTGAAAGCAGCCTTACAATTGCAAGGTATGTTGTTCACCATTATTGTCTATGACATTGTTTCCTTCAGTGTGTTTTAAGTGGGTTTACACCCACTTTAATGTGTACATCATTCGTACAACTGATATCCTCCTGAATTCTGTATGTATCTGTCAACTTCCTGACCTACAACCTTTCATTTATCATCTTGTGTATCAGAGCAAACTATCACTGTGGCTTTTTTTTCTAGTTGCTTTGATAGACAAATGACCTGCAAATTGAACTAGCTTTTAAAAATACTGAAAATGTTGGGATGTCGGACTCGGATATTTGTCTCTAGTTGTTTTGTACTTTTTAAAAAGTGGTTTAAACACCTACTCACAGCTTTCTCTACATCAATAGCTGAAGCATTTGATGCCAGAGGGGTGATGGTTTCAGCAATGTCTGACTGTGCTCACAGCTGGGGCTAAAAACAGACCATCATAAATCACTTGTATATGTTGCTTCAGCTGTTGAGAAGTGTGGCGTGTGGGGTAGTTTTACTTGACCTTTAATTTAAGACTTTATACACGCTGGGCCTATAGCCCCTGTGCATGAGATTCTGGCAATTTCATGCGGGCAGATGCAAAGGTGAACTGTCCAGCCAGAGACAACAGACTTTTTGCATTCCGCACGTTTTTGTCTGGGCACATACTGCCCTAAACGTTGGTAACACTCTATGCACCATCCAGCTGCAGCAGCTTTCAGCCTCCCATAGAGTTTCTACAGGCTGCTAGTAACAGGGCTGGATGGCTTGCATGTGCCTTCCACATAAAATCGTAGAAAGCTAACGCCCAGGGGCTAAACACCCAGTGTGCAACTTAAAGTGGTTGTAAACAGGTAAGCCTACAGGTAAGCCTATAATAAGGCTTACCTGTAGGTATAAAGAATATCTCCTAAACCTGCACGGTTTAGGAGATATTCCCCTCGCATTGCGCCGCTGACTGCAGCGGCGCATGCGCAGGGGGAATCCTCGGTTAAAGGACCGACAGCCGCCGGACCTTGCCGAATTTAAATCTCCCGCGCGCACGCGCGGGAGTGACGTCATCGCCGCTCCAGCCAATCACAGCGCTGGAGCGGCGATACCCGGAAGACATGCCGGAGCAAGATGATTTCTCGCTCGGCGTGAACCAGGTAAGTTTTACACACCTCGTTCCGAGGTAAGTATTTCATAATGAGCTAATATGCGGTGCATATTAGCTCATTATGACTTTTGCCTTGCAGGAGAATTTTTTTTTTTTTTTTTTTTAAACGGGTTTACAACCGCTTTAATCTAATGGTCAATAAGGGCTTCCTCACATGTGCAGCAGCCCTTGCCGCCCCTTTCAAAAGCGATCCACAGTTAACCACTTTTCATGTTTTGAAAGACGACGATGACACAGTGATATGTCGCCTCTACGTGATATGATTGCTAACAGGCCACTCACTTTTGCCTATGGAGTTACTCCTTTGTTAGCCAGAGCAGAGGGATGGTGCTCCACTGCTGATTAGACCCCTTTCACACTGGGGTGTTTTTCAGGCGCTTTTGGGCTAAAAATAGAGCCTTTAAAGCACCTGAAAAACGGCTCCCCTGCTGTCTGTGTGAAAAACGAGAGCTTTCGCACTGAGGCGATGCGCTGGCAGAACGTTAAAAGATCCTGCAAGCAGCATCTTTGGAGCGCCCCTGCCTATTGAAATAAAAAAAAAACATAGCGGCGCTTTACCCCCGCCCCAGTGTGAACGCAGCCTTAGGCCCCTTTCACATTGAGGCGTTTTTCATGCGGTACAGCGCTAAAAATAGCACTGCTATACCGCATGAAAAATCATGCCCTGTAGTGTTCAATGTGAAAGCCCGAAGGCTTTCACATTGAAGCGGTGCGCTAGCAGGAGCGCACCAAAAGTCCTGCTAGCCGCATCTTTACCGCGGTGTGTTCACCGCTCCTATACCGCGCCTTCCCATTGAAATCAATGGGAAAGCGCGGTAATACCGCCCGCAACGCTACAAATAGCGCGACTATACCGTCACCGCGGCTGCACGCCTCAGTGTGAAAGCAGCCTAAGTCATTGCTTCACCTTGTTGATTTTACTACCTTAGTGTAAAAATGCTACGTGTGTGTGTGTGTGTGTGTGATGTAGTAATACTTCATTATCACAATATCTTTTTTTCTGGAAAGTGTTTGTACATAAACATTATCACAAAAGCCTTTGTCATATACACATTTGCCTAAAATATAATGTATCTGTGACCATACAGAACTAAAAAAAAAATGCTTGCAAATATAATTTTGTTAGCAGTTTGGTAAATGAATGAGCCAGCAGTTTGCATCACAGTGTATATTTACAAGTGTAACTACTGTGCATAGTTCAAGGACAGGGAGCCAGTGATTGTTTAACACAGAGAATAATCATGTGTGACAGATTGTTTAAACAGTCATAAAGAGCCACTCTGTAGACACAAATTAAAGTAATCCTTTACTGAATACTTCTTTCAACAAAGAAGTGTATACAGGATTTGCATAATGTCAAAAACCTAATTTTGAAATACCATCAAACATGACAGGTGGTCTTTGAAGTAAACATGAAAATGTCCATACAGTAGTTCCATTGAACTGCATCTGTAAATCAGAGTAAGAATACCATATTCCCTTTTTAAGAGATTTTGCATAGGTGTCTGTTGTGAATCCTTTCTTGAAGACAAACTAAAATATTCAGTCACATAACTGTAAACTATTGGTAATGCTATTATTTACATTTTATAACATTGAGATTTGCTTGATAAAATCTTGTCAGTTCAAAGCTTTTTTCCTGGTTTATGATTACAGTGATAACAGTAGCCACATATTAAGGAGTTATTCATTGGGGTGTCCAGAAGCTCTGGGACTGTAGAAATAAACGAAATCAAAAGTGGCACTGTTGCTCATAGCAACCAATCAAGGGTTGACCTAGCATTTTGTGAATTTTTTACCTGGGATACAATGATTTGCTTTCTATAAGGACCCATTCACACCAGAAACTGCATATAACTGTGCATTTTTGACTACATGTTTACATGCATTTGAAGCACGCTTGACACGATTTGTATATTTTCTGCAATTGTTAGGCGGTCAATATTTATAATACTCAGTAGCTAAAATTTCCAGTTTTCCTACTGGTACCCCGAACCTGAAGCCATTTAAAGAATCGGCTCTGGTGAGGACAGGGCTGGATCCTAGGGCATGTAAGGCCCCTTTCACATTGAGGAGTTTTTCAGGCGGTACAGCGCTAAAAATAGGGCTTTCACCCCGAGGGCTTTCACACTGAGGCGATGCGCTGGCGGGAGACAAAAAAATCTCCTGTCAGCAGCATCTTTGGAGCGGTGAGAGGAGCGGCATGTATACCGCTCCTTCACCGCTCCTTCCCATTGAAAACAATGGGAAACCGCGGCAATACCGCCAGCAATGCGCCTCTATAGAGGCGCATTGCGGGCGGTATTAACTCTTTATCGGCCGCTAGCGGGGGTTAATACCGCACCGCTAGCGGCTGATACCCGCGGCAATTCCGGCAGTATAGCGCCGCTATTTTTAGCGGCGTTATACCGCCACCGCAGCTCCCGCCCCAGTCTGAAAGGGGCCTAAGTGTCCGTGAGGCTAGGTTCACACTGCTGCGAATTCAAAATCGCGGTAAAATCGCGATTTTTACCACGATTTCGCGGCTGCGTTTTTTCCGCGATTTAAGAGACATCTGTGCAGGATTCAATGTAAATCGCGGCCCGAAATCGCAAAAAGTAGTACAGGAACTACTTTTTGAAATCGGTGCAGCGCCGCAGATGCGGTGTCGCACCGATTAGGACGGTACAATTGCCGGCAAATGCCGCCGATTTGAGATGCAATTTGACATGTGAAATCGCATCTCAAATCGTACCCAGTGTGAACCTGGGCTAAATTAAAAGTAGTCAGCTACAGAATTTGGAGTGGCTGATTTTTTGGATGAGACTGGAGCTCCTCTTGCATCATAATGCATTAAAAATGTGGGCCTGTCGTATTTTTGTTTCAGTGCACATCACCCACACACCACCGCAAACATGGTGGTGGAAACTGGGCAGGTAGGAGACAAAGCATTTTGCCTTGTCTTGCAGTGGGACTGTGTTGGAATATCTATGTTCCAAAGCATCCTGAGTATTAAATACCTGCAAATAATTGTGGGTCTGTTCATATACGGTGGCTAGCTGGGCATTGTGGTACATCCTTTACTGAAGGGTAAAAACGATTGTTGAACTGGTTTGAATCTCTGAAGAATTAACTGATTCTTTATTTTAAAGTGATAGTAATGCCGCGTACACACGATCGGACATTCCAACAATTTTTTTCCAACGGATGTTGGCTCAAACTTGTCTTGCATACACACAGTCGGACAAATGTTGGAAATTCCAAACGCCAAGAACTCGGTCATGTACAACACTTACGACGGCACTATTATAGGGAAGTTCAATACCAGTCATGTTAGTAGAAGTTTGGTGAGAGACAATTCGTGCTTTTCAGCCTCTTGCTTTTCAATCTGTTACAGCACGACGAATGCGCTATCTCCATTGCAAACGCTAGTTTTACCAGACCGAGCGCTTCCGTCTCGTACTTGATTCAGAGCATGCATGGAATTTTGTGCCTTGGAATTGTCCTACACACGATCGGAATTTTCGACAACAACTTTTGTTGTCGGAAAATTTGAGAACCAGCTCTCAAACATTTGTTGTTGGAAATTCCGACAGCAAATGTCCGATGAAACCTACACACGGTCAGATTTTCCGACAACAAGCTCACATCGAACATTTGTTTTTGGAAATTCCAACCGTGTGTTCCATAACTATGATTCTTTCTCAAAAAAAAAAAAAGTATGTACCATGCAATGAGTTACAATCTTGGTCATTCTTAATACTACTCCATGTGAGGGGTTGAAGCTCTGACAATCGGGATTTTAAAAGTGGTGTATTATTATGATCATGGGTTTATGTCATGGGATTTAGAAGAGCTTCCTGTATTGGTACTTTTCAATGCTTTTAATACCCGTAGGTTTGTTTTGTGGTAGCTGACTCTGCAAGTGCAGACATCCAATAATTCCTTTTTGCTAGTTGCTTATTTTAAAGTATAACCAATGGAAAACTTTTTTTTTTTTTTTTTTTGGATAGAGTGGAGAGGGATTACAATTGCTGTCTGTGCCCCGTTGGGGAGATTCACCCTCTCTATTTGTCCTGTTTATCATTATCATTAACCACTTAAGACCTGGACCATTACGCAGGTAAAGGACCTGGCCAGTTTTTGCGATTCAGCACTGCATCGCTTTAACTGACAATTGCGCGGTCGTGCGACGTGGCTCCCAAACAAAATCGGCGTCCTTTTTTTCACACAAATAGAACTTTCTTTTGGTGGTATTTGATCACCTCTGCGGTTTTTAGTTTTTGCGCTATAAACAAAAATAGAGCGACAATTATGAAAAAAAATAATATTTTTTACCATAATAAATATCCCCCAAAAATATATAAAAAAAATGTTTTCCTCAGTTTAGGCCGATACGTATTCTTCTACATATTTTTCGTAAAAAAAATATCGCAATAAGCGTTTGATTGGTTTGCGTTACAAAATAAGGGGTAGTTTTGTGTCATTTTTATTAATATTTTATTTTTTTTACTAGTAATGGCGGCGATCAGCGTTTTTTTTTTTTTTTTCGGTACTGCGACATTATGACCGACACGTTTGACACATTTTTGGGACCATTGGCATTTTTATAGCGATCAGTGCTATAAAAATGCATTGATTACTATAAAAAATGCCACTGGCAGGGAAGGGGGTTAAGTATGTTCCCTGGGTGTGTTCTAACTGTAGGGGGGTGGACTCACTAGGGGAAATGACTGATCGCTGTCCTGTCAGGGCATTTCTCCCCTGACAGGACCGGGAGCTGTGTGTTTACACACACAGCTCCCGGTTCTCGCTCTGTAACGAGCGATTGCCCGGCGGCGATCGCGCCCACCGGGCACGCGCGCGAGAGTCAGAAGCGAGCGTGCCCCTATTGGCTGCTCGGCGAGATGACGTATAGCTACGTGCTCTCGCCCAGCAGAGCTGACCTGCCGCCATATAATTGTGGCGGCTGGTCGGCAAGCAGTTAAGTGGTTAAAAGTGAAAGTAAAAGAAATTCACACATTTTGGTTGTCCCCAGAAAAGTAATGGAAGGGGAAATCTTCCAATTGGGACACTACTTATGGTGATCTGGGGGTCCCCAAATAGATTCCCTCGACATGCAGGGATTTCTCTCTTGGAACAGAAAGTGAAGGTAAATCTCCCCATTAGGACAAATGGTAGATGGCAAAAATAAACCTTACAGGGGTTATAGCCCTCCCTTATTTCCAGTTCACACCAGATGCAGTTCCGTGCAGTTCTGTTTTTTCGGCACTAATGCAGTTAGTTCCGGTCAGTTTCTGCACCAGAAACTAACCGGAAACCGACTGCATGGTGTGAACTACAGCTATTGGAATACATGGGAAAACACTGTGCATGGATTTTAGTGCAGAAAAATAGCACATGGAACTCTGTCTGGTGTGAACTAGAACTTACTCTATCCAAAATGAGAAAAGGTTTTGCCTTTTAGGCCCCTTCCACATGGGGCGGATCCGCTTGCAGCGGTCCCCCAGCTCAGCAGGTCCCTCTCTGCTTACTGAGTGGGGAGGGGCTTGTCGAGTGCCGCTGCTTGCTATGGAGAGATCGGTCGAAAACAGATTTTGCTAGATTTTGCTAAATGCTTAGCTTTGGGAATGAAACTCCCTACTGTCTTGAATACTGTTTAACCCTATACCTGGCAGACCCAGCAATATATATAACTGTAGAGGGAAAAAAATCTGTGCAGTGCTGGAGTCTTCTACAGACGCCATTGCACATTCTCATGTAGTGCCTGGCATACCCCAGAGTTCAGTGCAGACCTATCTGCAGTACCTGAAACAGAATCCTGAACAAAAAGCCCTGGTCACGTAGATCTGTACACTAAAACTGCAAGTGATAAAGTGCAACCAGGGAAAAAGCCCTAAAAATATCAAAGCTATTTCTTTGTGGTATCCCTTATGATTCATTGACTTGTCCTGTGATCAGATTCAGAATCACCCTTTTTATCTTTTCACATGCAGAAAATGTTGAAGTTTAATTTATACCTTTTTTATTGTCTAACTTACGTTAGTAAAGATGCAAGCTTTTGGGATGCCTTAGATCCCTTCTTCAGGCTTTATATGATTCTCATGCAATTCTCTTTTCACGTGCACTAAGGTGAACAACCCAATACTCCCTCCAGACTATTTTTTAAAACCTTGTAGAAATAATTATTAGATCATGTATAACTACTTTAAATCTGAAACTAGCAACGTAGAAGTTTTATCTTCATCCAAACATATTTAAAGTGGAATTCCAGGCTGTTGTCTAACTATGCGTAAACCTGCTCTCATTCTCTCCCAATTACCTATTTTGAGTTTGCTCTGGTTCGGTCACATGATCTCCCCAGCGGTTGGCTGCAGGGGAGAAGAGAGATCACTGACAAGGGCTGAAATGTCTGAGTGGTGACATGGGCTTGGTATGGGGCATCCATTGTCGGCTCTCCCTCTCCCCTGAAGCAGCTGCTGGGAGATGATCGCATGACCACACTGGAGCGCCCTCAAAATAGATAAGTATATGCATCTTCCTTTGACAGGGTAGTTGGAGTAAAAGTTAGGAGAGGGGTGGGAACAAGTTGAAGCATAGTTAGGCAATAGCCTGGATTCTACTTAAGCCGCTGAACACAGCTTATAAAATGGGTAGTGTTGGTTTGGAGATATATATATAATACCGTATTTGCCGGCGTATAAGGCGACCGGGTGTATAAGACGACCCCCTAATTTTACAGTTTTTTAAACAGTTTTTGCCTGTATTCACCGAATAAGACGACCCCCATTCTGATGCTTTATATTTCTTTCTTCTCGAGCCATATTCTTCTTCATTCTTGCTGAAAATGAAGCCAATCACGGCGAGTGATGTATTCTACAAAGTCTGCTTGGATTGGCAGAGGCTGTAACATCATCAGCCCACACTTCTCTGACTCTCAAAGCCAATCCGAGCGGCTACTGTATGTAGGCACTCGGATTGGCAGAGGTTGTTACCCCAATCCGAGCAGGCTCTGTATTCATTTGAATACATCGCTCACCGGGATTGGTTTAGCGGTATATACTGTATGTAGCCAAAGCTACATACAGTATTAACTCACATCCAGCAGGCATCCAAGCAGCTGACCCGGCGTATAAGACGACCCCTGCTTTTTGGCCAGTTTTTTTTAAGTGTAAAAGGTAGTCTTATACGCCAGCAAATACAGTGTGTGTGTGTGTGTGTGTGTGTGTGTGTGTGTATGTATATATATATATATATATATATATATATATATATATATATATATATATATATATATATATATATATATATATATATGTATATATGTGTGTGTACTCACCGGCCACTTTATTAGGTACACCTGTTCAATTGCTTGGTAACACACATTGCTAATCAGCCAATCAGATGGCAGCAACTCCAGACCATCTAGACATGGTGAAGACAACTTTCTGAAGTTCAAACCGAGCATCAGAATGGGGAAGAAAAGGGATTTTAGTGACTTTGAATGTGGCATGGTTTTTGGTGCCAGACAGGCGGGTCTGAGTATTTCAAAAACTGCTGATCTACTGGCATTTTCACACACAACCATCTCTTTTGTATTTACAGAGAATGGTCAGGAAAAGAGAAAATATCCAGTGAGTGGCAGTTGTGTGGAAGAAAATGCCTTGTTGATGTCAGCGGTCAGAGGAGAATGGGCAGACTGGTTTGAGATGATAGAAAGGCAAAAACTTTCCACACGCAGGCACAGTTTACCCTCTATCTTCAGGGTAAAAAGTGAGTGTTATACGCCAATAAATACAGTATATATTATTTTCTTTTATCTTTTTTTTCTTCGTCTTCTTCTTTGACTAACTATTACAGTTTTCCTTTGGTCCAGTCTGTCTTTACAAATGAACCTTCAAGTGTTTGCCTGAACTTTTTCAGTGCTATAATGCCTTTGCTTGCTGTCAGAAATATGCATTGGAGCAATGTTCAGTTAGACTTTGCTCTCTTTATATCTCAGTGTCTTAAATACATATCGCATAAAGAAAGATCCACTATGTAACACATACCAAAGATAATACATTTCAGCAAATCACTGTTAATGTCTCTTTTGTATATCAGTGAAGTCATTGTGTTATAGATGATTCATGAAAACACCAACCTCACTTTTGTGGAAACATGCATGCTTAACAAAAACAAAAAATGCCCTTTCATCCAGCTTTAGTATATGACAATTGTTTACCTTTGTCAATAAAACACTGCTCATTCTAGTACATATGTACAAACCTGAAACCACTAGAAAGATAATGTTTTCCAATGAAACATCAAGATCCAAAAATCAAATAAAGTGGATCCAGCTTTGCTCACTGTCCTTTGGCATTTTTAGTGTGTGGCTTCTTGATGTAAATTTATAGTTTCTTCCCTGATTGTTATCCCAGAATTCCTTACCATCGACATCGTATCTTATAGCAAACTGTATCGCCGAGCAGATCTGTGTGAGAAAAGGCGGTAATGTGATTGTAAAAGCAAATATATCCAAGTTCAGAATACCATTGTTGTCATTACTTTGCCAGACTGCAGGCACGTCGGAATGGGTTTTCCAGTTGGTGAATGAATACCTGACTGTTACTGTCTTTTCAAAGGCCAAATTCAAAACGCGGATGGTTCCAAAAATCTCCAGCTCTTCCGAACTAGTGACATGCTCCAAGCAAACATAGTATTGCCTCAGACGGTCCAGGAAATCTTCGCAGTCCGCAGGCTGCTTGAAGTCCGGTTCCAGATATTGGAGAGACACTTCCAAATCCTGGCTGCAGCACAAGTCAGAGTTAATAGAGAGGCGTGAGAGAACGTGCAGTGGAATATATGGGTTATCCCCAGCATTGAACACCTTTACCTCTGCCAGCTCCAAACCAAGCGCATCTGCAAATCTGACTTTGTTGCACTGGGGTCGACACTTGGCAGCCGTCTTCCTCTCTGGAGAGCTGGGTAGAGATTTTGTTCTGCGGCGTATAATCGGGCGCAGTTCTGGGTCACAGCTTTTGCCCAAATCGGTCTGTGTCTTTAAGAGCTCACGGGGTCTCCACTGTTCTTTGTTTAACCTTGTTCCATGGCCACCAAATCCTTCTGCCAATCGCACATTCCTGTAAAGGTCATTAATATAACTTAAGCTGCGAGGGATGCCAGGGTCAGCTTGTTTGTTGCAGCTTCGAGACATGAAAGGGTGTATTTTGGAAGACATGACAATGTAATGGTTGCAGAGTCAATCATTGGCTTTTGGCTCTACATAGTGCAATCAATGCAGTTTCTGTTTTCCTCCAGTGCACTGCTCTCTGCAGACATAAAGCAGCAGCTTAAACGCGGGCTACGTTTTGAATGGGATTTTTCACACAAAGGCTCAACTAATCCCAAATTTGTAGCAGTGCATAAAATCCAATCCACCTTTTTATTCCAATTCCGGGTTTAGAACAGCAGTCCGTGCACACCCCTTCACTGGGAAGCACTTGCAGCGACAGCTGACCTTGTAGATATACACTCCCACCTTCTCTTACTGGCAGAAAGCTCCACTAGAGGACTCTGTCATTGTTCTGCGCTCTGTAGTCATAGGCTTGCAGCCTATATACAATTGGAATGTCACTCTGTGTGTCTGACGGTGCTTTTGCTTTCTGAGCAACGGCAACTGGGTGGGGGTTTTGTCTGCTGTTAACAGTCAGTTGTCCTTTTTAGTGATTGGACTATTGCTTCATCTGTCCCAGTGTATTAGCCCAGCCTCTGTAGTCTTAGAAACCATCTTTACACTGTTAAAAGAAGGAAGATCAGTGTGAATTGTCAGTGTCTGTCTAGATCTGAGTGGGTAATTCTAGAGTGCAAGCCGGATAGTCTGTTGTTTTTTTTTTTTGTTCAGGCTTGTTCACTTTTATATGATGAATAAGGCTGAATTGAATCAGATGGGTGGAAATTGTATTACAATTTTGGCTGCACATATATTACAAATTACGTTTAATATTCTTTTTTTTTTTTATAAATTCTTTATTTTATTATTCATTATTCTCCCTAACCACCGATCCACAGTCCCCCTTCCTCGCTAATAGCTATACCATTACGTCTTCCTACTCTCCTAGACCTAGCTTACTCCAAGCACCCCTTCCTCCTATCTCCCAGATAACCCCTTCCCCCCAACAAAACAACAACAAAAAAAAGGAACAGAAAAAAACCTTAATGCGTGTCTCTCCCCCCCCCCCCCCCCTCAAGGATTTTGCTCCCTATATCTCACATAGGGGGTCCAAACCTGTCTGTACTTCTCTTATTGCTCTCTTGCGTTTTAATATTCTGTCTAATCATGCATAGATGAAAGCAAGATTAGTGCGGTGGAACAATGTCCTGCCTTTATACCAATGGCCCTCTGACTTCACTTAAAGCGGGGGTTCACCCCCAAAAAAAATTTAACATTACATTCAGCCGAGTTGTCATAACGGCTGTTTTTTTTTTATTTTATCCCCGTACATAACGTATTTTCACCGGCGCGTCATGAGTTGCCGAAAGAAGCCGACCGTCGGTGCGGCTCTATACGGCGCCTGCGCACCGACGTTCGGCTTCTTTCGGCAACTCGTGACGCGCAGTATGCGACGGTCGGAAGCCTGTCAATCAGTTAGGAACGCCCAGTCCCGCAGAAGACCTACCCGGAAGCGGCGGTGAAAATACGGTATGTACGGGGATAAAATTAAAAAAATACAGCCGATTGTCATTATGACAACTCGGCTGAATGTAATGTTAAAAACTTATTTTTTGGGTGAACCTCCGCTTTAACCAGGAGCTGTAATGAGAACAATAAATAAAAAATAACAATAAAGTCTAGATTGGCCCTAGTATACAGTGCATCCGGAAATGCTTCACTTTTTCCATATTTTGTTATGTTACAGCCTTATTCCAAAATGGATTAAATACATTATTTTCCTCAACATTCTACAAACCATTCCCCATAATAACGTGAAAAATCTGTTTTTAAATCTTTGCAAATTTATATATTAAAAAAAAAACATTACATGTACATAAGTATTCAGAGCATTTGAAGGAGTATTACCGTGCTACCAAAGGGGGGGGGGGGGGAGAGAGGGGGAGGGGTTACAGCTGCGGCACTGAAAGGTGTATCAGACCATAAAGTAATGACAAAAAAGAAGGTAGCGCTGCGCTGTAGGTGGGGGATGGGAGAGGTGTGTAGAGGAAGTAGGATGGTCTGTATGTGATTATAGCAATATAAACAACATAGCATCAAAAAATAATCGGTGAACTGGCTGACAGAAGTCTATCACTTCTATGCATGGGTGCTACAAGATAACTTCATGAACTCTATATGGTGAAGTGAAATAAACAATAAAATAAGTGATAAATAATGCAAATATAGATATACAATGTGCGTCACACAACACCCAAGTGGCTGGGCTATGCTAAGCTGATAGGTCCATGCAGCAGAGCTTAATAATAAGAACGGAAATATAAATAATAATCAAAAGTCCAAAATTGAAAGGTGCTGGTGTAGATCCCAACATGTAAGGTGAAACAAAGAATGGATATCCAGTGATCCCTTCAGGGTGAATGAGGATATCTTAAGGTTACATCCTCATTCACCCTGAAGGGATCACTGGATATCCATTCTTTGTTTCACCTTACATGTTGGGATCTACACCAGCACCTTTCAATTTTGGACTTATGATTATTATTTATATTTCCGTTCTTATTAAGCTCTGCTGCATGGACCGATCAGCTTAGCATAGCCCAGCCACTTGGGTGTTGTGTGACGCACATTGTATATCTATATTTGCATTATTTATCACTTATTTTATTGTTTATTTCACTTCACCATATAGAGTTCATGAAGTTATCTTGTAGCACCCATGCATAGAAGTGATAGACTTCTGTCAGCCAGTTCACCGATTATTTTTTGATGCTATGTTGTTTATATTGCTATAATCACATACAGACCATCCTACTTCCTCTACACACCTCTCCCATCCCCCACCTACAGCGCAGCGCTACCTTCTTTTTTGTTATTCAGAGCATTTGCTTAAAGGGGTTGTAAAGGTAAAAAATGTTCTGTTGTTCTGTCTGTAACTCCACACAGTCATGCAAGGCTTTCTCCCTGGTGTGGAGAGAGCCTCTTGGGGGGGGGGGGGGGGCGAGCAGGCAAGTCAGGACACCTCTCTACTTTGCAGATAGAGAAAGGAGCTGTGTGTTAGTGGGCGTCCTGACCCTCCTGCTCGCCCCCTCAAGAGGCTTTCTCCACACCAGGGAGAAAGGCTCGCATTACTGTGTGGAGTTACAGACAGAAGAACAGGAAGTAAGGATTTTTCAGAAGAAATAAGGACATTTTAAAAGCAAAATGGAAGGATGAGGTAAGTAAAGGAGGACTGCACTAAGGTAAAGGAAGCTATTTAGGGATTTTTTTTTTCTTTACAACCCCTTTAATACTTTGTTGAAGCACCTTTGGCACAAATTACTCAATTCTTATTGAATATGATGCTACAAGCTTGACACGCCTATTTTTGGGCAGTTTCTCCCATTCTTCTTTGCAGGACCTCTCAAGCTTCATTAGGTTGGATGGGGAGCGTTGGTGCACAGCCATTTTCAGATCTCTCCAGAGATGTTCACTCAGGTTCAAGTCTGGGCTCTGGCTGGGCCACTTAAGGACATTCATGGAGTTATCCCATAGCCACCCCTTTGTTATCTTGGCTTTGTGCTTACAGTTTGTAACGGTCACCACCGTTTACGACCTTCCATCAACTACGACAGCTCATCTGACACACAGACAACCAGCAGGCATCCCATTTCCCAGAATAATGAGACTTGCTCCATGTTCTCTGGTTTCAAATGTAAGACATCTTTAATGGTACACTCTCAAGGTTTTATGCAGTTCAAGCATGAAAGGAACAAAGACTCTCCACCCCCCTCATCACACACTGTGGCTTCAATATACCTGAAAAGTCACATTCCACATCTTAGACAGACGTTCTACAGTCGGACATAAGGTGACCCTAGACATAAGACTCCTTGGTGACGCCGGTACAGGAGTACCCCTCATCCTTACAAAGTCTCTGTTTGTCCCGGGTCATTCCATTACACAGTTGTTGTCCTGTTGGAAGGTGAGAACCCCCTGCCCCAGTCTGAGGTTCAGAGTGTGCTGGAGCAGGTTTTCATCAAGAATGTCTCTGTACATTGCTGCATTCATCTTTACCTCAATCCTGACTAGTCTCCCAGTTCCTGCCGCTGAAAAACATCCCCACATGTGGCATGATGCTGCCACCAGCATGCTTCACTGTAGAGATGGTATTGCCCAGGTGATAAGAAGTGCCTTGATTCCTCCAGACATGATGCTTACCCTTCAGGCCAAGGCATTCAATCTTTGTTTTATCAGACCAGAGAATTTTGTTTCTCATTGTCAGAGTCCTTCGGGTGCTTTTTGGCAAACTCCAGGTGCCTTTTACTGAGGGGTTGCTTTTGTCTGGCCATTCTACCATACAGGCCTGATTGGTGGAGATCTGCAGAGATGGTTGTTCTTCTGGAAGGTTCTCCTCTCTCCACAGAGAAACGCTGGAGCTCTGTCAGAGTGACCATCAGGTTCTTGGTCACCTCCCTGACTAAGGCTGTTTTGGATTGGGTAGAGAGGGAGTAGAACTCCTGTCGGGTGTTTATTGCTTATTGATGTTTACTGTTCTCACCAAGAGTGAACATAAAAGAAAATCCCAAATTTTAAATAGTCACCAGAACAGGGGAAATCTTCCAATAGGGACTCTAGGTCTAGAGGGACTCTGACAACAAGTTATACCCTCACTTTGGAAGGATTATCTCTCACTTCTTGTTGCGGCTACAAGACAGAAAGTGAAGGAAAATCTCCCCAATGAGACACAGATGGCAAAAAATAAACTGACAAGGTTTATATCCCTCCCTTTTTCTATCTAAAATTCTCTATAAATGACAAAAACAGTTTTGCCTTTAGGCCTTGTTCATGCCTATGCGTTTAACATGGTTTCCAATGGGATATTTTGACATTATGCTTTTTTGAAAGGGTCAGGGACTTTTTAAATGCAAAACTGGTTTTGGTTCAATAGACTTCAATGCAGATTTTTGCCGTGTCAAAAACATGTGTGCAAAAAAGCACTGCAGAAGCGGATCAAAAGCAAACTGCATAGGTGTGAACCAGGCCTAAGTTCTAGTGTCATTTAGCCTGTTCAGACCTGGAATAACACATTGGCAATGCAGGTAGCTAGAACTTATACCTAGCAGCACTAGGGTCTTCAGTTTAGTTCCAGGACGAAACCCTTTCTACATCCGGCTCGTGTGTTCTCCTTGTATTGCATAATATTTATCTGGGATATCCTGGTTTCTTCTTAAAACCCTAAGGGCCCATTCACACCAGAGACTGAGCGTTTTTGACTGCATGTTTGCATACATTTGAAGTGTGCTTGATGCGCGCTTGAATGTGTTTTGCGCTGCGTGTACAGTGCATTTTTCTATATGTTCTTGGGCTTGGCTTTTTTGGCTTAAAGGGGCATGGTGCGGTGCATTTGTAGCAAGCTGTTTTGTAGCATGTTTGTAGTGCGTTCCCTGCATTTGTGTTGCAGAAAAATGCAGCATGCTTTACTTTTTTTTTAACTGTGCTAAACTGCACTGCAATGATGTGAAAAATGCCCATAGGATTACCTTGATTTTGGCTGTCTGTGCAGTTTAAACTGCAGCCAAATGCGTTCGGTGTGAAAGGGCCTTTAGGGTAAATTCACACTATATGCAGTGACAGATGTTTTACTGCGTGGTAAAAAAGGCTGTAACCGCAAAGACACCCAGGAAACAATTGTTTCCTATGTGTCTCATTAACACTGCAACGCTGCGATAAAATGTTGCGTTCTATCGCACCACGCCAAATCGCACAGTCGTGTACAGCAACGCATCGCACTGCTGTACATTGTCGTGAATGAAGTGTACTTTTGTACACTTCAAAGTTTGTACAAAAAGAGTCATGTGATACACTGAATTGTGGCCCCTACCACAGCCAGTGTTCTATCGAGAAACGCCTCAGATGGGTCTGCGCATGTGCAGTGCGAAAGTCACTCTAGCTGATATGTTGATCAGCTTGCTTGACGCCAACATGGCGCATGCGCAGGTCATCAGGGGAAGTATCCGACGATCTGCTAAGCGCCGAGGGAGAATGTAATTGTCAAATTCTGCCTCTTTATTGCGGACAGGTTTTGTGTGCGTTTTAACCCACCCTTAGACACAGCCAAAACCTGGCGTTGAACACACTCAAGACGCTGTGCAGCAGAAAACACGCCGTTCAATACTGCCAAAACCCGCCCGCAACAGTGAGGCAGAATCTGACAATTCCATTCTCTCTCGGCCCTTAGCAGATCTTCAGATAATGCCTTCGAGGATCTGCACATAAACCGTGTTGACGTCACGCCAGCTGATCAACATATCAGCTGGAGTGACGTTGCGTACTGCACGTGTGCAGACCCATCTGGGTCATTTTTTGACAGAGGGCATTTCCTTGATAGAATACAGACAATGGAGAGCTTGTGCAGAGGTAAAGAGCTGTGGCAGCTGTCCATCGTGTGTGAATTCAGTCTTTCTCACTGACAGATTAACTTCCACCAAAAACGTGTCTGTCTGTCTATGGTAGAACCATAAAGCCCCGTACACACGATTGGATATCTGATGGAATCTAATCCGATGCATTTTTTGGTCGGATATCCAATGAAGCTGACTTTCATCGGTCTTGCCTACACACTATCAGTCAAAAATCTGACCGTGTTCAACGTGGTGACGTAAAACACTACGACGTGCTGAGAAAAATGAAGTTCAATGCTCCCGAGCATGCGTCGACTTGATTCTGAGCATGCGTGAATTTTTGGCCGATGGACTTTTACACAGACGATCATTTTTTTTTTTTTCTATCGGTTTTTTATCCGTAGGAAAATTTTAATACATGTTTTTTTTCACTGATGCAAAACAAACCGATGGGACCCACACATGATCGGTTTGTCTGATGAAAACGGTCCATCGGTCTGTTTTCATCAGACAAACCGATCGTGTGTACTGGGATTTAGACTTCGGTCTCTCCTGAAGATACAGAATGAGGTGCATGTCTCTATGTACTCCTGTAAAGCATTTTTGAAAAAAACGCCATGTCATTTATTTAGAAAAATCTGGTAAATTCTGCTAGGTGCCGTTTTTTAAACCACCTCTACTCCTCCGCAATATAAACATAGGAGGAACATTTCTTGTTTTCTAAAACATTTAATGGTAAAGTGTTAGGAGCTGCACATACATCTGACATTTTACAGTTATTTAAAGCAGCTGCCTGCCTTGCACATGGGACTTGATCTGTAATATGTTGCTTTAGGTATGCACTTACTGCGGATATCTGTATTATGCTAGATTTTACCCACAATTCTTTGCACTTCAGTGACAGCCCCATTTCTTTGAGGTTGGAAGGGAGGAGCTGTGGGCTGTGCTCACCTCACATCAAGCATTTCACCCGTGACATCAAAACAAATAGTGCCAAAAGGATTGTGGATAACGGGAAAGAGAAGGGAGGCAGAGCGTGTTTATTGTGTCACCGAGTGCAAGGACAGGTGTCTTGTTTAGGCACCATGAAGGGTTTAGGCAGATGCACTGTCATTTAATTTTAGCCTACGTTTACACTCCTGCCAAATCTGTGATGGAACCTGCAGTCCAGGATTGTCACATTCTAGAATGAAAAGAAACAGACTGCAGACATGGTAATGTAAGGAAATACTTTCTGCTAATCTCCTTCTCTGTAGTGTACAGTATTAATCCTGATATTGTTCTATCTGCAGGGAAGCAACATACTAATGAGCAGTTACTGGGGTGAACCTTGGACAGCATTTTGATGCAATATTCTGCCATTCATTTTATTATTTCTGATATATAGTCTAAAATAACATTATTTGTTTTTTCATATTTAACAATACAAGTCCTGTTTATATTGTTGTGGTCTTTTTTTGGTCATTAGTGTTCTGAAGTGCAGAGGCCAGTTCTGCATTTAGTATTTTCCTAAAAAAAGGATGTTCTTTTGTACCCTATTAGGCTATTTCTCATGTGCAGGGACTATTTGCTGTTTTCTAAGAATGATTATAATAAACCGGTATGCATAAGGCTGATTTCACGCTGAGGCGCTTCAGAGCGCTATATCGCTAAAAATGGCGCCTGCGTAGCGCTTTCACACTGGAGCGGTGCGCTGGCAGGATGTATTTAAAAATTCACCTGGAATATGCAAACTGCAACCTGCATAGGTGTGAATCAGGCCTTGGGCAAGCATGTGCACCAGTGTCGGTAACATTACCAACATGTGTGGCAAATTCTAGTATTTCCTACTACGGCCAGTTTAGGAATCTATCACTATAGCAGCAACAAATTCTTAAAGCGGGGGTTCACCCTAGAATAAAATTTTTTTTTTTTTTTTTATTCTATCATAAAATTCGGCATCGTAGCGCGAGCTACAGTATGCCGGTCTTACATTTTTTATCCCCGTACTCACTGTTTAATCCGACCTAGACGATTCCGTCTGCCCACGGGGAATGGGCGTTCCAATCCAGACGGAAAGTGATTGACGGCCGGCTCTGGCGCCTCACGCTTCTCTGGAAATAGCCGAAATAGGCTTGGCTCTTCACGGCGCCTGCGCATAGCCTGTGCGCAGGCGCCGTGAAGAGCCGAGACCTACTCCGGCTGTCTTCGGGGAGCGTGACGTGCCAGAGTCGGCCGTCAATCACCCTCCCTCTTGCTAGGAACGCCCATTCCCCGCGGCAGACGGAATCGTCTATGTACGATTAAACAGTGAGTACGGGGTTAAAAAATGTAAGACCGGCATACTGTAGCTCGCGCTACGATGCCGAATTTTATGCTGAAATGTTGTTCAGCAGGGTGAATCACAGCTTTAAGTACCGCCAGTTCTCCATTTAGGAAACTGGCGGGAATACACTAAAAAACAAAAATGTATTATATTGCAGCTTACCAATCATTAGATGTATTGTCTGTTTTTAGTTTTCCTCTGGCGATCTGTCCGGTAAAACCCCTGTATTATATAGACACCCACCTGGATAAATGAGAACAGGAGGCAGATTTGGGCAGCTGCGTTTTAGATTTAAATACAGTAACAAATTGAAGCTGAACTCCAACTAATAGCTTTTAATCAGTTACTTTTGGGATAAAAGATTTACAGCTGATCATTGTAAGCACCCCTGCCAGTGATAAATGGTCCGTATCATCCATGTAACTACAAGACCGTTTTTCTGTTGAAAACAGACTTACTTTCTGGACCACTAGATAAAAAAAGGCATATATTGATTGGTTTGCGCAAAGGTTAAAGCGTCTACAAAATAGGGGATAGTTTTATGCCGATTTTTTTTTTTTTTTTTTTACTAGTAATTGCAGGTATCTGCAATTTTTTTTTTTTTTTTTTTATCGGGATTGCGGCAGACAAATCGGACACTTTTGGAACCACTGACATTTATACAGCGATCAGAGCTAAAAATAGCCACTGATTACTATATAAATGTCACTGGCAGGGAAGGGGTTAAAGGGGTTGTAAAGGTTCGTTTTTTATTTTCTAAATGGGTTACTTTAAGCTAGTGCATTGTTGGTTCACTTACCTTTTCCTTCAATTTCCCTTCTAAATGCTTTTTTTTTTTTGTCTGAATTTCTCACTTCCTGTTCTTCCTCAGTAAGCTGTTCTAAATGACTTTCCACCACTCGGATGATGGTGGAAAGCTTACTGAGAAGGAACAGGAAGTGAGAAATTAAGACAAAGAAGAAAAAAAAACATTTAGAAGGGAAATCAAAGAAAAAGGTAAGTGGACTAACAATGCACTAGCTTAAAGAAACCAATTTAAAAAATAAAAGACGAACCTTTACAACCTCTTTAACACTAGGAGGCGATCAAGGGGTTAAATGTGTTCCCTTAGTGTGTTCTAACTGTAGGGAAATGGACCGTTCGTTATTCCTATTTACTAGGAACACATGATCTGGCTCTGTCAGGAGTGATCATGGGTGCGTCTGCCAGGCATGTGTATTGGCTCCTCAGCGGCACGGCAGGCGCAGGCCCCTTATACCCCTTAAATTGGCCGCCGGACAGCTACGGCGTTTCGCGCAGGGGAGCCATTCTGCCGCTGCAAAACGACGGGCAGTTAATACGGCCATCACATCTAAAAATTGGTAAGCTTCAATATAATGTTTGCTTTTGGGTTTAATACTGCTTTTAAGACCAACTCTGAACTGTCATACAGAAGTATTCATTGTGTACCATGCTAGTAATCTGTCATGTATGTGGCAGCTTCTCCAACAGGGCTGCATCCTCTGCCTCATAAACAGAGGGGCCGGGCATACAGGTCATGTCATTACCCAAATATTGGCAATATGTGTGTTAACTGCATGCAGTTCTTCAGCATGATGGGCTAACCACAGAAGTTGGGCTGCAACTAACGATTATTATTTTCATAATCGATTAGTTGGCCGATTATTGTTTCGATTAATCAGATAATAGCCTGAAAAAAAAAAATTTGCATTTAAAAAAAAATTTGGGCCAATTTGTTGTTGGGCAGATTACAAAACACAAATTGCAGCAAAAACACATTACATGCTTTTCTGCAGCTTCTCCATTGAAGTATATGGAACCAAAAAAAAACGGGGTTACTTACCGGTAACATCCCTTTTCCAGGAGTCTTTCAGGACAGGTACTGTAGAGAGACACAGGCTCCTCCCCTCACAGGAAACACCGCCTTCCAATTAAGAATTTAAGCCTCATCCTCCCTCAGCTCCTCAGTTTTTTCCAGAGTACCTCCGGCCAGCTGGGGAGACACAAGAACACGTCATAAAAGTATAAAATTACATCTTACCTGACGGCCTCGTCTGATGAGTTTCCATAATATCCCCTACAACAAAGAGGGTGGGTACCAGTGCTGTCCTGAAAGACTCCAGGAAAAGGGATGTTACCGGTAAGTAACCCCGTTTTTCCCTGTTCGTCTTTCAGGACAGGTACTGTAGAGAGGATAAGCGAGCACCTTACCCTAGGGTGGGGCAACTGCTTGCAGTACTTTGCGTCCAAAAGCCTGGTCTTTGGTTGAAAGTAGGTCCAGTCTGTAATGTTTTACAAACGTTGAGAAACTAGACCATGTTGCAGCCTTGCAGATCTGCTCCGGGGAAGCACCAGCACACTCTGCTTGGGAAGTTGCTACTGCCCTGGTGGAATGAGCCTTGATACCCTGTGGAGGCTCTACTCCCCTAGAAGAATAGGCTAGAACGATGGCTGCCCTTAACCACCTGGCTATCGTGCGTCTAGAAGCCCTAGACCCTTTCTTGGACCCAGAAAACAAAACAAATAGTGAATCAGCTTTCCTGAACTGACTTGTGTAATCCAAGTATTGTAGGACACACCTCCTAACGTCTAGGTTGTGAAACTTGTGTTCCTGTTCCCTCACAGGATTTGAACAAAAAGAAGGCAATGTTATTTCTTGACTTCTGTGAAACTTAGAAGCTACCTTTGGTAGAAAAGCCGGATCTGTCTTAAAAATGATGCGATCCGGAAAAACTTGAAAAAAGGGGACCCTAATAGATAGGGCCTCGAGTTCGCTCACTCTCCTGGCAGTAGTGATCGCTACTAAAAATACTGTTTTGAGAGTGATCACTTTTAAACTACATTTGTCTAAAGGCTCAAATGGTTCTACTGTAAAGGCTTGAAGAACCAATGAGAGATCCCAAACTGGGAAGTTGGAGGTTTTTACAGGTCTCCGTCTACTCAAAGCCTTAAAAAATCTAGAGACCCAAGGGTCAAATGCTAGTTGTTTTTCAAGAAATACACTTAGCGCTGACACTTGACCCTTCAGCGTGCTAGTTGCCAGCCCTTTATCAGCTCCAGCTTGAAGAAATTCTAAAACAGCCACAGAGCTGTTGACACTGAAGGAGCTTTCTGCACACCAGATGTTAAACCGTTTCCACACTTTTTGGTAAATGGCTTGCGTCTCCTTCTTTCTACAGCTTAGGAGTGTTTCAACCAAGCGTTCTGAAAACCCTTTGCCCCTCAGCAGCTCTTCCTCAGAAGCCAGGCTGCCAGGTTCCATCTCTCTACCTGCGGGCAGCAGATTGGACCCTGCAAAAGGAGATCCTCCCGAATTGGTAGAATCCAAGGAGATTCTATCGATAGATTTTTTAGGATAGAGAACCATGGTCTCCTGGGCCAATGAGGTGCGATGAGAATGAGTGTTGTGTTCTCCCCCTGCAGTTTCCTCAGGACTGCTGGTATTAGAACCGGAGGGGGGAAAGCATAACACCTGGAGAACTTCCAGGTTTGGGCCAGAGCGTCCACCGCCAGAGCTCCATCCCATCTGTTTAGGGAAAAAAAGAGCCGAGTTTTGGCATTTTCTCTTGAGGCGAATAAATCCACCTCCGGAAGACCCCATCTTTGAGTGATCGCTCTGAAAACTTCTTGATTCAGAACCCAATCGCCCTCCCTCAGTTTCTTCCTGCTGAGGAAGTCTGCGACCTGATTTAATTCTCCCTTCAGATGTATGGCTGAGAGGGACAAGACATTGGCCTCCGCCCATATGAGAATAGATTTTGTCAGATCCCATAAGGACTTGCTCCTGGTGCCCCCCTGCTTGTTGACATAAGCTACTGCCGAGGAGTTGTCTGTCCTGATTCGAACATGCTGTCCCTGCAGCTCCTTCTGAAAGGCTTTGAGGGCTAACTCTATCGCTTTTAGTTCTCTCCAATTCGAAGATTTTTGCGAGTCCTCTTTTGCCCAGCGACCCTGTGTCAGAAGGGAGTCCAGGTGTGCTCCCCAACCGGAGCCACTGGCATCTGTTGTCACTGTTCTGGAGATCGGGGAGATCCAATCCAGGCCCTGTAAAAGGTTCGCCCCCTTCCTCCACCACCAAAGGGACCTCTTGATGTGAACCGGTATGGATATCAGGGAATCCAAGGATTCCGGTTTGTGGTCCCAAATGTTCAGTATGAACAGTTGTAGAGGTCGGAAATGCAGACCCGCCCACTGCACTGCAGGAAGACAAGATGTTAATAACCCCAGAGCTGACATGACTTTCCTTATCGGAAGCTGGCCACTGCTCTGAAGAAGTGATATTACGTTGTCCACCTTCTGAACTTTTTCTATTGGGAGAAAAGTCATCTGTCTGGTTGAGTCCAGTACATATCCCAGAAAAGTGACTCTTTGGGAGGGTGTCAGGCTGGATTTTTCCAGATTGAGTAACCAACCTAGGTTTTCCAGAATCCCCTTTGCAACCTGGAGGTCCTGGGACAACCGTGTCGGGGAGTCTGCAAAAAATAGCAGATCGTCCAGATAAGCTACCACCAGGATGCCCTTGAGACGTAGAAAGGCTAGTACCTCCACCATCACTTTGGTGAATATGCGGGGGGAAGAGGAGAGCCCGAAGGGGAGTGCTTTGAATTGCAGGTGAAACATCCCCTCTCTGGACCTCACGGCCAGTCTGAGAAATCTCTGATGGCATTCCGCTATTGGGATGTGTAGGTAGGCATCCTTTAAATCTATGGATGCCATGAAGCAGTTCGGAAAGAGGAGTGTCCTCACGGAATAGATGGAATCCATCCGAAACCGTTTGTACGTGACCGAGGTGTTTAGAGGTTTTAAATTCAGTATAAGCCTGAATTTCCCTGAAGGCTTGCGGACCACAAATATGTGGGAGTAGAAGCCCTTTCCTATCTCCTCCGATGGAACCCGAACTACCACCCCCTGATCCTCCAACTCCTGAAGAGAGGAGATCAGAGCCACAGATTTCTCTTTGCATTGGGGCAAATTGGTGACTAAGAGTCTGGATGGGGGGGGACTTGAGAACTCTAGTCTGTACCCTCTCCTTATGATCCCCAGCACAAATTGGTTGCTGGTGATCGTCTCCCATTGTGGGAGAAAGGCCCCCAACCTTCCTCCCACCTTGACTCCGTCATTGAGGTTTTTGGGGCTGTTCAGGAGCACGAAAAAGTGCCCCGGCACGGCCTTTCCCTTTTGGTCCCCAAAACTTTTTCTTTCCCTCAGGTTTGGGGACTTCCACCTTCTTTTGGGTCCAGAATTTTTTCTTTGTCTGTCCCCCAAATTTTTTCTTTAAGGGGAAAGCCTTCTTCTTGTCGGCTGTACGATCTAAGACAGCCTCCAAGCCTGGCCCAAATAATAAGTCTCCTGTAAGGGGGATCCCGCACAATTTAACCTTTGAGGCGCTATCCCCCTGCCATGTCTTGAGCCAGAGAGCTCTTCTTGCAGAATTAGATAGAGCTGCAGATCTGGCAGACATGCGGATTGACTCTGCTGAGGCGTCCGCTACATACCGTACGCCACTCAGTAAAGTTGGAAAAGAGGAAAGTATAGTCTCTTTTGGCGTTCCGGCCTCAATATGTGCCTTAATTTGTAAGAGCCAATGCTCTAAATTACGGGCCACCACTGTTGCTGCCATAGCTGGCTTAAGGTTCCCCTGGGAAGCATCCCAGGACTTTTTTAATAGCGAATCCATCCGCCTGTCCATGGGGTCTGAAAGGACCCCCATGTCCTCAAACGCCAAGTCCGTATGTCGGGATACCTGCGAAAAGGCGGCATCTAGTTTGGGGGATTTGTTCCACACTGAAGCCTCCTCTTCAGAAAAAGGAAACCTCCTCTTCAAAGAGTTTGAGAAGAAAGGTTTCCTCTCTGGGTCCTGCCATTCTTTTTTGATGGCATTGACCAGTACTTCATGGACTGGAAAAACCCTTTTCTTTTGTTCTCCCAAACCACTGTACATCTGGTCATGGAGTGACAGTGTCTTTTTCTCCTCAACTATCCCTAAAGTAGCGTGGATAGTTTCCAATAACTCTTCCACCTCTTCAAGGGAAAGCTTGTAGCGAGAGACCTTTGAGGACCCTGCCTCTGTCTTCTCACTATCTGACTCCTCTTGGGAGCTAGAAGCGGCACTGTCTTGCTCCTCCTCAGCATCCTCTCTGATATCCGCAGGTTTCTCTCTACTCCCAGAGGGAAGAACCTCAGGATTCGGTGGAATTACCTGTTGCGCTACAGAAGGGCTGCTTTGGGGCAATTGAAAATTAGCAAAAATATCTTTAAACGATTGAAAGGTGCCAGAAAGCTCTTTCATAGAAGCTGCTAATTCAGATGCCTGCTCTGCCTCCCTTTCTTTAACCAGCCCCTCAATACATCTCCTGCAAAGTGCTTTGTTCCAACTCTCACTAAGTGAAGATCTGCAGGAAGGGCATTTCTTCCTGCTGTGGGCTGATTTTTCTGTGGATTTCTGAAAAACACAGAAGAAAGTGGAGGCTAGATTAAAAGAGAGACCAGCGCATAACACAGGTAACCACCAGGAGTGTTCTAGGACCAACCACCACCAGGGTTCCAGACACACTACAGTAACAAACTCCCCGACCACCAGGAGAAGAAAACAAAAAAATCACCAGTGAAGCTGTACAGTATGATAAGGGAACACCACCCCAGGGTTCTCCTTACCTTAGAGTGGCTGGTGCTGTCGTCATCCGGAGGTGCACGGGAAGCCTCTGCTTCCGACATCTCGCTGAGGAATGTGGTCGCGACTGCCTGCCAAAACGCCGACCCTACGGCTGAGAGAGAGAGAGGCCGCACCAGCCCAGCGTCAGGCCTTTTCACACTGCAGCGTCCGGGACCAGTGACGCGTATCCGGCGGAAGTGCCCGCCCCCCCCCGGAACTGACGTCACTCGTCATCCGGTCCGGCCCAGCTCCTGGCCGACCGTGAATTCTCACAGGGAGCGTGCACCCCGCCTGCAGCGCCACCCCTGTGCGTTTAGTAAATAGGCCTCCGCGGCTGAATCCACCCCAGGAATGTCCGCGGGACGCTACACGGCGATGTCCTGGGTAAGTGACTTCCCCAGTCAACCAGGACGCCATGCATTTAAAAAATAGCCCTGAGCCCAGGGAGAACAGGTCCCCCCTCTCAGGAAAACTGGCCTCAGCTTCCCCAGCTGTCTGGCCCCTGGCCCCCAGCGGTGTCTCCCCTCCGGAGGAAACACCATAAACTGAGGAGCTGAGGGAGGATGAGGCTTAAATTCTTAATTGGAAGGCGGTGTTTCCTGTGAGGGGAGGAGCCTGTGTCTCTCTACAGTACCTGTCCTGAAAGACGAACAGGGAAAAAAAACCAATGGCACAGTTTTGCGTTAAAAAGTCCTCACCCTTTCCAAATACGCAGCAGCTGAAAATAAATCGTGGACGTGAACGTGTCCCATAGGAAAAAACATGTTAATAAACTGTACTGTGTTTCTGCAAAAAGCACCAAAAAACAGAGGTGTGACCCCGGCCTGAGATGTTTAGTAACATAATGGGGTTAAAAAAAACTAAAATAAGTACAAAAAGAGCAAATAATCGCTACTGTAAGGGGTTCATTTTTTTTTTTTACTGTGGGACAGTGAAAGTAATATTTACAGTAGCAATTTGCTTTTTTGTAATATAAAGGGCTAATTTTAGTTTCTTTACCCCCAATATGTTACTAGCCGATTAATCGATTTTATGAAAATTGTAATCGATTAGTTGTCGATTAATCGATTAGTTATTTCGGCCCTACACAGAACCCCTGAAGAATCTCTCTGTCAATTACCTTTTAGTCACAGAAGAGATCACGGTCTGTCAGATCCAAAACAGAAGAACTGCAAAAATGTGATCACCTAAAGAATCCCATGAGAAAATCGCACACATTCAGCAATGCACAGAAGGTACAGTTCTGGCCTTTTATTTGCTTGTGATATCTGGGTTGATTTTGTTCTTAAAAGAATTTGCAAAAATTGTGTTTTAATCTTTTAGTTAGTCCAGCCTTCAGCCTTGCAGTATACAACAGAAGGAAATCTCGGTGCTAGTAAATTGGTAGGTAATTCTGCATACACTTTCTTTGGGTCATAGATTTTAGTTAAATTGGATGTAAACCCAATTCATAAAATTTGAGCTGGGCACATATATCTGCAGTATTTTCTTATCTCTCTTCAAAGAGCCAAGTCCCATAGCTCTCTCCTGAACCATTCCTATGTTATAAGCCTGATAACTCCAGACAAATTCTCTGACACATCAGATAAAAGCAGCCTTAAATTTCTGTCAGGGGAGGTTGCTAAAATAATTAGCAAGGAGCAGGCCCTATTACAAAACACCTCTGAGAGTCTCCGCCTATGTGAAGAGGGGGTGTGTGCCTTTCCTCCAATCAGCAATGTTGGCTATAATGGCTGTACGCCCAGACATCACACTCTGTGTTTAACAGGAAGAGAAAATTTCCTAATGCGATCTGAACTTTCTAAACAGTATATAAATGTAAAGACAGCAGATTTACCTGTAAAACCTATGTAGAGAGATTTGTTTCATCTCTGTGTATCATCTGAGGCTGTTCACTTCACTGGGGTATAGGAGAGGGTTTACATCCACTTTAACTGTTGACTGTTCCACACATTTCATTGCATTTTTTGTTTTACTGGTTAAGTGTTTTCGTAGTAGATTTATTTTGATTGTGTAGCAGGACATACATTTTATGTTGTACTAATACTTTGTTTTACTTTTCTTAGGTGTCCCAGCCACCACTGAAACATTCCTCGAATGAGAAAATCTATCCCGATAATCCTCAGCATCCAATAGGGTAGATTTGTTACACATAATCTCTCCCTCCCGGTGTCTCCTGTCCTGTTACTTCACTGTTGACCGCACAGCAATGGGGCTTTCATTACCTATTTCATATTATATTTATGAAAGACAGGCTACAAAGCAATTTGTTTCAGCAGTTTATGTATTGTAACTGGAGATTTGTTTCTTCAGACTATGCTACATTACAACCCTGGTGCACTGGCCCATGACAATAATGTCTTAAAATTAATTGGTACTTTCTGTAGTGTGAACAGTGATGGACAGCTATAACAATGTTCATTGCAATAGGAACCAAAACATTTGTTTCCTCCTTTATCATACACAATTATATGTGTTTAGTGAGAAAGAAGACCTCTGTGCTCCACGTTTACTGAAGCAGCCTATTCAAAGTACCGTCTTGTTACATAGCAGGAGTAATAGATGCTATATTAAAGTAGAGCTATGGGCACTTTTTTTTTTTTTAAGGCAGGGTTATAACCCCTGTCAGATTTTTCTGCCATCTGTGTTCAATTGGGGAGATTTACTTTCACTTCCTGTCTCATAGCCAAAACAGAGAAAATCCCTGCACATTAAGGTAATCCATTGGGAACCCTTGGTTCACCAGAACTAGTGTCCCCATTGGAAGATTTCCCACTGTTTTTGTTCTGGGGCCAACCCAAAATTTGGGATTTCTTTTACTTTAAATGATAATGGTACATAGGAAAAATACTGTATTTGAAAGGTGAATTTTTCTAATGGGAGCACAGACTGCAATAAAAAACCTCACACTGCCCAAAACATTTATACTTTTAAAGTAAATTTAAACCTTAAGGCCTCGTACACACAACCGTTTTCCTCTGCAAAATCTATCAAGAACAATGCTGGCAGAGCATTTTTGCCAAGAAAAACGGTCGTGTGTATGTTTTTCGTCAAGAAAAACGTTGTGGATCTCGACGAGAAAAAATGAGAACATGTTCTCTTTTTTCTCATCGGGTGTCTCAATTTCATTGTCGTGTTTCACGTCGGGCTGGTTTACAACGAGAAACACGTTTGTGTGTATGCTTAGAAACCCGCGCATGCTCAGAATAAAGTATGAGACGGGAGCGCACCTTCGGTAAAAGTAGCGTTTGTAATGGAGATGGCACATTTGTCATACTGTAACAGACTGAAAAGCGCGAATCGTCTCTTACCAAACTTTTACTTAACATGCCGTAACATGAGATTAGCAAAAGCAGCCGAAGGGTTGTGCCAGTGGAATCGAACTTCCCCCATATAGTGCCGTCGTACGTGTTGTACGTCACCACGTTTGAGAACGACGAGATTTTGTCTTGACAGTGTGTACGCAAAGAAAGCTTGACAAGATTCTCGACAAGCCTGACAAGAAACTCGTCGAGGAAAACAACGTTTTATTTACGACGAGATTCTCAGTCGTGTGTACGAGGCCTTAGGGCTAATTCACACCAGATGCTACACTACAACACAGAGGCTGGTGTACGTTACAGTCCTGGATCACCGCAGTACTGATGCGCTGATTTACGTGCATGTTGCCAACATCTTCAGGAGCAGGACTCTAGTGCAACTTAAACTAAAAAGCACACCTAGGGGCCAGCCTTCTGGTGGTGGCCGACCCCCTATATGCAATCCAGGATTTAGTTATAGGGGCTTCAGCTGCGACAGCTATATGTTTACAGAGCAAACGACCATGTGTATGGATGTGAATGATAGGTGGACCAGGTTCTTCCCCCGTGGCTCCACACATCGGCTGACAACACCCAGATCCTCATAGGATTAAAGGTGCTTCATCCCCCCACCTGGAGATCCCTTCATGGAGAACTACAAGTCTGAGGTTTGCCCTCAGGACTGTACATATGTCTCTCTTGTGTGGGAATGGGGTGATTTGGTCTGCACTATAGGTATTCCGTGGCCCCTGGAGGTGCTTTTCCTGACTACCTCCCCTAACTGGGAGATAGTGAGCTATCTGTGTCTCTCACGCTGCAGTGTTACAGCACGTGAGAAGGTCAGCACAGTAGAGGTGGTGGGGGCATATCGTGGGCTCGATTTTCTTACCTCTTATGCTGTCCTCCCTATCAGCTGGTGCTTGGGCAGGCAGGGGGCTGCTCCTTTCTCAATCACCGCTTTAGGGGCCATCTTGACTGCATGTGGACACAGGCAGGTCGCTGCATCCTTGAATCCTCCAGGCTCAGAGCTGCACTTTTCAGCAGAGGACACATCTGCTCTCCTTAAGGTGCTCAGCTGCTGCTGTTCGGGGTTACTTCTCTGTATACAGCAGTGCTGTTCAGCAGCCATCGCCAGCAGCAAGCGCCGGTCCAATGAATGGATGAGTGATCCTTAGGGGGCAAACCCCCCCCATCTCCTATCACGTGTCAGCATGGCCAAGTCACAGCAGGGGAGCGGCAATAAAAAAGGAGAGGGGAACCCATGGAGCCAAGCAATTTTCACCCATGCAGTTTTTGGTTGGCTCTCCCTTTTGGGGAAGCGTTTGTTAAGAACAATGCTACCATTATAACTTTGGAGGGAGCTCCTTTCTTTTGGCACTTTTTTAAATAAAAAAATTGTATGATTGCTATATGCAACCTCTGGGACCTTGCCAACAAACGTCCATGGAAGCCCAAGAACTGCAAATCGGCAGAAAAGGTCACTTCTGCATGAAGGTGAAGCCACACCCCACATCTCTGGGTGGCAGGACACCTTTTGTTTGCAGATCTCTGGCTTGCTCACCTTACGGACAGCTGGGTTTTGAAGGTTGCTTCTTCGGCTATAAGACAGAATTTCAGTCCTTGCTGTATCGTCCCTGAACTTTTTACTGAAGGTGCGAAAGTTTTGCATGGAGTCAGTATGCTTAGTCATAGCTTCCTTACACCAAGGGGACCTTCTGGCCTCAATCAACATCAAAGAAGCCTAGCTTCACAACCCCTTTTGCCACTACCATCAGAGGTTCCTTTGGTTCACAGCGGGGAAATTGCATTGCAGTTATTCTTTTTGGCCTGGCTTCGGCTCTACAGGCCTTCACCAAGGTCCTAGCCTCTTTATTCACCCTTGTGTTTGCAGTGGATCCCAATTCTGGGGTACCTGGATAATCTGCACTTGTAAACTTAATCTGCATCAGATTTGGAGCACGCCCAAATTCCTGAAGGATCTTGGGCAGGGCCTCAGTCTGGATAGGACTATCCTGATTTCCTTCCTGCATCCGGAATACTTGGGACTTCTGCTGGACATGTCAGGGGCCAAGGTCTTTCTCCCCCAGGAGAAACTTCAGAAGTTGAAGCTTCTCGTCCTTCGCCTCAGGTCCTTGCAAATGGCTTCCATTCGTTTTTGAAGGTGGATTGTAGGCCTCATGGTGGCTTAATTTAAAGCAGTTCCCTATGCCTAACATCACACCTGACCTCTGCAGCAGGAGATCTTTTTTTGAGGGGGGGGGCAATGATAGAGCACCCGGGGGTATAATGCCGCTAATACGCTAACAGTATTTTGGAACTCTCTCTGGAAGTGTCACTGATTCTTGGTTTGGGTGGAGTGTCATGTGGAGCATCATGTTCCGGCACTAATTGCAGTGCATATTCTGAGTATGGACAACTGGGAGGAGGACCATCTTGGTTGTCTGGATTGGGTTTTTGCCACCAGCTATATCCGACAACACTGGTCAGTGTGCTCTGACAGCAGGGAAGTGTCCCCACTGTCGGAACACAATAGCACAGCAGGAGTGATTCCCCCATCTACCTTAAATATGGGGATGGGGGAATCAGGTTGTGGTTTGTTTTTTTTGTTCAATCCGCTTAAAAAAATTATTGTGTGGCCAGCTTTAGGAGGCAGGTTGCAGAGCAAAACGCTGCTGTCTGTGTGCGGGCAGTGGTCTCTCTACAGTGGTCTGACATGCACCACACTAAGTTACTTCTAGAGCTAGGCAATCATCAGGGAGCATGAGCCTTGCTTATACACAGATATTGCCACCCCTCTGCTGCCTGCTTTTCTAGTCCAAACGTTTTAAGGTTTTAAGAATTGTGTATCTTAAACCCCAACTCCAGTCCAAAATGATTTGTTTTAGATAGAATGAAGCTTTATTGCCTGGGCTTTTACTGCACCCCCTTAGGCCGGATTCACACCTATGCATTTTTTATGCTTTTTGCATTTTGCGGATTTGCACTACAGTCCATTAACCATGGTTTCCTATGAAACATGTTCTGTAGTGCAAAAAGCACTAAAAATGCGTAGGTGTGAATCCAACCTTAGGGAGCGATTTGCCCTCACTTCTTGTCTCGATTGGACCCTGTAGGCATTGTCAGGAGAAAAAATAAAGGGAGAGTGTTTACCCAGTGGGTACACACAAAAGAGAAAATACCAAGAGATTTTATGTCTTTCTCAGTCTAACCACATTTTTTTAAATATGACTGGTGCTGGGCTTTAAAGGACATTTTTAAGTTGCAGATTGAATTATAAGACTGATGTGTTTTTTTTCCCCACAGGGCACAAAGTAAAAGTAAAGTGCATAAAAAGTCATTTCTGGAATGTAATCGCAGTAAACAGTTTCTTACTGATGGCTTAGTTCTATATAATGGATTACATGATCATAATAAAGGTTCAGGCATTAACATGCTGCAACCTGGTTATTTAAATGCACAACATTTATCATATCCCATCTTTGACAAGTCATCCAGCAAAAATGTGACCTGCTTTCCACATGAAAAGGAATCCATGGAAAAACTATTTTTGGACTTGGAATTGGTCAAGCTCACAAAAGAAGACGAGGATAGTGCCAGTGACCTTTCTGATTCAGAACGACTTCCCATCCCACCCTCTCCTCTTTCACCTCCAGAGCTCAATCTGCGTGCTGAAGAGATCAGTCCAGGTTACTTTAGTCATTACTTACAACCCAAGGGCAAAGATTATGATTATCCAGATTTTCTTCCTCCTCCTTACAACTCGTGGAACCTTAGTGATGTCTCTGAATTTCTAAACAAGGAAGGAAAAAATGCACTGCAAGCAACGCCTTCTGGGTTTTTAGACCGATATGTTGACCGTCTTCTTCAGCTTGAATGGTTACAGCTCCAAACTGTGCAGGCCGAAAAAGCAAAAATGACTAAATCTAGGCCTCAAACTGCACCTGGCTTTTGTAGTAATGGGAAATGTTTAGGAAAGAGTAAGTCTTGGCACAGTCCGTCGCCCAGCAAACAGAATTCCAATCAGGATAAAGTTTTTAAAATGACTTCTGCACAAGAGAAAAGTTCCCACACAAAAAATGCCCATCATGAGAACTGTGATCTAACATGTTCTCGTAAAAGCCCTTCAAAAGTTCCTGGATCAGTGGATGTACAATCTGTGTTCAAACAGGATGTTAAAGTTGGCACAAAGAAAAAATCTGCACTAAATTACCAGCAAGCTAAGGACTCTGCATCTGGAGGTAGTTCAAAGATGAACAGTAGTGGCAACCTTAGACCTCAGAAACAGAGTGCTCTCTCTAACTATTCGCTGAGTACTCCAAAGCAGGCAAAGTCATGTAAATTGAAAAAAAATAATTGTCAACCAGCAACTCTGTTAGATGCAGATTACAGCATGGCAAAAAGAAATGGAAACCCCAGTCACTCACCTTCCTATAAAATTAAGTGAAAAATTGTACATTAACAACTTAAGGACCTTGCCTGTTTTTCAGACTTGGTGTTTACAAGATTAAAAAATTATTTTTTTGCTCGAAAATTACTTATAAACCCCAAACATTATATATAATTATTTTCTAACACCCTAGAGCAGGGATATGC
Organism: Rana temporaria; assembly: GCF_905171775.1. NCBI lineage: Eukaryota > Metazoa > Chordata > Amphibia > Anura > Ranidae > Rana > Rana temporaria. The sequence continues at coordinate 22,340,381 of NC_053500.1, read as the reverse complement.
AATTGGCGGACCTCCAGCTGTTGCCAAACTACAAGTCCCATCATGCCTCTGGGTGTCATGCTTGATGCTGTTAGAGTCTCGCTATGCCTCATGGGACTTGTAGTTTGAAAACAGCTGGGGGTCCTCTAATTGCATATCCCTGCCCTAGAGAATAAAATGAAGGTCATTGCAATACTTTTTGTCACACCGTATTTGCGCAGCGGTCTTACAAGCGCACTTTTTTTGTAAAAAAAAAAAATCACTTTTTTTTTAATTAAAAAAATAAGACAACAGTAAAGTTAGCCCAATTTTTTTTTATATTATGAAAAATAATGTTGCGCCGAGTAAAATTATTCCCAACATGTAACACTTCAAAATTGCGCCCGCTCGTGGAATGGCGTCAAACTTTTACCCTTAAAAATCTCCATGGGCGAGGTTTAAAAAATTCTATAGGTTGCATCTTTTGAGTTAGAGGAGGTAGAGGGCTGGAATTATTGCTCTCACTCTAACGATCGTGGTGATACCTCACTTGTGTGGTTTGAACACGGTTTTCATATGCGGGCGCTACTCACGTATGCGTTCGCTTCTGCGCGCGAGCTCGTCGGGACGGGGCGGTTTAAACCATTTTTTATTTTATTTTAATAATTTGTACACAAAAATAAATAAAAAGGGTCACTTTTATTCCTATTACAAGGAATGTAAACATCCCTTGTAATAGAAAAAAGCATGACAGGTCCTCTTAAATATGAGATCTGGGGTCAAAAATACCTCAGATCTCTTTAGACTAAAATGCAAAAAAAAAAAAAAAATTTGTCATTTGAAAAAATGACAACAAGAAAATATGCCTTTAAGAAGCATGGGCGGAAGTGACGTTTTGCTGTCGCTTCCGCCCTGCTAAGCTATGGAGACGGGTGGGAGCCATCTTGCCCTCACTCGTATCCCAGCCGAGCAGGAGACAGGACCCGATCGCCTCCGCCGCTGACGGCTCCGGTAAGCGGCCGGGGGGGGATCTGCCGCAGAGATCACTGTTATCGTTTAAAGGACCGCTCACAGGAAAAAGATGTATATCTCGGTTGTGGCTGCTGCCGTTACCGAGATATCCATCTTTAAAAACATGACGTATATCAACGTGAGCAGATATGAGTGTAGTGCCTGTTGACAGCACAGGTCTGATATAAATGTTATTTTTTTATATTGATAATATTGCTCTGCTGGGTTTGCCTTACAAACCGATACAGTAGTCACATAATCCAATTTGAGTATGACCTAAAAAACATTCCAAAAGTACAAGCTCTGTAACTGTTTTAGTATTCAAACACACCTTTGGATCTTAAGCCCATCCCTCCCAGTATAAAGCCTGATTTGACTGTAAAGTGCCATAACCAATAATGCCTGTTTGACGTTTTGGCATTTGATTGTTGACGGGCATGTATAGATATTGAGGCCCAATTTAATATCTGAGCATGGGATCCAATTTAAAGACTAAAGCCTCGTACACACGACCAGTTTTCCCGGCAGGAAAACTGCCAGGAGAGCATTTGGCCGGGAATCCCGGCCGCGTGTATGCTCCCTAGCAGTTTTTCCATCATGAAAACAGCCGGGAATCCCGACGGGAAAATAGAGAACCTGCTCTCTATTTTCCTGTTGAGATTCACGGCAGAGTGTTTCCTGCCGAGAAAACCGGTCGTCTGTATGCTTACCGGCAGGGTAGAAAAAACGTGCATGCTCGATAACACTTCGACGCATGCGCGGTAGCATACAACGTTAGTCTGGGGTTTAGCAAGATGTGGGCGACAGAATCGAATGTGACGAGACGCCGGCTCATCGTAGTCGATGACGTCATTTCGTTCTTGCCATCGCGTTCTTGTATACACGGCTTTTCAGGGCAAGCCTGCTAGGAATCCCGTCGGGAAAACCAAAGTTTTTTTTCCCCGACGGGATTCCCGGTCGTGTTTACAGGGCTTAACCCAGGAACTTGCAGGCACTGTTGGTATCTTAGAAACTGTTTAGGTCAGGTCAGCTCCCATGTAAAGCCTAAGTTTAGTCAATGCATTTTTTTTAAAGGATAAGTTCACCTTTTGTAAAGAAAATTTAAAAAATACTAATTTTTTTGCAAGTAACAAAAAATGTGCATTTATTCGATTTTTTTTTTTTTTTTTACTATAAGCCTTCAAAGCATTGCAGACAATGGGCCAGATTCAGGTAGGAGATATGACGGCGTATCTTCAGATACGCCGTCGTATCTCTGAGTGTGAGGCGTTGTATCTTGGCACATGATTCAAAGAATCAGATACGCCAGAATTTGTCTAAGATACGACCAGCGTAAGTCTCCTACGCTGTCGTATCTTGACTGCATATTTACCCTGGCCGCTAGGGGCGTGTATATAAATAAGCCTATTCACGAACGTACGCCCGGCCGTCGCAGTACAGATACGCCGTTTACGTTGGGCTTTTTCTGGCGTAAAGTTACCCCTGCTATATGAGGCGCAGCCAATGTTAAGTATGGACGTCGAGCCAGCGTCAAATTTTCCGTCGTTTGTGTAAGTCGTTCGCGAATAGGGCTGTGCGTAATTTACGTTCACGTCGAAAGCATTGGCTTTTTGCGGGTTAATTTGGAGCATGCGCACTGGGATACTTTCATGGACGCGCATGCGCCGTTCGTAAAAAGCGTCATTTGGCATTGCGTAAATAGGATACGTTACGCCTGCACACAAATACGCGCTCCCTACATGAATCTACCCCAATCTGTGTAAGCTGCCTGCTCGTACCTTGTATGGGCAAGGCAGTTACACTCTGACAAGAATACTCCATAAACTTCTAGAGTGCTTAACAGCACCCTAATAGTTTTTTAGAACTACAAGCACAGGAGACTCATTGCTTTGATTGTAAGTGCTGCCCCTTGTTCCTTGATTTAAAAAAACATGTTTTGACTAAATTTAGATTTTAAAAATGATACAAGCTGGCATAGGGCTAAAAACTAAAATTTGTGTTGAAAAATATAATGTCACCTCAAACCACGGTGAATGTGCACAGGAAGCAAAGCACTCGGTACATATGTGATTTACTACTTTATCATATCAGAATAAAATGGAAGTGTATGTCCTGCATCAGTTCAAAGGACAGCACCTATATGCACTATTTAGGTCAGGAAGTCTAGTTTTGAAACATACCATTAGCACGAAATAAGCTGTTAGAGTGGTTCTAAAGGATGAAGGTTTTTCAACTAACTGGTTGAATGAAAAAAACTGACAGGTCCTTGCATTAACACAAGCAATGTGTGGTGCTGGGATCTCCCCCACTGTTCTATTGTATTCGGACAGGGGGGGGGGGGGGGACACCCTTACCCTTACCCCGCCAGAATTTACTGATCAATATGCAGCCATTGGTTGCAAGCACTGATTAAATGCTGGAGTTCCAGCATTACCACTAAACAGAAGCTGGTTAGACTGGTTTCTGTTGAACAGAGAAGAGTACACACATACTCCAGCTGAACCAGCCAACTTTGGCTTTAGTCAGAAATGATTAAAACCAGAGATAACCAGGTAGCCAGAATTTTCAGAACGGGGTTGGCAATGGCCGCCCATTTTTTTTTTTGTTATGATGAATGTTCTTTAAAAGTACACATGTTCATTTTATAAAGTTTTACAAGTGACTGAAAAAGCCCTAAAGTAGATCCTTAGGGCTGCTTACTGTACATATACCTTGGTATATCTTCCAGAACACCCTGATAGACCCCTGAACCTTGGAGTGCCTAGTAGGCAAATACTTCACAAATTGAAACTTGGAGCTGGGCCACAGCCCTTACAGTGCTTGCTTCTCTATTGTTTTGGGAAGAACCAAAGGTATGGCAGAGCTCAGACTTCTAAACTAGAGGCTACCATTGAATACGAGGCTACACCACAGGAGCTCCTGGGTTGCTCTGGAAAATAAAACCATGTACAGTATGTGCAACCACCATTTGTTACCTGCTTTATCCATATGACAGGTTTGCTTAAAGAATCAAGCAAATTTGAGATTCAGAGGGCTATTTTACAATTGAATAGAATAGAGATTTCTCCAAGTTCTGTCATATTTTTTCATATTTCTGTCTTTCTACTAAATATATTTTTATAACATTTGCAGAAAAGCTTGTGAAGGGACTAAGAGAAGCAGATGGAAAACGCACCTTTTTAAACAAAGCATATTTTGGAAACCTGCAGCTTGGCATAGAGCTTTAGTTTTTCATAAGGCAATCTGTTCAGGTGTGTAAATCCTAGATATTTATTAATGTTTGTTAATAGTTGTACTGCAGATCCACTACACTGTACTGCATGCCTAATATATGCCCACGTATTTGTCCATGTGGTCATGCTAATTAATTTGTTCCTATACACTGTCAATTTCTTTTTTTTGATTGAATGAATCTACCTCCAAACGTATGAATAAACAGAGGATTGTTGAATTTGGTCTAGCCACGCTCATAGGGTACCTTCTGATCTCTGCTGACTACATCAAGCCAATAGACCTCTATAGAAAAATGTAATGTTCCCAATAGTTTTGTATAAAGCCTCAGATTTTTTTTTTCTTCTCAATTTACTGCCTGTAATGCAAGAGGTTAAGATGAAGGCGTTGGGCAAGCGGCCGTTGTCGCTGCTAGGGCGAATTTATCTTTTGAAGATGAAAGCACTTCCCAAATTCACCTACCTTTTTCACCACAATGGATCCCAAAATCTTTTTTCCTGCAACTAAATAGGTTATTCTTTTCATTCTTATGGGCAAATCAGACCCCATGTTATAAGCTTACACATTATTGTTGCCTACTTTACATGGTGGAATGGCTCTTCCTGACAGTCACAAATGCTATTTGGCTACGCAACTAGTAATAGCCCACTGATGGTTGCATCTGGAGGTTACCAATTCCTGTACCATGCTAGAAGTGCCAATTCCTCCTTGGAGCCCTTGCAACTGTTGCTTTACCGTGGCCTTAAGGATCTATATCCACTTACTCCCTCAATGTTGACCATGATCAAAGCCTTTAATTTGGGGCTTGGCCTGGAGGAAAGGGATCGCCTCATTTTTCCCCATATACCTCCCCCCGTAATAACCCCCTACTACAGCAATTTCATACACTTCCTGACCCTCAGCTATGGGCAAAGTACAAGATAAAATTCATCTACCATATTACAGAGAAAGGAGCTTTCTTGTCCTTTTTTGCTTCTTAGGTCGAAATTTAATATTCCTCCTCATTATTACTTCAGGCATCTGCAGCTTGCTCATGCCTTTGGCAGGCAATTTTCTAATAAGTCTATCCGCTTGAAGTGCTCGGATCTGGAGCTTCTTCTTCATTCAGATTCTCTAGATAACAAGTAATGTTCCTGCATGGGACGAGACATTGCTAGAAAATCACAAGGCCAACTGAAAGCATAATTCCAACTTTGTTTTATTTATTACTGCACAAACCACTTTGTCATTTATTATTCCTAAAATTGTCTTTCGCCATGAATTTCTGTGGCTGCCGAAAAGAGAATCATATTTCTCTTCCTTCCAACCACAGCAATAGTCCTCAGTTTACAGGTTTGCTCAGAGTGCTCAGCCTCTGTTTCTGCAATAAGCCCTCTGTTGGTCATCTATGTCTGCACAGAGCCTGAGTTCAAATCGCAGGCACCCCTCGCAATGTCCTTTTAATGTACTGCACTAGGAGTTATATATAATCTGCCAGGGATGCATTGTTTATTATTACAGCAAAGGGAATGATTCCTACAAAGTTAAAGTGGTGCATTCTCTGAATTGAAATGAAAACCATCCCAGTACCTTTTTATTCCCCTATACCTTAACACTTGCCTGCGGTCCATTGTCAATCCTGCCAGCTCCATGGCAATCTGCACTGCCTCCCTGAACTTCCCAGTGTAGAGAAGGGTAATGTCTCCTTAGCAGCCAGCGAGATAAGAAAATGCACACAAACAGGCAGAGGTGTCAGTAGCTTGGGGACTGGCCACAGGAGACGAAAAGAGGTTAAAGAAAAATAAAACGTCATATATTTTTGTTAACTCCCTCTTCCAAAAATAAAAAAAGTTTTGGTGTAACTTTTAAGACTTACTTCAACAGTTGGGCTTGAGCAGTTTATTAAGTTTGTTAAAATCCTTGCACTCTATATAGTTGACCAAAGGGGTATATTTAGAAAGCAGTGAATGTGCAATTTAACAAACATTCACTGCAGGTAAATCGATTACTGTAATGTGCACCAGGAAGCTGCACCTACAGTGAACGTTTGGTGAAAATCATATTCCCTGACTTATAAATCTACCCTAAAGTATTTTAAATGTGAACCTATTTTTCAGTGAACGAAAAAGGATTTTTTTTTTTCATTAAGCTGCATGTAAAGCTTTTCACCGATTATGAAAACCTGCATATTTTTATTTAATTGTTAAACAAAAATCAGGCAAGTACCGTACATATTTACAATAAGATATTTTATTAATTTGAAAAATAAACAGTAGCTAGACAAAGTAAGTTTTTGTTTTCATGTGACATTTATTTGGTAAATAATATTGTATGGAAAGTTGATGGTGTTGTATAAAATAAATGTTTTATTTCCTGTTTAAATCTTGCAGTGTTGCTGATCTATATAAAGGTATTAGCACCAGTCTTTTGTGTAATAATACTGCCATAATTGTCATTTTAAGAAATCTGATCTTTGTTAACTTTGTATATAAATCAGAAGTTTGCATGCCACATACACAATAGATAGTGGGAGAGTTCACAGGAGCCAGGGAGCTATACATAAAACTTAACTCTTTTAGGAGCTTTAGATTCTTAGGACCCATTCAGACTATATGGTGTTGATTTACTAAAACTGAAGAGTGAAAAATCTTCCCCCTTTTTACTTTTTTTTTTTTGCTTGTCAAAGCTTAATTGAACAAGTTGAAGTTACAAGCTGCACCAGATTTTTAACTCTCCAGTTTTAGTAAATCAACCCCTATGTGTTGTGTTAAAGCAAGCAGCGTACCTTTACGATTTATAGAATAGATGAGACCCATTTTTCTCATTTATCTGTAACGTATCTGTGCGTTGGGAAGCCATTCAGAGTGAATGGTACTGCTGTGAACCATAAGGCACAGTAAACGCTACTCTAAATCTTCAGCACATCCAAATTATGGTAAAAGGTAAATATTGTAAGTCTTCTTTAATAAAGACCATTATTTGGATTTTATTTATCAAAAATTGGTGTCTTTTTATTTATTTTTTATGATGCACCATCGTATTGAAAGGAAGAATCTGGTTGGTGTATGCATCCATCAGCCACTTTTATAAGGCTTAATGCTGAACTCCAGTCAAACAGCTTAATACACAGATAACCTACCTACCAGTTAATGGTTTGGCCCCTTGGCCTCTCATCTGCTTCTCAGGTAATCACCAAGGTGGTAGCCCCAGTACTATCTGTCCGTGCTCTGTTGGCATCCCCAATGTGGGACACTTATATGACCTTCTGTTGGGGGAACATTCAGCGCATGCCAATTTTGGATGGATTCTGAACCTTCACAATCTTTTCTGTACGGTACTCATTGATCGTGTCCAGGGCAAGACCCAGACACTGCAGAGTTTTCCTTCAACAGGAGAAACTTCAGACACTCCATTCACAGACTTGAGCTCTTCACTCTACGAGCTGTACGACTTTTAGCTTTTGCATGAGAGTCCTGGGGCTGATTGTAGCCTCTTTTAAGACAATCCCATTTGTCTAGTTTTACTGCAGACTAGAGATGCACAATTCTGGCCAAAATGAGAATCACAATTTTTTTTTGCTTAGAATAAAGATCAAGATTCTTCGGGCGTAATATCTTTCACATTATACAAAAAAAAATTGGGCTAACTTTACTAGAGGGAGCAACAGAACCCGGGTGCTGATTTACCATGCTGCACTGTCGGCACCCTGTAGAGTGATTCTGGCTGAGGTAGATCTGGTTTGGCTTCCTGACAACGTCCAGAAATTCCACCCTTTTATGAAGGATAGATGTGGACTAACCCTTTTATATATTTCTATATATATATTTATGCATTTATCTATTGTGCAGTATCCGATTTTAAGGTCTATCTACTAATGTTTATTTCACCTTTTATCTAGAGAGGTGGTTTTGCTCTTGCTCAGCTAGTGTCGGCTTACTAGCATCATGGGCCCCTGGGCAAAGTAATGCTCTCAGGCCCCTACAAGGAAGATTGGGACCTGCGGCATGCCACAACAAACGGTGGCTGTAGCTAAATTATGCCACACATTGGGTGTGGCTTTTTTGTCTAATTAGAACTTTGTCTGATTTTTAACTATTTTTTTCCTTTTTTTTTTTTCATAATGTTGTTGGGGGGGGGGGGTCTTTGGTGAGAAATTAGCAGCAGACCCCTAAAGTCTCACTTTTGAGACCGAGAAAAGGAACTGAGGAAACACATTCCCCATTTGGGAATGAGTTGGTACATGGAATTAAAGGGATCTAGGGGGGGTTATAAAGGAGGGAGACGGCTCTAAGAGCTTGTTCAGATGTGCAGCTGTCATTGCTGGTGTTTGGCAGGCAGTGAGGGATATGTTCCCTCCTCACTGTATGCTTTTACCCATGAAGATGCTGACCTGCTGCACCGCAACCATGTGCTTTGCTCATGGCCGCAGTGGGGTTAAGGTGCAGCCCCCTTCATGACATGCCATTTAATTTTCGCCACACATACAGCCCTGAGATGGGTGGTCAGGATGGTAAAGCCATTGTTAATCTGCCTACTTTTAATGGCCTCATTTAGACTTGTGGTAGTAATACCAGGTAGTTGGGACGTGATTTTTACCAACACCCCCTTCGCATTCGGTGGGCAGTACTGTCTGCGACCTATTAAAGTGGAGCTGATTGTCGGTGTATTCTGATAGCGCCAGAATACAATGTCTTGGTGGGGGACGTTGTGTGGATGGGGGAATCTGTTTTTCCTTCAGACTGCTGGCTGAAGGGGGATAAAAATACTCATCTATGGGCAGCTTAAAGAGCTGCAGTGAACATGCTAGGGTTTAGGACAGTTGGAAGAGATAAAAAGTGAACTGGGATGGAAAGGGCACATAACGAGTGGACGCGTGGAATGCCTAGAGCTGAGACCGAAGGATGCAGGCATGTTTGTAGTGCAGATTTATGGAGGGGAGAACAGATAGCAGAAAGGGAAACCTGAGAGGACATAAAGTTAACTGAAGAGGGGAGGAGGATCGGATTGTTGTAAGTGTCTGACTTGCATATTGGAAGTGTAGACAGAGAAGGAATGAAGCAGGAGGTGAGCTGGCCTGGTGCAGCAGGAATAAGTAAAAATAACTCATGCGGAAAGATGGTGGAAGGAGTGTGACCCAGAAAGCGAGCTGATATAAATGGAGAGGGCTCCATGAGGGAGGAGAGGGGTTGCAGCTGGAGGAGTTGGATAACCTTGTGCAGTGGAAGAATGTATATTTGCGCCCCAGTGCCAACAGCATCCCCCTAGATCTGAGCAGGCCCTGATGGGTTGCCATTAGCACTTGCGGGCAATTCCCAGGGCTGCCTGCTGGATAAGATGGCCCTGGTTTCAGCTCTATCTATCCCCACGCTAGTCCTGTGTTTCATGGGCTTGATATGCAGCATTGGGAATAACCTTTCTGTTTTTGCTTTTAGAAATAATTGGGCAGCTGAATGATCACTTTAATTGGAAAGCCAACAGTCAGCTTTCGGAATGTACACATTCCCTGTTGTGTTAAACCCCTCTCCATGACACTGTCACTGCCATGAACCTTATGGCTGTGGTGGCAAAAGGGTTACAGTATATGTGATCTTTTACCTTATAAAATAATCCATTCAGTTTAAAAAAGAAATGCAAGGCAAAACGTGTGTGTGTGTGTGTGTGTGTGTGTTCCACAAAAATTGGAATGCTGTGTAAAATCTACATAAAAAAATTCAATCATTTTCAAATCTCATAAACCCATACTTTATTTACAATGTCAAATGTTGGTAAACTGAGAGTTTACCATTTTATGAAAAAAATAAGGTCATTTTGAAATTGATGGCAGCAACATATCTCTAAAAGTTAAAAAACGGGGCAATGAAAAGCTGGCAAAGTAAGTGGTAAGCTGGAAGATCTTATGAGCACAACTGTATAAAGTTCCAATTGCAACATTTCTTTCCCAAGTGCTGCTTGTGTCTTTTTTCAACATGACTAACTACTGTATGTACTATGTAATGGTGGTTCTGTCTATTTGACTGATTATTAACAAAATCCCTTGTAAAAGAAAATATTTGAAGCATCTTGAAACAAAAAATAGAACTAAGACCCAGAACTGTTGAGTGGTTAGAATCCTATTTCAGGCAAGAATGGGACAACATTCCTCTCACAAAACTCCAGCAACTGGTCTCCTTGGTTCCCAAACGTTAACAGCGTGCTGTTTAAAGAAGAGGGGATGCTACACCGTGGTAAACATGGACCTGTCCCAACTTTTATGGAACGTGTTACTGCCATCAATTTTAAAATTACATTTTTTTTTTTTTTTTAATATTAACCTGTTCCCGACGTACTATAGCTGAAAGACAGCTACAGCGCAGGCCTAAATTTCCCGGGAGGTTGTCCATGTACGTCCTCCCTGCATGAGTTGCCTGCTGAGCGCGCATAGATCGATCTGTGATCAGCGAGTCAATGAGACTTTGCTGATCGGAGTAAGAGACGATCCCGACTCCTTACCGCGTAAACAGCTGTCAGCCAATGATGGCTGATCATGTGATGTAAACAAGATCTTAATCAGCTTTTTTTTTCCCCTCACGCTGACAGAGGGACATCGGTCCCACACACGGACACCCAGTGCCAGCTACCAGTGCATATCGGTGCTTCCTTACAGTGCCCATCAGTGCTGCCTCAGTGTCACCTACCAGTGCCACCTCATCAGTTCCCACCAGTGCCACCTATCAGTGCAGCTTCACCAGCACATATCAATGAAGGATAAAAATTACCTGTTTGCGAAATTTTCTAAACAAAGTTTTTTTTGTTTGTTTTTAAATAACACCAAAAGAAAGCGTTATTTGTGTGAAAAAAATGCTAAAAGTGTCATTTGGGTACAGTGTTGCATGAAAAAGCTGAAAATTGGCCTTGGCAGAAAGGATGTTTAAGTGCCCAGTAAGCAAGTGGTTAAAAAAACATTCTAAATCCATTTTTTTATAAGTGATCACATGACCTTTGTTCTCAGTTGCATAAGGGGCTCAAATGAGGTAGGGGTGGAAAATCCTTGTGATGATGAGGGAACATGGCGACAGCAGCTTTAACGGAGCACAGGCCAAGTGCTTTGCAAAACGCATAGATTGAAAAAACACTCTGATAAGCTGGGCATAGGGGGCGTGTTGGCAGAAGTCTGACCACTGGAGTACAGGCAGGCTGTGCTTCCAAGTAGAATTCAGAGAAGCAAACTGACTGTGCTGTGATGAATGTGCTTTCATGCCTTGGCATAATCCACTGGAAATAGAAAAGTAGGTGGACTGGCAGGATCACCAGGTATTTTTCACAAAGGAGGAAGTGCAAAGAGAACGAAATACGATTTCCAAAAGTACGTAGTAACAAAGACACATGTCAGAGAGTGAAATGTTGGGGTAACATACATTTTAACGGTGCACTGGCTTCACCCCAAACCATCTCTAGATGACCCAGGCAGGCCATCATGTAAGCTTATGATCTCAATGACCCCATTTTGGAAAGCAAACACCCCAATGTATATTCTATCAGGCATAATTAGTCTTTTGAACATGTAATTTTCTTTCCACACAGGCTGTATCGATGTGAGGAGAGAGCTGAACCTCTGCATGACCCGGACTGTTTACATTGTGATCGCTCCATCATTGAACAGAGCGATCGCGTGGTAAATGGCTGTCATTAGCCCTATTACCGCGATTCGTGATGTGCCGGGTCCGGTGAACCAGGCGAGCAATGACACTTCTGTGTGCGTGCCAGGGAAAGTTTCGGAGGACGTCCCTGGGTGCCCTCCCAGAGCTAGCCAACCACGTTGTAGCTGTCATTCGGCTATGGCCCAGTCAGCAAGTAGTTAAAGCTTGTAGGAGGAGTTTTAATACTGCACTGGCTGTCCTATCAGGATGCAGGACCCCTGATCCACTGTCTGGACAGTGCGGTTTGGCCCTGTGCTGATACACACCAAACTGATAATGTGCAGCCTGACTCCAGTAACTGTCTTATCCAGACATACTATGGGGACAATGCTAGAAGAGGAGGAATCTGTGCATACAGGATCAAAAAGCCTTTTTAAACAATGCAGAGGATTAATTCCTTAGGTGCCTTTGCTTATTTATACTGTGCCGTTTCCGCGCGCATGCGCGGGAGTGACGTCATCGCGGCTCCGGCCAATCGCAGCGCTGGAGCGGCGATACCCAGAAGTCACTCTGCGACAACATGTTGGCGGCCGGTGGGGAAGACGTGGAATGCTGCAGGGGCTTCAATCTGAGGTAAGTAATACATAATCAGCTAGTATGCTATGCATACTAGCTGATTATGCCTTTGTCTTGCAGGGTTTCTTTTTTTTTTTTTTGCTTTCTGAGGGTTTACTTCCTCTTTACCCACTTAAGACCCGGACCAAAATGCAGCTAAAGGACCTTGCCCCTTTTTGCGATTCGGCACTGCGTCGCTTTAACTGACAATTGCGCGGTCGTGCGACGTGGCTCCCAAACAAAATTGGTGTCTTTTTTTTCCCACAAATAGAGCTTTCTTTTGGTGGTATTTGATCATCTCTGCGGTTTTTATTTTTTGCGCTATAAACAAAAATAGAGTGACAATTTTGAAAAAAATTCAATATTTTTTACTTTTTGCTATAATAAATATCCCCCAAAAATATATATATAAAAAAAAAAATGTTCCTCAGTTTAGGCCGATACGTATTCTTCTACCTATTTTTGGTAAAAAAAATTGCAGTAAGCGTTTATCGTTTACAAAATAGGGGATAGTTTTATTGCATTTTTATATAAAAAAAATTTTTTTTACTACTAATGGCGGCGATCAGCGTTTTTTTTTTTGTTTTTTTTCATGACTGCGACATTATGGCGGACACTTCGGACAATTTTGACACATTTTTGGGACCATTGTCATTTTCACAGCAAACAATGCATTTAAAAATGCATTGTTTATTGTGAAAATGACAATTGCAGCTTGGGAGTTAACCACAGGGGGCGCTGATGGGGTTATGTGTGACCTCAAGTGTGTTTACAACTGTAGGGGGTGTGGCTGTGGGTGTGACGTCATCGATTGTGTCTCCCTATAAAAGGGATCACACGATCGATGACGCCGCCACAGTGAAGAACGGGGAAGCCGTGTTTACACACGGCTCTCCCCGTTCTTCAGCTCCAGGGACCGATCGTGGGACTCCAGCGGCGATCGGGTCCACGAGTCCCGCGGTCAGGGAGCTTCGGACCGGGGTCGCGACCCCACGGCTGGGCTTAAAGGACAACGTACATATACGTTGATGTGCCCAGCCGTGTCATTCTGCTGACGTAGATCGGCGTGAAGGGGTCCTTAAGTGGTTAAGCATCTGTTTGCAAGGCTGCCACACTCTGTTCTTATGTTCTCCCAGGTCGTCATTACAGTGTCATCTGATGCCAGTTTTGGGCATAAGGTTCTTCTGGCTGCTCTTTGTTGGCATTTACTGTATTACCCACTTCTTCGCGGGACTGCTTTTGGATGTCCTGAAGGTTAAAGACTTCTTGTGCCCCTTAATGGATGAAAAAAATAAACTGTACTCACCCTAAAATCCGTTGGTTGGAATTGAGGGACACAGGCCCCACCCCCTCTGTGTTAACGATGATGCTATCACTACTACTTTGCTACAAAACTAAGGCATGCTGGTATTGGGAGAAGTTATCTTGGATGGCCTGTGTTTGTTTTTTGTTTTTTTGCCATTATCCAAAAGGCAGTGGGACCTGTTTTAATTTAACACCAAAGTTACATTTATTCTTTCTGTTGAAGCATGCTGTTGCTTTCACACCTATCTAGAATGCATTTTGCACCCAGAACTTATCAGCAGTTAAATATTGTTGTACAGTGGAACCTTGGATTACGAGCATAATCCGTTCCAGGAGAATGCTTGTAATCCAAGGCACTCGCATATAAAAGCGAGTTTCCCCATAGAAGTCAATGGAAACTAAAATAATTTGTTCCACATTGACTTCTATGGCATGCAATACTGTATGTGGCCAGAGGTGGGGGGCGCCGGAGAGACTCGGAAATACTCAGAGACCTTTCGGCTGCATTCGGAAAGGCTCGAGAACAAAGTATTTCTGAGTATTTCCGATCGGCTCCGGGGCCCCCGCACCTCTGGCCAAATGCGGTACTGCACACCGCAGAGGCTTGAATCCTGCTTGTTTTGCGAGACAACACAAAAAAAAAAAATAGCTTGTATTGCAAAACACTCGTTAACTGCGTTACTCGCAATCTGAGGTTCCACTGTATAAAGTACAGGGTGTACCTAAAGATAGTTAGTTGGCAAGCTAGTGATTTAGAAAATTGTGGATCAGATAAATTATCTTCAACTTGCAGCAATATTGTCAGATTGCAATCTTATCTGTGGCCACAAGGTGGTAGAATAACACAAATAAACACTTTTGCTTCAAGGTGAAATAGTAGAGATACTGTAGGTGAAACTTCAGACAGCAGTTAGACCTATAGGCACAATGTGTGCGCTCTCAGTCCCAGTGATTCTCTGTGTGCTGCAGTTTGTCAGTGAACAGAACAGTGTGACACTTGATTCTAGGAGAGGGAGGGATTCTTTAATGTGTTTCAGGTGTGGTCACTCTGGCCATTCTGCAAAACAGTGTCATGAGGATTGTGGCAGAAGTGTGTCATTTCCCATATAGAAGCGAAGATGCAAAGGGGTAGGTAGTCTCAGATCAAAACCAAGAGGACTCCTCGTAGGCTCTAAGGGCCAGATTCACAAATGAGATACGACGGCGTTTCTCCTGATACTCCGTCGTATCTCTGTTTCTATCTATGCCACTGATTCATAGAATCAGTTACGCATAGATATCCCTAAGATCCGACAGGTGTAATTGTTTTACACTGTCGGATCTTAGGATGCAGTACCGCGGCCGCCGCTGGGGGGAGTTCGCATCGTAAACCAGCGTCGGGTATGCAAATTAGGAGTTATGGCTGATTCACAAAGTTTTTTTCACGTTCGCTACGTCGCCGCTAGTCTAGTTTCCCGTCGCAAAGTTAGTCTTTTTTTTGGTGCCCTAACTTTAGTCAGCAAGTGTATTGCTGTCTAAAGTATGGCCGTCGTTCCCGCGTCGAAATTCAAAATTTAACGTCGTTTGCGTAAGCCGCCCGGGAATACGGAAGTACGCTACGTGCGTCGCCGTTCAAAAAAATTACGTCACGGTGCGCAAAGCACGGCGGGAGTTAAGAAACGGAGCATGCACAGTAGGTCCGGCGCGGGAGCTCGCCTAATTTAAATGGCACACGCCTATTTAAATTGGCCATCCTTGCGCCGGAGGCCGCCGGCGTAGTTTTCATCGCAAGTGCTTGGTGAATCAGGCACTTGCGATGAAAAATTGCGGCGGTGTAACGTATCTAGGATACGTTACACCGCCGCGATTCTACGTGAATCTGGCCCTAAGTCTATAATTAAAGTTACTGCCAAATGTCGGCAAGTATACAACCCCAGCTCTGTTTGGTACAGGCTCCCAAGTTACCCTTATTCACCATTCATTCTACCAGATGTACATTAGCGGCATATCTTTTAAATCTACTGAGATAATGGAAGTGTGGGGCCTGAACATTGATTTATACCCTGTTAATGGGAAGCTTGCAAGTAATTGTGACTCTTACAGGGTTAGAAACAAGGGTGTTCCTCTTGTAGTCAATCATGGCTCTTGTCTGTCCTGACACAGGTAATTCCCTTACAGCTCCAGTGATACTAATTGTATAGAAAACTTTTCTTGAAGGAGATCAGACTGTTTCTGCTGATAAAGTTGACATACCATCTGAACTTCAACAGCTCAGTGATGCATTCTCTGTTAGCTATTGGTGTATCGCATCAGTGAGTGCCCAGTGGAAATTCCACCAGGGGGAGAGAAAGTGCTGAGAGTAGCCTCCAGTATTGCCCCCAAGCTGCTCAGGGATGGTAGTTAAGCCATGATTAATTTATTTTTCCTTCAACAAGCAGGTTGGAAAAAAAAAAAAAATAGCAGATTCCCATATCCACACATTCGATGTGGATGGAGGAATCCTTCACACTAAACGTATAGGGCCAGATTCAGAAAGATCAGCGGATCTTTCTGCTGGCGTAACGTAACTCATTTACGTTACGCCGCCGCATGTTTTTCAGGCAAGTGCTGTATTCACAAAGCACTTGCCTGTAAAGTTGCGGCGGCGTAGCGTAAATTGCCCGTCGGAATTCAAATTCGGCGGGTAGGGGGCGTGTATCATTTAAATGATGCGCGTCCCTGCGCCGAACGAACTGCGCATGCGCCGGCCGCGACTGAATCCCAGTGCGCATGCTCCAAATGACGTCGGCAACTCGTCATGCTTTCGTCGTGAACGTAAATTACGTCCAGCCGCATTCGCGAACGACTTGCGCAAACAACGTAAAAATTTCAAAACTCGTCGCGGGAACGACGGCCATACTTAACATTAGCTACCCCTCATATAGCAGGGGTAACTATACGCTGGAAAAGGCCGAACGCAAACGACGTAAAAAAAAAAAAGCGCCGGGCGGTCGTTCGTTTCTGAATCGGCGTAACTCCTCATTTGCATATTCCTTGCGTAATAATACGAAAGCGCCACCTAGCGGCCGGCCTGGAATTGCAGCCTAAGATCCGACGGTGTAAGATCTTAGGGATATCTATGCGTAACCTGATTCTATGAATCAAGCGCATAGATACGACCGTCGGAACTCAGAGATACGACGGCGTATCAGGAGATATGCCGTCGTATCTCTTTCTGAATCCGGCCCACGGTATTCTGACAATAGGAGGTAAACTGCTATCAGAACTCGGCATTGCTGGCTATAGCTGACGGCACTGACCGTTCAGCAAAAACCCAACAGCCTGGTTGTATACAAGTCGATTAATAGATCAACTTGTGTACAACCAGTCTGCCCTTACATGGATCAAAATGTGTCCAGCCCCTGCTGGACCAGCTGAATTTCAATCTGTGTATGATCGGCTTTACTGTATGTCCTCATTGAGCAAGCAAGGTAAATTGTGTTTTCTGTGAGAAAGTACTGGAGAGCCAGAGTGGAATTATCTAAAGTTGTGACTGTAAAAAAATGTTCTTCCTGTAATAATAGTTTTTTTTACAAAGTTGTAATTAACTGCTATCCTATTCTGGGGTGTAAACCCCCTATGCTGAAGTGTGAAGAGTCCAAGTCAGAAATACAGCTTCTACCCTCAAATTTGATTTGAGTGACCTGAAGTTGCCAGAGCTCAGAAAGAAGAAACAAAAAAGCAGTTGTCAGATTTACCAGAATTCTTCTCTACAGATGACAGTGGTCTCCAAACTTCGGCTTATGGCGGCGGATATGACCATTTGCTTGCCTTTATCTGGCTATCGAGCCATTATTCTTGCCACTGACACCAATGGGCCATTATTCCTGCCCCTGACACCAATGATGGGGCACTATTTCTTCCACTGACACCAACGATGGGGCATAATTCCTTTCATTGACATCAATGATAAGGCACTATTCCCCCCCAATTAAACCAAAGATGGGGCATAATTCCTCTGACTGACACCTATGGTGGGGAACTATTCCTCACACTGACACCTATGGTGGGCCACTATTCCTTCCCTCCTTACCAAAGATGCTGCATTGTTTACTCCCCTAAAGTCTGAAGGACAGTAAACTGGCCCTTAGTTTAGAAAGTTTGGAGACCCCTGTTTTAGACGAAGGGATGCTTCTGCCTTCTGAGAGAGACCCCAGAGGAGAGAACCAAAAGATGTGGATGAGCAAAAGCCGGCCATAGATGAAAATTCTTGGAAGAAGAAGGTTCTAACAGTTCATTTGTTTTTCTAATCGTTAGTGGGTTCAGTGCAACGTCAGTTTTCTACCACAATGACAAGAAAATTAGAAGGAGCAGGAAGGAAAGATTTTCTCGAACAAATACATTTCCAATGCCTCGTACACACGACTGGTTTTCCCGTTGGGAAAACTGGCGTGAGCTTTTTTCCGGCAAAACTGTCCATGTGTATGCTCCATTACAGTTTTCCCGACGAGAAAACAGGTCGTGTGTATGCAGTTCCCAGGGGGGGAAAAAGCGCATGCTCAGAATCAAGTATGAGACGGGAGCGCTCGTTCAGGTAAAACTAGCGTTCGTAATGTAGATGGCACATTCATCACGCTGTATCGGACTGAAAAGAACGAGGCTGAAAAGCGCGAATCATCTCTCACCAAACTTTTACTAACACGAGGATCAGCAAAAACGTCCCCTTTATAGTCCTGTTGTACGTCACCGCGATTTGGATGGGCGGTATTTGGCCTGAACGTGTGTATGCAAGGCAGGCTTGAGAGGAATCCCGTCGGGAAAAAAAATTGTTTTTTTCCTGCCGAGAAAAACCGTTGTGTGAACGAGGCATAACCGTGTAAGTAGTCTGCATTTGGTAAAGTCCATTTTTTCCAAAGTCAAATGTCAAAAACAAACCTAATGTAAACTAAGCTGTGCATGCCAGTTTAGTTTACATTCTAGGGAAGAATGCAAACAGGCAGGAAGGTTTATTTTATTGCTGAAGTGACTTTGCATGCCTCTTCTACAATAAAAAGCCTGCCTGCTTGCAATTTTTAATAGGAGACCTAAGAGTTTTTTTTTTTTGTTTTTAAGTTAATTACAGGCAAATTATGTCGCATTCTCCATGACTCCATGCCTCAGGAGTATAGGTTGGGAAGAAAACTAAGCATATATACACGTAAGCGTAGGAAAAATAAATAAACAGATCCAATGTATGTCAGTTCGAGTTATACAAAAATAAAGGATGGATTGTATTTTGTTCTTGCCATGCTATGTTTTTCACACAGTGGTCCCACGTGGCTACCCCAGAACACTTACATCTTAAACAATAAACAACTTTAATACATACATTCAGCACAGGGTACACAATCACTGAATAAGAAAAAAAAAATGCTCACGTAGTATCACATAATCCTGGAGGAGCTTGTGCATTTGTCCTGAACTTATATACCAATCGCACAGCTGGGATCCAAAGGAGCTAGTCCTGTAGCTGTAGCAGACAATCATGGGTCCAAGAGTTTTTCCAAAATGTTGATGCAACCTCTGTGTTGGAAGGTCAACTTCACTCTAGAAAGCATAGCATTCACCTGACTATGCCATTCCTCCAAAGTAGGAGTTTGTGGGAACAGCAATTTCATAGCTACAAGTTTTCTGGCCAAGAACATAAGCCTGGAGACTGGGGAAGAATTTCCGGAGAATTTGACTCCTCATCTAGGCCACCAAATAATCAGTGATAAGTTTGTGATCCTCCTAGCTCTTCATAGCAAAACTCCCAACTTTTTTTTGTTCCACCTTGTTCTGCTTGTCACTTGAGGTTCTGCATCAAGGCTCAGGCCTTGAATCTTCTACGTTTTGTCCTACAGTATATGTACTGATTGGAGTGTTGAAGCTGAAAGAACAAAGATCACATACTAAAACAAATTCTCTTATCTTCCAAGTAAAATAGATAACTTGGCCATCTTTAGTTTATCTTGAACGAGATAAGAGGGAAAATATTTTTCCTCCTTGAGACACATTTTAATAAACCAAATCCTCCCTTCTGTGAAAACTTTACTTTGACAAGTGTGATTTATTATCAGCAACTTTCTCACGAACAGTTTTTTTTTGGCACTACATGAATAATGTATGCTTTTATTATGGAGACCCAATCCACTGGAGTTAGTTGATGTTTTTACAGTTTGCCTTGCAGCAACCTAAGTGTAGTCATTAACAGACAACTAGCTTATGGAATAAGTCCCTAGACTAGGCAAGATTGTTACACCCACAGTGGGAATTAATAAGCTTGGTCTAAATGGGTTACACCTATAAACATCTTTGAGCGCTGTTTAAATTCAGTGTCTCTTATAAGCTTTATTATTATGCCTTTAGCTGGTTGTGGCTTTATTAATAAATAAAAAAACATTCTCTGTATGTATTCTGTTGGTTTGTTTTTGAGTTTTTTTGGTATTACTGCTAAGCATCAACTGACAGCAGGTTATCTGTCTTCAATCGTATAGACTTGAGACAAAGCAAACTAATTGACCATTGCCTAAAGAGAGAAATGTTCATGGAATCCCAGAAGGGTATGGTTGAGGCCTGGGCTCTAACATAGCGATTCTGTTTAAAATCTATCTGGACCCAAATGTATGGGGAACTAGTACTGCTGTCAAAGCCTGTATTGGAGAGATTTCCTCACTTTTGTGTCTGGTAAAAGCTTTGTCTCAAAGCTTGGAAGCGAGTGGATGTCTCTGTAACAGAGATAAAAAAAAAAATTAACCCATTTCAAATTTGTAAATACATCTCCAATTCAAGGCTGAGTAAGCCAATATATTGTGCAGAGAATATCAGCAAAATATTCACATTTTCTTAGGTAAATATCACAAAGCTAAGGCAAATCTCCAGAATAACAAAAAGTGCGTTGCACTTGCATTGGTCCATTGTTTTTAATGCATGTGTTTTAGTGTCTTTAGTTATTATTTTTATGGAGATTAGGCCACATTAATACATAAACAGAAACTTTTTCTTGCAGTTGACCAGTATTTTTTTAAGACGCCTTTCACACTGCAGGCAATAAAAGGCTAAAAATAGCACCTGTAAAGCGGCTGAAAAATGCCTCCCCTGCAGCAGCCCCTGTGTGAAAGCTCAAGTGCTTTCACACTGGAGCGGTGCACTTGCAGGATGTTAGAAAAAGTCCTACAAGCAGCATCTTGGGAGCGGTATATACACCGCTCTTCAACCGCCCCTGCCCATTTGAAATAAATGGGAGCGCTGCCGAAGTGCCTGCAAAGCGCTTCGGCAGCTGCACTTTTTGGGCGCATTTAACCCTTTTTTTCAGCTGCTAGTGGGGGTTAAAAAGCGCCCCGCTACTGGCTGAAAAGCGCAGCTAAAACGACAGTAAAGCGCCGCTAAAACTAGCGGCCGCGCTGTGAGTGTAAAAGGGGTCTTCATAAGTAGCCATAGCAATACAAAAACAGAAATGTAGACATAGGTGACTTTGAAACTTTAATATAGCACTGATTTCTTAAATTTCATCGCTGTCTTTAAATTGAAATAAGTGGGGACGTGCCTAATGTATTTAGGGGTTAAACCACCAAAAATTGTTTTTTTACATGTTTGCAAATATATTCTCACACTACTCAAAAATGAAAAACATTTATATCGGCACTAGATGACAGTACCATCAGTCTTATAACAATAGAGAACATCTATCACTGTGACATCTGTCACATCTCTAAAGCCTGAAAACTGCTGAATAGGGATGAGCCGAACCCCCCCCCGTTCGGTTCGCACCAGAACCTTTGAACGGACCGAACGTTCGCGCAAACTTTAGAACCCCATTGAAGTCTATGGGAATCGAACGTTCAAAATCAAAAGTGCTAATTTTAAAGGCTAATATGCATGTTTTTGTCCTAAAACGGGTCTGGAGACCCGGGTCATGCCCCAGGGGACATGTATCAATGCAAATTAGGTTTTAAAAACGGCATTTTTTTCGGGAGCAGTGATTTTAATGATGCTTAAAGTGAAAAAAATAAAATTCTTTAAAGCGGATGTGTCACGGGGAAAAAATATTAAAAGCCAGCAGCTACAAATACTGCAGCTGCTGACTTTTAATATTAGGACACTTACCTGTCCTGGAGTCCAGCGCTGATCGCAGCAGAGCACGAGCGATCGCTCGTCTCTCTGCTGCTCCCCCCTCCATCCACGCTCAGGGAACCAGGAAGTGAAGCGCTGCGGCTTCACTGCCCGGTTCCCTACGGCGCATGCGCGAGTCGCGCTGCGCCCGCCGATTGGCTCACACGCTGTGTGTTGGGAGCCGAGTGTTCCCAGCACACAACGGGCGACAGACGGGATGTGACGGAATGCCCGTCTTTCGCCCGTAGCGTGTGGCCGGAAGTGGGTGCAAATACCTGTCTTTAGACAGGTGTCTGCACCCCCCTCCCCCCTGAAAGGTGTCAAATGTGACACCGGAGGGGGGGAGGGTTCCGATCAGCGGGACTCCACTTTAGGGTGGAGGACCGCTTTAAATATCGTATCTGCTGGGTGTCTATAGTATGCCTTTGAAGTGGCACGTGTTTAGAACTGTCCCTGCCTGCACAAAATGACATTAATATAGATAAAATCATTTAAAACTGCTTGCAGCTTTTATGTAATGTCTGGTTCCTGCAATATGGATGAAAATCATTGAGAAAAATAGCATGGGTTTCCCCCCCTCACCTCAGGTCATTACCAGCCCCTTTGGCCCTATATACTTTGAACAGCAGTATACAGGCGGTGCAAACAAGACAGGGACTGTAGGTTTGTTGTTAAGTAGAATCTGTTTGTAATTTTGAACTGGTACTTTTTAAAGTGTTGCTCCAGCTAGGGTTGCCACCTCATCCCTTTAAAAAGGAACACATATTAATTACACAGGTTCTGTGGCTAATTAAGGTGGTAATTAGACTCATTTGGTGCCTTACCTGCATTAAATTAACCTCAGAACCTGTGTAATTCATATGTGTTCCTTTTTAAAGGGATGAGGTGGCAACTCTAGCTCCAGCCCAAAAAATCTATTTTTTAGCTTTTCGGAAAACATACAGAAGGGTTATCACTAGGGTTGTCCCGATACCACTTTTTTAAGACCGAGTACAAGTACCAATACCGAATACCGATACTTTTTTTTAATCTTATGTGACAGCGGCACATGTGTCAGTATTTTTTATTTTTATTTTATCTTTAACAATTTGTTTTTAATTTTTTATATATATATATATATATTTTTTATAATTTTATTTATAATGCTTTCTTTCTTTTTTTTTAAGGAGGGGGGGGGGGGGTGGACCGTGTCAGTGTGTTTTTTATTTTATTTTTTATTTTCTACAATAATTATTTTTATTTTTTTCAGCCCTGTTGGGGGGCTTTGGTGAGATATCAGGGGTCTTAACAGACCTCTGACATCTCCCCTTTGAGACAGAGAAAGGGACTAGGGACACATGTTCCCCAGTCCCTTTCTCAGCACTGCGCTGAAAATTAATGGAGTGAAGACAGCCGCTTCTCTTCATTCATAAACTGAAACATTGTAATCACAGTTTACAATGTTTCAGTTATGTGAATAGACAGAGTCAGTGATCCCTGACTCTGTCCATTCGGAGCAGTAAGGAGCCGGATTTACCGTCTCCTACCCCACTCTCCATCCTGACAGTTCCAGGGGGTGAAGGAGGAGCACGGAGGGAGAGAGAAACACAGGGGGGGACACGGAGGGAGAGAGAGAAACATGGAGGGAGAGAGAAACACGGGGGGGATACGGAGGGAGAGAGAAACACGGGGGGGACACGGAGGGAGAGAGAAACACGGGGGACATGGAGGGAGAGAGAAACACGGGGGGGACATGGAGGGAGGGAGACTGCAGCAAAACGGAGGGGGGCTGGAGGAGGACACGGGACAGTCAGCGGTGATCGTGTGTGGGGGAGTTGCAAGCACCGATCACCGCTGATTTTAAAGCAGCTGAAAGGGGGGGGGAGTGGAGAAATTACTTTTAAATCTATACAGCGGTGATCGGTGCTTGTAACTTCCCCATGCACTGATCACCGCTGACAGTACAAGTATCGGGTGAAGCAAGTACTCAGGCAAATGCTTGGTATCAGTACCGATACTAGTATCGGTATCGGGACAACCCTGTAACATTTGTTTTGCAGTCTGTGCGCATCTGTTCAGAAGATTGCACCTCACTTTCTGTCCCAATGACAAATGTTTTTTTTTTAAACCAGGATTGGTGATAAAGCATCAGTGAACAGGAGACACCTCTTACAGAAGAGAATTTCCCTTACTAGGGGTAGATTTCCTCTCACTTCCTGTTGTCTCCTTCCGTTTGCAAGCAGGAGTCGTTTGTAAGTTGGATGTTTGAAAGTAGGGGCCTGCCGTATATACTTTTCAGAAATTTGGGCCCTAGGTTTTGGTGTTGCCACAACACTGTAAGCCCTCACAGTCTTGGTGGCTGTTGGATGCCCTGCTGTGAACTATTATATCAAGAATTGTAATTACATGCCATTGTTGAACAGTGGTAGAAAAATTGGGCCTTTGGTGCTGGCGCCACAACACTGTAAGTCCTCACAGTTAATCTTGGTGGGCGCAGGAATGGGCCCTGCTGTGAAATATTAGATCATGAATTGTAATTACATGCCCCTGTTGAAAAGGGGCAGAAAAATTGGGCCTTGGTGGTGCTGGTTCCGTGGACACATCAGCACAGGAAGAGGCCACAGAGGAAGAAGAGGAGGGGGTGGAGGAGAGAGGTGTGTCACAACCAGTAGTAGCATTTTGGAGGCGTGGTGGCGGAACAGCCTCCAACACTTACTGTACCTTGTCCTGCATCCTTCCCAGCTGCCAGCAGTCACCCAATGCGCCATGAAAGATTGGTAACATCCATGTCCATGCCTGCTGGAACGTGAGTCAGCGGTAATATGCACCTTTCCACTGACCGCCCTGTCCAGCGAGGCATGGACATTGCCTTCCACATGCCAGTAGAGAGCCGGAATCGCCTTCTGTGAGAAAAAGTGGCGTTTGGGAACTTGACACTGCGGTACCGCACATTCCACAAACTCACGAAAGGGGGCAGAATCTACCAACTGAAAAGGCAGCAGTTGAAGTGCTAGCAATTTAGCTAAGTTAGCATTCAACCGCTGGGCATGTGGATGGCTGGGAGAGAACTTCTTTCGGCGCTGCAGCAGCTGGGGCAGGAAAATTTGCCTGGTACAATCTGACATTGGTGTACCGATAATAGATTGCCCGCAAGTACTTGGCTGTGACACACCTAATTCTACACCTTCAGTCCTATCAGTGCAGGCTTCAGAGAGGACTGAGGGTATAGTGGGGTTGGAGATCCCAGCTGATGAGGAGCTTTGTTCTTTGGTGTGGGTCCTTGAGGTATGCTTGCCAACGAACTGCATGGCAGGTCGACATATGTCTGGTCAAGCATGTGGTGCCCAAGCGGGTGATGTTTTGGCCACGCGAGGTACGCTTGAGAAATATGTTACAAATAGCAGCAGTGCGATCTGATGCACTTTTCTCAAAAAAGGCCCACACCAAAGAACTTTTGGAATAACGCTGAGCCTGGGTGAGAGGATGAGGACGGCTTGGTCATCCACTCTACCAAGTCTTTGGCATGTTGCGGCTCAACACGGCCAGCTGCCGTAAAAAAGGACGAGCGTGTCCCACGGCCACGTCCTGATGAGGATGCACCGTGTCCACGACCAGCGCTGTTGCCTCTAGACGCAGGGGCTGCTTGCCCTCTTTTATCGGCTCGTGACTCTCTGCCTCTCCTTGTTGTCCTTCCAGACATACTAATGGCCTGCAGGGAGATGTAGCTGCACAAATACTGACAACACCTGCTGATCCCTGCCTGTGGTATTAATATGAGCAGATCCCTGCCTCTAATATGAGAAACACCAGCTTTACGTAGCTTTAGGTGCACACTGTTCAGAGGATACAGACAGTACACCACGTAAAAAGTACCTGCAGAATGATCCCCTGCCTGTGGTATAAATATGAGCAGATCCCTGCCTCTAATATGAGAAACACCAGCTTTACGTAGCTTTAGGTTCACACTGTGCAGAGGACACAGACAGTACACCACATGAAAGTACTTGCAGAATGATCTCCTGCCTGTGGTATTAATATGAGCAGATCCCCGCCTCTAATATTCTAGATTGTAAGCTCTAACGAGCAGGGCCCTTTGATCCCTCCTGTGTTGAATTGTATTGTAACTGTACTGTCTTCCCTGATGTTGTAAAGCGCTGCGCAAACTGTTGGCGCTATATAAATCCTGTATAATAATATGAGAAACACCAGCTTTACGTAGCTTTAGGTTCACACTGTGCAGAGGACACAGACAGTACACCACGTGAAAGTACTTGCAGAATGATCTCCTGCCTGTGGTATTAATATGAGCAGATCCCCGCCTCTAATATTCTAGATTGTAAGCTCCAACGAGCAGGGCCCTTTGATCCCTCCTGTATTGAATTGTATTGTAACTGTACTGTCTTCCCTGATGTTGTAAAGCGCTGCGCAAACTGTTGGCGCTATATAAATCCTGTATAATAATATGAGAAACGCCAGCTTTACGTAGCTTTAGGTTCACACTGTGCAGAGGACACAGACAGTACACCACGTGAAAGTACTTGCAGAATGATCCCCTGCCTGTGGTATTATTATGAGCAGATCCCTGCCTCTAATATGAGAAACACCAGCTTTACGTAGCTTCAGGTTCACACTGTGCAGAGGACGCAAACAGTACACCACGTGAAAGTAGTTGCAGAATGATCCCCTGCCTGTGGTATTAATATGAGCAGATCCCTGCCTCTAATATGAGAAACACCAGCTTTACGTAGCTTTAGGTTCACACTGTGCAGAGGACACAGACAGTACACCACGTGAAAGTACTTGCAGAATGATCCCCTGCCTGTGGTATTAATATTAGCAGATCTCTGCCTCTAATATGAGAAACACCAGCTTTACGTAGCTTTAGGTTCACACTGTGCAGAGGACACAGATAGTACACCACATGAAAATACTGCAGCTAGCACAATCACCTGCCTGCCAGTATATTAGGAAGAGCGGATCTAGCTAAACTCAATACAGTGTATAATCAATATATACAACACCTGGGATGCATATATATCCTCTACACACTGTAAATCTAACTGACTAGCCTGCCTGCCTGCTCTATCTAACTGCAAAAAATTACACTATCTCTCTCTCATCTCTGTAAACCACCGCAGAACACTACACATGGCTGCCAGGGAGGCGGCCTTATATAGTGTGGGGCGTGTACTAAACCCCCTGAGCCATAATTGGCCAAAGCCAACCTGGCTTTGGCCAATTATGGCTCTCCGTTTTCTGCAAGCTGTAATTGGCCAAGCATGTGGGTCATAGTGCATGCTTGGCCAATCATCAGCCAGCAATACACTGCGATGCCGCAGTGAATTCTGGGCCGTGACACGCCACTCGAATTTGGCGCGAACGGCCAATAGCATTCGTTATTCGTCGAACATACGATGTTCGAATCGAACATGGGTTCGACTCGAACACGAAGCTCATCCCTACTGCTGAACATGAAGTCTTTTTTCTATAGTTTAAAAAAAAATTCCTTTAAACAATGTTTTATACATTGTTGATGGCAGCCATCATTGCAGTGCCTTTACTTCACAATGGCTTAGGTCTTACTCATGCTTACATGTTTTGTATTTTGTAAATATTTTGCTAACATTATGTCCATAAATGCTCATCTTTAAAGCAGAGTTCCACCCAAAAGTGGAACTGCTGCTGATCTGGCAACTTTCAGGGGGAGGGGGGGGAACAGGTTTTTGGCAGGTACCCTGCCCCACTTCTGGGAAACGGCACCGCAGCGCTGTCCCTTGGAAGTTCGGCCCCCCTCCACCTTCCCCCCACCACGGGCCAATTAGAAAGTGCGCTTAGCCCAGGCGCAGTAGGGAACTGACTGTAAAGCTGAAAGGCTTCACTGCCAGTTACCCTTACAACGAATGGCGGCAGCAGCACCCTAGAGACGAAATGAAAATCGGCTGGGGTGCCAACATTGTGGGCTCCCTTGACAGCTAAGTGTCCTAATATTAAATGCCAGCAGCTACTGTATTTGTAGCTTCTGACTTTTCATCCCCCTGCAGCTGGAAAACTGCTTTAATTGTAATGGATCTTATTTATGTTTATGTAAACCCTAACAATGAACTTCTCATTTGCTACTTTTTAGACTGTCGAAATTCACCTTTTGAAACATGTTACATGTCCCCCACAGCTAAACTCCAAGCAGGATGTCCCTTTAAGTATTTTCCCCAGTAGCCACAAAGATAAATAAATGTGCTTTGTGTGCACCAAATGCCTTAACAAACTCAGATATTGCCTTGTAAAATCAGCTGTACATCAGGGGTAGGCAACCTCGGCACTCCAGCTGTTGTGAAACTACAAATCCCATCATGCTTCTGCCTCTAGGAGTCATGCCTGCGTTTGTCAGGGTCCTGCAATGTCTGATGGGACTTGTAGTTTCACCACAGCTGGAGAGCCGAGGTTGCCTACCTCTGATGTACATGACCTGTGCAGAGAGCAGAGCTGTGGGAGGGACCCAGCAGGCCCTATCCACTACAGGCTGCCTATAGAAAACTACAGGGGGTGGAGACAAGACCATTCACCCTGCACATGAGCAGCATTGACCAGTCTTTATTACTGGAATCTCCCACACAGAGACTAACATCATGCTGGAATACTGCACAGCTCTGGAGGAAATACACAAAACACACCAATATTCAAGTACGAATACACATGCCTCTTGTATTCAGATGATATTTGCTTATTCTAGAGTTAGGTTTTAAAAGATAAGTTCATCTTTCCAGAAAAAATAATAAAGGCACACATTCTTGCAGGAAAATAAAATTTGCCCTCGCAGCTCATTCAGAGCTACAAGCCATAAACCGCAGTGGCGCGCGGTAGTTGTAGTTGACAGGACGGGTCGGTGGAGCCCTGTATGGCTGTACTGTTTTTAAATTGTGACAATGGGTGAGGGGAGAAGATTCCCCCACCCGCTGCCACACCAAGGGGGATTGGGGAACTGGCAGCAGAAGCTAGAAAATGTCACATGTTCCACTCTAACTATCAACTTATATCCACTCCACTTTAAATATACCAATTAAAGTGTGCTTGTTAAGAAGTGCAAACATACCTGCTTAGTGGCTGATAACATTCTGTTCCCTCTTCTGACTGTTGGCCTAATGCACACTGAGCTTAAAAAACAATGCTTTTCCAGGTGTTTTGCATTTTCAGCCTGTAAAAGCACCCCTATGTTAGTCCACACCAAAAAAAAACATCACCAGCATATTCAGATGAGAGGCTTTTTGAGCAGAAAAAATGCTTAACCTGTCTGGACACTAGGCATGTCTAGCTTTTGAACATTAATACATTCCAATATCCAGAATAAATTATTATTATGGCCAATAGAATCCAATAACGCTCAAATGCGTGATGCTTTTATAAGCTGCTTTTTCCTGCCATGAGTAAAAGGTGTTCAAATGAGAAAATCAAATATCCTGTCTGCATGTGGCCTTAAAGCAGTAGTAAACCGTGGCATTAAAAATACATAAAAATCCCCAGCAAGGCAATGACATAATGTGCTAGTGTACATCACATACTAGCACATAATGAAATACTAATCTACTAAGCCCTCTAGTGGTGCGCTGTTACCACTGACCATTTCCCCCGGTCTTCCTTTTGGGTTTGTGGGCTTCGGCTGTATGAGTGTCCGGGGACACAATGACGTGGTATGCTGTCCATTCAAAACGCGATGTCACTGGCTGCACCCACTGTGAATATCTCCTTAAAGTGGAAGTAAACCCTCCTATTGTTTTCAGCCAAGGAAGCTGCCATCTTGGCCTCTGTTTAATCTGTAACTGCCACGATGCTGCACATGTGATCAGTTATGAAACCAGCCATTGGATGGTTTGACAGTTTGGTTGAGAGCACAAGCAAATGTGACACCTAGCATTTGCGGCATGCCGGGAATGTTAACTGTTTTTTTAAACTATCAAATAGATGGGTTTACTTCCGCTTTAAGACGGGTCGCTGATTCTGATGAAACACTGGCCTTAAAAAAACACTTTACTTAGATATATTTGTTAAACAGACCTAAAACTAGCAGTACAGTGCCTGCATATCTCTCATCCTCAAGTCTCACTTTCAGTTTGGAATACCATCTCATTTCAAAGCTGCAGCAAAACTGAGACACCCTAATGTTTATCCAACTGAGCCATATTAGATCCAGGTCTGCTTTGAGAGAAA
The DNA here is from genome assembly GCF_905171775.1 of Rana temporaria. Lineage (NCBI taxonomy): Eukaryota > Metazoa > Chordata > Amphibia > Anura > Ranidae > Rana > Rana temporaria. Next base: position 22,310,400 of record NC_053500.1, on the reverse strand, counting down.
GTCTACATTTTTGTTGGTATTGCTAATGTTCGTTCCTGTGGCGTTCGCTTCCATGTCCTACAGGAACCTTCGTTCACCATAGCGAACAGAGCTGTACCAGCAATCACAGGTGACATTCAGACTCAGAAGGGGTACAAGCCTGAGGATCCTATGGCAACATAAATCCGTAAGGGCAGACTTAGCCTAGGTTCACATTGGAGCGATCTGTCATGCGATTTGAGAGATCAAATCGCATTACAAGTCGCAGCCTATTGGAGAAAATGGCACTGTTCCAATCGCTGCGACACCAATTTTGCAGCGCCACACCGATTTGCGAAAAGCCACACAGATGTCTATCAAGTAACACCTGAAACCGTGATGACCTTGTTATTTTGAAATAGCACTTTATGTGGCGTGATTTCAAAGTAGCATCAATGTGGACCAGGGCTCAGTCTAAGAAAAAAATCAAACCTATAAGAAAGGACAAACTGATATACTTTATAAACTTTATTATTTTTTTAAATGTTTCAAACAGTGATGTTGACTCTAACATACATTCTTTACAGACATATTGTTTTAGCCAACAGTACTGAAACCGAAAGGAACAGAAGTTCAGTGTCTTCATTGGATAGGTTCCTGGTATCTGTGCCAGTATCCACAAGTGGGTGAGTCTCCAAGCTCCAGAACAAATTACTCTTGTGTGTTTGATGGGTTTCTAAAGGTCAGCCTTTTGTCTGTACTGATCAGCATTCTCAACGATAGTAGCACACGCCTTTATGTGGAATTACACATTATGATTTGAAGCTAGCATTGCCATTAAGGCCCCTAGCGGCCGATAAAGGGTTAATTACCGCGGTTTCCCATTGCTCCAAAGATGCTGCTTGCAGGAGATTTTTTTCTCTCCTGCCAGCGCATCGCCTCAGTGTGAAAGCCCTCTGGCTTTCACATTGAGAAGGCTGGGCAGGAGTTTTTCAGGCAGTATTTAGGCGCTATTTTTAGCGCTGTACCGCCTGAAAAACTCCTCAGTGTGAAAGGGGTCTAAGTCATGCAGCACTTGGCATACTAAGCAGATACAGTCTTTCTTGCTTATAAACACTCCTTGACAGACTTCCAGACACAAGCAAACAGAAGATGTGATCTCTGAATGATGCGCTTACACTAGTAAATGAAACTGACACACTGTAAACAATTGTAGCCTTAGACAATTCTATGCTGAACCCCCAAAAAATAAAACATATTTTGAATTACAAAGTGTGTCTTTTGTGCCGGTTCACACAGGGGCAACTCGACTTACAGCGCAACTTTTCAAGGCGACTTTGAGCAACTTGCAACACAACTTAAAGTTGCCTCCTGGACAGGTGACTTTGGCTGTGGCCAATCACAGAATAATCGGCTCTGTGGGAGGGAGGGGGTTGCCTAGGTAAATTATTTTATTTTTCCTGTAAAGTCGCTTCAATATAGATGGAGATCCGACTTGGAGGTGACTTCCATTGAAGTCTATGGGTACAAGTCTCTTAGAAGTCACCTTGAAGTAGTACAGGAACCTTTTCTGAAGTCTTTTACGTGGCACGAAATTCTTATACTATCTTAGAAACAGTATGAATATTTTAATCTACAGTTATTAAGCTTGAGTTTGCTATGCTGTATCCAAATGGGAAAATGTTGCTTTATCTCATTCTTTATGCTAGTCTATTTTCCATAGAAGTGTATGAAACTTCAAGCGTTACTATGGACAGAATCAAAGATTACATAAAGTATATGATATAGTCTGTCTTTATAATTCTTGTTTTCCTGGGTCCCACCCATAACATAGATTTAGTACCTGTCAGTGGATGCATAAACTTTTCTACTTTCTTTAGATGACAACGCTGTTCATTCCGCATTGTAATTGAACAGCAGCTTTGTCACCCTATTTGTACCATAGTCTTAAGCCAACCATCTATGGGCAGGCTGGTTGTACTGAAGTCAGCCCATCAGTCGACTTCAGTACAACTAGTCTGTCAGATTTTTTTTCATGCAATCACTGTTGGCCGATATAGTCGCCAGCAGTGATCATTGTGTTCTGCCAGGATAGAAGGTTCCCCGCTGACAGAACACAATAGCGCTGCAGGAGGGATTCCCCCATCAACATTGACTGTGTTGATGGGGGAATCTCATTTTTTTTTCCTTCTACCCATGGGCTGCTTAAGATGGACATGTATTTATTTATTTTTTTACTTTAAGAAATCAACAAATCATTAAAAGCCTGACCTTTTTTAACATCCTTCATAAAGTTGTGACAGCACAGTGGGCTGAAAGTGCTCACTCGCGTGTTCCCAGCAAAGTGAACTAAAATGTCACGGTTTCTGATCAGAAGCTGGTGAGACAGGCTCCCAATCATGTGACTGTTATGACAGCCAATTAAAGTAAACACATGATCATAAAGCCCGCCTGCAACTGCCTTTAACCACTTGCCCACTGGGCACTTATACCCCCTTCCTAACCGGGCCAATTTTCAGCTTTCAGTACTCTCACACTTTGAATGACAATTACTTAGTCATGCAACACTGTACCCATATGACATTTGTGTCCTTTTTTTACAAATAAATAGAGCTTTCTTTTGGTGGTATTTAATCACCACTGGGTTTTTTATTTTTTGCGCTATAAATTAAAGAAAGACTGAAAATTTTGTAAAGAAAATGCATTTTTCTTTGTTATACAATTTTGCAAATTTATCATTTTTCTTCATACATTTTGGCCGACAGTTAGGCTGGATTCACACCTATGCATTTTTTCTGCTTTTTGCAGATTTGCACTACATTCCATTTAACATGGTTTTATATGGAACACATTCTGTAGCGCAAATCTGCAAAAAGCACTAAAAATGCATAGGTGTGAATCCAGCCATAGAGTCTACAAGGTATGGTGCCAATCACTGAAAATCTATCACATCTGATTACACCTGATATACTGACGGCCTGTCTAATTTCTTGAGACACTAACAAGCCAGGACAGTACAAATGCCCCCCAAATTACCCCTTTTTGGAAAGTAGACATTCCAAAGTATTTAGTAAGAGGCATGGTAAGTGTTTTGAAGTTGTAATTTTTTCCCACAATTCTTTGCAAAATTTTTGTTTGTTTTTTTCTTAACAAAATTGTCATATTAACAGGCTATTTCTCTCACATGGTATATGCATACTTACATCTACACCCCAAAACACATTCTGGTACTTCTCCAGAGTATGGCAATACCACATGTGTGAGATTTTTTCACAGCCTGGCCTCATACAGAGGCCCAACCAACAGGGAGCATCATCAGGTGTTCTAGGGGCATAAATTACTGACATGGCATGGGTGAGCACTGATGTGGCACAGATGAGGCATGGTTGGGCACAGATGTGGCATGGATGAGCACTGATGTGGCACAAATGAACACTGATGTGGCACAGATGAGCACTGATGGGGCACAGATCAGGCATGGATGAGCACTGATGTGGCATTGGTGAGCTTTGATGTGGCATGGGTCAGCACAGATGAGTACTGATGGGGCACAGATCAGGCATGGATGAGCTCTGATGTGGCATGGGTGAGCACTGATGTGGTACAGATGAGCAATGATGGCATTGGCCCGTTTCCCCGATCCGTAATACGCTGGTTCCCAAAAGAAACAAAAAAGATTGTTGCTAAAACTGCTTAACCCCTTGCTGCTGGCTCCCATTGACCCTTTACCACTTGCCGATCGTGCCATAGCCAAATGATGGCTACAGCGCAGCCGGCTAGTTCTGGGAGGGCAAACATTGACGACCTCCCAAACTCACGCTTCCTGCATGCCCCAAACTCTTGGATGTGCATCTTAAAGAACACAACATACAGGGATATAATTATAAACACTGACACACGTGGACCTACACCGGTTGAACTGGATGGACTATTGTCTTTATTCAACCTTAGCTACTATGAAACTCATACAGTTACCAGAATACACAATTTTTTTGTTATACTGGTTTTAAGTTGTAACAGTAGTAACTATGGCAGACTGCCTACCTATGAATGGTGGTCCTGCTATGTAGCCTCTCAAGACAAGGCAATATCATTGGGATCCTAAAAGCAGTAAAGACCCTACAGGGTATCACACCCACAAACCCTCAACAAGGACACTAATTCAACCTGATAACATTCTGTAATGATCACACCCAAGTTTATAAATACCATCACAGACTTTGGGGAAGCAATGTAATAAGGCATAGCAGTTACTAACACGGCTGAGCTGTGATGAATCGGTTTGTTTTTATAGTTGTGGAGATGTGCAAGAGATCTGTCAAAACACTATTCTAATAAAGAATTTTATCGCAAGAGTAAACAATTTCTGTCTGTCATAAGGTAACGGATAATGTGGAAGTGACAATATTGCTATCTACTATTTTTTGGTATGATTGCATTACTCCGTTCTTCTCTATGGAAGGGCAAATGTCACCCAATTGGAGGGTTTAGTTCCGCTTTAGGGGGTTCTCCCTGGACTGGTCTAAAAGGCCTACATATATGAACACCAAAACTCAGATGGGCACAATGAGATGTCAACCAGCATTATGTTGTTGAGCAATTTTACACTTTGAGAGAGGTTTACTTTACAGGAGTATAGAAAAAAATGTCTGCTGCATACCTGTTACCCTTTCTATAGAATGTATATTTACCTGGTTTGCATACCAGCACTCAATAAAGCTTTTGCTTTGCATTGCACTGAACTGAACACAGCGGCAGAATTGCCTGTTTAGGCTCTTTCTTCACTGATCACTTGTAGCAGTGCATGACAGGTACTGAGGGTTGGCTACAGCATTTAACCACTTAAGCCCCGGACCAATATGCTGGCTAAAGACCCAAGGGGTTTTTACAGTTCGGGACTGCGTCGCTTTAACAGACAATTGCGCGGTCGTGCGACGTGGCTCCCAAACAAAATTGGCGTCCTTTTTTCCCCACAAATAGAGCTTTCTTTTGGTGGTATTTGATCACCTCTGCGGTTTTTATTTTTTGCGCTATAAACAAAAATAGAGCGACAATTTTGAAAAAAATTCAATATTTTTTACTTTTTGCTGTAATAAATATCCCCCAAAAACATATATAACATTTATTTTTTTCCTCAGTTTAGGCCGATACGTATTCTTCTACCTATTTTTGGTAAAAAAAATCGCAATAATCGTTTATCGGTTGGTTTGCGCAAAATTTATAGCGTTTACAAAATAGGGGATAGTTTTTTTTTTTTTTTTTTACTAGTAATGGCGGCGATCATCGATTTTTTTCGTGACTGCGACATTATGGCGGACACTTCGGACAATTTTGACACATTTTTGGGACCATTGTCATTTTCACAGCAAAAAATGCATTTAAATTGCATTGTTTATTGTGAAAATGACAGTTGCAGTTTGGGAGTTAACTACAGGGGGCGCTGTAACATTTAGGGATCACTGTGTATGTGTTTACTAGTGTAGGGGGGTGTGGCTGTAGGAATGACGTCATCGATCGAGTCTCCCCTATAAAGGGGATCACCCGATCGATGCGCCGCCACAGTGAAGCACGGGGAAGCCGTGTTTACACACGGCTCTCCCCGTTCTTCAGCTCCGGGGAGCGATCGCGACGGAGCGGCTATAAACAAATAGCCGCGCCGTCGTCCCGGATTGCTCCCCGAGCGGACCCGACCTCCGCATGTACCGGGGGGGGGTCCCGATCGGACCCCCCACCCACGTCTAGGCAGGCACGTACAGGTACGTGATTGTGCCTGTCCGTGCCATTCTGCCGACGTAAATGTACATGAGGAGGTCGGGAAGTGGTTAAAATATATCTTGTGAAATAGTAGAATGATCCCTCTATAATGTTTAGGTTTCCAAGGGATGTTTCAATTATTAGCTCCTGATCTTGTTTGATTTTAGGCATTTGCATTGGGGCAACTTTAGGTGATGGTCCTGCAGGCCAAGTAATGTTACTTTCCTTTATGGAATACTTGTGCTGTATTGTCATACTGTTTTATTTACTTTTTGATTATCTGAAAAAATTTCTCAATAAAAATTATTGTTTAAAATTAGGGCTGTGCAAATTAACTTTTAATTAATCGATTAATCTTTAATTTTTTTGATCGATCAAAATCTTTTTGATCGATTAAAATTCTTTTGATTGGTACTCACCTCTCTGCCGGCTTCTGGGCCTTCAGGGAGTTCCGTCGGAGATCCAGTAACGTCACGGACACCGGTGGGGCTTGCCGTGTCCATCTGAAGGGCTCCTTTGCTGTGCCTTCATATCTGCATGCCGGCGGGACCTTCCTATCTGCCACACGCAAGGGCTGTTACACTTCCCTCTATCACTTCCCTCTATCAACCTGGGATTCTACAACCATCTACTGGGAGTTGTGCTAGTTCCCTTCATGGGACATCTACATGCCGACGGACTGATGTTAACCTCTCCTCATCTGGATTCAGCAGTGGTATCGTTGTACAAATTTAATACCAGTATCATACTTAGCTACATGTTTTTATGACTGCTTTTGCTACCGTTTGGTATTACTCGCACCTTTTTTACAGTTTATGTAGCTACATCGATTTTATCTCCAGTGCAATATTTATTTTGTTACCTACTTGAAGACTATAAAAGTTTTAATGCTATTCCCATCGAGCGCTGCCTTTGTGTGTTTTTTGTATCCTGCTATCCATTTTTCCAGTGGTTGGTAACTGCACTGGGAATCAGCCTGCAAGGAGATTACCTAAAAGTAGTTGGATCTGTATGTGCGTTATAATTAATCGAAATTAGTCGATTAATCGATTAAAAAAAAAACGATTAATCGAACAGAAACATTTTGATCAGTAACAGCCCTATTTAAAATATATCTTGTTTCACTGTGGTTAGCTGTAGCTCTGATGCCGTGTACACACGATCATTTTTCAGCATGAAAAAAAAAACGACGTTTTTCCAACTTCATCATTAAAACGACGTTGCCCACACACCATCGTTTTTAAAAAGTGCTCTAGCAAAGCGCGGTGACATACAACACGTACGACGGCACTATAAAGGGGAAGTTCCATGCGGATGACGCCACCCCTGGGGCTGCTTTAGCTGATTCCGTGTTAGTAAAAGACGATTCGCGCTTTTCTGTCTGTTACAGCGCGATGAATGTGCTTACTCCATTACGAACGGTAGTTTTACCAGAACGAGCGCTTCCGTCTCATAACTTGCTTCTGAGCATGCTGGAAAATGACCGTGTGTATGTGGCATCAGATTTAGTTAACGTTAACTTTTTTTATTTATTTATTATTATTGTATTTAGCTGCTGCAAATCTGAATTCTCCTTTTTTTTTATAATAACTGTATAGCAGTAATGAAAATAATAATGATAAAAAAAATATGTGCTGCAGCAAGGGTTTAAAATACCCTGATCAGGAACTGATTAGAACAGGGTTTCTCAATCAGGGTTCCTTGCAACCCTTCATTGAGCAACCCTTCATTAAGGTCCAACTTCAATTGCCTCCCAGGTACTGTAAGTGCTGGTTCACACTACAGCAACTTGGGATCCGACTTGTAAGTCCTCAAACCACCCCAAGTCACTAGACATAAGAAATGCCATAGAAATTAATAAGAGCTGTCTTAATGTACACTACTGAAGTCGCTCCGACAGAAGTAAAGGCTCCTGTACTACTTCGTCGATTTCTAGGCGACTTGTACCCATAGATTTCAATAGAAGTGGCCTCCAAGTCGGATCTCTGTCTATATTGAAGCGACTTTACAGAAAAATTAAATTATTTACCCAGGTACTCCCCACGTTTACCCAGGCAACCCCTCCCTCGCACAGGGCTGATTATTCTGTGATTGGCCACAGCCAAAGTCACCTGTCCTGGAGGCAACTTTAAGTTGTGTTGTAAGTCGCCTCCAAATTGCCTTGCAAAGTCGTGCTGTAAGTCGGATTGCCCCTGTGTGAACTGTCACTTAGTTACCACTGACACCAATTCTCTTTTTAACTGTAAGGGGTAAATTCTTCCCAATGACTACAATGTAAGGAGCATTCTTCCCACTTACCATCACACTAATGTATCATGAATTGTAGATCTAGTCATTTTGAGCAGGGGTTCCCCATGACTGGAAATTTATTGAAAGTGTTTCTGTGTTGGAAAGGCTGAGAAAGTCTGGCTTAGAGCATTGTGGAATAGTCAGTGTTAGACTATGTTCAAGCTGATTAGACACGGAAGTCGCATGACTTCCGATCTGACTTTGCCCTGCAACTTCAGGTCTAACTTCAATGCGACTTCAATGAACGGGATCTGATTTTGATCCAAATTTGAGATGATTGTGACTTGTACTCTGGCATGGATGAAACCTTACCCCAAATTTTTCAAAACACAAACAACGTGGGGTCCCCCACCAAATCTGTTATACCATGCCCTTAGGGGCCCCACCATGCACCTGCAAAAGGGATGCATGGTTTTCCTTCATCACAAGTGATTTTACATACCTTCCTGCATCGCACAAATTTGATCCTAGCCTTAGTATCATAACAAACAGGACAAATTGATCAACTCTTACTGATCAGATTAGGAAAAGTGTATTTGTTTCTACAATCTTTTACTTTTTTTCCCCCCTGTTAAATACAGGGAACATTAAATAATTCCTGGAGCACAGTACTATAAAAAGGAACTCTTGCTTGTCCCCCCGCCTCAAACATGTGTCACTTGACAGGTTTTGACAAAGTTAATGCCAAATCAACAGGTCCATACCAGGTGTGACAGCTAAAGTGGTTAATCTATCTAGTATGTTCAGAATTTTCATATCATAATTTTGTATTTTTGAAAGCCTTCATACAAGTACACAAAGTGGTGTGGATTAGAAGAGTCAGGTAATCAGGGGCTTGGTTCAGGGGATAAGGGAGTTGCTTAGTAGGTAAGGGTAGTAGCTTGCTTTGTTCCAGTACTTTAAATGTGGAATGCCGGGAGGCACATTTCTCATCAATCATTGTGTCGGAGTGCTCAGTGAAGGGATACATAACAAAATTAGTGTAAAGCCGGGTGTAGTCCCAATAAACAAGACTGCGAAAGTTAATTAAAATGTGCCTCTCTAAATTTGTACACTGCTGAACTCCCTTCACTAGAGAGCGAGGCTTATTAAATTGTATCATCTGATTCTAATATAGCTTGTTCCTTGATACTTTAGATAAAGGAACATTAAATAGATAGAAAAAATCCTCACGCTACAAAATATATACACACACACACTGTATATCAGCCCTCAAAATTTCCACTCGCCTACTAGCATTTGGCGAGTGGATTTAAGCTGGGGGCGAGTGATGACAGGGCTGCATGACCAATCTCCCTCCAATCTGTGCCTACACTTAGAGTCCCTATGAGATTGGCGGCCGAAGAGGAAAGGTGCATGCTCGGGAAAAGTAGTTTGGTGAGTCGCGCACAGCAGAGCAGTACACAGGTGCTCTCCTTACAATTCTCATTAGGCCATGGGACCTAACAGTATGACCTCTCTGAGCCTGCCCCCCTCCCCCGGGCCCCGACCAATGTAGCTGGAGAGCAGAAAGTAATGAGTGAGGTGGATTGCAAAAATTACCACTCCGGTGCAGCGCTCACACTGAAAGCTGCCCTGACATGAGAGCGGCAGCCTTCTAGTTTGTGCAGTTTTCTTCTCCTTGTGCTCTATGTAAGTGTCCAACAGTTTAGCCTGAGCACTGAACAGACTGGTCTCAATGTGTGCTGTGCTATGGTGTCAATGGCTGTGCAGTTGTGTGGATCTCAGCGCTGGATTGTACTCCCTCCCGCTGTGCTGCAGCTCCTCTCTGCCAGCCTGAATAAAAGGGGGAAGTGGGGGCATGCAAACGTAGAGCCGCACACACAGGCTCCTGATGATGAGATGAATGAGAGAGAGAGAGAGAGGATGGATGGGAGTTGCAGAGGAGACAGCAAGAGAATGGGGAAGAGACCCAGTTCTAGTGGCCTGGCCCTCTGGTCTGCCCCCAGTGCCCTGTCCCTCTGGTCTGCCCCCAGTGCCCTGTCCCATTTTGTTAAAGTTGTTGTTCCGAATATTTAATTTTGTAACTTGATTCTGCATAAAACATTGTCATTCCATGAGATAATCTACTAGGGCGTGTTTACGGGTGCAATTAGGCGCAGGGCAGTGTATGAATTAGGTGGGGCAACTGGTGGCGAGTAACTCTTGAGGCCTGGCTAGTGGCTCAGGACTTGAAATTTTGAGCCCTGCTGTATATACACACACAACATCTCACAAAAGTAAATACACCCCCTCACAGTTTTTGTAAATATTTTTTTATATCTTTTCATGTGGCAACACTGAAGAAATTACACTTTGCTAGAATGTAAAGTAGTGAGTGTACAGCTTAAAACAGAAAAGAGAGCAGCAACATCCAAGTGCAGCAATGTTAAAACATTTATTTTTTACTATAGAACAGAAAATTGTGGAGATCACAGCGCATGTAAGAAGGTATAAGAGGTTTATCCACTCCTGGGGGAAGGCGGTAGGCTTGCAAGTGGAGAAGCAGCTGATGTTACCTGCTGTGCTGGTGGCTCCCAGTGCTTCCTGGTTCTCAGAATCTGCTCAGGGGTGGCTGGACACGTCACTTCCGGATGGAGAGGGAGTGGGGAGGAGTATGCATCCTACAGTGTAAATTTGCTGTCCCATCAAAATAACTCAACACACAGCCATTCATGTCTAAACCACTGACAACAAAGCACACCCCTAAGTAAAAATGGCCAAGTTGTGCCCAATTAGCCATTGTCCCTCTCCAGTGTCACGTGACTCGTTAGAAGGTCTCAGGTGTGTTACATTTGGTGTTATCGCTCTCACTCTCTCATACTGGTCACTGGACGTTCAACATGGCACCTCATGGCATAGAACTCTCTGCAGATCTGAAAAAAAGATGGCCTAGGCTATAAGAAGATCAAATTGGTCTGCATGGCTGTCGTCCCAGAAGAAAGCCTCTTCTAAAGATGATGTACAACAGTTTGCTGAAGACAAGCAGACTACGGACATGGATTACTGGAACCATGTCCTGTGGTCTGATGAGACCAAGATAAACTTATTTGGTTCAGATGGTGTCAAGTGTGTGTGGCGGCAATCAAGTGAGGAATACAAAGACAAGTGTCTTGCCTACAGTCAAGCATGGTGGTGGGAGTGTCATAGTCTGGGGCTGCATGAGTGCTGCTGGCACTGGGGATCTACAGTTTGTTGAGGGAACCATGAATGCCAACATGTACTGTGACATACTGAAGCAGAGCATGATCCCCTCCCTTCAGAGACTGGTCCGCAGGGCAGTATTCCAACATGAACCACCCCAAACACACCTAAAAGATCACCACTGTCTTTTTAAAAGAAGCTGAGGCTAAAAGTAATGGACTGGCCAAGTATGTCTCCAGACCTAAACCCTATTGAGAATCTGTGGGGCATCCTCAAATGGAAGGTGGAGGAGTGCAAGGTCTCTAACATCCACCAGCTCTGTGATGTCATCATGGAGGAGAGGAAGATGACTCCAATGGCAACCTGTGAATCTCTGGTGAACTCCATGCTCAAGAGGGTTAAGGCAGTGCTGGAAAATAATGGTGGCCACACAAAATATTGACACTTTGGGCCCAATTTGGACATTTTCACTTAGGGGTGTACTCACTTTTGTTGCCAGCGGTTTAGACATTAATGTGTTGAGTTATTTTGAGGGGACAGCAAATTTACACTGTTATACAAGCTGTACTCTCACTACTTTACATTGAAGCATAGTGTCATTTCTTCAGTGTTGTCACATGAAAAGGTAATAAAATATTTACAAAAATGTGAGAGGTGTACTCACTTTTGTGAGATATTGTACACACACACACAGACCCAAATATATACACACACAGACCCATATACAGTATACGCACCCACATACCTCCCAACATTTTGAGATGGGAATGAGGGACACCTACTAACAAACGTATGTAGGCATAGGACACGCCCCCTGCAAGACACCCCTAAAAGAGAATATAACTCCCAAAAAATGACTTTTTTTTAACTCTACTATTCCTTTATATTGGCTTTTAAATTGTACAAATTCAGCAATTTAGAAATTGGATAAAAGGTTTAGCACTGGGAAACACTTTTTGAAAGATAAAACGTGCATTTTATATACAACTATATGGATCAGACCAAAATGAGGGGAAAGAGGGACATAGGGATATTGGTCCAAATCGAAATCAGGAACAGTTGGGAGCTATGCACCCAGATAGCCTTTTTAAAATGTTCAGTACGGTACCTACACTCACTGCCGGGTACTGCAATGCTGGTTCTGCCCTGTAGGGGAAGGCAGAGAACTCAGGACTCTGGAAGATGCCCCCCCTCCTCTGATTTACACAAAACTGTCCTGGCTGAGATCTCAATATACCAATGTTCAGTTTTGAGACAAATCCCTCTCTCAACCAGGATGGATGACACCCCTGGGGACCTTAGGTAGTACCTCAGTGCTCAATTGTTCTTGTTGCAAGTGCCAGACCAGGCATTTACAGCATATATGTGAGCTGACTAATGCTCATTGCTCTCTATCTTTGCTGTGGGAGCCTGTTGCTGTGTGAAAAGGCCCAGTGCTGACAGAAACACCGGGAAAAAAATTACTGCCTGTATGTTTTGGGGGCCCATTAGGGGGCACCCTGTTATTCAGGAACTGACCTGTATTTTTTTTAGAGACTTAGATAATCATATTTATCACTTATATTTGTTTTGTTTTATTCTATGGACTTGCTGTACAAAGCTCTCTTGCATTGAAACTGTTTGTTTGTTGCCTTGCTAAATTGAAGTGCATGATAAACTACCTGGACTGTTCCCAGGTGTCCCTTCGTCCGTTGTCGTATTTGTCATGTTTTTGAAGCATTCTGATAATTTTAATGAGAGCTACATAAGCCACATATAACTCCAGGGCAATTTCAGAATCCCACAGCCATTTCAGTAGAAAAAGCACACAAAACTTGTACAACTCAAGGTAATAGATGCAGCTTCTACTATTATGCCATTTGTAAGCTACAGTGTCAATTAAAGTGTATTTAAAGCGGTAGTTCACCCTCTCGTACTTGATGTTACCATCGAGACAGGCATTGTAGCGCGAGCTACAGTATGCCTGTCCCGATTTTTTTAACCCCGTACTCACCTCGTAGTCGTCCATCGTAGATTTCGGCTCCCGCGGGAATGGGCGTGCCTATGGAGAGGGAGGATGATTGACGGCCGGCCCTGGCACGTCACTCTCCCCGAAGACAGCCGGAGTAGGTCTCGGCTCTTCACGGCGCGTGCGCACAGGCTATGCGCACGCGTCGTGAAGACCAAGCCTATTTCGGCTATTTCCGGAGAAGCGTGACGCGCCAGAGCCGGCCGTCAATCATCCTCCGTCTCCAGAGGCACGCCCATTCCCCGGTATCTTCGATGGACGACTACAAGGTGAGTATGGGGGGAAAAAATTCGGGACAGGCATACTGTAGCTCGCGCTACAATGCCTGATTTAAAGGTAAAAGAAAAAAAAAAAATTTTTTTCCCGTCGATAGGGTGAACCCCCGCTTTAAACCCTAACAATTAACTTTCTCCTTTTTGGTCTGCTAATATACTGTTGGAAATGTTTTGTTATATCTATTTTGTAAGTGCAAAAATACCTGTTCACAGTGCCTTGAAAAAGTATTCATATCGTTTAGAAATGTTGCCACATTTTGTCAACAAAAAACATAAATGTATTTTATTGGGATTTTATGTGATAGACCAACACAAAGTGGCACATAATTGTGAAGTGAAAGGAATATAATAAATGGCTTTCAATTTTTCTTACACATAAATATGTGAAAAGTCTGGTGTACATTTGTATTCAAGTGAGTCAATACTTTGTAGAACCACCTTTCCCTGCAATTACAGCTGCAAGTCTTTTTGGGGATGCCTCTACCAGCTTTGCACATCTAGAGAGTGACATTTTTGCCCATACTTAAAAAAATATCTCAAGCTCTGTCAGATTGGACGGAGAGCGTCTATGAACAGCAGATTTCAGGTCTTGCCACAGATTCTCAATTGGATTTAGGTCTGAACTTCGACTGGGCCGTTTTAATACATAAATATGCTTTGATCTAAACCAGTGTTTCTCAACCTTTGACGGCAAAGTACCTATCAGGGACATGGCCGTCACAGTACTGGCAATGTTGCCCAGAACCTTTATGGATTCTCATGGAGGGGTTTGAGATGTGCACGAGCGTGCGTCGTGCATCAGCACGCATTGGCACGCGCAACAGCGTGCAAGTGGCGTGACTAACGCTGGCGCCAATGGTCCTATTTAAGTCAGCCTGTAGCTACAGGACGACGCTGGATTATCTCTTCTGTCTCCTGTGTTCCTTGACCTTGTTCCTTGATCCGTGCTTATCTGCTGTGACCTGGCTCGCCCTGGCCTCGTTTCCTGTTCTCCTAGTTTTGACCCTTGGCCTGCTTCCAGACTCTGCATCTGCTTCCTGACCACCCGGCTTGACCCTCGGCTTGTACCTGGACCTTGCTCGTGTATGACCTTGGCTCCCCTCTGTAACTGCTCTAGACTGACCTACCTGTGTTTGACCCTCGGCCTGGCTTCTGGCATCTCTGCTCATCTGAGCACAACAAAGCTCAGTTCTGTCTGCTGCAGCATCCAAGACCTACCTCCATTTGTACCCCCTCTGCTGCAGTACCTCAGGAGGCTCCTCTCACAGTGCCGTTCCTGCTTCCTGAACCACGTGTGCCAACTCCTGAACGATTCCAAAAGTTTAGAACTTTTAAAAATGGCTGTCTGCTATACCTGGCTCTGCAACCAAGAACCTTTTCTTTGGAGAACATTAAAGTTGGATTCATTATCTCCATACTCTTGGACGATCCCCAGGTTTGGGCCCACGGGCTATTGGAACAGAAAAGCCCCATTACTGACTCCGTTGACACTTTCTTCACGGCTATGGCTCAGTTGTACGACAACCCCTTACGTATGACTACGGCCGAGAATGCTCTGTACACCTTGCAGCAGGGACAGCGTCCCGCAGAGGACTACACTGTGAATTTTCGCACATGGGCCGCAGACACATGTTGGAATCAAGCTGCCTTAATGTACCAATACCGTCTGGGCCTGTCAGAGTCCCTCAAGGACGAGCTGGCCAGGGTAGCAATCCCAGATACCTTGGAGGGCCTCATCCAGTTAGCTATACAACTGGACAGACGCCTACATGAGCGTCTATTCGAGAAGTCTCAGACCCTCCAACCAGCCCAAGGACTGCCTGAACCCTCGTTTCTTTTGGCATCCAGTCTACCCGTATCTGAAGTCAAGCCCAGACAGATTGGCCTGTTCCGCTCTGCTGTTTCATCTGAAGAAAGACTCTACCTTTTTTCTACCATCTTTGCTTTTACGGTGGAGACAATGGCCATTTCTTGAAAAATTGCCACCTCAGGCCGAATAAACCATTCTTCCAACCCCCAATACATTGTCAAGTGTCAGGAATCACCTCATCTCACCCTGTCCTCTCTATCTCCCTATCAGTAGCAAGGGAAGAAATCTGGCTTTCAGCCATCATTGACTCAGGGGCCTGCAGCTGCTTCTTAGACATCAACTTGGCCATAGGACTTAGAATTCCCCTTGTTACCAAGAAGCAGCAGTTAACAGTTCATCTGGCTGATGGATCTCTGCCCAGTTCTGGACTGATTACCCATGAGACCATGCCAATCCCTATGACAACCAACTCTGGCCACAAGGAACTGATACAGACATTTTTTTAGGTGAATAGGTAGGGGTACAATGTACCCCATACTCATTCACAATGGGTGGGGGGCCGGGATCTGGGGGTCCCCTTGTTAAAGTTTCCGATAAGCCCCCTGCCCACAGACCCGGACATCCAACAGGCAGGGTTGACAAGAAGAAGCCCTTGTCCTCATCAACATGGAGACAAGGTGCTTTGGGGTGGGGGCGCAAGGCCCAACCCCCCCCCATGTTAAGGGAATGCGGTCTGGTACGGTTCAGGAGGGGGGGGGTCACACGCTCGTCCTCACCCCCTTTTCTGACCTGCCAGGCTGTGTGCTCGCATAAGGGTCTTATATGGATTTTGGGGTTCCCCTTAAAACCCATTCCAGACCAAAAGGCCTGGTATGGTCTTGGAGGGGGAACCCATGCAGTTTTTCTTTTTTTATTTAGTGTGGAGTTCCCCCTAAAGAGTCATACAAAGTGCCTGCATTGTCGGGATCAAAGTCGGATGCCCATTCATTGAAGTCAGACTGATGTCGGACTTCAAGTCACAGGACAAAGTTGGATCCACAGTTGTACGACTGTCGTGTCGTACCAGTGTGAACCCGCCCTCAAGTGGGCTGAATACAAATGCAGGCCACACTTTTCAGATTTTTTTGGGGGTAAAAAAAATTAAAAAACATTTATAATTTTCCTTCCACTTCACAATTATGTGACACTTTGTCTTGGTCTATCACATGAAATCATAATGAAATACATTAACGTTTTGGTTGTAACATGACAAAATGTGGAAAATTGCAAGGGGTGTGAATACTTTTTCAAGGCACTGTATTTTGTTATAAGGCCTCATGCACACTGGACATTAAAATATCGTTATAAAAATGTCAGTAGCTTAGCAGTGAGTTTTTCAACTTTTTTTAACGTTTTTTCAATTGCATTTTTTTAGCATTTATTAGCGTTTTTCCGAGTTAGCATTTTTTTGCGTTTTTTTGTTGAAGAACATTTTTTTTTTTCCAATGGATTAAAAACGCTGGTGAGTCACATTTTTGAGCGTTTATCGGCATTTTTACAGCTGAAAAACGTCTCTCAGAACCCACTAGTTTTGGTTTTTTTTTACTGCTCAAAAACGCCACTGCCCAAAACTGCTGATAACAGCCTATGTGAGCATGGACACATAGGATAACATGATGGAGAGTTAATTGACTGTAGAAAAAATGTCTGCTGCCAAAAACAGCTGCTGTAAAAACATCCAAAAACGTCCACTGTGCATGGGGCCTAAATCTTGTGGGCTGATAACCTCTTTTGCTCTTTGCTGGAGGGGTTTTGGAGATAAGGAGAAGTGTTCTTTGTAATCCATCAGACAATAGGTAGCCAGGGCTGACAGCACATGCTTTGGAATCCAGAGCCAACAATTCACTGTGACCTCATGTCAAAGGTTTGAAGGGGTTGTAAAGGAAAAATGTTTTTCCCTAAATAGCTTCCTTTACCTTAGTGCAGTCCTACTTCACTTACCTCATCCTTCCATTTTGCTTTTAAATGTCCTTATTTCTTCAAAAACATCCTCACTTCCTGTTCTTCTGTCTGTAACTCACCACCGTAATGCAAGGCTTTCTTCCTGGTGTGGAAAGAGCCTCTTGAGGGGGCGAGTAGGAGTGTCAGGACGCCCACTAACACACAGCTCCTTTCTCTATCTGCAAAGTAGAGAGTATCCTGACTTGCCTGCTCTCCCCCTCCCCCCTCAAGTGGCTTTCTCCACACCAGGAAGAAAGCCTCACATTACTGTGTGGAGTTACAGACCGAAGAACAGGAAGTGAGGATGTCTCAGAAGAAATAAGGACATTTAAAAGCAAAATGGAAGGATGAGGTAAGTGAAGGAGGACTGCACTTGGGTAAAGGAAGCTATTTGGGGGGGAAAACAATTCCTTTACAACCCCTTTAAGCTGTTTTTTTGTTATGTTTTTTAACCAGCGGGTTGAACGGGGGGGGGGGGCAGTTGTTATGGAAGCATTGTTGATGCAGGGATATCAAATGTTGGCTTTCCAGCATGACCGTTCAACAGAAGCAGATCGTTAGACAGACATTTGTACACACTGACCAAAAAAATGATCAGGTTCCAGCTGAGCTGAACTGAGCTTAAAAGAGAAGTAATGGGTTTACAAAAAACAACCTTATACCCCCCTACAGTAGGTGGATGCAGCATCGATCCGATACTGTATTTGTCTCTCGCCGCATCTGCAACCATTGCTGCCGGCATCCTGTAGAACTCTATAGGGTGTGAAATCCACTGCAGAAAGACAGTGCACTGAACTTACATTCCGGGAAATATTAGTACTGCTTGGTGCACCATCCAGCCCCATCCAAGTGTAGCAGCTGTCAGCCTCTCATAGACTGTTACAGGCTACCAGGGTGGAGCTCTGGACGATGCTCCTGTGCCTTCTGCTTGCACCAAAATGCCAGCCCCTCTTGCATCTGAGTCCAATGCCCTATGTACACTCATTGTCATTCAGCCCATTTCTGTGAGCCCGGGTTATCAAGAACCTATCCCCTGGGGGCAAGTCGTCAGACCTTTCTGGATGCAGGAGAATTTCATTCAGGACCCACCCACTGCCATAAGAAGGACTGTGATGGCACACAACGGGTGTGAGGGCACCTGGAAATAATATATGTATACATTTTTAAAAGAAAAAGAGACTTAGAGTTGTTCCAGAAGTGAGCATAAAAAAACAAAGGTTTTTATACTGCAGGAGAGAGACAGGTTTTAATAGTACAGGTACAAAGTAATGTTTCGGAATTAAGGTCCACTTTAAAGAATGATAACAAACATGTCATACTTACATGTTCTGTGCAATGGTTTTGTACAGAGCCGCCCCAATCCTCCTCTTCTGGGGTCACCTGCTGGCACTTCTGGCTACTCTCCCACTTCTGAGTGCCCCATAGCATGCCGCTTGCTATGGGGACACCTTTCCCCTCTCTCTCACCATTGTGTTTCAATTACTGGCTGTGATTGACAGCTGCAGGAGCCAATGGCTCCCCCTGCTGCATTAATTTCCAATGAGGAGAGAGAGAAAGAGCCATTGCTCGGACACAACTCTGGATTGATATTGGGTCCAGGTAAGTATAAGGGGGCTGGGACATGAACTGGAGGAGGTATTTTACCTTAATGCAGAGAATACATTAAAGCGGAGTTCCACCCAAAAATTTTACTTTCGCTGTCCGGATTCCCCCCTTTGTGTCGCATTTTGCACTTTTCAGAGAGGGAGCAGATACCTGTCTTATACAGGTATTTGCTCCCACTTCTGGCCCCTCCTCCATCCTTCTGGAAGACACACAGGTCCCAGAAGACAGCAGGGACCTCTCAGAATGCATATTAGCATTAGGGAACCAGGCTGTGAAGCCACAAGGCTTCACTTCCTGATTCCCTTAGTTAAGATGCTGGTTCCTCCATCTGGAGCCAAGGGATGGGTCAGCTTCGGGTGAGGACATCGCGGGCACCCTGGACAGGTAAGAGCCGGTTCACACTAGGGCGACAGGACTTCCAGCGCGACTTTCAGAGGCGACTCGGACACGACTTGAACATGAACCACAGGGCGATCTGGGGCGATTTACAACACAACTTGAAGTCGTCTCCAGGACAGGAGACTTTCCAGTGGCCAATGAAACAACAATCAGCTCTGGGAGAGGGAGGGGGAGGGAGGAGGGCAGGAGAGATTTGCCTGAGAAATGTATGTTATCTTCCTGGAAAGTAGCTTCAGATAAGACAGTGATCCGACTTCTGAGGCGACTTCCATTGAAATCAATGGGTACAAATCGCCTACAAGTCGGATTGAAGTAGTACAGGAACCTTTTCTGAAGTCGGATCGCCTTGAGTCGTGTGTATTAACACCGCTCCCATTCACTTCCATTGTTTTTCTCTACAGCACGACTTGGGACGACTTGAGGCGACATGAAGTCGGATCGCAAGTCGCCCCAGTGTGAACCGGCTCTTAGTGTCCTCATTTTAAAAGTCAGCAGCTGCAGCATTTGTATCTGCTGACTTTTATTTTATTTTTTATTTTTTTTAGGCGGAACTCCGCTTTTTAGATACGAAAAAACGTTTACCTGTAAAACGACTTTAAGTTTCGACTGAAACAGTCAACACATTTGCAGTAATGATGGAAACCTGGAGCCAGTTTTTTTTTCTCAATTCCAAAGAAAAGATGTGTTCTGTTGAGTCATAGAGAGAGTTAAAGGGCTTTTTCATTGCCTGGAAGCCTTCCTCATACCAGTACACGGTCTGCAGGAAAGAAGGTGTGTCTGATTGTCACTGAGGATCCAGCTTAGCACTTGGGCTATGTGTTTGTAGTGTGGTGAGGGGATTCTATAGCTGGGCAGAAGGGAGGGACAAAAGGGAGGGTTTCAAATCAGGTCTGACTTGTCTGAAAGAGGAGCTTCAGGCTGTTCCTAGCCTGTCCATGTTTTGTACTAGCAAGCTCAACACCAGGCTACACAAAGCATTGAATCTTGTCACAAAGAGGAACTTAAAAATGAAGATTTTACCTTTGCTGCTGGTCGTGCTGTTTGTGGTGAGTAGCCGGCAACATTTTGCCTGCACGGTTCACTGTGTGTAAATTGTAAGAGCTACATCTGTGTTTTATTGTAACTTTCAGTGTTTAAGATCGGCATCTTAATCTTCCAGAGCAGATTTGAATATTTTAAATATCAACAACTATTATCTTGTGATTGTTTAAAACTGATTACCTATCATTAAATGGTAATTTCTAGTTTCTGCACATACTTTGCACGAGATACTTGACAATCTGTCTGTGGATTGATGGATTTCCTTTTCAGAAAATCAATACGTTATAGCGAACTAAGATTGGTGTCAGTGGTGCGTGCAGTGGCTGCTTCTACATGGCACAGTTAGTGTTTCAGTTACAGTTGTTTAAAGTGGTGTTTAAAACTATCTTGCATTGCAAAACAGTTGGCAGATTCCATCGCAAATTTGACTTGTAAAAGATCAGACTTTGCCATGTTTAGGTGTTATACCATGTTAGTCATTGAGTAATGCAAAAAGTGATACCCATTATTGGCTAATTTAACTACTTGCTTACTGGGCACATATACCCTCCCTCCTGCCCAGGCGAAATTTCAGCTTCTGGCACTGCGTCGCTTTAACTGACAATTGCGCGGTCGTGCGACGTGGCTCCCAAACAAAATTGACGTCCTTTTTTCCCCACAAATAGAGCTTTCTTTTGGTGGTATTTGATCACCTCTGCGGTTTTTATTTTTTGCGCTATAAACAAAAAAAGAGCGACAATTTTGAAAAAAATTTTTTGCTATAATAAATACCCCCCAAAAATATATATAAAAAAAACTTTTTTTTCTCAGTTTAGGCCGATCCATATTATTCTACATATTTTTGGGAAAAAAAAATCGCATTAAGCGACTGGGTTTTTTTTTTTTTTTTTGGGACTGCGACCTTATGGCGGACACATCGGACACTTTTGACACATTTTTGGGACCATTCACATTTATACAGCGATTAGTGCTATAAATATGCACTGATTACTGTATAAATGTGACTGGCAGGGAAGGGTTTAACACTAGGGGGCGAGGAGGGGGTTAATTGTGTACCCTGCATGATGTTTCTAACTGTGGGGGGAGGTGACTGACTGGGGGAGGTGACCGATCTGTGTCCCTATGTACAAGGGACACAGCATCAGTCTCCTCTCTCCCTGACAGGACGTGGATCTCTGTGTTTACACACAGAGATCCACGTCCTTGTCTGTTTAACCGCTAATCGCGGGTGCCTGGCGGCCATCGTGGCCGCCAGGCACCCGCATCGGCGTCTCAGTGATGCGTCTGGGGCGCGCGCTCCCCAGTGGCCGGAGGAGCCGAGGACGTCTAAAGACGTCCTCCCGGCAATTGAGAGTCACCTTGAGGCTGTCTTTAGACTATAGGCAGGATCTCAAGTGGTAAAGTATAACTAAAGGCAAATGTTTTTTTTTTTTTTTTGTTTTACTTCTGGTTGGAATGGAGAGAGATTAGAACCCCTGCCATTTTTTTTTTGCAGTCTGTGTCTCCGTTTTGGGAGAATTACCCTCTCTCGATTTGTCATGTTTAACATTTTTCATTGAAAGTGAACGTAAAAGAGAATCTCACATTTTGGCTCAGAACACTAATAGTGGTAAAATATTTCAATGGGGACACCAGTTCTGATGACGCTGGTGAGTTTCTGTTTTTTTTTACACTTTGCATGTATTTCCTCTCCCTACCTGTTTTTTCGTTATGAGACAAGAAGTGAAGGGAAATTTTCCAGATGGCAGAAAAATTGCTTAATCAACTTTATTTAAAAGAGAATAGTGAATGGGCAGTACAGAAAACATAATAAAGGGTTAAAGAACACACAGTTTAATTGATTTACCCTTTCCCAAGTTCTAGTTCTGCCAATGCAGATGTAGTGCTACTACAGAACTGTGCAGCAGTTCTCATAGTGTGTGTACGGTGTTAGAGGAAGCATGTTCTTTGACCTCCCTATTCACATGGAATGCAGAATGAGGCGAGGCATTCCCAGAAGCCACAGAAGAAAATCGCAGGAGTCCCCTTTCTTCTGTTCCAGGCTCCATGGTGATCAGGCTTAGTAAGCACTTAGTAAGGCAAGAGAGGTACATTTGACTACAAGTGTCTGGTGCCAAGGGGCTGAATGTGTCCCCCAGAACATAAGTTGGGCACTAGGGGTATAGAAAATGGTAAAAAGCAAAGCGAATTGGCCAACAGTACCACTTGGTGTTTGGAAGTCGGATCGTCATCTTTTACCCTCATGCTCAAGCCCACAAGGATGATGAGGGATTGACAATAGTCAACCAAAAATTGTTGATCATATTTTACACCTAGATTGATCAGTCAGTGGTGTCTGCCATCATTTGATGTTATTTAGAGCATGGAGCTTTTGATCCAACCACCATTGGCTGTATTAAGTTGTCTGTTATCTTGTGTCTGAGTACCTTCAGAGGAGATAAGCTATGGATGCTAGCAATAATCGCTGTGTGTTTCCCTGGACGGGAGGGTTCCCCCCATCGGGAGAACACATTCGCTCAGCGGGACGGATTCTAACTGAGCGATAAAATCGCACCATCTATGGCTGGCTTTACATGTACAATACGCAACAAGCTCTGTGTTTATTATTATTGTGGTATGTACTATATATCGTACAAGGAAGCTTTTGCACAGTAGAGCCTTCGAACAGAAAATATTCTCGTGTCTAATTTCATAATTTCCAAGAAAGAGGATTATTCCTCATTTTTGAACAGTGGGTGGAGCCTTCCAAATTATTCCTTTACACATCCAGAACCCATCCCTGATGTGTGTGTGTGTGTGTGTGTGTGTATAGCCGAAAATCATATAGCTATTTATTTCAAATGGCATACAGCTGTTTCAAGCTTCTTTTGCCATCATATGTGCTGTGTATGGAAAGTATGGCTCCAATGTCAGGAAACCCATACAGCTAAAAAAAAAAAAAAATTAAACCCAACTCTAAGGCTGCATTCACACCTGAGCGTTTTGTCACGCGTTTGCATACAGCGTTGTCCGACGTTTTTGAACTTGGTCGTTTTTTATTTTAGCCAATAGGAAAAAGGATCATCTCTTTCATCATTTGTTGCTATGTTTAGATTTTTTTTTTTTTTTTTTTTTATCTTCTTCCTGGGTGAATATTCTATTTCACAGAACAGATTAAAGCGACAAAACGCCCGTAGAAATGCTCGTTGTCGCGCTAGATGCTTGAATCGAGGGTTTCCATTCGTTTCTATGGGAATACAAATGTTCAAAAACACCCAAATCGGCCCAATTCAGGCGTTTGGCTTCAGACGTTTTGGCGTGGAGATGTGAACCATCTCCATTGAGAATAATGGATTTTTTTCCCCCAAACGCTCAGGTGTGAATGCAGCCTAAAGCAGAACCTCACCCCAAAAGGGGAAGTTACACTTGTTTGCATCCCCCCCCTCCACTGCCACATTTGGCACTTTTTTATTCGGGTGGGGTGAGCAGGTACCTGGTTTTCAAGGTATCTTCTAGTCGGATGCGCGTAGCGATCTGAGCCGTGAGTTTGGCCCCCCTCCTTCCACTGTAGCCTTCTGGGACACATCACTGGTCCCACAAGGCTTCACTGCCAGTTTTCCCTTACTTAAAGCGGTGTGCCACCCAAAAATGGAACTTCCACTTTAAGTGACCATGACCCCCTGTCATTTTTTTGGGGGGTGGCTACCCTCTTTTAAGGGGCATCCAGCGCCCACTAACTTGCGGGGCTCTGTGGCGTCAGTAGGAAGAGCACTTCTCCCCCCCTCTCCCTGCAATCTTCTGGGACACGTCTTTCTTTTTTCTTCTTTCTTTTTTCTTCTTTTTTTTCTTCTTTTTTTTCTTTCCAGAATGGTGCCCTTGTTGGTTGAAAGGAATAGCACTTTGGATCCACCACCCTCAGTTATAGTGTGTGTATATCTATCTATCTATCTATCTATCTATCTATCTATCTATCTATCTATCTATCTATCTATCTTCCAGTGGGGCTCAGTTTAGCTAGATAAGGTGAAAATACAGCATCAGTGGTGCAGTGCTGAGTAAAGGCTTTAGAGAACAAAAGGTCATTCAAGTTAGAAACCTTGTATGGTGACCATTGTTTATCCCATGACTGTGTACCTGCTGCTCTCCGTTCCTCCTCTTCTGTTTTTAACTTCTACATTGTTGGATGTCTGCAGCGATTTTTACAGCTGCTGCAAATAATCCCAGTGGGGTGCAAATTGACCTCAGAAACCAGTTGAAGGCAAATGAGTTTCCAGGCCAGACTGCTTCACACCGATAAAAGTGAGAGGTGTTTGCTTGCTGGCCTTAAGCCCCATACACACTATCAGTTTTCCTGCAGGTTTTTCTCTTCAGACTTACCAAAACCATGTAGTGCAAGGGCCTGCCTGATTGCATACAAATTGAAACTCTTAAGGTTTGACCTTATATTAGATGGTTTTGGAAAACCTGCAGGAAAACTGATAGTGTGTATGGGGCTTTAGGCTGTTAGTAGAAAAGGATAGAGGAACAGTAATTGGCAGAGGTAAAGGTAGGTAGAAAAAGAAGTTGGCAGAGGTATAGTAATGAGCTGTTCCACTGTATTCTACATTACAAAATAGACTGATAGATTCCATTAAAAAATCATTGTGTTTTTAAAATAAAAAGGCATGTTTACACATTTTACACACAACTTAATTTCTTAAAAATGTGCCTTTTAAATTTTGCAAGCCATTAAAATATTTATTTTAAATAAACCCTGGCCTTTTTTTGTGCCAGAACGCATCGGTATCAGTCCTGCACGGCATACTTCCTAATTGGCAGGAGCTACTCCAATCGTCATATTGGTCACTTGGCAACTTCAGCCCTTGATGGGAGAAGTAGAGCCTGCTATTGGCTCTGTGTAGTTAAGTGTCCCGAATTCTACAGGACATTCCCAAAACTTTGGAGTCTGTTCTGCGGAATCCAGGACACATGGAATTTGCAGAGTGGCTCTGGGGTACTAAAAAAAACGCTCTGCTTTCCAGCACATGGCACTAAGATACTGGAACTGCCTGAGTACAACTGTAGTTTTGGCCCAACATTCTATCCTTCACCTGCTCAACCTAAATAATAAATACTTGTTTTGGCCAGAGTTGGGTTTTCAAGTAAAACTAAAGGAAAAATGTAACCTCTTGAGCTCTTAAAAGATTTAGCTCTAAAATATGACCAGGCCATTTTTTTGCTATAAGGCACTGTGTTACTTTACCTGATAACTGAGTGGTCTTGCAACACTGTACATCAGTGGTCTCCAAACTGCGGTCCGAGGGCCCGATGTGGCCGTTTGCTTGCCTCTATCTGGCCCTTGGGGCACTATCCCTCCCTCTGATACGAGACACTAGTCTGCCATGTGACATCGACAATAGAGAACCATTTCTCTCACTGACGCCACTAATGGGGCACTATTCCTCCCTATGATTCCAACAATGGGGTACTCTTGCCCCCCCCCCCCAATACCAGATGTTTACTCCCACTGATACCAGGAACATTTCCACACCCACTGGCCAAAGTCTGGCCCTTTGTTTAGAATGTTTTGAGACCCCTGCTGTACACAGTTGAAATTTATGTAATTTTTTCTCCCATAAATAGCTTTCTTTTGTGGTATTTGTTTTTTTGCATTATAAACCAAACAATATTTAAAAACTAAAAAAAAAAACATAATTTTGTACTATAAAACATTAAAAAAAATCTACTGTATTCATAATTTTAGGCCAATATGTATTATGCTACATATTTCTGTTAAAAAAAATCCCAATAAGTGTAAACTGATTGGTTTGCACAAAACCTATAGCGTCTACAAACTATGCTGTGTATATATTACATTTTATTTTATTTTATTTTATTTTTTTATAATGGCGGTGAACAGCAACTTATATCAGGACTGCGATAGTATGGCAAGCAGTCTGATGCTAACTGACACTTTGTGGAAACCAGTGACACTAATACAGTGACTAGTGCTACCTATATGCACTGTCACTGTACTACTCTACCCCCTTATCGCGGCTTGTGCTGTGACTAATTACAGCACAGTTGGCACGCCACTCTGCCGTGATTCCATGCAGTTAGCCCGCACTGTAGCAGTAAAACTACAGTGCGTGTTCGGCAAGTTGTTACTTTGGCTAAAGTGGTGACTGGTTTGAATCTTTGTGGTGTTTTTTTTTTTTTTTTTCTTTTGTGTGTCTGTGTCTGAGATTCACTGTTTTCTAATTGCCCTGATTACCGCTATCACCAAATAAATGAACGTGAGGGTGAATTTAGAATTCTGAATTGCCACCAGAACAGAAATTGAGTGCAAAGATATCCTCTCAGTTCCTGTTTGAATCTACAAGATGGAATTAAAAGAAAATCTCCCTAACAAGGCAGATGGCAAGAAAAAACAATGACAGCAGTTTTAACTCTCTACTACTGTATCCAAGATGAGGAAAAAAAATAGGCTTGTCGTATAGTTTGTTTCTTAATATCATAAATATATTCAATAGTTAGCAAATAATCACTCTTATAGAATATTTTCATACTGTAGTTGTGCTGTTAGTCTAAATTAAGTGTTTCCCTTTTTTATTTTTTTGTGGGTATGGCATACTGGTTCAGATTGTATGATTTTAATTAATTCAAATAGCTACCTACTTTTAATCGGTCAGGCGTATTCTCATAATAAAGAATGCTTCTTCAAGTATAGCTGTCTTTACTTCAGTTTTCAGGGGAATCCCATTCAAGTAATTACTACTTGTAACTCTTGGCCTCTGGTGCCGATGACACACACATAGCAGCTTAATGTGACTTGTTATGTTCTGACATGCTGTAATTTGATTTTTGATATGGCCGAAATAAAAGCTTATCGCACGTTTCAATTAAAAAAGGATAACTTTCTCCCTTAGGACAATGTAGTAATACACGTGTGAAATTCTTAAATTTACAGTAAAACCTTGGTTTGAGAGAGTTTTGCAAAACTTTTAAATACATTTTGACTTGATATACAAGCGATGTCTTGATATGCAAGTAGCGTCATGTCATGAGTATAAAATAGAAGAGAGGCACCTCTAAGTATAGCAATATGGTTACATTCAATGAAGGTACAACATTTAGCAACTCACATGGTTCATGATTAAAACGGGCACATTTAAGTATGCAGGCATCCGGGGTAAAGCTGTCCACATAGACCGCCCTCCACACCGCCATCGACATCGTCCCTTCCCTTCCACACTGTGCTCCACGAGTGGTTCAAGCCTCGCTTTCAAATCGCTCGACTGCAGGGTAGTCTTCCCGGTCATGATTGCAAACTGCAGTGGTGAGAGTCGGTGGTGCAGAGGATGGTCTATGTGGACAGCTTTACCCCGGATGCCTGCATTAGGGTGACCACGTGTCCCGGATTGCCCGGGACAGTCCCGCATTTTGCAGGTCTGTCCCGGACACCTTTATTCTGGGACAATACAGTGTCCCGGAATGAAACTGACACAGCCATCCCCCAAAAAAGGCTGCAACATCACCGCTTTACTGACCGACAGTACTTGTCCTGGCTGGGAATGCCTGGAGGAGCACAGTCCTCACCCACTGATTGTGATTGTAGAAATCATAAATCCCGCCTCTTGTGTCCAATCGCTGTGCTGTGATTCGTTACACCACAAGCTGATTTTTGGGAAGGGGGTGTCCCTGAATGGTAGTTTGGAAATGTGGTCACCCTAGCCTGCATACTTAGATGTGCCTATTTTAATCATCAACCATGTGAGTTGCTAAATGTTGTGCCTTCATTAAATGTAACCATATTGCTACACTTGAAGCTCTTTTAGCAAGGGGTGCTCAACATTTTGAAGTGCGAGGGCCATGTAGGTGTTTTGGTAACAAGTCACAGGCCAAAATGAACTATGGATTTTTATCACCATCCAAACAAAATGTAAACAAGCCCTTACTGTCCTGAGCTCCCCATAGGGCTGCTTTTTGTTATATCCTCTGTGTTGTGAGGGACACAAGACTCTGGTCTGGAACAATGGATATTTATTCAGTACAGGCTGTACACTGCAACATGCATCTCAGGACAGTACATCTTATCTGCTTCCTACATGTGCTCTCTCTAAGATGGCTACTATCCCCCTTGACCCTTGTCATCACTGCTGGGTGGAGCCAGCCTTAAAGTGCCAGTACATGTAGAACCCTTCAGGTATAACACTTTTACACTGATGTGCTGCGGTTTACCTGGACCGTGGATGCAGCGCACCTACGGCTTGGCTGCACTGAGCTTTAGACTATTACATCTTATGCACTTTACAAAAGTTTTGGTGTACTTTTAGAAAGAGCACCAAACCTGCAGGATATAGTAAGTCTATGGATCAGTGTAGCTAACCCGCAGTAGAGCCACACTGTGTTGCAGATTATTGTGACAGCAGCCTAACCATTGCAATACAATTGCTCATATATGCCCAAACTCTGCAAAAATCTATTATCCCCATTGCTGTGATGCCCAAACTGATTTTCATAAACTGACCTTCCTTCACTTTCTTCATCTGCAGGAATCCCCAGCTGTAGAAAATTTTGGTGTTGTAGGCGAAGTGTATTTGATATCACTCCACCTACGTCAGGAGCCAGTGACTTGTCGTTAAGGTTCCCCTAACGAGCTGGTTCCTGTAAGGACTGCGCAGGCGCAATCCTTGCCGACGGAAATCTCCGAACCCCGGCCGGCGTCCAGGCTCATTCTCTAACATCCCTGTGGATTGGAGAAGGTTAAAAAAACGTGAGGCCTACTGGCCACTTTCCTCAAATTCCACGTCGCCCTGGATGCCGGCCGAGGTTCGTTGATTTCCGTCGGCAAGGATTGCGCCTGCGCAGTCCTTACAGGAACCAGCTCGTTAGCCGGAACCAGATCGTCAGATCACCTGCACTATGGAGGAAGCATCGGCTTATGCGACTCTGCTCCCTCTGCAGCTGCTTGCTCCCTCTACTGCCGGCTCCATCCATAACAATGGATGGCAGGTCGCAAGCCAAAATAAAGAGTTGGGTTTTAGTGGAAACAACTTTATTGATGTGTTTTAACATTTTAAAAACAGGAGGACATCCCTTTGTTATCTGCTCTCAATGCAGGGAGGGTGCAGAGACCTGTGTAAGCTTCCATTTGGATGCAGCAGGGAAGCACAGGGAAAGAGAACCTATTACTTTACCCAGTATTGGCAAAATAGGCTCGCTTTTTTGGCTTTTACCAGCGGCACAGTGTAATCAAAGACTGTTGATTACCATTCGCAGATTTTCTGTTTTATCATTCTTATTTGTAAGAGTGAAATCATGCAAGGTCCCATTGTTGCTGAGAGCAGAAAGCGGGAATAGTGCACACTAGCTTGCTTTGTTCACTGTTCTCAGAACGAGGCATGTCTTCATTTGGCAGGTTGTCAGTGCGTGTCAGCTTTTGTCTATTACATGTGTAAAGGTTAAATGGCAGTTGATTTACCACAGATTGACAGCGGATATATATTATGACATCATTGTTGGCGGCAAGAGAAGCAGTGTCTTAAAGAAAAAAAAGAGTTCAGTAAATTGCCCCATGTCAGGTAAGGGCTTAACAAAGCATCAAAGCAAAAGAATGATTTGCTGCGTCTACTGGTGAGAGTAAAATCTCTATTTAAGGGACATTTTCTGTGCTTCAGGCTCTTCTGTGTATTATATAGGAAGAACAGACACACAGCTATTTGTGACTGCAAAATATATTGTTACATTGATTCTTTAAGCATCATTTTATTTTTATTTTTTAACAAGAATTTTTGTCATTGTATGTACATTAAAGTGGTAGTAAACTGTGTACTACCACGTTTACCCACAGGTAAGCCTATAATAAGGCTTCTACAGTGCACTCCCATGAAACAATATGTATGAACATCAAAGGCCCAGGAGTCAATTGATCCGACCCCTAGTCTTAGCACTCTATGCCGGCTGTCAGACAACCAGCAGTTCCAATCTGATCCCCTAACATGACGTGCAATAGCTGCTGGTTTCCTATCTGCAAAACATGACCACTACCATTTTTCCTTAATAAAAAAACATATGACAACGTTGTCATTGTACTGGATGTCCCCATCCACACCACTGTCACAAAGTAAAGCAGGTCTGGCTTTTACCTGTGATTGCATCTCACAACATGTGCATAGGCAAGTTTTTTTTGTTTTATTCTTTTTTTTTTAGAGACAGTCACAGATGTTCTATGTGTACGCCCTTATGTAGAGTACACACTAAAAGAAAATTGGGTGAAATATTGTCCGATTTTCGTTGTTTCATAGCAAATTGGAACCAATGAACGAAAATTTGTGTGAAAAATTTTCGTACGACAAAGGCGATTAATTTATTAATTTATTTTTTCACCTGAAAGGCAAAAGCCATAATGAGCTAGTATGCACCGCATATTAGCTCATTATGAAATACTTACCTCGGAACGAGGTGAGAGGAACTTGCCTGGTCCACGCCGAGCGAGATGTCATCTTGACTCGGCATGTCTTCCGGGTATCGCCGCTCCAGCGCTGTGATTGGCTGGAGCGGCGATGATGTTACTCCCGCGCATGCGCGTGGGAGGCTTCAATTCGGCAAGGTCCGCGGCTGCCGGTCCTTTAGCCGAGGATCCCCACTGCGCATGCGCCGCTGCAATCAGAGGGGCATTGTGGGGGGAATAACTACAGGTAAGCCTTATTATAGGCTTACCTGTAGGTAAAAGTCATAAAGTGGGGTTTACAACCACTTTAGGTTAAGATATCTGAATCAAGTGTGGTGATGGTGGCTGTGATACGCTGTTTCAGCTCTGCTAGATCAACAAGAACGGGAGGGGCGAATACCTTGTCCTTTACGTACCCGCACAGGAAAAGTCACAAGGTGTTAAATCAGGACTTCTGGGTGGCCATTGGGTCAGGGGCATGTTGTAGTCCGTGGCTCGTCCAATCCATTGGTGAGGAAGATGCTCATCAAGGTAATCTTGCACTTTGCCTGACCACTGTGGTGGTGCACCATCCAATTGGAGAATAACGTTATCACTGTCGTCTTGCAACTGTGCCATAAACCAAAGACTTAACATATGCATAAAAGAGCCTCCTGTGACAGTTTTCCCGTGAAAAAATAAGGGGCTGTACACTTTCTTTTTGGACCCAGCACGGAACACATTGACCTTGGGACAATCTCGCACGTGTTGCACTATATATCTGAGATTCTCCGTTCCCCAAAAGCAATATTTTGCTTGTTTATCTGACCCCTCGCGTGAAGTGGAGTTTTATTGGTGAAAACAAAGTGATCGGCAAAATCGTCATTTTCAAAACGGTGCTTCATTTTGGCACATAGTTCAAAGCGCTTTGTCTTGTCAAGGTCAATGAGATTTTGCAACCTCTGTACACAGGTGACACACCTACGTCACTTCCCTCAGTAGCGGGACACAAACTTTGAGTACATCTACCCAATCGTTCGCAGTTGTGGTCCGTGTCTTCAACTGTAACTTTTTTACAGCATCTGGAAACTGTATACTTCTTTATGAATCACACTGTATATACATGGCAATGCAGTTGCCAGTTGAAGCAGCTTGATGTGTAACTTGCCTGTGCACATGTTGTGCATTGCAATACGTATGCATCACAAGTAATGGCCAGACCTGTCTGTTTGCACCCGCCACTTCATAGAGGTGAATGGGAGGGTCCAATTGGGTCTACCTGAAGAACTGACGGGCAGATCTGTCGCCTGATCAGTCCACTTGTGTGAAAGGAGCCTAAGGAGAAAAAAAGCTTAATAGGCATCAGGCAGTCCGGCCTTGTGCCCTCATAATGGTGCCTAAATGCAGTATTGGTAGTCTCCTAGGTGTCCTCCTCTAGTACAAGTGTCCCATTATGTCTGCGACTGTCATAGATGTCTAGCTTCCATGATGACAATGGCACTGGTAATAGTTGCAGCCCTGTTATCAGATTACCCCCCCCAGAACCTTAAAGTAGAGAAAAACCTATCCGTGCAACACAAACTGAGAATGCCATTTGCTTAATAGTATTTAAAGTAAACTCGCCCACCCATCCATGTCTTCATGCTTTACTTTGTTGAGAAATCACTTTGAAAAACACCCTCCCAGCATTTTCAGCCATGGCCATCGTGAAGCAGATGCTTTGTGTAGCATTTCCTTCCTGGAATCCATATGCCCATCAAATTTTGATGTGTATGACCACTGTGGTGGAACAAACGTTGAAGTACCAATCAACATCTGTACAACCACCCTGTCGGATTTAGACCACTTGATCGGTGCTGCAGGCAATCACACAGTGGATAGGATTTTTCACTGGTTACACCAAAAAAAAAAAAGTCTCATCTATTGGCCTTTAACTTTTGAAAGCAGTCAGTGAGTGAGTCAGAGTGTCTAATGTATTTTTCAATACAGAATATGTCGTCCTGTCTTATATCAAAAATATTTTAGTGTATAACAAGTGCTTTCAGGTGATCTACAGAACATTGTGTGATGTCAGTTGTATGAAAGCGGGTTGCAGTGCCTAGAGCCATTGTTGTTGTTGTTTTATAGCCCTATTACTTTATAAATCATTAAAATAACTATAGACAGTCATCCCAACTATGACATTTGCTTGGATTAAAAAATGATTTGGAGGATTAGACTGGCACGCTAATCGAGACCAAAACTTGTTATAACAGCCAAATGCTTGTGTTATACTAATAACAAGCTGTAACCTAGATGTAACTGTAATTATACCCACAAATGTAGTTTTATTAAGTGCTTTAGGGTAAATCCATATTGATGCATCCTCTGTGCCCACATTCTGTCAGAAGCAGGAGAGTTCTAACCACAATTGAGGAAGTGGTACGATGCCACAGACAACCTATAAAGCAGTCAGACACCAGGTCACATTTGTGTGATCTTTGTGCTTGTTTTCCTCAGATCTGTTGATTTAATATTAGAGTGGTTGTAAAGGCAGAAGGTTTTTTATCTTAATGCACTCTATGCATTAAAAACATTTTTTTTGTGTAGCAGCACCCCCCCCCCCCCTAATTACTTACCTGAGCCCCATCTCTCTCTCTAGCGATGTAAACAAGTGTATAAGATATCTGGGACACTCCTCCTGATTGACTTGGACACAGTAGCGGCACCGTTGGCTCACGTGCCTGTCAGTCAGCCAATTGGGGAAGAGAGGGGACAGGGCTGGGTTGGGGCTCCGTGTCTGGTTGGATACGCGGAGCTGTCACTTGGCTCGGGTGCCCCCCATAGAGAGCTGCTGCTGGCTCAGGGGGTACTGGACGGGAGGCAGGGGCGAGAACGTGCAAAAAAGGGACCTAAGAAGAGGCTCTGGGATGCTCTGTGCAAAACCAACTGTACAGAGGAGGTACTGTAAGTATAACATGTTTAAAAAAAAAACAAGACTTTACAATCACTTTAATTTTAGTGTGAAAGGATTTAAGAAAATCATATTGAATGCGATCTAGCAAACAAAATAGGACATTGAAGCACATCTATAGTAATCCAGCTGCTTTCATTTAACAAATTATTTAGAATAGTTTTGTGCATCTAAATAGTGGGATAATCTGTGCACTGTGGCATTTTGTTTTTGTGATAGCAAATAGTCCCAGCTTCCGATCTCCAATACAGTAAAACCTTGGTTTGAGAGCGTTTTGCAAGACAAGCAAAATGTTTTAATACATTTGTGCCTTCTTATAAGAGATAAGAGTAGCGTCATGTCACAACTGGGTATAAAAGAGAAGAGAGGCGCCTCTAAGTGTAGCAATATGGTTACATTTAATGAAGGTACCACATCTAGCAACTTATTGCTACACTTGGAGGTGCCTCTCTTCTCTCTTATACCCTGTAAAAAAAAAAAATGCTTTGATATTCAAGCGCTTTGGATTACAAGCATGTTTATGGAACGAATTATGCTCGCAATCCAAGGTTTTATTGTATATTAAACTGACAGCAAATAAGATGTGCTAGCAAGACATGGGGGGTAATTCTGCAGCTTCCTTCACAGATCTGGGCTGATCCAACCAAAGCTCAAAGCCAAGATAACGGGAGCATGGGATCCCATTAAAAACCAAAGTAACATTTATTGATATCTTAAAAAAAGCCCACTTACAATAAGGCAATTGTACGTGAGCAAGGGATGTATAAACCAAGATGTAACCTCAACCAGGCAGTATGCAGCTCATGATCCCAAAGCCGGCTACGAGGCACCTACTAAAAATCCGCTAATATCGGCATCCACCACCACAGTTCAAACCTGGCTTTGCTTTATGTCTGACTAGAGGGGGTTCTAACGCGTTTCTAAAGTAATTCCTTCCTTCTTTGTCAAACCTGCCTCCTCACAGATGTTTTTATTAATAGAAGGATGGAATCTGCCTGCACACACTCTTAATAAAAGATGAAACACAAATGTGGCGCTCTAAGCCACCTGTGCAACATCAATTATTATATTGTACACCAAAGTCCATGTGCAATATTCTTGTACATGGACCTTGGTGTAGATTATTGATGTTGCACAGGAGGAATGGCACATCACATTTGTTTCATACATTGTGCATCTGCAATCCTGGATAGCTGACTGTAACGCTGTTGCAAACATTTGCAATCATTTTATCATTACAAAACACACAGACTTTTTTTTTATTTTTTAGCAAAATGCTACTTTTGTAACACAAGCAGCTTTTTTGTAAATGACTCATGCTGCAGTCAAACAGTATCTTATTTGTGAAATGTTTCACTGCTCCATTTTTTTATTTTATTTATTTGTTGCATTATCTTGCTCTGTAGCAATTGTATTTACAGTATGTCTTATCTGTTTCTATGTGTTGCAATATATGGCCTTGGAAAATAAAAGTTGTGCCTTCTTCTATTCAGGACAGATAAATAGAGGCCTTTAAAAATGTAAAACATTTTGTTGCCGTTTTAAATTTTTTCCAGTGAAAGCAAGCTGTTACAGGTAAAAAACAGAAGAGTGACATATTAAGCTTTGTTTTGTTTCAGCGTAACGTGGTTCAACTTGTACCTGTGCTTTTATTATAGTTTTTTATTAGGGCTCCTATGGTGTTTTGTCAAGAAAAGTATAGGGGCTTGTTAAAATGGGTATGATTTTCCTCATAGTGCCTGCTTTGTTTTTTAAAGTGGTTGTAAACCCTTACAGACCACTTTTACCTACAGGTAAGCCTAGATTAAGACTTGCCTGTAGGTGCAATACATATCTTCTAAACCTACACGGTTTGGGAGATATTTCCAAAAAAGACGGGCACTGATTCTACGGTGCAGCCACACTGTGGAAACCTTATCAACGGCGAGCGTGCCGTTTCTAAAGGCGATCGTGCCGTGACTGGCGGCTCCCACACGCATGTCACAGTGCCAGAGCCGCAATACCCGGAAGTCACGCTGGGAGAGATGGCAGCGACGGAGGAGGGGAACGAGGACCGCTGCGGCGGCTTCCATCTTGGGTAAGTAATTCATAATGAGCTAGTATGCTATGCATTATGCTTTTGTCTTGCAGGGTGTTTTTATTATTTTTTTTTTGCAGAGGGTTTAGTGCCTCTATAAGCATGTATTTCCGCTTGCATTTTACAAAACAGACTACAGAACTAAATAATTTGTCTCTTAGTCATGCACACAGGCTAATCACCCAGTGCAGTGCAGATTCCCCTTACTGCCCTGCCCCCTTCCCCTGCAGCGTTTTGGGCTTCCTTCCTCTCCTCTACCACCGAACCACCGACTGCTGCTGTGGGCACACACAGGGGTATTTCTTTTAGAATGAGTGGGGGTAGGGGATGTTAAATATGTAATTTACCGGCCCCTTGCCTTTCTGAATGAACACAGTGATGATCGGCACCACGTGTTGACCTTCGGAGTGCACACCCTAATGCAATAGGCTGCACACACCTGTGGTCAGACTATTATTCGTATTGTACAGGCTTTATATAGCGCCAACAGTTTGCACAGCGCTTCATATATAAAGGTAGACAGTACAGTTACAAAAAGAGCTAAAAATTTAACAGGAATGAGAAGTGTTTATGTATGGTGCAGGATAAGAGGACAGACTAAATTCTAAGTTTGGGCATGGCACCATTTACTTGTTTCAATCCCCCCCCCCAAATTCCTTTTTATTGCTTTTCTTTCAGAGAGATCAGATACAGACATTGTAAAATCCCCTCCCCCACTACCATTCCTCCTGACAGTTTTTGTTGACATCCTCACACAATAAAACTAAACCAATTTCCTTATCCACACATTCAATAGGAATGTGTTAGTTCCCCCCCCCCCCCCCCCGCTGTGTCATTGTATCCGGACAGTGGTACTCCGCCATCATCACAATATAATAAGTGCTGCAGATTGGCTGCATGCACTGATTGAGTGAAAATTACCAAAAAGCTAGTTCTATTGATCAACTTCCAATGACTGTCAGCAGCCCTACATAGATCGAAATTCAGCCGGTCCCTGCCGAACTGGGTGAATTTTGATCCATGTGTGGCCAGCTTTTTTTTACATATTTATATGTAGAGATCTAAATACTGATACAATATAATGTACATAATGCAAGACCTAGTGCTGCACCTACCAAATGGATATAAACATTGACAAAGCAATGGATATCTTTTTAATAGTATTTGCTTAATTAACACAGATACGTTATCTGGGGTATAATATAACCAGAGTGTACATCAAATTTCTGGGTACAACTACTTATCCAATAATCTGTGGGCTGTATATACTAATTATTTCCAGTATTTCAAGGATGAATGTTGTGGTGTTTTTCCATTTTAGGACAACAGATTTTTGGGCATATTTTATGCCACCACCACAATCTAACCATCATGTAAACATGGCAGTTTATATAGAAGAATTCATGGCCATGCTGCTGTGCTTGACTTGGACATGTGTTTGTGAATGAAGATATGCATTAGGTCTGCAGGACCGATACACATTGCAGGCGCAGCTTACCTATTGCTGGAACAGTGCTATCAGAATAGGTTTTTCAAAAAATTACAATATTGGACAGTTAATGTGATGAGTTCTACCATCTTTGCCACATTAAAATCCTGGTACACACAATGAGATTATCAGACGAATGATCATCCTTTGTTTTTGCATGCTAGTCTCCTATATTGAAAATGAAGAGGTTAAATTTGATTCAGAGGCGATGTATTGTATTTTTGGATGAAAACTGTACTGTTTAAATGAAACTATTATACAATCTGGCATGGTACGAGAATATTTTTTCATATTTGTCCCTTCAGATCATTTTGGATGAAAGCTGTGTACTAACGGTCAGATTATCGTAAGATCTCTTAAAAATCTGTACTTTTCTTATGATTTTCTGATCGTTTGTACTTTACTTATAAGACTTTCTCTGGGATCAGAGTGCCAAGAGTGAGCCAGCTAAGCCACTGTTTGTGTGTGGGGTTGAAATTGTGAAAAAAGCATAAAATGCTGCCTTTTAATTACTACAAATGTTAACTTTTTCTTAAAGAAATTTGTTTTCATCAGGTCTACTTTCATTAATTTTCCTTTTGTAATCGCACTACACGAGTAGAGTTCCACAAGGAGTGGCCATGCGTCCTTGTGGAACTCTACCTGGGTATCGCTGCAATCTCTGGAATCTAAGTGGCGGTGAGAGTGACACTAGGCAGACAAGAGTCTGTACTATGCCTTTTTGTATTTTACCATTGTAAGTGCAATATGTAAGGGGCTTGGTTTTTGTTAAAATTGATTTTAAGCGGAATCGTGCTATAGGACCTTTCCTTTCCTTTGATATTACCGCTGACGAGCTGGGATCGATAAGAAATTACTTGGAGTCTGGTCTTTTAAAGATCTTACACTGGTAATTTGGAGCTCAGGAGAGAATTTGAGTCGGGAGTACATACAGATCCATCACTTGTCAATCAGAGTCAAAAGCTAAAGAGGTAGTCAGTACCATGATACGGTGATCAGAGGACTGCTAATCTGTTGATCTTGAGGCTAATTTTCATCTGATTTCTGGTGTGTGTAACTTCCTAAGAGAGCGGTGTTCCACATGGTGTGGTGAAGGAATGAGGAGATTCAAGGATTATTAATAATATTATCATCATCCCTCCTGTGTATTGTTGGTCACCTTGATACAGCTTACTACTCTGCGTAGGCTTTTTATATTCCTCTCTGTTTTAGGATATTGTGTGTTTTTTTTTTTTTTTTTGTGTTTTTAGATTTGAATACTATTGGACAGTTTTTATTGAATTAAGCACTGCTAATGTCTACATTTTCCCTGTGGGTGTTTAGGCATATTAAAGCGGAGTTCCAACCACAATTAGCATTTTTTAAATGTATGTCCTTTCATCATGTGTTTTTATAATATAAATCCGGTCACTTACTATTTTACAATCCGCCACCGATCCGCATAGATATTCAAAAAAGATAGTTTATAAAACTATGTCTACACCGTTGTCATTTTGCTTGTGGGCATTGTGAAGCCTACAAGCACTTACTTCCTGGAAGTCTTGGATGGGAAGTGATAATTGGACAGCGCACTGCATCCTGGGAAATGATGACACACATTTCCCAGGAGCATTAGAGGGAGATGATGTCAGAATCCTAGGTGATTCCAAAGGCAGATTTTGTGGGACCGCATAGCAACAGGCATTTCCAGATGAGAAAAAAATAATTATATATATATATTATATATATATATTATATATATATATATTATATATATATATATATATATATATATATATATATATATATTTATATATATTTAGGTCTAATGAGCACAATAATGAATAAAAATTTTTGGGATGGAACCTCCACTTTAATTAATATATGAAAATATTAATGTACATTAAAAGCGCTGTATTTAACTTATAAATACTGTGAGTGTACCAATAATTTTGGACCAAACTTGGACTAAAAGATTCAATATAGATGCCATTGTATGATCTTTACATTAATATTCCAATATAAATCATACAAAGCGTGCTAGCAGAAGTACAAGAAAAACTAGTAGCGTTGACAATAACAATTTCTAGCTAAATCCATTTCCAGCCAACTTAGGAGGGAGGAGTTCTGTGCAAGGTTGAAAACTCAACTTGGGATTTTAGTGCAGCAGAGGCAGTGTTGTCATCTCAAATAGTAAGAAGAGCCGGCAAAACTGTAATCCTTGAAGTGTCGTTTATTGGTACATCAGTGACAGTAAAACAATAGCGCTGACGCGTTTCGGCAGTAGGCCTTAGTCGTAGCTGTGACCGAAGAGCACAAAGCTGAGAGCGAGTGAGCCAGGAGGCTGAAGTATGTGTTTAGACAGTGATGGTGGAACCCCCTACAAAGGAAGATTACTGTTTGAACTTTTTTTGTTTTCTTTAAATAAAAGTGGGCTTCCGTGCCCTTAAAATGCAGTCTGGACTGACACGTGTTCCTAAAACCACATGCACGACTTGAGTTGAATCGCCCTGAAATCTTACAATCTATTCTGTATATACTGTATTGCAGAGATGTAATTTATTTATTTTGCACAGATGTATACAGTATGTATACAGTATGTAAATCAGAGTTACCTTCTCAGTTTTTATTTGCGTTTTCTATATTTGTAAACCTTTTGTGTTCTATAATGGCGTATGGGACGTCCATCATTTATGCCACCAGGTAGAAGTAAACTTGCAGGAACTTGCCTCTAGCCTTAAGCAAGCCACACCTAATGGTAATACCTAGCAGTACTACATGATGACAAAAAGTAGCCTCAAGCTTCAGAGAAGAAGTTATCGTTCCTAGGAAAGCAAAAATAGTTGCAACAAATAAAATGTGAGTCTGGAGCTGTGATGACTCATATAGTCACCCAAAGTCATTCTGTTTCAGGGGAAGCGAGCCTTAAGGCAGCGCATATACAGGTTACTATAATGACCATTTCTAGATGGTCTGTTATTGAGTTGCTGCAGACAAAAAGATGTCTCGCTCTAAAATTGGGCAGTAAAGCATTTGCCAGTCCTTAAACCAACTGCATCTCCCCTGGAAAATGCAATTGTGTACATTCTGACTGTCTCTGTGATAAAAGGGTGGCTATAAGCTTATTCCATTTTTGAGAAATTGGAGAATTTTGGCACATATCTCAGAGCAGAAGCATCACTGTGTCTGTGAAGGCATGCAAGTCCGGTGACAAACTATACAAGTCTCTAAGCTGCCCATACACTATACAAGCGAATTGTACAATCACTATACAATCCTTTAGAGTATCCAAAACGATGTATGACGAGGACAAACCTTAACCACCAAATTTTGTTTTAATTGGACAGGCCCTTATGACGGTCGTTTTATGCGATGTAAAAAAACGACGTTTTTTAAAACGTCAATTTCGTTGACCGTGTGTGGGGGGAAAACGTCGCTTTATGTCTTGTAAAAAACGACAACAAATTTTTTGAAGCATGCTTCAATTTTATGTGTCGTTTTTCAAAACGTCGTTTTTTGTGTCACAGAAATTGACCGCGTGTAGCAAAAAACGACGTTTAAAACAACGTTTTTGAACCCGCGCATGCCCAGAAGCTACTTATGAAGCGAGCTTCAATGGAAAAAACGTGGTGAACGTAACCTCGCTTTGCTAGAGCATTGTGAAAAAACAATGGTGTGTAGGCAATGTCGTTTTTGAAAATTGAAGTTTCAAAAACTTCGTTTTTTACTTCACAGAAAATGTCGTTTTTTTACATCGCATAAAACGACCGTCTGTACGCGGCATTACACTACAGTTGCGGGTCGGTCTACATAGCTGATCCTTTAGCAGGGACCAGCCTGAATTTCAATCCAGGTATGGGGCCCCTGGTTGCACAAAAGTCAATGGGCCAGATTCAGATACGCCGCGTAAGTTCTAGGAAGCGCCGGCGTATCTTCTTTCTGTATTTAGAAAGCTAGATACGCCAGAATTTTACTAAGATACGGCCAGCGTAAGTCTCTTACACCGTTAGTTAGCATACAACACGCCCCCTACCAGCCAGTTTTGAATAAGGCGGGCTTACGCTGGCCCGTATACGCTACGCCGCTGTAACTTCGGGCGTAAATTGTTTCTGAATACGGGACTTGCCTGTCAAAGTTACGGTGGCGTAGTGTATAAGAGATGCGCTACGCCCGCCTAAAGGTATCTGAATCTGGCCCAATCTGTCAATTTAACTTGTGTTCAACCAGCCTGCCTGTTTTTTCCCTAAAAGATTAGTGCTGCTCGCTAAAGCTGGCAACACTAAATTGTATCCTGCTGGTAGGGAATTACCCCCTCGTTGCGGGATAGATTTCCTCATCAACACTGACTGTGTTGATGGGGGGGGGGGGGTGAATTGAACTGAATTGAACAATCTTCTTTTGCTTTCAGTTTATTTCCAAATTGCATAATCCATGGCCTTCTTTAGGTCTCTAAAAATCTGGATGGGTAATTAAAAGCTACTTTAATTAAAGCTACTTTGACTATACTGATCCTAGAGATCACAGTGCGTTCTGCACTCCTATGATCGGTTTTCAGCCAGTTTGGGCTAGGGAAAGATCCCTACTTAACAGTTGGGATTCACCCAGATGCCTGGACCGGCAGCTGGCTCAGCCTCTCGGCATGCTGTTGAGAGCCTGGGCCAGCACCTCTCATTCCCTCCACAGCTCAGTGCTCCAGTGAGCTCTGGAGGGGCAGAGGAGAGAATCGGTGACTGACAGTCAGTGCTCTCTGCTCAAAGCAGAGGGATGAACTGAGCGAAAAACAGTGTTAGGAACAGCTGCAGCTGGGATCAGTGCTGCAGCAATCTAGGTGAATATGTGTTTGTGTGTGCTTTTT
Organism: Rana temporaria; assembly: GCF_905171775.1. Taxonomy (NCBI): domain Eukaryota; kingdom Metazoa; phylum Chordata; class Amphibia; order Anura; family Ranidae; genus Rana; species Rana temporaria. Next base: position 22,268,415 of record NC_053500.1, on the reverse strand, counting down.
TTTTTTTAGTTTGCTATTCCCAAACGTCTTCTTCTTTTTTTTAATCCCAGTTGACAGACAGTTCAGTCTGCTTATTTCTTCAGGCACTATAAATGTGTCACTAGACAAGAAACGACATCGGAGTGACCACATATGATTACATGTGCTCCAAGAGTAAACTGATATGTTGGTGTGTATCTACTTTTCTCTAAAAATGCAGAAAGCAGGTACTAGTACTGTAGAGATTTTTTCAGCTTACAGAAAGGTCACCTAAACAAGATCTTCAGTTTAACTAAAAACCATGCTTTCATGTACAATGAAACACTCCTGGAATTGTTTATTGGAACCAATTAATATGTACTCCCAAGACCTGACACCCTCATATACCTTGAGTATGTGCCTTCCACCTTTTAGGCTCTGTTCGCATATGAGCACACAGCGGCTTACAGCAGGAGTCCGGTGCGTCCTCGTTCACCATTTTTCAGGTCTGATTTCAAATCGCACCAGAGCCGCTGCGGAGATATGTGAACCGACTCCATAGAGAGCTGTTCACAAGCTCCTGCTGTGTGAATTGGCTGGGGGAAATTTTGCACCAGTGTGACTCCAGCCTTAAAAAAAAAAATGCTCAGATTAAGCAGAACACCTGTTGCATCATATACACTAAGGGGCAGATCCACGTACCTTTGCGCCGGGCGCAGCGTATCTATACATATACATATATATAGATACACTACGCCGCCATAACTTATTTATTTTATTTCAAATCCTGAAAGAATTTGCGCCGTAAGTTTACGGCGGCATAGTGTATCTCTGGCGGCGTAAGGGCGCGGAATACAAATGGATGTAATGGGGGCGTTTTTTACGTAAATACGTTGTGACCCGACGTAAACAACGTTTTTTTTTTTAACTGCGCATGCACCGTCCGTGGGGGTATCCCAGTGCGCATGCTCAAAATTAAACCGGAACCAGCCAATGCTTACGACGGTGACGTCATTCTATGCAAATTCCTATTCGCGAAGGACTTACGCAAACGACGTAAAAAATTCAAAATTGTACGCGGGAACGACGGCCATACTTAACATTGAGCACGCCTCATAACAGCAGCTTTAACTATACGCCGAAAAAAGTCGAACGCAAACAACGTAAAAAAATGCGCCGGACGTACGTTCGTGGATCGCCGTAACTAGCTAATTTGCATACTTGACGCGGAATTCGACGAGAACGCCACCTAGCAGCCACCGAAAAATTGCAGCTTAGATCCGACGGCGTACTTAGACGTACGCCTGTTGGATCTAGCCAAGATGCCGTCGTATCTTGTTTTGTGGATACCAAAACAAAGATACGACGCGTAATTTCTTTGAGGATCTGCCCCTAAGTGTTTATCTTTTTAATGGCTGTTCACAGAAGATATGATTCCTTCAGTGTTTGTACAGTAACATTGTAGTAATCTCCTTCACATCTAACAACCATAAAGAGCAAGGGCCCGCCTGATTGAATACAAATTCATTGGATAGTTTTGTTGGCTCCTCATGTTACATTATAGTTCTGGTAAATATAAAGGACAATTGTACAAAGGTTGTAAAGTTGGATTGTAATATGTACAGTGATCTTACAAAGCATTAGAATGGCACAATAGGGCGCAATTTATTTGCGCCCATGCACATAGATTTGCGGCCACCCCCCCAGTTTCCTCCCTCTTTCCCAGAGGAATAATAAAAAATAAAGAATGATGAATAAATAGTATGTCATTTGTTTTACATGTGGGGTGCTGCCTCTTTAAAGGAGTTCCGGATTGAAGCAGGTGACCAGTGGAAGGTCCTGGAACCCACCTGGACCCTATTTAAGGCTGCAGCAGGCACTGCTTCTTGCCGCTGGCTGGGTACTGGTTTTTCTCCCCCTCCCTGTCATTGGCACATTTATGTGGTTTGTCACCCCTGGATTAGGAGGGGAATTTCCTTTTATTAAAGGTTTTCAGCATTGGTGGTTGCATGAATTGAAATTAAAAATAAAATGGTTAGATTTACAGTTATAAAAGCCATACTGTTGTGTATGTGTGTTATTTCTGTGGGGTTTCTTTGGTTTGGGGGGGTTGTGTGGCCTACGATCCCATGCCAGAGTAGTAGGTTTTTTCACCAATAAGGCCCCTTTCACTCTTGTGTGACTTTTCCTGCAACTTTGGACATCGGTCGCATGACAAGTCGTACCCAATGATAACCATTCATATCTATGAGACTTCAAGTTGCACCGACTTTAAAGTAGTCCCTGTACTACTTTGGTCCGACTTTGATGCGAGTTGAGGTCCATAGACCTCAAGTTTACACAGGTATTCCCTGAAATCGCAGATGTAAAATCACACGACTTTCAAGTCGCGGCAGTGTGAAAGGGGCCTAAAGGTTGGAACTTGTCTAAAATGATCATGGGAGTATTTTATGTGGTCATTTTAAAAATACAATTTAATATTCCAGATGTGCAGCTATACAATAATAATTTTCTAGATCCAGCCTGCTGTGACATATGGATGAGGATCAAGCTGTTTTGGGCGTCTCCTAGACAGCACAGAATGCCTCAGATTGTTGGAGGAACTTTTTTTTTTTTTTTTTTCAACTATTGATTTTGTTCTCCAGCTGGTGCCCCGGTTTTCTACAATCTGCCACTTTGATTAGAGTTCATGTTCTTCACATAGACATGCACATATTGTATAATAACAGCACAGACTGTGAACCAGATTTTCCTCTCTCATAATACTTAAAACCTTACTAAACTTTCTAATAGTGTGACATTCCGTGTGTGTGTGTATTTCAAATTATATATATATATTCTTCAAATATATATGTGTGTGTGTGTGTATATGTGTATGTGTGTATATATTATTATTATTATTATTATTATACAGGATTTATATAGCGCCAACAGTTTACGCAGCACTTTACAATATAAAGGGAGACAAAACAGTTACAATACAATAAAATACAAGAGGATTAAGAGGGCCCTGCTCAGAAGAGCTTACAATCTAATAGGATGGGGCAGGCATATATATATATATGTGTGTGTGTGTGTGTGTATGTATGTATGTGTATGTGTATGTGTGTGTGTGTGTGTGTGTGTGTGTGTGTGTATGTGTATATATATATAATCACTATATTGTTGTTAAAGCGGGAGTTCACCCAAACATTTTTTTTTAACATTAGATTCATGCTCGTTTTGTCAAGGGGAATCGGGTAGTTTTTTTAAAAACGAACAGTACTTACCGTTTTAGAGATATATCTTCTCCGCCGCTTCCGGGTATGGTCTTCGGGACTGGGCGTTCCTATTTGACAGTCTTCCGACAGGCTTCCGACGGTCGCATACATCGTGTCACGAGTAGCCGAAAGAAGCCGAACGTCGGTGAGGCTCTATACGGCGCCTGCGCACCGACGTTCGGCTACTTTCGGAAAATCGTGATGCGATAGATGCGACCGTCGGAAGCCTGTCGGAAGACTGTCAATCAAATAGGAACGCCCAGTCCCGCAGCCCATACCCGGAAGCGGCGGAGAAGATATATCTCTAAAACTTTAACTACAGCTTCGATTTTAAAAAAAACTACCCGATTCCCCTAGACAAAATGAGCATCAATCTAATGTTAAAAATGACCATTTCCGGGTGAACCTCCACTTTAAGACTTGTACAGGAAACACATTTTTTTTTTAAACTGACTGTTATTGTTTTTTATATGTGAATGGGATATACATGCAAATTTGTGTCCCAATCATGTTTGTCTTTTTGACATGACATAAAGATATGTGTGCATTTGTCAGGTACTGAGTCAACTTTTCTGTTTGACTGTATAAAAAACAAATACACGCGGCATAAAGGATACATGGTAAAGACAAATATTTGCATGTAGACAGGCATTCCTATTCACTTTGTTAGCTCTTCCAAGGTAATTTTGCCTGTATGTATCGCCATTCTGTTTGGTAATGGAGAAGACGCTGGCATGAAATTCCCATAAAAAAAAATAAACTTTTGTTTTGAGATCCATCACTTTATAAGGGTTAAAGAGGAAGTAAACCCTGGTTTTACTTCCTCTTTAGCCCGCTGCTGCAGCCTGCAAATGAAAAGCATATTATGTGTTACTTACCTGCAAAAGAATCCAGCGATGTCCCAACAGTAGGCAGCATCCATCTTCTGGCTCCTCTTCCTTCCGGGCAGCTGACTCCGGCGCTGTGATTCGCCGGAGCCGCTTGATGTTGCTCCTGCACATGTGCACGGGAGCCGCAATTCACGGCACGGGCTGAGAAGAAACGGCACTTTGTTTTGTTTCTTTGGATGCCTTTTTAACTGCATCTGATTTGCATAACATGCGACCTGGACCAGCTTTCAATACAACCGGTACACACATGTCCATGGTCCGTTTTTTGTCCTGTGTCATTTTGGGTCCGGTTTTGGTGTGAATTTAAGTAAACATTTGCACCCGAATTGGTGAACAAAACCGCACAAACTCTGCACTGCATACCATACAATCAAAGCTACTTTGACTATACTGATCCTATGGATCACAGGAGTTCAGTGCATTCTGCACGCCTATAATCGGTTTTTATTTGTTCTAAGCCCAAATTTTGGTCTGAATTCTGACCTGAGACGCACAGGGATCCTGTGAAAATTCATTGTGGTCAAAATCTGCTATTGCGGACCCAGCCTCAAGGCTGATCGGTGGAAACAGGATGCACCTGCTCAATGTTTGAGTGTACAGGCAAAGGCTGGGTTCACACTACTACACTACTTTCATCCTACTTTGCTCTGCTACATTGGTCCTACATTTATCCTACATTGGTCCTACATCCATCCTACTTTCATGAACAGGATACTACTTTGGTCCGACTTCAATGATATTCAATGGGCCTGAAGTAGGATCAATGTAGGACCAAAAGTAGTACAGGGAGCATTTTCAAAGTCCAACCGACTTGTGTAGGACGCTACAAGACGCTCTCATAGGGAAACATTGAACACAGAGCAAAGTAGGATGAAAGTAGTGTAGTAGTGTGAACCCAGCCAAAGGCTGTGAATACTTATGTATATGGGATTTTTTTTTCTTATTTTTAATGTATATGGGATTATTTATTTATTCTTATTTTTAATACATTTTGCAAAAATTTCAAACAAACTACTTTTATGTTGTGATTATGGGGTATTGTACAATTTTGAGGAAAATAAGGAATTTTTAATCTATTTTGGAATAAGGCTGTAACATAACAAAATGTGAAATAAGTGAATACTTTCCAGGAGCACTGTACTCACTTCAGTTATAGCTGAGCCACACAATGCTGTGTCTTAAAGCTGGAGTGCAGCTTATCATTCCCTCTCCAGTGTAATAATAAAGCGTAAGTAAACTGCATAAAAAAATTAAATAAAAATTTAGGCCCTGTAAACCTTTTTTCACCTTCATGCATTCTATGCATTAACCACTTAAGACCCGGACCTTTAGGCAGCTAAAGGACCCGGACAGTTTTTGTGATTCGTCACTGCGTCGCTTTAACTGACAATTGCGCGGTCATGCGACATGGCTCCCAAACAAAATTGGCGTCCTTTTTTTCCCCACAAATAGAGCTTTCTTTTGGAGGTATTTGATCACCTCTGCGGTTTTTATTTTTTGCGCTATAAACAAAAAAGAACGACAATTTTGAAAAAAAATACAATATTTTTTACTTTTTTCTATAATAAATATCCCCCAAAAATATATAAAACATTCTTTTCTTTTTTTTCCCTCAGTTTTTAGGCCGATACGTATTCTTCTACCTATTTTTGGTAAAAAAACTCGCAATAAGCGTTTATCGATTGGTTTGCGCAAAATTTATAGCGTTTACAAAAAGGGATAGTTTTATTACATTTTTATAATTTTTTTTTTTTTTTACTACTAATGGCGGCGATCAGCGTATTTTTTTTTTTTTTTTCGTGACTGCGACATTATGGCGGGCACTTCGGACAATTTTGACACATTTTTGGGACAGTGTGTGAACGCACATATCCACCTCCTGTCAGAGGTGGAGAAGACCGATGTGTGTTCCCAGTACAGAGGAACACAGATCGGTCTCCTCCTCTTGTGAGTCCCCTCCCCCTACAGTTAGAGCACATTTTAGGGAACATATTAACCCCTTCCCTGCCAGTCACTTTTACACAGTAATCAGTGCAGTTTTATAGCACTAATCGCTGTATAAATGTGAATGGTCCCAAAAACGTGTCAAGTGTCCGATATGTCCGCCGCAATGTCACGGTCACAATAAAAAATCACAGATCGCCGCCATTACTAGTAAAATAAAAATAAATCTATCCCCTATTTTGTAGGCGCTATAACTTTTGCGCAAACCAATCAATATACGCTTATTGCGATTTTGATGATTGTGATGAAGAATACATATCTGGTCATGGGCCACAATGAGTGGAGTGGGTGGATGGCACCCCACTCGACTCTATATGGAGCCCACTCTACTCTCAGCACACCAAACTCGCAGGTAATAGAAGTCTGTGGCTCAGTGCAGGTAACCCACAGTAACCGCACTTCTCTGTACCTGTGGATCAGTTTGAAAGCAGCCCAGTAATTAACAAATGCAGCATATTGGATGAAAGGTTTAGCACTGGGAAACACATTTTGATATGTAATGCATGTTATATACAACTATATAGATCAGACCAAATTGAGGGACAAATGAGGAGCAAAGGGACTGTGTTTCAAACCAGGGACAGTTCCTGAAAATTGGGAACTATGTAAGTTCAGGCTCAGAACTTAATTGTTAACACTTTCTCGCAGCTCTACTGAGTCCTACTGTATTTGTGATTGGAGTGCTAAGACCTGTTATGCTTGAGACTTTATAACAGCACTTCCTGGCAGCTTGGTGGAAGAGGAAGACTGTCGTACTTGAAGATTGATTTGTCACAGAAGAGCCCAGACAAAGATCACCATACATTTAATCCTGTCTGTTGGTAGATCATGTACAGTATGGCAGACTTGGCGTCATGGGGAACTGTAAATTGTATTCTGTACACAGTACAGAAATACCATATTTAGTGCCTACAGCATCCACACAACTCGTGAAGCTTCATCTGATGAAGCACGTTCATGGAATGTGGGATATGTAGATGGTCTCCGTTGTCATAACCTGTGGTGTCTGAGACCACAATGTGAATAAAAAGAAAAGCAGCTCTGAACTTCCAATCAACACCTGGCTATGACTGCCCTTAACCCTTTCGCTGCTGGAGCAGTTTTGCACACGTAAAAAAAAACCTAAAGACTAACTACATATATTTTCCAAAAGCAGACATGCTAGATAATTAGGGGTAGTTTTTTTTTTTATGTTAATGCAAAATGTCAGTAAAAAAAAATACACTAAAGTTAACTTTGGGGCACTTAAATATACAAAACACACATTACCCAGTTTTGTTTTAAATATAAAAGATGAGGTTGCACTGAGTAAATAGATTGGACACATATGCTGTATTTGTGGTGTGTCTGTATCCTTGCTAAAATATGAATAGAATTTATTATTCGCTACTCTGAAGGGGACTCATAGTGCTTCTTATTATCATATTATTTTGTATATACTCTGTTGAAAAGATCATCTGTTGCTTAGATCCAATAAACGCTACGCTTTCTGGAAAAAAAAAGAAATGTTGCCTGGAACTTGCTTGGGGACGTTGAATTCTATACCTGCTTCCTGTTTCCACTATAACTACATATATTATTAATCATTTACAACAGGTGGTAACATGGCAATCCGTGTAATAAAGGCCAAGAGCAATGGACATTGAAGCACAAAACATTTTTTCAAGAGGATCGTTCTAGAATTTCTCCTAAATTCTAAACGCACCTGCAAAAAGCTGTTTTTTCATTGCTGTGTAACACCCCCCTTAAAGCGGGAGTCCACCCAATTCCTTTTTTTTTTCTATTTTCCCCTTAGATTCCTGCTCGTTGTGTCTAGGGGAATCGGCTATTTGTTTTAAAATATGATCCGTACTTACCCGTTTTCGAGATGCATCTTCTCCGTCGCTTCCGGGTATGGGCTGCGGGAGCGGGCGTTCCTTCTTGATTGACAGTCTTCCGAGAGGCTTCCGACGGTCGCATCCATCGCGTCACTAGTAGCCGAAAGAAGCCGAACGTCGGTGCGGCTCTATACTGCGCCTGCGCACCGACGTTCGGCTTCTTTCGGAAAATCGTGACGCGATGGATGCGACCGTCGGAAGCCTCTCGGAAGACTGTCAATCAAGAAGGAACGCCCAGTCCCGCAGCCCATACCCGGAAGCGGCGGAGAAGATGCATCTCGTAAACGGGTAAGTACGGATCATATTTTAAAACAAATAGCCGATTCCCCTAGACAAAACGAGCATGAAGCTAAGGGGAAAATGTGTAAGCTATGGGTGAACCTCCGCTTTAAGTGCAACCACCGTTCTGAAAATTCTGGTTTGTAGCTCTGTTCTCCTTTTTATAGTGTACATATCCTGTATTGTCTATTTGTCTACCTCCCATTTAGTATAACTACCCAGGGGAGTTTAATCATTCAGACTTGTGATTATCCTCCTGTTTAGGCGCCACATTTACAACTCATTGTTGTAATGGAAATGAGGCACTGTAAACGAGGGGTTATTTTTTTAGTGATTTGTAAAGTCTAGTGCACACAGCTGAATGTCGGTCGGCATCAGCCGGATCAATAGAAACCAGCCTACATTCGGCCCATGTGTACTGGAGTTGGTCCTGGTTTTGTCAAACGGATGTACAATAGGAGCAAAAATGAAGTTCGGCCATACATTGATTTTTCTTTCTTTTCTTTTTACTTTTTTCACTAAATGTGTGGATGGGGGAATCTGAGCCCTCCCCATCATCAGAACACAATGATCAGTGTTGCCGGCTATAGCCGATGGCACTGATCGTTCGGGAAAAAACCAACAGTCTGGTTGAAGATTTGTGTACAACCATCTTACCCATGCATGCTAAAACAGCTGAATTACGATTCTTAACATGGATGGGAGTGTGGAATCTGTAAATGATATAGCAGAAACGCAAGTGACGACTCACCCAAAAGGTCCCTGATAAGGGACAAGTTGCCATGGTTCAGGGCGAATAAAACAAATGTAACTGCCCAATTAAACTATGACCCCATTTTAATGTTCCACCTTTGCTTGTGAAAGTGATCCATGTTTAGGTTTCTCTCCAATTGTATTGGCATTAAATTGGTACTTATTACACACAGTAATTTCCAATAATTGTAATAACTATACAGTAATTGTCTTTGTATTCTGGCTGTGCCTTGGTTATCCTATGAAATATAGTGTGTGTCTTTTCCAGCAGGAGTCTCTTTTGAAGTCCCTAATCATGTGAAACATTTACAGTGCTCATAAGAGGCATAGCTCGTGACTTCTGTGGTCACATAAGTGAGCTTGGATACCGTGATTTTGCTTTTTACTTCATGGCATAAAAAATAAAAAAAGTTTTATGTGATGCTGATGGATGCCATACTGATTAATATGATGTATTATTGATGGGTCTGCTTTAGGAGTTGCCCGTGGAGCTCAAGTTTAAAACTATTTTAGTATACAATATCTGACAAAAGCGAGTACACCCCTCACATTTTTGTAAATATTTTATAATATCTTTTCATGTGACAACACTGAAGAAATTACACTTTGCTGCAATGTAAAGTAGGAGTGTTCAACAGTTTAAATGTGTTGTCCCATCAAAATAACTCCACACACAGCCATTTAATGTCTAAACCGCTACCAACAAAAGTGAGTACACCCTTATATGAAAATGTCCAAATCAGGCCCAATTAGCCATTTTCTCTCCCTGGTGTCATGTGACTCATTAGCGTTACAAGGTCTCAGGTGTGAATGGGGAGAAGGTGTTTTAAATTTGGTGTTATCGCTCTCATTCTCTCATACTGGTCACTGGAAGTTCAACATGGCACCTCATGGCAAAGAACTCTCTAAGGATCTGAAAAAAAGAATTGTTGCTCTACATAAAGATGGCCTAGGCTATAAGAAGATTGCCAAGACCCTGAAACTGAGCTGAGGCCCGATGGCCAAGACCATAAAGTGGTTTAACAGGACAGGTTCCACTCAGAACAGGCCTTGCCATTGTCGACCACAGAAGTTGAGTGCACGTGCTCGGTGTCATATACAGAGGTTGTCTTTGGGGAAATAGACGTATGAGTGCTGCCAGCACTTCTGCAGAGGTTGAAGGGGTGGGGGGTCAGCCTGTCAGTGCTCAGACCATACACCGCACACTGCATCAAATTGGTCTGCATGGCTGTCGTCCCAGAAGGAAACCTCCTTCTAAAGATGATGCACAAGAAAGCCAGCAAAGAGTTTGCTGAAGACAAGCAGACTATGGACATGGATTACTGGAACCATGTCCTGTGGTCTGATGAGACCAACATCAACTTATTTGGTTAAGATGAGGTCAAGCGAGTGTGGCGGCAATCAGGTGAGGAGTACAAAGACAAGTGTGTCTTGCCTACCATCAAGCATGGTGATGGGAGTGTCATGGTCTGGGGCTGCATGAGTGCTTCTGGCAATGGGGAGCTACAGATCATTGAGGGAATCATGAATGCCAACATGTACTTTGACACACTGACGCAGAGCATGATCCCCTCCCTTCAGAGACTGGGCCTCAGGGCAGTATTCCAACATAACGACCCCAAACACACCTCCAAGACAACCACTGCCTTGCTAAAGAAGCTGAGGGTAAGGTGATTAGACTGCTCAAGCATGTCTCCAGACCTTAACCGTATTGAGCATCTGTGGGGAATCCTCAAATGGAAGGTGGAGGAGCGCAAGGTCTCTAATTATCACCAGCTCTGTGATGTCGTCATGAAGGAGTGAAAAAGGACTCCAGCGGCAACCTGTGAAGCTCTGGTGAACTCCATGCCAAAGAGGGTTAAGGCAGTGCTGGAAAATCATGGTGAATATTTATACTTTGGGCCCAATTCAGACATTTTCACTTAGGGGTGTACTCACTTTTGTTGCCAGTGGTTTAGACTATAATGGCTGTGTGTCGAGTTATTTTGAGAGAAAAGCAAATTTACTGTTATACAAGCTGTACACTCACTTTACATTGTAGCAAAGTGTAATTTCGTCAGTGTTGTCACGATATAAAATATTTACAAAAATGTGAGGGGTGTAATCACTTTTGTGAGATAGAGTGTGTGTGATTTAAAGTGCTTAGCATGGGAACATTTAAACTTGTTTTTTGACAAACTTTGTTGTCCCAGTACAAACCTTGTACTAGAACCCCAGACCCGCCATGCCCTTGGGCTTCGCTTGTGAAGGTGCCTCTGATTGCCTAATGACTGACGCGCTCAAGAATCGTAATGAAACCGGTTTTGTTCCCACTCCTAGACAAATAAATATTTTTTTCACATAGTGGGCACGCCTGTCCCCTGCTGCAGGGGCAAAGTATACATTTAGCCAACACTTATATCTGTCATATGTATTCCAGTATCTGCTTTCCAGGTGGTCAGAAGATATATCTGTGACTCAGACAAAATGCTTAAGGCTACATATGTACTGAGAACTATTTTGGTTGCCCAGGCAGTTGGGGATAGGCGTTGTCCAATGTGTTTCTACCTGTTGATCACTTGAATCTGATCTAAAAAAACAAAAACAAGGCTGAATTCGTAATGGAGTTAAGAATATTCGCTTCAGTTAACCAACCATGTGAAAAACAAACTTGTGTTTACTTTTTTCATCTGCACATGACTGGATAATGTGTGAAGAGTATCTACTCCTTTTAAGCCGGCCATAGACTGTGCAATTTTTGTTTCCTGCAACCATGTGTTGCAGTAAAAAAAATCACCAGATTCCCCCATTAACACAGTCAGTTTTGGTGGGGGAATCCCTCTCGTGGAGCTATTGTGTTTTTCCAAAGGGGGGAACCATCCCTGCCGGGAGAACACACAGTGACTATTGCTAGTGGCTATAGCCTCTGGCAATAATCATGTGAAAAATCTGACAGGCTGGTTGTACCCAAGTTGATCGAGGGATCAGCTTGGGTATGGTCAGCCTGCCTATACATGGTTCGAATCTCTGGCTGGTCCCTGCTGAACCAGCCAAGATTTAAAAGGTCTAGAGCTGGCTTTAGTAAATCGGCCCAAATATAGTACAACAATACACAGATATTAGTCCTGTTTAAAAGTCTCATAACTTTTGAGACCGGCTATGCAATGTAGTTGCAAATATTTATAAAAGATAGGTTCAAATCATTCGAACTGTGTATGGCCAGCCTAAGGGATTTATTTAGGCGCCATGTACAGTGCCTTGAAAAATTCATACCCCTTGAAAATCTCCACATTTCGTCAACCAAAAACGTAAATGTATTTTATTGGGAATTTGTGACACAAAGTGGCGCATAATTGAGAAGTGGAAGAAAAATGATGAATGGTTTTCAATAAATATCTAAAAAAAGTGTGGCATGCATTTTGTATTCATCCCTCTCTTCTGCGTGCGAGGCCGGGCAAGGAGAACAGATGACGTCCGTGATGGCTAGGGTGATGCGTTTCGAGGGAGAACCCTCTTCCTCAGAGCTCTTTTGGTCACAGTGATCATATGGTACCAGTGCCGAGCATGCCAGCCCGATACATCATGCAACGCTGTACCCAAACAAAATTGTTATAATTTTCTGAGACAGAACTTTCTGTTGGTGGTATTTAATCATTTAAAACAGGGTTTCTGTTTTATAACATTTTGTAAATTAGTAATTTTTTTTTACTTCACTGATGTGCAATGAGGCAGCAGTGATATGCAGCACTGATCGGCGGCACTGATGGGCACTAAAATGCAGCACTATTTAGCATCACTGCTGGGCACTGCCTGGCATCACTGCTGGGGATGCACTGATAATCAGGGCACTGTGCACATCTCCCCTGTGAGGAAATGCTGCTGTAAGTGTGAGGATGGGAATGGCGATAATTGTAATTTTCTTGCTTGCATGTGATCAGCTGTGATTGGACAGCTGATCACATTGGGTAAAGAGCCTCATCTTTACCAAGATTGTTGATGCGCCGTGTCCCAGGAACACGGCGCACCGCCGATCGCCATGCTGAGAGTGGGACGATGTCATTTGACGTTGTCCCAGAATGAGAGCGCCACCTTGCACCTGTCAATTGTCAATGCAGCAGGTGGGAGTGATTCAGACTTTGCCACTTTCCTCAGAGCCATGCAATTGCCGCAGCTGGTTGATTGTAAAATCGCTCCCTGCCAACAATTGTGTGTCGGATTTTCCGACCGTGTGTATAAAAGTCCAAAGTATAAAGACGCATGCTGAGAAGCAATGCTCACCATAACACAACATAAGCAGAAGTTGCCCAAAGGATGGGGCTGAAGAGCTGAAAAAAAACATTGTTTTTTGTTTGTTGGCCGATAATTCTTTGCCGTCTGTATGCAAGACAAGTTCACGGCCAACGCCCTTCGGACAAAAGTTTCACGCTTTGTCCGCAGAAAATCTGATTGTGTGTATGAGGCTTAAACCTGCAAGTCCAAGATAGAAACCAGAAAACTGGCTCTGTTAGCAGGCTTCAAGGACCAGAGTTGCTGTCATTTTGGCACAGACCAATAAACCTCTGCCAGGAGTCATAAAATTTAATTAAATGCTTTTAAATTGTTATATGAAATGTGAATGTGTACTTTCACTAGGCTTTACAAGAGTCCATAAACAATAAACCTTTGATAAATATTGACATATTTTGGCAGCTGTTTGAATGTACTAAACGTCCAGGAATTGTTTATATTATCTATAGAATAGCAGTCTTTTTTATCAGATGCAACAAAATATAACCCCACAACTGTTTTTCTTTATAGTTCAGTGAGTTGTAGGAAGGAATAAGAAAATAGGTTTACCAATATCTGAGTTTGATGTCATGGTCAAATGAACAGCAGACAATGTACAGCACTTTTTTGTGTTGAGCTCCTATCTGGAGTGCTGGTTGGTGCTTTGCTGCTTTGAGGGAACTTTTGTAAGCATCTGGTGCAGCAGAATCAACGATTCAAGATGCTGCGGACTCCGATGTAAGTAAATTCTTTGGTGAACCATTGGGAGTTATTTATGAAAGGCAAATCCACTTTGCACTACAAGTGCACTTGACAGTGCAGTCGCTGTAGATCCGAGGGGGACATGCAAGGAAAATAAAAAAAACATTTTAGCTTGCATATGATTTGGATGATAAAATCAGCAGAGCTTCCCCTCATTTCAGATCTACCTCTCAGATTTACAGCGACTGCACTTCCAAGTACACTGCTAGTGCACTTGTAGTGCAAAGTGGTTTTGCCTTTCGTAAATAACCCCCATTGTGTGCTCTATTAGAATAAAAGGCTTGGGTGCTGCCTTATGTGTTCATGCACGTTTAAATGCACTGTATATCCTTTCAACCAGCTGTGGCCCTTCCCCAAGTTTATTACATTTTCTAAAACATTGTGTAATGCAGGGTTAGGCAACCTCGGCCCTCCAGCTGTGGTGAAACTACAAGTCTCATGAGACATTGCAAGACAATCTCAGGCATGACTCCTAGAGGCAAAGGCATGATGGGATTTGTAGTTTCACCACAGCTGGAGGGCCAAGGTTGCCTATCCCTGGTGTAATGTATATCTGAATCGATGAACACAAAATAATGCAGACCTATGCTCTTGGGTGCTTTTAGTTTGATATTGTGTGTAGACCTATTTTTATAAAAGTTCACATAGGTGAGTACATCCTTTTCAGCCTTGGCTGTGTTTTTTTGTTTGTCTTGTTTATATCTAGCAAGTAAGATGAACAACAGCTTATAGTGCATCTGCCAGACATTTTTTCCTGGTATAAGTCCTGACTTTGCTAGGCTAGCCATACACGTATAGATTTCTATCATTCAGGCCATGATAAACAGTCCATGGAAACAGAGAGAAATCTCTAGTACTTTCATTCATACACACTAAAAAACACAGTTTTAATTTCCCCAGTAGGCTGTTGTAGAGAAGCGGCCATGACATTTGCCGCTGCTTGATTACATGAACAGTGACTGCATCTGGCCAATAAGAACACTTCTGGTGATGCTTGTGGTTATTAAGGGCACATGTTTTAGACAGGGTACAGACGGGTGTATAGGGCTCATCACCAAAGTCAAACCTCTAGCAACAATATGAAACCAAATTGGAGGGCTCACAATTTTTTTTTTTTTTAGAGGTGTAATAGATGACACATTGCAATACTTATTCTTAGGTGGAATTTAGGGTAAACTTTTTTAAAATGGCTGGCTGGTTGATTAAAAAAAAAAAAAAAAGAACTTTAGACATAAATCTGACTTTTGTAGTCGTCATACACTGAATTTTAACAAAAAACAAACAAACACAAAAGAGATAAAAATATAATTAATGGACAGCAATGTTTAACCACTTCAATACAGGGCATTTTCACCCCCTTCCTGCCCAGACCAATTTTTAGTTTTCATCGCTGTCGCACTTTGAATGACAATTACGACGTGGCTCCCAAACAAAATTGGCGTCTTTTTTCCCCCCCACAAATAGAGCTTTCTTTTGGTGGTATTTGATCACCTCTGCGGTTTTTATTTTTTGCACTTTAAACAAGAGCGACACTTTTGAAAAAAAAACACTATCGTCTTCCAAGTCAGCCCTTGAGAGATGGCGCTCCTCCTCACAATCAGGAAACGGATTGCCACTAATTTTCCTCCCTTGACAAACTGGTACAAAAGCAGTCTGACGCAGTTTATGCGAAGATTTTTGGATCCGTGAGGGATGATATGGCTAACACCTTTAAGGATCTCAAACAGTTCATTAAACCTCCAGCAATTCCTTCGGGAAATTACTCTCCCATGGCCTCTCCCAGATCGGAAGTCACATCAGGGTCGCATGAGTCAGTGAGGGAGCGAGCAGCGCAGCTAGCGTTATGGCCAGCGATGACTCGGAACAGGAAGAGGGGAGAGAAGAAAAGAGAAAGGGACCCAAATTATCCCTCGAAGATGTGGATGATTTGCTTGGGGCCATTTATGAAACTTTGGAAATTGAGCATGAAAAAGAGGAACCTTCCAAACATGACCTAATGTACCAAGGTCTGAGGAAGAATTCCAAGGTGTTCCCAGTTCATCAGGTGATGTCCGATTCCCGTGAAAAATGAATGGACAGATCCAGAGAATACAGAGAGATCTACTATGCTATGGACACCGCATGCTGTTCTCTATGGGGTGGTCGGATTGTAATGGACTGCTGAACCTGATCAGCAGTCATGAAAGCTGGTATGAAAGGGGCCTTTCTTGTTTTTGCTATTGTGTTTCGTTGTATCATTGTCAGCAAGCCTGAAGAAACCCTTCTATACTTTTTAGCGGTAGGGGGGAAAAAAAAATGCACTGCCAATGTGTCCAGGAGCAGCAGAGTTTTGGCAGAAAAAAAAAACACTTGAGGCTGCTAAATGTGCCTAAGCACTAGGCATGTTTAGCTCTTCAGCATTTATTCATTTCAATAGCTAGAATACATTTTTAAATGCTGGCCAATGAAATAAACACCAAACGACCAATCGCTGCTAAACTGGTTTAAAAAAAATGCAGCTTGGTTGCTTACAATAACTCAGTGTGCATGAGGCCCTAAATTCTAGAGATGATTATTATTATTAATATTGCAATATATATTGCTTTAATTGGCAGCTGTGTGTAATAATTGCTAACAGACCTCTTCTGAAAGTTCTTAAATTATATCGGTTATAAATGACATTACTTTCCAGATAACAGATTTGCATTAACGTTTTGAAGGGAATTTTAGTCTATCTGATCTGTATCTAATAAATAATTTGTGTTGTGCTGATTTCTGCAAGTTAGTATTGGATTCTTGTTGAGTTTGCCCATCCATAAGTCAATATTGGCACAGAATTTAGCTTATGTTTATAAACTGCCATTCGCTTGCCAGTAACTAGTAGCGTGCTTATTGCCATCGGCAGCCTTCCACTGTTTTATTGGATTTCAGTTCTTTAATATGAATAAATAAATGTAACCCTGCAAATGAGAAGGCAAACAATGGTATTAGAAGTGCAGTAACTGATAGTCAGAGTTCATTGTTAGCTTCTAATGATCTTCCTAAATATGACTGTTGTGAGTTAATACACACAATCACTCCGGGTATTATGCTATTGAACAAAGGCCAATGTATTTAATCGCCCACACAGTCTATTTTATTTGACTCAATACTATATGTCTAAGCTGTATAACTACACAAGAGTACACAAACAAAGCTGAACAAAGCAAGCAACAGGTCAAGTAAGTTCATCTGCTGGGTTTTCACTATTGATTGCTACTCCAGATATCACAGGCTGAGGAAAAGTGTCTGCTCTGTGGTTCCTAATAGTTTCTAATCAGGGATGGACTGGCCATAGGGACTACAGGGAGTTTCCCGGTGGGCCGATGGCTCAGTGGGCCGTTTTTTAAAAGAGAGATGCTGCTTGGAGGACTTTTTTTAACGCCCTGGCAGCGCCCCAGTGTGAAAGCACTCAGGCTTTCACACTGGGACTGCAGCAGAAGCATTTTTCAGTCGCTTTACAGGCGATATTTTTAGCCCAAAAGCGCCTAAAAAACGCCTCAGTGTAAAAAGGAGTCCTACACTCACCCCCTCTCTTTTACCCTCACTCTGTTTTTCTTACACTCACCCCCCTCTCTCACCCCCTTTCCCTCATTTTATTGAATTAAAGTGGGCCGGTCTGGATGAAGTCCAGGGCCAAATTGTTGTCCCAGTCCAGCCCTGTTTCTAATGCTTATCAAAGTAAACCTGTGGGTTTCCCTTGCAGGTAAAAGCAACAGGTTCACTTTAATACCTCCCTTCTGTAACTTCACTCTTTCCCTTGGCTCCCCCACCATTCCATTCAGTTATTGAGAATGAAGATACTCAACCCCTCTGTAATCTGATTCGTATTGTGCGTTCACTTTTTACAAAGTGACTGAAAATGTCAATGGTTACTTCAGTATACATTGGATAAAGTGACAAGTGCTTTTGCGCTAAAATGGATCCTAAATTAGTGAATCCACCAAAAATATAGTGCAGCAAAACCTAATTATGTTTACATGACATAAAACAGGAATATAAATAAATGGTGATTCTGCGCAACATATCACACTAATGGAATAGTGATATCACATAAGCAAGATAAATGTAAGAGCTGACAAATAATCAGCATATAGTATTAAATGCAAAGAGAATAGTGAGTCCAAATATAAATATATATATACTCAAATAGTGAATAGTGAGTCCAAATTATATAATACTCATAAGGCGAATGTGCAAAAATATATAAAGAATATTGTGCAAAAAAAAAAAAAAACGGAATGGAAGTTCAATCCCAATAGTAAACACAAATCAGCTGTCAGGGCAGATATTCTGAATGCACTGGATGAAGGTGAGCACCAGCTCTATGGTGTGAGTGCACGGCCGTGCGATAGAAGATAAACCAGATCCCTGGCTGAGCTCCCGGGACTCTTACCTCTCAGCCCTCCTAAATGGGCATTGATGTACAGGTCACTCGCAGCCTTCTATGGGTGGTCCCTGATATTTCCTCTCTTGATCTGATGGATCCTTCCTTAATTGGGACAGATGCTCCTCGAAACCAGATGGATGATGTGGGTTATAAGAGAGAGAGAGAGAGGGGACTCCCATAGTGAGGTAACGTTTGGTGCAGGTAAAATATGTTTATTGAGGAAAAACCTGCACTTACATTAAAAGAAAAGTAAAAGTGCAACGAGGAAACAAACAAGCGGCGTTTGAATCGCCAGCTTACGTCACTCCGGGTGTACGTCCTCCAATTCCTACGCGTTACGACACCACGTGTCTTCGTCTGGGGAATCAGATGCACCAAACGTTACCTCACTATGGGAGTCCCCTCTCTCTCTCTCTTATAACCCACATCATCCATCTGGTTTCGAGGAGCATCTGTCCCAATTAAGGAAGGATCCATCAGATCAAGAGAGGAAATATCAGGGACCACCCATAGAAGGCTGCGAGTGACCTGTACATCAATGCCCATTTAGGAGGGCTGAGAGGTAAGAGTCCCGGGAGCTCAGCCAGGGATCTGGTTTATCTTCTATCGCATGGCCGTGCACTCACACCATAGAGCTGGTGCTCACCTTCATCCAGTGCATTCAGAATATCTGCCCTGACAGCTGATTTGTGTTTACTATTGGGATTGAACTTCCATTCCGTTTTTTTTTTTTGCACAATATTCTTTATATATTTTTGCACATTCGCCTTATGAGTATTATATAATTTGAAATCACTATTCACTATTTGAGTATATATATATTTATATTTGGACTCACTATTCTCTTTGCATTTAATACTATATGCTGATTATTTGTCAGCTCTTACATTTATCTTGCTTATGTGATATCACTATTCCATTAGTGTGATATGTTGCGCAGAATCACCATTTATTTATACTTCAGTATACATGTATAACAAGGGAGAGCTGCCTCCAAGTGTCATGCTCACTTGTCCTCAATCCAATAAGATCTTGCTGACAGGAACGCAAAGCCACTTGTCAAATCCTCCAGCTGGGCCTACACGTGCTCTGCACTCTATGCATTCCTTAGGCACTTCCGAGTGCAAACTTGACCAGAAACATTTTGACAAGCCGCCGTTTCATCTAGTCAGTGATATCCCACAGAACAGATGAGTATAAGACTGGGAGGGGGGTTGGGCACACCATCTAACATAAGTATAGCCACAATAAAGAAGCAGTCACAACAGGGGTACTGAATTAAAATTCAGATCCAATCAAAAATTTTAGTTTTATTTGTATCTTTCTTGCAGCTGAGGTCCGAATTGCATATTTGTGCAATCCTTCACATCACAGCCAACCTGCCTCTTATATCCCAATCCCATTCTTACATCAGTGTCTTCAGTCTCCCGCTGCATATCGCAATCCACCCCTTTTTTACATCACAGCTCCCCCTACCCCCAGCCATGTCCTCGGCCCCCTTCACACTCATACCTTACACGGTACATACAGCTTAGAACGAGATGCAGGACAGCTCTGGATAGAGGGTGAGAGTAGGAGCTGCTGGAGTTTACTGTTCATATTAACAAGCTGGTGATTGGTTTCTGGGACCACTCTGTGTGCTAGAAACCAATCGCCTGCTGGTTAGCTTGGAAAGTTACCTCCGGCCGCTCCTACTCCCTCCCTCCTATCCTTGGTTTTCCTGCCTGTGAGAAGTACAGTGGTGGAGGCTGAAGGGAAAAAACCGCTGCTAAATGGCGATCCAGACAGCAGTCCACCATTTTGTGATACCTGAGTTACAATTTAAATATAAGTACACCTTTTTACGATTTCAACTTGGCACTCTTTGACTAAAGCTAATAGATTTAGGAAAGTTGTTTGAAACTTTTGCCATGTTTTGTAAATGTTTTATTGCTTGTTGAGCATACATTTTATTTTGAGGTCTCGTTCACACCAGTGATGGATTTATCTTTATTCACCACAACCTGTGGTGTAGTAGTGCATCACAAAATGCTGCGCTGAAAGGGCATCTCCTACTTTCTTTAGCATACACCATTGCAACGCAGTGGTGTGAACTGAAGGCTTAAACAAGGCAAACTGCCTTGTATAAGCATTATAGCAGCCCGATAAATATGGTTTGAATAGACTTTGAAAGTGTAGTTACAGTGCCTTGAAAAAGTATTTAGAGCCCTTGAAATTTCCCTTATTTTGTCATGTTGCAACCAAAAAAGTAAATGTTTTTTTGGGGGGGGATTTTATGTGATAGACCAACAAAAAAGTGGCATATACTAATTTTATAAAGGCTTTTCAAAATGTTGTACAAATATGTTAAAAGTGTGGGGTGCATTTGTATTCAGCCCCTTTGAGTCAATACTTTGTATAATCACATTTCACTGAAATTACAGCTGCAAGTCTTTTTGGGTTTCTCTCTACCAGTTTTACACAACTAGAGTGACATTTTTGCCCATTCTTCTTTCCATACAATCTGACAGAGCTTGAGCTATTTTGCGAAGCATCTGTGAACAGTAATTTTCAAGTCTTGCCACAGATTATATATATATATATATATATATATATATATATATATATATATATATATATATATATATATATATATATATATATATATATATATATATATATATATATATATATATATATATATATATATAGTTATAATAACATATTCATTCATATTCTAGGTATAAATGTGGCTGTTCATTGCAAATTATTTGTGCTGAGGTTGTGTTTATTATGGATACACACCAATCTAGCTTTTGTAGTTTTAGATTTCTTTATTCTGTGTTGAATAGAATAAACTTATTGCCCACATTATGTTTGTAGCTCCATCATGTCATAAACATGTCTTTTATAGAAGAGAGAAGATTTACATTGTTGCAAGTTCCTTAGTACTCCCCTAACTCTATTCAGAGAAAGGCGGATGCTACTTGGAGGATTATATCGGTCTCCCAGCAATGTTTGTTTGGTGTATGTTTTTCCATAATTGCCAAAAAGGTGCTTCAGGGGACGGCCTCTCTCTCATAAACTCCTTTCTGTTGCACCGGAGAGGGCATTGGGTTTATATGAACAGTGATTGTCATTGTGAGACAGGTAAAAACTTTTAAGTGAGGTGGAGTTCTTGATCCATCTATGGTGATATTTTTTTACAAGCATGCAACACCCTCCCTGTTTCGCTAATCCTTAAATGGAGAGACATTTCAAGAAACTATGCACCTGAAGGAAATATGAACATAGTAAACCCATATTGTTGGTTACCTAAGAATAATTATAGGCTTGGTTAATATTGGGCAGATTTATGAATGACGATGTGCCTTGACATCTTCACGTCTGAGACCAAAACAAATTCCTCAAGTACTTCACACGATTACCTTTAATTGTTGAAGTATCATGTTCTCTAACCTGAAAATCTGCTTTAGCCAGTTAATAAGAAAATAATCATTTTTTTTAAAGTTCTATTCATCCAATATTTAAGAAGGCGATATATACAAGGTACTGACGGAGCAGATGGGGGACGGTGTATTGGTGGTGGCATTTGATGGGCACAGTGGCTGCGTTTTTGATGTTTTCTTTTCCAAATTTTTTAGTTTGTTTGTGCCCCCCCAGAAAACATTTTAAGCACCAGCACTAAAGGACTGTGATCCATAGAAGGGTTAGTGATTGCTGTATGTTATAACATCATCCATATACTTCCAAGCCCCTGGTGTACATACGTCTTCAGGGTCTAGTCCTGGATCAAGTTCATATCATGCCCAGACTGTGGTGTGGTAAGACTGAGGGACTGCTCCTCTTCCTGATAGTAAGAGGAAGAAAATTGCATTTTGGAGCTGTTGGCCAGAAGCCTGAAATATATTTTGTTTGCTGTACCCTTGCAAAAGAACACTTTTGTGTTACTATTTTTAAGTACAAATGTGACTAAGGAAGTGAATAACACCTTCCTCGTTTACATTTCTTGCTCAAAGTTTGCCAAGAACCCTGTCACTTTTTCTTGCCATTTGATCCCGATTTCTCACATAAGATTGTCACTTCTACCATGCAACATGCGTTGTAGTCTGACACCTCTGTTGTAACATGATAGTTGCTCATAATATATTTATAAAAGCAAACTTCAGGTACGATTGCAGGTACAAGCTCGGCAGTCAGAGTGTAGGTACTATAGTTGGGAATCGCAGGTATCGGTTTAGAGCAACTTTTTCAACAGTGTTTTGTTTTTAAAATACAACTGTCCTTGCAAAGCTGGTTCCGACAGTGGATTTTCAGGCTTAAATATGTAATTGCAAGTCATTAACAGTGACTGATAGTTGCTGTAAGGCAGCGACATAGTCATCATGTAGAAAGACATTCAAATCCCATAGATACAAGCATGCAGCCATTGCTCTAGGCCTGTGTTTCTCAACCTTTTTTGTCTTGCGGCGCACCAAAAAGATCTAAAAATGTTCATGGCACACCGCTACATTGTAGTTCGTAAGTTTCTTGTTTATTTTGTAAAGCCATGAGATTTTCAAAGTATTTGGTTTATCCTACAGCTAGATGTTTTGTTTCCAAGTGTCTCTTTAATTTACTGGGAACAAGTGTCTTGTTCGACAAAACTGCGTTGCAAATCCGAAGCGATGAAACCATACTCAATGTAATCTTCTTTGTACTTTCGCTTGCATCCTTGCTTTTCATTTAAGTTTCTCTTTCAGAGTTCTAGACATGATTAAGTATTTCTCTATTGCTAAACAACGAATAAACGTTATTTTTAAGCATCAAGTTGGAATGGAACGGTCTCTTATTATTATTATTATTATTATTATTATTATTATTATTATCATTTTTATTACTCTTATTTTTTAAGCGATCGAGTTCTCACGAAATTTCCCACATGTCTCGCGTTACGAAAGGAACCAATGAATAACTGACAAAGATTGCGTTTTTATATACGTTACTTTTTAAACTTTTGTGACATTAATTTACCATTTAAATTTTTAGATATGTTCAGTGTTTCAAAACGCTAGCAATTTTAAATATTTTCAAAACTACCATCTGCAAATCCCACGCGGCACACAGTTTAAGAATCGCTGCTCTAGGCACAGATTTTGAGTTGGTTGTGTAAATGCATACACCCAAATTTATCAACTGGGCACTATGTAAGCTCGCTTCTTCTATGTATGTATTATGAAACCAAGGGGTGGTCCATTCTTTTTGTCAATAAAGCAATGACATCTAAAAAAATCGAATTTTTTCCTTTATTTTTTTTTTTTGTGGTAACATTTTTTTTTTTACCAGGCTCTTGGTAGCCTTGATGTATTATAAACTTTACCTAATTCTGACATTTTTGGTAGGAGTGAACGTCCAATATTGTTGCCATCTAGTGTTGAGCAGATGCTCTGTGTTTAACCACTTGGTTACTGGGCACATAAACCCCCTTCGTTCCCAGGCGAAATTTCAGCTTCCGGCACTGCATCGCTTTAACTGACAATTGCGCGGTCGTGCGACGTGGCTCCCAAACAAAATTGGCATCCTTCTTTCCCCACAAATAGAGCTTTCTTTTGGTGGTATTTGATCACCTCTGCGGTTTTTATTTTTTGCGCTATAAACAAAAAAAGAGCGACAATTTAAAAAAAATATATATTTTTTTTTTACTTGTTGCTATAATAAATATCCCAATTTTTTTTAAAAAAAACTCTTTTTTTTCTCAGTTAAGGCCGATACGTATTTTTGTAAAAAAAAAAAAAAAAATCGCAATAAGCGACTGGTTTGCGCAAAAGTTATAGCGCCTACAAAATGGGAACAGAATTATGATTTTTTTTATTATTTTTTTTTTTTACTAGTAATGGCGGCGATCTGCGATTTTTATTGGGACTGGGATATTGCGGCGGACGTATCGGACACCTTTGACACAAATTTGGCACCATTCACATTTATACAGCGATAGTGCTATAAAAATGCACTAATTACTGTATAAATGTGACTGGCAGGGAAGGGGTTAACTGTGTAGCCTGGGTGTGTTCTAACTGTGTGGGGGGAGGGGGATGACTGGGGGAGGTGACCGATGCTGTGTCTCTATGTACAAGAGACACAGATCAGTCTCCTCTCCTCTGACAGCACGTGGAGCTCTGTGTTTACACACAGAGCTCCACGTCCCTGCTGTCACCTGCCGTGTCACCGATGATAGCGTGTACCCGGCGGACATCGCGGCCGCCAGGTACACGCATCGGGTCTTCGGCGATGCGCCGGGACAGTTTTTACCCGCCGCGCGCCACCCAGTGGCGCGCGCGGGTAATGCACATAAAAGGCCGTGTTTAAACGGCCACTTGGCACTTGAGATCCGCGCTATAGACAAAATACGTCCGCAGCGCGGCTCTCAAGTGGTTAAAGTGCAAACAGTAAAGAAAAAATTGTCAATTCCTAATCTGTTTTGACCAATGTTTGTCATTTTGTCTTGCTGTATACAATTTGTATACAATTTGTAAGCAATCTTATTTTTTTTTGTTTTTAATTTTTTTGTTTTTTTGTGAATCTAAAGTTCCTGCCAGACAGCACTTTTCTACTGCAGGCTTCACATAAAATAGTATAGTATGTTGGTACTACTTCACGCCCAAACAAATTGTGGAATTTCAAAAGCAGATCAGACAAAGGTCAAATGCATGTTAATAACTCCTGAGTGATCTTAGAAGAATCTCACATGGTAGTCAAAAGCAAACTGCATGTGCCCATTGACACAAGTACAACAAAACTACTGCCCATCATTGAACTTGGCAGTACACATACTGTAGATGGATACACCTGTTCCATATTCTCTACATAAGAGAAGAAATGGTGTCTATTGACTGGAGGAACACTGCATGACCTGATACTTACATGACCTAATACTCAATCATCGGTTGCATGAGTCAGGCCATATTTGTCCAACCTGTTCCCACTTTATTACATTTTACTGCTAGCAATATTACTACTTTTTATTTTTATTTTCCTACCACGGACGTACGCCGGTCACTTTGGACTCTGGGAGGAAACTCGCACAAATCTACAACTCTGTGTAGATGGGGTCCCTGGTAGTAATTGAAATCTGTATCTTCTCCTGGCTTCGTAGACTGAGGGGAAAGTTATACTATTATCACTTTCTTGTAAAACATTCTGGTGTTATTTATGTGAGAGGATGGACAGGATATCGCCCCCCCCCCCTTTTTATTTATTTTTTATTTCCTTGTATTTTTGTGTGTAGAGTTCAGATATTGCAAACTGCTTACAAGAAAAGACAATGTACCGTGAGTGTATCTGTATGACTTGTGAGAAACAAACGATGGAGAGCATACAGGCCAGAGGGTTAAATAGAGGGAAGTTATGTAATACAGGTATGACCCTTGGCACAATGGAATCATTGACTGTCTGTGTGGGAGCAGACTCCCATATGTCTTCTCTAATGAATGCATTGACACTTAAACTCCATTGTGTCTGGAAGCCTTAAACACACTTCTCAAGTTGACAAGAAAATTATAATATAATATAATATAATTATAAATATTGCTCTGTTCTTTACTTCAGTTATGTGCAGGCAAAAGAGGAACAGTTGTACACATACATGTATACATACATACGGGAACTCTAGAACAACTTGTTAGGCAGCAAAGCTGATTTATTTATTATTTTTTTTCCCCCTTTAGCTCTTGCTAGCTGTTATTTGAGTCATCCATTCATTTATTTAAAACATTTTTTCGCTCTACACTTAATGGGTGATGAAAGTGAAAGTTCACTTGGTTTAGGGAAAAAATGTACTGATTAAGTGAATTGTCCCCACTGAGAGTGAAGTCGTTTAAAATCTAGATTGCATCCCTGGTATTGGAAAGAGGCTTTGGGGTCCTAGGACAGGTGTGCATTTTTTAAATGCATTAAAGGCAACCTATAAATAACAATATATTCACTGTTGTGTTCTAGGAACCCTCTGGTGCCCTAACATTCACTGAATCCCACTGCTGCTCACTTTGATCCCCTTGTACATCTTGGTATGGGGGAAGAGGTGCCATTCTTCATTCTCTTCCACAATGCTCAGTGCCTAATGAACAAATGACCAGTTGTTGGGCTCTACCAATGATAGAAACCAGTCAGCATGGATTCTAATAATGACCATCATGAGCATTAAAATTTTGATGAGGTACTTTGGTGCAAGTAGTACATACTGTATGCCATTGTCAGAAACAATCGAATGTAGTTGAAGACATTCTATAACAGAACATAGCATAGATAAGTAACACATGGCAGGACAAGATATGTGCATATCTATACATCGCGACAGCCGCAAAAAAGTATATACATACCAATGCTGTATCATCTGAAATATAGTTAAAAAGAATGAATGATGTAACTGCATCATGTGGAGGTTTCCCTAGGGGTGTATCACCCAAGAGAAAGTCGGAGAACCCCTGAGGCCCGAAATCCACAAAGGTTGCAGATGACCCAGACAGCGAGTGGTAGAAGCTTCAGAGATGGTAAAGGAGTTTTTTTGTCCTTCTATACAAAGTGGGTGTTGGTCACAATGATAACTCCTAGCTCTGGTGTTTGGTGAAGGCAATAAAAATCCCCTTCAATGATGTCATTGACTGAAATAATAACTCTCAGCCTTGGTATCCGTAACTGCAGTAATAACCCCCAACATTGGTGTCAGTCATTGTAGCACTAACCCCAGAACTGGTGTCAGTCACCACAGTGATAACCCTGACTTTGCTAGTCAATGGCAGTGTTATTTCAGATCGCCTATATTTTGATCAGTGGCAATGCTTTTCATTTATCCTTTCCCTGCATTGGTGGTCTATGGCAGTGCTGTTTAACCCGTGACCCTACATTGGTGGTGGTCATTGACCTCTTACTCACTATTTACTTACCACAGATCTCAAGGACCCTGTTGGGACCACAATAGACCCCTTTTAAGACAGTGTGACAGGTTGCTGCATTCCTGTTGCAATTTTTCGATAGTCGGGCCCACAGCTCTAGAGATGGAGCTAGCTTCGAATGTACCCGATTCTACAGATATCAGTTTGTATGTTTTTTTTACGTATTTATTGAATACCACTGAAGTGTGAAAAATAAAGCAGATTGTTCAGCCACTTTTTGACTATAAATAATATTTGATAACTGTGTTCCACCTATTTGCAATTCTGAATAACATAGTATCCATTATTTGATAACAGGTGATCACATCTTCTGCTTTAATATCTCTAGCTTTTAATTATCTTCCAGAGGTTTAATAGTTTTTAATTGTGCGTGTAGATACTTTTGATGGTTTTAGCTCTGCTGTAAAGAAACCAAATACGTTATGTATATATGTAAATTGCAATTAAAATTCAGGTTCTTTAACTTGTTGGTGTTTTCTCATCTCTTATGCTGAAATAAAAATACATTAAGTTTACTCCAATTTGTCACCTAGTAAAGCGCATCTCAGACTCCAAATTGTGCACCACTGAGTGTAACTGAGTGTGAATCTAATTATGGAAAGACCTATAGTTGGGCAGGTTCTTGTAAAAAATATATGGAAAAATCAGGCAATATTGTTAGCATAAGCACATTTAAAATGTGTGTGTGTGTGTATATATATATATATATATATATATATATAATTTTTTTTTTAATAAATGTGAAATAATTTTAAGCATCTTAAACAAAGGAAATTAAACCTGACCAGAATACTGTAGAAGTTCTTTCAATAATAAAAAAAATATATATGTATATATTCTTTGAAGTTTTTGGCATAATACAGTATACAAACAGGGCAAATCTCGCAAGTTTTAATCTGTATTTTAACCAACCTGTAGAGAGCAGATTATGTAAAGGCAGGAGATCAGTGTTGCCAACGGTCAGTAAATTTACTGACCGTTTTTAAAAATCGCGTATTTTTTATTTATTTTTTTACAACTGTCTGCAAATATCAGGAGCTGATAGTTTGTCATGATTGCTATTGTCAATATTGGGTTTATATTTTTAAATATCAGCTGTCTTTTTTGTTTTTAATGAGTTCTGTAAAACAAAATCAGGTTGTCAGTAAAAAATTTGCTCCGCCAGTAAATTTTACATGTTTTGTCAGTAAAAAATACTGCGGGAGGTTGGCAACACTGCAGGAGATATATGCAAAGATAGACATATGGATGTTCTTCCTGCTAACAACATTTTTAGCTTTATCTAGTAATCTGACATATTCATTATCTATCTATCTATCTATCTATCTATCTATCTATCTATCTATCTATCTATCTATCTATCTATCTATCTATCTATCTATCTATCTATCTACTTTGTTTTGAAAAACTCAAGTTAAGGGTGTGATAATACAAATTCCTGGTTGCTATTACGAGTTCTGTTAATGGCGTCACCCACTGTCTACAATGAATTCTTTAGAATGAAAAGGAAACAAGTAATTTTGATGTTCAGCTTTAACAACGTTACACCTTCATAATGGTTCTTTTGACGGGCATAAAAATTATTTATAAATAAACCGAGCTATTGGATCCACAAGAGATATATAAACAGGCAGTGAGGGATTCAACATCACCATAAATTGCCATGTCCGTTTTTTATTTGGAGTGGAATATTTATGCTAAAACAATGTATTTTGAAGTAATGTGCATATTTTTTCTCTTTTCATCATCAGGTGGTAACAGTCCATGCACAGCAGCAACAAGGAGGGATCCAGGCACGAAGAAAGCGGGTATGTATATTACAGTCCTGTGAATAAGTAACATATAGGGCTAGGCGTGACTGCAATGTTAACAACTATGACTGACAGACACACCCATATGGAATTGCTGTACAAATGCAAAGTGCAGGTTTACATCAGCAAACCTGCATTCTGTATTGTATAACGTGGTTATATCTGTGACCTAATCTTTGTGCTAATCCGGACAATCTCGGCTTCATCAGACAAACAAAAGATTTTTATAATTTTTTTTTAAAAAGAGAGTATTTCAAATATACATAAAATGGATGTATGCAGCGCTAGTGGCATAAAATTTAAAGGTAAGAGTCCATAGTGTTTAAAGTAAAGTCCTTGTTCATGAAAGGAAGCTGGAATCAGCCACGGTGTAAACAGACACAATCGGATGAGCATGAAATTATCCTCCACCGAACATCCACACACCGGGCCTCTTACCAAAGAAAACGGACCACTGAATTACAGGTGGTCAAAAAAGCATTAAATGTCCACAGCGCCACAAAACCACTTTAATTGGATCATAGATGGCTGGGTCTTGTAGTCTCACCGAATGGAAGATCATAGGTGCATACACTTAAAACGCAAGAAAGGCAACTCCTTAATGGTGTAGTGTTAAAACCAGGCAAAATGTATTTCTAAAAAACAGCCAGGTTACTCACATTTTGTCAGATAGATAAAAACAGGCATATCCAAATATACATACAGACAGTGGGGGGGGAGTATTTGATCTCCTGCTGATTTTGTACGTTTGCCCACTGACAAATGATCAGTCTATAATTTTAATGGTGGGTTTATTTTACCAGTGAGTTGGAACAACAACAATAAAATCCAGAAAAACGCATTTCTAAAAGTTATAAGTTGATTTGCTTTTTATTGAGTGAAATAAGTATTAAACCCCCTTCGCAAAACATGATTTAGTACTTGGTGGCAAAACCCTTGTTGGCAATTACAGACGTCAGACGTTTCTTGTAGTTGGCCAACAGGTTTGCACACATCTCAGGAGGGATTTTTGCCCCACTCCTCTTTGCAGATCCTTTCCAAGTCATTAAGGTTTTCGAGGCTGTTCACTCGAACCTTTAGCTCCCTCCACATATTTTCTATGGGATTAAGGTCTGGAGACTGGCTAGGCCACTCCAGGGCCCTAATGTGCTTATTTTTGAGCCGCTCTTTTGTTGCCTTGGCCATTTTGTTTTGGGTTATTGGAATGTTGGTATACCCATCCACGACCCATTTTCAATGCCCTGGAAGGAGGTTCCCACCCAAGATTTGACAGTGCATGGCTCCCTCCATTGTCCCTTTGATGTGATGACGTTGTCCTGTCCCCTTAGCAGAAAAACGCCCCCCCAAAGCACAATGTTTCCACCTCCATGTTTGATGGTGTTCTTGGGGTCATAAGCAGCATTCCTTCTCCTCCAAACACAAGTTGATTTAATGCCAAAGAGCTCGATTTTAGTCTCATCTGACCACAACACTTTCACCCAGTTCTCCTCTGAATCATTCAGATGTTTATTAGCAAACTTCAGACGAGCCTGTACATGTGCTTTCTTAAGCGGCGAGGGGGGGGGACTTGCGGGCGCTGCAGGATTTCAGTCCTTCATGGGTTACCAATTATTTTCTTGGTGAATATGGTCCCAGATGCTTTGAGATCATTGACAAGATTCTCCTGTGTAGTTCTGGGCTGATTCCTCGCCGTTCTCATGATCATTAAAACTCCACAAGGTGAGATCTTGCATGGAGCCCCAGACCAAGGGAGATTTGACAGAAATTTTGTGTTTCTTCCATTTGCGAATAATTGCACTAACTGTTGTCACCAAGCTGCTTGACCGATGGTCTTGTAGCCCATTCCAGCCTTGTGTAGTCTACAATCTTGTCCCTGACATTCTCGGACATCTCTTTTGTCTTTGCCAATGGCGGAGAGATTGGAATCTGATTGCTTATGTGAATGGGTGTCTTTTATACAGGTAACAAACTGAGATTAGGAGCACTCCCTTTAAGGCTACATTCACACCTGAGCGTAGCTTGTTTGGTCGTTTTTTCGGGCGTTTTGTCGCGCGTATTCATGCGTATTTGCGCGTTTGCATACAGCGTCGTCTGACGTTTTTGTACTTCACCGTTTTCTATTTTAGCCAATAGGATAAATTATCTTTTCATCACTTGTTGCTATGTTGGTAGATTTTATTTATTTTCTGCCTGGGTGAAATGTTCTATTGATTAAAGCGACAAAATGCCCGTAGGAAACGCTCGTTGTCGCGCTAGTCGCTTGAATCAAGCGCTTCCATTACTTTCTATGGGAAATACAAACGCTCAAACCGCCCGATTCGGGCGACAAAAAAGGGTCCGGAACTTGTTTGAGCTTCAGGCGTTCGACGTCTGGCGTTTTGGAGTTGAGATGTGAACCATCTCCATTGAGAAGAATGTATTTTTCCCCTCTAGCGTTTTGGAGCGTCGCGCTTCAGGCGACAAAACGCTCAGGTGTGAATGCAGCCTAAGAGAGTGCTCCTAATCTCAGCTCGTTACCTGTATAGAAGACACAGGGGAGCCAGAAATCTTGCTTATTGAAAGGGGATCAAATACTTATTTCACTCATTAAAACGCAATTACTTTTTTTTTTTTTAAATGCTTTTTTCTGGATATTTTTTTTGTTATTCTGTCTCTCACCGTTAAAATAAACCTACCATTAAAATTATAAACTGATCGTTTCTTTGTCAGTGGACAAACAAACAAAATCAGTACGGGATCAAATACTTATTTCCCTCACTGGTAGATGCAAGTACACACTGCACAATAAGAAGCCATAAAGGCTGTACAGTAACACATTGTGAAAATGGGCTGTAGTTACAATAACAATAGATAAGATGGCTGTGTGTTATAATAACCCTGTCACTCATAGGAGCATCATTTGTGAATCGGTATGCATACTGATAGCAGTTGAGCAGGCATGATTGCACAAGCAGCAACACCACTAGAGCCAACCTTATCAAGAGAGCAGTAGATTGGATGGCAACATCTAACCCAGAGATATCATTTTGGCAGCATGATTAGCCACCATGAGGTCACCAGCATCTACACAAATTACAGTGTCCCCAACCTTGCAATCTCATGCTAATTCAACCAGGACTGAATGGAAAAACTTTGCTAAGAGAAAAATATAAAAACTACTGTTCTTATACTGAAATATCAAGCTGCCTCTGTTTAGGGTCATTGCCTTGGAATGCAATGAAGTCAAATATATGCAGATAAAGAGTCCTGACTTTCTTTAATGCCAGCCTGGTCTAAATTGGCAAAATCAGAAATTGGTGAGAAAACAAGCATTTCTCAGAAGGTGTGCAGAAAAAGCAGGTCACGATTTATTTATTTTTCTCTGCAAAGGTTTTCTTCATGTAAATTGGCACCTAAGTACTGCTTGAACCAGACGTTTTATAAAGGAAAGTCCTGAGGTTGCATGACATTAAGAATGTGTACACACAAAACACTGGTAAAACTGACAGCGTTGTTAAGCAGGTCTTGATGTGTTGACAGACGTTGAAACATTTGTCCGATTCGAAGTTCTGTTTTTTGAATAATAACTTGTCTGACGATTCACAGGTAACTTTGAAAATCCTGGTTTGGGAGTATGTATAAGTGCGCCTCCTAGTGTTCATTTTGCTTTATGACATGTTCTGAGTTTCTCATTCTATCAGGAATGTCTTATTATTATTATTTATTATTATTATTATTATTATTATTATTATTATTATTATTATTTTTTTTTTTAGGTACTTGTATAGCGCCGTCAATTTACGCAGTGCTTTACATATACAATGTACATTCACATCAGTCCCTAACCTCAAGGCGCTTACAATCTAAGGTCCCTAACTCCCATTCATATACTAGAGCCAATTAACCTACCAGCAGGGATGGACTGGCCATTGGGACTACAGGGAGTTTCCCGGTGGGCCGATGGCTCAGTGGGCCGGCTTCAGTGACAGTGGACCGCCCCCCCCTCTGCTCCTCTGTCTCTCCCTTCCCGCAGCGCTCACCTCCTCTCCCTCCCCGCAGCGCTCACCTTGGGGGAACAAAGAAGCAGGGGGGGACCAGAGGAGCAGGGGGACGACAGAGGAGCATGGGGGAGGGGACAGACAGCTGACTCAACAGCTATGGCCTGGGAGTTACTCACTTCTGTCTAATCTTGTCCCATAAGGGGGGGCACTGAACTGATTCCTTGTTCCGGGTGAAATAATGTCTAGCTTCCCCACTGGTACTGCCTATAAGAGTACCAGTACCAGCCGTTCTACTCTAATAAAGTAGTGGCTACTGGCTAGTGAAGGGGGAGAGGGGGCTTGGGTGGCTGGGGGATGTGGGAGTTGTCCGGCCGCTGTGGGAGAGACCTGTCAAAGTGGGCCAGTCTGGATGAAGTCCAGGGCCAAATTTTTGTCCCAGTCCAGCCCTGCCTACCAGCATGTCTTTGGAGTGTGGGAAGAAACCGGAGTACCCAGGGGAAACCCATCCAGGCACAGGGAGAATATGCAAACTCCAGTCATATGTAAAGGAATGAAATCCTGAATTTGAGCTTCATACCTTTTTTTTAAACTATATCTATCGTCAAAATGTAATGTTTTTTTTTTTTGTTTTTTTTTTCAATGTTTACAACCACTAACATTCCTAGACCATTACGGTCTAGGAATGTTAGTCAAAGCTCCTATCACTAAATAAAATGGTTGGCTTACATTCCTAATTACACCTTGCTTTTTCTTTTGGCTTTGCTTCAAAAATTATACCCCATGTAGCTTTAGTGGTGCTTCAAAGTGTCTTCAAAGCCTCCAAAGAAGTCTATGGCAAAGCTTGATTAAATCATCACCGAAGCCCCACAGATCTTCACTGAAGCACCAAGCAAAAGCAAGGTGTAAACAGGACTGTAAGCTAACCATTTTATTTTTTCACACCGTGTTACTTTTTGGTGGTTTCCTTTTCATCTTTTTATGCTTTGATATTTTTTATTAGATATTGCTAAGTGAAATATTAGGGGTCATGCATGTGGATGTAAAAAGCGCTGTGTTCTAATAAGTAAAAGTGTATAATGCAGCAGTATTGTATGTCTTAGGCTAGAATAATAGTGATTTCTAGATGTCTCATGCAACATTTCTCCAGTCTATGACCACTAGTCTCCTATAACTTGTGCCCAGTCTCTAAAAGCTCCTATAACAGTTTTTTTTTTTGGTCTTTGACCATCTCTTGTAGCATTCCTATTGTCTTTTACCATCTCCTGTATGTGTCTGCTTTATGAAGCATTACATTATTTTGCGGGGGCCTTTTATGATGTGAGAGGCTGCACTCGAGACCCCATAGACCAGTGGTTCTCAGTTCCTGTCCTCTGGACCCACTAACAGGCCAGGTTGGCAAGATCACTGAAATACATCACAGGTGATATAATTGCTGCTCAGTGATTGCAGTATTCTAGTTTGCATCTCACCAAGGTAATACTTAAAATCTGGCCTGTTAGAGGGTCCTGAGGAATGGGTTGATGACTACTGCTCTAGACCAGGAAAGTTGACCATCACTGCACTAAATAATGTTGATGAAATAAAGCATAACCCTAATGAGTAATGTGTACAGGCACTCATATAAGTGAAAGGGTATACGCAGCCATACTTGTGTAAATGCCGATGGCTTCTGAATCTGCATTTACCTGAGCATGCACATACAATATATTTTCACACATGCACCACCGCTTACTTTTGGGCAAAATGCACTGTAAATGCTGATGCAGAAGCCATTGGTGAACACATGAATGCAACTGCATACAGCTATTCACTTGTATAGGCAGCTTTACCTGCAGTTCCTCAGGGGCGGGACAGAGCCAGGAATTTCATGCTAGAGGACTTTGAAGCCTAGGTGTGTGTGCATGAGTTCTAAGAAGGTTGAGAACATTTTATTTCTTGTATCAACGGATGCTTGCCATTTTATAATTCATCAGATAGCTCATGGAAACCTCACTGATAATTTACATTTCTTTTGCCTACTCAAATAGCATGTGGATTCAGCAGGAAGCTCCGTTCTACTGCGTCGTTCCAAGAGAAGATGGGTCCTCACTACGTTAGTCTTGGAGGAAAATGAGCCTGGACCCTTCCCAAAGAAAGCTGGAGATGTAAGGAAAATACTGCTATTGGCCTTTTTTATGATGTAGACAAACTTTTAGCTGTATATGTTAAAGAAGAACTCTTAACAAGCAGAATCATTATTTTGCTAAAAATACATCGACAATATCATAAATATAAATAGCATTCTACCTCTTGATAGGGGAGCCGCTGTAAGCATTCTGATAGCTGTCACTGGTTTATACTGTGTGTCCATATCCAGCTATATCATAGACAACGTGCATAGAGTCCATTATGCAACATGTCCAGTATAGTTACATTAACATGTTTCTTTTACTAGTTTGTAAATATACCGTATTTATCGGCGTAAAACACGCACAGGCGTATAACACGCACCCTAACTTTAAGAGGGAAGTTTCAGAAAAAAAAAATACACAGCCCCCTGCGTATAACAGGCAGGCACAGTTTACCCCCTATTTTCAGGGTAAAAAAGTGAATGTTATACGCCAATAAATACAGTAAGTAATTTGTAATGGTGTGTGTGTGTATGTATATGTATGTATGTATGTATGTGTGTATGTGTATATGTGTATATATCCAAGAAGTTACCACCTTACAAGAATTCTGTCAGGAACAACACATTTTTTATTTGCAGTATTCAGATAACAAAGCACTTCTGTTGGGATATTTAACACACTAAAAGGTAGCAAATAGACCTTCAATCTTTGGGTTTACCTAATCTGTATGTGAGATTTTGGAGAAATTTCTTGTAAAGAAAGAGGGTGATGGAACCAGAATCCTCATCCAACATTTTTGGCTATGTTTTTATGTGCTGCGCTCACAACCGTGCATTTTTTTTTTCTAGCTCTTCAATGACAGAGCAGAAAACCACTCCCTCAAGTATCTGATCAGTGGTCCTGGAGTGGATGAAGCCCCAGAGATTGGCTTGTTCCATATCAACGATCTCAGTGGGGAGGTGTTTGTGAACCGAGCTATCGACAGAGAGAAGACACCCCTGTTTGTTGTGAGTATGATTACCACAAGGCATATATCTCAAAATAAACTTGCTCTTGAGCAATATAAATATACTTATAAAAAAACTCTAAATATTAAAACATGTTAAGTAGGATTGCTGCCAGGCATCTGGCAGTAACATGCTCAGATTTCATCAAACTGTAATACTTGTGATTTCTGTATAAATTTGTAAAAAAATTTTTATATAGATTGTCTGGCATTATCAATTATTGAGTGTATGACCTAGCTTTAACTTCCAAACCTTAACACTTGACCATTAAAATTAAATCAATGACTAATGTTATCATATTGTAATGCAGCTCATTGATCTTGCTTCAAATGTGACAAGTTTAGATTCAGAAAATACAATGAGGCAATCATCATCTGTCATCATTCTGCTTGTTCAACATTTATAAATGTTTGTGGCCATATGTTAAGCGAGTCTATTTCCCGTGTTAATTCTCCTCATTGTTTTCTATACAGGTGCGTTTTGATGCTACTGATAGATTAACTGGGGAAACTTTGGACAAATCTCTAATTTTTAATGTGGAAGTGAGGGATAAAAATGACAATGCTCCCAGATTTTCTCAGACTGTGTATAATTTCACACTGAAAGAGACCACCAACCTTGGTGAGTATGACAAATATTACTATAAAAAAATACTTTGCTGACTCTTTTTTTAGACCTAAAATTTTTGCAAAGACCACCCAAACATTTTAGAACAATTTTAGCAACATTTTATAAATTTATCCTTAAACAGACGTAGGATTTCCTTTTGATTCTGGCTTTGCTACCTAGTGAGTTCTTGTGTTGGGACGAGTGTGCTGGATAGGTGTTTGGAGTTGTAACACTTCATTGGTTGAATGATTTTTTTTCCCCCAAGTCAGTGACTCCCTAGAGTTAGGATGCCAATGAAAGCACTGGAGCCTGCATATTGGTAGCTCATTGCAGCCTCAGTTTAATCATTCAGAATCTCTTTCATCGCTTTGGTGGCAGATGGAGACCAGGTTTAACTTCAAAGGTGAAGATATCTATACCAAATTGGTCCTTGTTGTGTAATTCAGCTTACCTTTTTAAATACATTAAATCTACATTACTGAACTGGTTTAAGATGGAATTGCCTTTTAATTTCAGATAGTCCATTATTCCAAGTCACAGCAACAGACGATGACTTAGAAGACAGCGCGAATTCTGCTTTTACTTATTTCTTAATCAAACAGATACCAGAACTTCCAAATGTCAAATTAACTGTTGATCCTCAAAATGGTCTGATTCGTGGGCAAGGATGCTTGAGTTATGAGGTGGGTTATTCACAGCACTTCTTCTTCTTACTAATATTATTACCAATAATATTAGTTCTGCATGACCTGGGAAAGTCACAAAATAGCCACACAAGAATTGACATGAACAAAAAGTAGAAGGCTCTCTATTTCTATCTGGAAATATAAGTCCTCTCTGACCATTCAACTTCTGAGTGTGGTGAAAGCCTGCATTCCACTACGGTGGACGGACACGCACCCACTGACCAAATCCATGTGATTTGCTAAACTAAATGAATTCGGGAACATGGAGGACTTAACAGCAACCCTGCATAACACGGAAGAAGCCTTTCGGTCAACATGAAAACCTTGGCAATATTTCATATATACCGAGTGAAGGGTGGTGCCTGACCCCCTCCTCGAGCAAATGATCTTCCTTTTTCTCTTTTGCTTTATCCTGCTGCCCCTTAAATTATGGCTGACGGCTTATCCAGCCCAGTTGCCTCCTGTGGATATTTTATGTTTGACCCGGTCCGCTACACCATGTTGTATTTTGGTATAGTTTCTGATATCTGGGAATCAAGTGCACTCTGGTGTTTGTGCCCTACATTCTAGTGTTGATACTTACCTGGTTTCTGGGGTAATTCTTGTTATTTACTTTTTTGAACGGTTTTGCTGTTTTACATATCGCAAACCTTTGATATGCCAAACCACTTTATATACCGCTTTTCTTTTTGTCTTGATTCTTGTATGATCTGTTGCTATGTGCGATCTTCATCTATATCATTTAAGTGCTTTTGCATGTGTGGCGTCCTCCAAACAAAATGTTCAGTGCAAAACAAATAAAGTATAGTCCTTCAAATAAGTCATTCAACTTTTAAAACCATATAGTGTAGTTCATTTAGTGGTTCTAAACAATGTGATCCAGAGGACAGGTGCTAGTGCATGCATTAAGTGACTCCACAGCAATAGGATCCATATAAAAAGAGTTGGTGATTCAGTGATTTCCAACCATCTTCCAAACTATGCGCTCTCACCTTGACTTATGACCTCTCTTGCTAGGTCAAATCATGCAGTCCCCTATACTCGGATGAACAATCTTGGACTCCTCTGTCTTCTTCCACCTCTTTTTCTCTCTCGCTCTCGGAGGTCTGACCTTCTGTTGACAATCGTGTGTATTGCTCATTAAATTTACGCTTTCTTTTCCTTATAGTGGCTCATGCAAGAATAGGTATCCTCATAAGTCTGTATTACAATAAAATATTTTTCATTAAAACGTAGTAACTTGCATTACAGTAAAAGACTTTAAACTCCTGCGTCACTTCCGGTTTTGGCAGCGTAACCTGGCTCCACACCGCGCGCATCGTCACGATCACATGACTTCCTCAGCAACATTTGCGCTTTTTATTTACTTCACTTTGTTGGAACACAATTCGATTTGGATATGGCCCCCCACTATTGGACCAGTTGTTTTTAAGTAGCACAGGATAACACATTTGTTTTAATCTTCATCTATGTCATCCACTTTTATGTACGGTATCCTATTTCTTTTTTTTTTTTTTTTTGCATTGTGGTATTTTGGCTATCATTCTTGTGAGCTTCTGTAAAATGTGTAGGAGCTGAATAATTGAGGGGCGACTCCAGATACCCAAGGCCAGATAAAAGTCCAAAGGAGAACGAAGATTTGCAGTCCAAGGACCTAGACTGTGGAACGCTCTACCAACCAGCAAGCGAACGAAAGTGAATCACCAGGCCTTCAGGAAAAAACTCAAAACCCATCTATTCTGAAGGCTAAATAGAGTAGGGAATAGATACCAAGCACCCCGAGGCGATTCAGTTTGCATGTGTTGCGCTATATACGTTTTTCACTCACTCATCGTGTGTATGGGGCATTATGCGTGAGCACGGCAGTCTGTCATTCCAGGGCAGCTGGAGTTTGCAACCAATAGGCAGGTGATCTGACGATATGGTTCCTCCTATCGATATGGTTCCCGTCTTGACTGCGCAGGCGCAATCCTTGCCAACGGAAATCACTGAACCTCCAGGGCGACATGGAATTTGCGGTAAGTGGCCAGTCGGCCTCACGTCCTCGCTTCGCTCGGACGGCTCGCTGAGTTCGCTTGGCCTTCTGGCTCTTTTTTAACATCCTCCAATCCACGGGGATGTTAAGGAATGAGCCTGGATGCCGCCCCAGGGTTCGGAGATTTCTGTGGGCTTCGCCTGCGCTGTCAGGCTGGGAACCAGATCAACACCGGCAAGTGTTTGTTATTGCAGAAGAGATCTAGCATGTGTCTCCTGCAAAAAAGAGCTGCCTGCTCACAATTGATTAGTCAAATTTATTTCCACTTTAGAATGTAAGATGATGAAACTCTCTAAGGAGTGTCAACAAATTAAAACAGCGCTATCAAATAACTGTGCATATTTGACTATATAAAATACATTACTACAACCCATATGTAATGATATACAGTGATAATAAACAAAATATATCCAGTTTAAGAAATAAACACTAAACTGTGACTGTAATAATAAACACCCGTGATTGACTTAAACGTGAAGTGAACGCACTGAAAGTGCAAGAGACAGTCTTTAAAAATAATTTAGAACGTGACCAAACAAAGCAAAGTTCATGTGTATAAGGATCCTGCGATCTTCAAATTTTTCCAAAAACTTCCACCACACCCGACAGTGCTCAGTGATTCCTCCCCCATCAAATGGACACTCACCGGATAGGTATGCCTCACACTCTCGTGTTTTGGCACAAAAAACCTTATCAGATGTAGTTGTTCCCGTCAATAAAGATGTAATCCAAATATGACATCCAATCAGTTCCACATATATGTCAGAGAGAGACAAAAGAAGTGCAAATAGTGTGATACCATCAAAGGTTTAATAGCACACCAAAATAAAACTTCAAACAGTGCACTCACAAACAAAATCTTGTAAAACAGCAGAATATCACATCAAGAAACTCCTTCAAACGTCAAAATGGTGAGAAGCGGTCACGGCGGACCCCCGATCAGCGAGAAAAAGTGAAACCAATTCTCCTACTCACGGTGCCATGGACTTCTGTCAGATGCAGCTGCACATCCACTTAAATAAAAAACTTCAAACGCACTCTGCATCCAAAAACGCAGCACTCACTAGTAAAATTAAACTGTATGGCAATACCCCGACATGTTTCGTTATAAAAACTTATTCATGGGACTAACCACACAGTCATAAATGGTTACCTTATATCTGATGTAGTCAGATCAATCGGCCTATCAGTCCTGGGCGTTTTCCCACTTCCTCCATAACTGTGGGCAGAAGTAAACGATATTCCCAAACTGCTGTGGGCTGACAGCATCATCCACCACCACTGGCTGGTGTATAAATCAATCAGCCAGTGCGATAGGCGTGGCGCCAGTCCCCAGATTCCAATAAGTGAGAGAGGATGTTAATCACATCCCCCAACAGCAGCAGTCTGAGCCAATCACGTGCTGCACAGCGCATCCCGCTCCGCCTACAACGATGGGCGGGCATAGAGCGCTTATGCAGCCAAAGCTAGGAGGAAGTCAGCGCCTCCTCCATTGGCTGGCTGTCTTACCCAGCAGCCACAGCGGTAAGCCGACCTGATAGGTCGAGCAGACGCTGCTCATGATAGGCTCGCCGCGGGGAATGGCTTCTAACAACACAACAGGGGCAAATCAGCTGTTGTATAGGCAGACGTGGGCGGCGGAAATGAGAGGAAAAAAAAAAAGAAGGCCGATTTCCGGGTGTCCCCGTGACCACGAATCACATCTACAGCACAATCATTACACTGTGTTTATATTGAATAGCCATACAACAGTTCCTAATTAAGTCATCAGCTGATATATATCAATCATGCGCTGGAGTATATCAACAAATACATATAAAAACATTTGTCACTGGATGAAGGCAATAGTCAGTTAAAATAAATTAATAACATTTTGCATTAGTACATATTAGTATCAAACGCTAATTGCAAATTCATATAAATGATTAAATATATATAATTAAAATATATCTAAAATATGTAAGAAATGCATTAAAAATGAAACTCAATAAAATCAATCTAAAACTGGAACTAAATACAAGTGGTGAATTAGTG
The DNA here is from genome assembly GCF_905171775.1 of Rana temporaria. Lineage (NCBI taxonomy): Eukaryota > Metazoa > Chordata > Amphibia > Anura > Ranidae > Rana > Rana temporaria. The sequence continues at coordinate 22,226,800 of NC_053500.1, read as the reverse complement.
ATCGCTCAGCTGATCGCAAATGGTCACCGATAACACCACCACTGGAGAAGGGATTAATTAATAGCAAAATATCAGATAAATGAATAAAAGAGTACATATACTGAAAAGATGCCAAAAAGGGTAATACTAAACCCACGGAGGGAAAGGTGTGGGTATGATAAATGTCTAAGAATTATTGATGAAGCAATTCAAGTCTACCTCTATATTCAACCCCCGCGGAAAAAGACATTTTAGCAAGAATATCCAGTGAGTTTCGCGCTGTGAAAGGTCACGGACTCTGTGTGACCCCCTCCAAGATGGGTAAACCACATCTATGCCACAAAATTGAGCAAGCGTGGGGTCCTGGTTATGTACCTTTTTAAAATGCATGGAAACGCTATGTTCCTCAAAGCCTTTTTTAATATTTGCTAGGTGTTCTGATATGCGGATTCTTAGAAGTCTTTTAGTCCTCCCAACATATAATAACCCGCATGGGCACCATAGCAGATATACAACATATGACGAGTTGCATGTACTGAATTCTTTAATGTCAAACATTGTGCCATCGGAGCTGGTAACTTTGTTAATTCCTTTGTTGTGTTCTTTCACCGTGCGGCAGCAAATACACCTTCTGCAAGGAAAGAATCCTTTCAGATCTATTTTCAATTGGCGATCAGGTGGATCCAATATTTTGCGGACCACTCTATCGCCAAAATTGGGCGCACGTCTATATATAAAACGTGGCTGCTGAGGAGTCACTCCACCCAGATGTCTATCTCTGCTGAGGATGTGCCAGTGTTTCTTATATATGGTTTCAATTTCCTTATATTGGATGTGGAAGCCCGTCAGGAAGCTCCACTGGTGTTCATTTGTGGATGGTTCTTCTATTTTCTTCTTAAAACAATCTTCTCTCGGCTTCTCTGCGATCTCTTGAATCATTGACACCAGGTTGATCTCATCATATCCCTTTTGGGCAAATCTCTTCTTCAGTACATTCGCCTGCTCAAAATAATCTGAGTCATCAGTGCAGTTTCGGCGCACTCGGAGAAATTGCCCTTTAGGGATATTCTTTATCCAAGCAGGGTGGTGTCCACTTCTGATCGATAGATAACTGTTTCGATCAGTGCTTTTAAAGTACACCTTTGTTTTCAACCTGTCATTACATCTTTCTATAGTTACATCCAAGAAGTTAACTGAACACGCACTGATCACATATTCCAGTTTAATGTTGTTCACATTGTTGTTCAATACTTCAAGGAAAACTTTGAGATCTGTTTCCGATCCCTGCCAGATCAAAAAGATGTCGTCAATGTATCTCCGATAGAAGATAAGTTGAGATCTTTGATCTCTGAAGATACTTTTGTCCTCCCACTCCGCCATAAACAGGTTGGCGAGGCTAGGGGCATATTTAGCTCCCATAGCCACGCCAACCTGTTGTGAAAAAAAGAAACCATCGAACCAAAAATAATTATGCGACATACAGAAATCGAGGGCTTGACCCAAAAACCTTTTTTGTGTAAACGGGATTTCCTCCCTCTTACTCAATGCCCAATTGAGTGCCAGAGCAGCGTCCTCATGCTGTATTATAGTATATAGTGAGGCGACATCCGCCGTCACAAGGAAGGTTTCAGTACCTGGATTTATTCTTATATCCTCCAGGGATATGAGCAGATCAGCTGTATCCTTTAAGTATGCTTTGGTTTCCCGCACACTTGGCTGGAGGAATTTGTCCAAGTATTCACCCAACCTTGCCGTGACGGACCCAATGCCGTTCACTATTGGACGGGCCGGTGGCATGGTTGCATGTTTGTGTATCTTCGGTAAGGTGTAGATAACCGGAACTCTACACACAGAAGGAGCCAAATATGCTTTCTCTTTAATATTCAGGGCATTGATCTGGAAACCCCATTGTATTAAGGAATCCAGTTGTGTTTTGTATGCTTCTGTAGGGTCAGAATTCAACCTCTTATAGGTGGTTCGATCTTCCAACAGTGTGGACAATTGCTGATGATAATAGTCTTTGTCCATCACTACTACTCCGCCCCCCTTATCAGCAGGGCGGATAATGATGTTCTTTTTGTCTTCCAGTAGCTTGATACCTTCCCTGATGTACTCAGGATTGATATCTTTTTTCTGTGGCAGATCTTCTATATCTTTTAGCACAAGCTGTTTAAAGACTTCAATGTAGTGATTGTTGGAATTTTGGGGGTTGAAGAGCGATTTATTCTTCAACCCACTGTCTATGTTCCTATTGGCTGTAGTGCTCCTCATTGATGCTTCGACTGGGTGGCTCAGAAAATATTTTTTCAAATTTAATGTTCTGATAAATTTGTGGGTATCAATATAGATGTTAAACTTATTCATGGCCTTTCTAGGGGCACATTTTAGGCCTGTATCTAATACGTTGAGTTCTTTTGCACTCAAAGTAACCCGACTTAAATTGTAGATACCAGCTCCTATGTTCTCCTTGCTCTTTTTTTCGGATTGCTTGCGTCTTCCAGCCCTGCACCCCCTTCTTCTCTTTGCAGGTATTCCCCAGCTCTGTTCATCAGATAAGGTGGACCAGTCTTCTCCCCCCCTCTGTTCATTGATTGTAAATTCCTCTTCGGAGTCCCCCCTCTTCCCCCCCTCCCTCTCTGTCCTAAAAAAGAAGCAGACTGGGGTTGGTGATGATATTGATCAGATGGAGGGTATTGATACCATTGATGGTAATCCTGCTGGGGATAGTAGTGGGATTGATCTGGAACACCATAATGTTGTTGTGGCCGAGGGGACTGGTAATAGCCACTATACTGACCATTCTCCCTATTATGGCGTGGTGGTCCGGGTGATTCATAATATGATTCGGGATGCCCACCCTTAGCACCTTGCGGTAAGTTATTACGAGGGTGGTTTCCTCCCGTATGGTCAGCTTTTTTCAAAGGACCCTTAGGTTTTCCTGAATCCTTCTTTAGAGCAGCAACACTCGTTTTAGACTGCTGTTGTTCTCTTGTGTCATTCACTGGATCTCCTTCAGAGCCTGTATTACTCTGCCATGCGTAGATTTTGCTGTTTTTAAAATCCTCAGAATCTCGGTTGTACTTTTTTACTTTCCTTTTCTGAGTGTCCCTATCTACCTTCTCCAGTTTCTTTTTCATACTATTGTTGAACTCTTTGATCATTTCTGATTCCTTGATTGGCTCTAATTGTTTTTGTATGATTTTAATTTTTTCATTAATTAGACTTAGTTTAATTTGTTTCCTCTTCAGAACCAGAACCTGTAGTTCTTTCCCAACTTTATTAAAAAAATTAAGCCATTCATCCATATACTTTACATCAGTAAGACCGTCTTGAGGGGTGACTTCCCACCTCAGACTCCTAAAAATTAGACCCTCTTTGTTGTAGTGTTCGAATGTGAAGACATCCCACCAGGCCTTTACCTGTTTCTCTAACAGGTTATCTAATGCCTTCAGGATGCTGGGATAATCTTCCTCACAGTCTGTCATTTCTTGACTGGAGGAAAAAATAGAGTCAGCACTTATTTGTCTGTTGGACAAAAAGTCGATAGCGTCCATGGCTGCACACGGTTAAAAAATAAAGATGATAGTAACAATGGGTGATCTATAGAATGCGCCCTAAAAAGTCGCCCACCGTTGCGCCTATGGAGGAGTGGATGATGCCTAGCTGCTGTTTAGAAGATAATAAGTGAACAAAAAGAATGTAAGATGATGAAACTCTCTAAGGAGTGTCAACAAATTAAAACAGCGCTATCAAATAACTGTGCATATTTGACTATATAAAATACATTACTACAACCCATATGTAATGATATACAGTGATAATAAACAAAATATATCCAGTTTAAGAAATAAACACTAAACTGTGACTGTAATAATAAACACCCGTGATTGACTTAAACGTGAAGTGAACGCACTGAAAGTGCAAGAGACAGTCTTTAAAAATAATTTAGAACGTGACCAAACAAAGCAAAGTTCATGTGTATAAGGATCCTGCGATCTTCAAATTTTTCCAAAAACTTCCACCACACCCTGATATTTTGCTATTAATTAATCCCTTCTCCAGTGGTGGTGTTATCGGTGACCATTTGCGATCAGCTGAGCGATCACTAATTCACCACTTGTATTTAGTTCCAGTTTTAGATTGATTTTATCGAGTTTCATTTTTAATGCATTTCTTACATATTTTAGATATATTTTAATTATATATATTTAATCATTTATATGAATTTGCAATTAGCGTTTGATACTAATATGTACTAATGCAAAATGTTATTAATTTATTTTAACTGACTATTGCCTTCATCCAGTGACAAATGTTTTTATATGTATTTGTTGATATACTCCAGCGCATGATTGATATATATCAGCTGATGACTTAATTAGGAACTGTTGTATGGCTATTCAATATAAACACAGTGTAATGATTGTGCTGTAGATGTGATTCGTGGTCACGGGGACACCCGGAAATCGGCCTTCTTTTTTTTTTTTCCTCTCATTTCCGCCGCCCACGTCTGCCTATACAACAGCTGATTTGCCCCTGTTGTGTTGTTAGAAGCCATTCCCCGCGGCGAGCCTATCATGAGCAGCGTCTGCTCGACCTATCAGGTCGGCTTACCGCTGTGGCTGCTGGGTAAGACAGCCAGCCAATGGAGGAGGCGCTGACTTCCTCCTAGCTTTGGCTGCATAAGCGCTCTATGCCCGCCCATCGTTGTAGGCGGAGCGGGATGCGCTGTGCAGCACGTGATTGGCTCAGACTGCTGCTGTTGGGGGATGTGATTAACATCCTCTCTCACTTATTGGAATCTGGGGACTGGCGCCACGCCTATCGCACTGGCTGATTGATTTATACACCAGCCAGTGGTGGTGGATGATGCTGTCAGCCCACAGCAGTTTGGGAATATCGTTTACTTCCGCCCACAGTTATGGAGGAAGTGGGAAAACGCCCAGGACTGATAGGCTGATTGATCTGACTACATCAGATATAAGGTAACCATTTATGACTGTGTGGTTAGTCCCATGAATAAGTTTTTATAACGAAACATGTCGGGGTATTGCCATACAGTTTAATTTTACTAGTGAGTGCTGCGTTTTTGGATGCAGAGTGCGTTTGAAGTTTTTTATTTAAGTGGATGTGCAGCTGCATCTGACAGAAGTCCATGGCACCGTGAGTAGGAGAATTGGTTTCACTTTTTCTCGCTGATCGGGGGTCCGCCGTGACCGCTTCTCACCATTTTGACGTTTGAAGGAGTTTCTTGATGTGATATTCTGCTGTTTTACAAGATTTTGTTTGTGAGTGCACTGTTTGAAGTTTTATTTTGGTGTGCTATTAAACCTTTGATGGTATCACACTATTTGCACTTCTTTTGTCTCTCTCTGACATATATGTGGAACTGATTGGATGTCATATTTGGATTACATCTTTATTGACGGGAACAACTACATCTGATAAGGTTTTTTGTGCCAAAACACGAGAGTGTGAGGCATACCTATCCGGTGAGTGTCCATTTGATGGGGGAGGAATCACTGAGCACTGTCGGGTGTGGTGGAAGTTTTTGGAAAAATTTGAAGATCGCAGGATCCTTATACACATGAACTTTGCTTTGTTTGGTCACGTTCTAAATTATTTTTAAAGACTGTCTCTTGCACTTTCAGTGCGTTCACTTCACGTTTAAGTCAATCACGGGTGTTTATTATTACAGTCACAGTTTAGTGTTTATTTCTTAAACTGGATATATTTTGTTTATTATCACTGTATATCATTACATATGGGTTGTAGTAATGTATTTTATATAGTCAAATATGCACAGTTATTTGATAGCGCTGTTTTAATTTGTTGACACTCCTTAGAGAGTTTCATCATCTTACATTCTTTTTGTTCACTTATTATCTTCTAAACAGCAGCTAGGCATCATCCACTCCTCCATAGGCGCAACGGTGGGCGACTTTTTAGGGCGCATTCTATAGATCACCCATTGTTACTATTTCCACTTTAGGTCTACATTTATGACAAGGCCCAGCTGGCTTCATGTCCTATTTCTTCTTCAGAATAATGCTTGGTCCCCCTGATCTGTCTAAAAACTCGCCCTAAAAAAATAAAAAATATATGGGATAAAGTGAACTCAATACTATCCAATAGGCATCTAAATGTGTCCATGATGTAAAAATAAAACTTGAAGTGAAAATTACTGTACAACCTGGAGGCCAGATGCATGTTGAATAGATGTATAGAGATGACACATCCGATATACATCTGTAGCCTGCTCTCCATTTGTAATTGGATGATATGTCCAACATATAATTGGAATTTCTTACATAAGAAGGTGATTATCACCAGTTCAGGAAATGGTCAATGTAGCAGCCCAGATTTGATTGTGCCATTAAATAAAGAATATAGATGTGTGGCAGAAGTTCCAGCTGTAGTCTATTGACCCTTCTTCTTTTCCAGGCCTCAAACTTCATCCGACTAATTGTGGGAGCGAAAGACCAAGGACCCGTGCCTTTATCCAACTCAACTACTGTTAACATACGTATTCAGGATGGGAATAACAATATGCCGGTGTTCACTAGTGGGGATAAAGTGAGTATTTTTGTTGGGGGGTGGGGGCATTTTACTGGTGTCTAAAGTGTATTTGTAGGCATTTTTTTTTCCTTACAGCCAAGATAGTTTCATGGCTGGTGTGCAGTATGATCCGGCTGAGATCCGTGCAGTGATGATGCACGGAGTTTAGCGGATCACACAGTCAATTTTTTTTATATCAACAAATTTTATTGGGATGCCACACAGACATCTTGTAAAGTTCACTTGCCAGTCGCATGGTGCAAGGCAGTGGATTGCCCTGCACTGTGCTACAAAAAAGTATTGCATGCAGTACTCCTTTTTCAGCACATGATGCAGTGCCTGGTTCACACAATGCAGTGGTGTGAACCAGGCACATGGCAGACAAGGCATTTTGCCTTGTCCATGCAAGTAGGACTGCACTGGAATAGCCACCCAATGCAGTCGCCGCATATCTGGTGTTGCTTAGCCCTCAGTACTTTCCTCTAATAATTAAGTTACATTCCTTTGTCATTAATGCCATCCTTTCATTTTATATTGGCAACTCTCTATAGAGTTGATTTAATCAATGCAAATGGGCTCTTCACTTTGCAGTAGACATTGCCCTTTGCAAGGGAATTTGCCCCAGAGCTTAGCAATTGAGGTGAAGCTCTGCTGACTTCCATCATCCAATTATGTGCAAACAAAAATGTTTTCTTTTTAATATTTTTCTTGCACATGATTGTGTATTCTTGGCAACGTGAAACTTCATTAAATATTCACTTCACTGAAATATTTACTAAACTCTGGGGCAAATTCCCTTGCAAAGAGAACAGCCTAGTTGCCTTTAGGTGGTGAGACATTGAATATAACTTGTGAGGCTTTTCAAAGAGTTCAGTGTTTATGAAGCCCATCACACCTAACTCTTCAGTCTAATATTTGTGTGGTACCATGTTGATATATAATCGGGATGGAGCCATTTAGTACCAGGGTAGGCCCTAACCCTTTAGCTGCCACTGTTTGTAATACAGCTGTGCAGCCGCCGGATTGCTTCTGACTCCACCTAGCACTTCACTTGTGCATAGCTCTTTACCAGTTATATGGAGATTACAGGCTATAATACACACATGACTCACAAGAACACAACAGCAGCATACTTCAGTGGGTGCAGTGATAGAGAGATGTCCCTGTGACCACTGAAGTGTGCTGTAGAGCTGACCCATGGGTTTATTGTAGCCCTTTCATCATTATATACACAAATGGAAGCATACAGATTCACATTTCTGTCCATTCAGTGCTTACAAGGACTCGCCACACAGCCAGGTGAATAGAAGGGCTTTCTCTGTTACATTTAAGGATACACACAGAGCACAGGTTGCATTTTTTTTAAAGTTGCCCTTTAAAGGATGTTTCACAGCCATGGTAACCGAGAATAACAGTGTAAGCCTACTTCTGATTGCGGGAAGTGGTCCTTACACGGGAATTTAGCATGTTCATAAATCCAGCACCAAGTTCTTCTCCATGGAGGAAAAGAGCTAAGAAGGTGGGCACCAAATTATTTAGCTAGTCTGGATGGGAGATCTGCCAATGTGTGGTCTGCTGTGTCAGCAATCAGTTCATGCTATGCTAATAATGGACCTTCCTTTGCAGTATGAACTCACTGTGGGGGAGGGAGAAATAAAGCCGGCGTTGCTGCGATTAAAAGTAGAAGATAAGGATATCCCACAAACTCCAGCCTGGAAAGCCAAGTATAAAATATTGACTGGAAATGAGCATGGAAATTATAACCTGACCACAGATCCAGAAACCAATGATGGAATCCTGAACATTGTAAAGGTAAGGATGAATGATTTTTGTTCTTCAATACCAAGTCAGTATAATGATCCTTGGTAAGGACAGGTTCACTTTGATTGCTGAAAATGTGGATCTTTTAAGAAGTAGATTACAGAATAGTGGCACAAGTGGCCCTTCAATATGCATCACTCCAAAAAAAGCAGAATCCAACAAGATTAATATGGCTGATGTATATTGTAAAAACATTGTCAAATTTCAGTAATCAATTTTCAGTACTGGTATTGTTATAAAGTGTGTAATCTGCTAATGATACTGATAGTCTGACTGCTCAGAAGAAACGTAGCTGTCCAATAAAGCTAGCAGGAAGAAGGGGAGTTATAGTTATTGTATGAAGGAAAGTTAACATTAATTTCACCTTTTATCCCTCTTTCTCCTTCCAACATCCCCACAGAACATCTGTGACAGACGCATTAACTTGACTCTGCAATGTAAAACATTTTAAACAAATGCTCCGATTTTTAAGATGGACAGGATTATATAGTAAGGCGGAGGCCCCTTTCATACGGGCAGATAGAATTCAGCTTTTAGCTGCAGATATACGAAGTTAGCTAAAAAATGTATTTGACTGCATCCAGGACCGATTTAGTGCAGCTATTTGTACATAACCGCAGGTAATCGCAATGTACTATTTCACCTGTGAATAGCAGCGGCAACAAGGAAAAAAAACGGGAAGCACATCAGAAAGGCAAGAATGTTCCACCGCACCTTAACGCAGCCGCGTGTAAAAGCACTAAATCGCTGCTAATCGCAAAGTACAACTGCAAATGATCGCTGTGCTGGGAGTCTTGAAATTTCAAAATAACAAAACGTGCTTTTAATAGCGGCAGAACAGCCGCCCGTGTGAAAGAGGCCCTAAAGTGGTTGTAAACCCTTTACAACCACACTTACCTACAGGTAAGCCTAGATTAAGGCTTGCCTGTATTTGCTCGAAATATCACCTAAACCTCAACGGTTTAGAAGATATTTACAATGACAGGCGCCGATGTCTATGACACATGCGTAGTAGACAGCGGCCCGGGTGCACTTTAGCAACGGCGATTGCGCCGTTCCTAAAGGAGGCCGTGCCATGACTGGCGGTTCCCGCGCGCATGTGTCGTCATCGCGGCTCCGGCCAATCACAGTGCCGGAGCTGCGATACCCGAAAGTAAACCCCAGGAGAGATGAGGGGGCTTCGATGTGAGGGTAGTATTACATAATAAGCTAGTATGCTATGCATACTAGCTCATAATGCCTTTGTCTTGCAGGGGTGTTTTTAATTTTTGGGGAAAAGTGGGTTTACAACCACTTTATGGTGTAATTTCCTGACTTTACTTTTGTAGGATGCCAAAAAAAAAATAACACATTTATATTTCACACAATGAGACTTTGCTTCTACCAGTCAGACATTTATTCAAGCACATAGAACAGTGGTTCTTAACCTGGGTGAGTGAGTCTCGGGGGTTCGGCAGAGGTCACACAGGGCCGCCGGTACAAGGCAGGGGCGGACGGGTGCCCTGGGCGATACCATTTTGCCGCAGGTGAAGCTCTGCCACGTCCGCCAGCGGCACTGTACAAATTGTGTGCCGAGTGCACTCCTGCATCTGGGGCCGTCACCTCCCTTTCCTGTCTGCTGCAGCCTGTTTACTCCCCCTATAAAGGAGTCTCGTGGTCCCTTCCAGCGGCGTGACGTCACTCCACTCACAGCCGGAAGGGGGGGACTCGGAGCGCTGCGCAAAGAGCTGTGTGTCGGCGCTGCCTGTGACGAGCTAGAGAGGCAAGGACTAGTCTCGAGGAGCCTGCCTGACTAGTAGAATTTGAACCTAGCAGAACGTGTGCTAAAAAAGACTACTGAACTTGTTTAAAAGTAAGTAGAACCTGTTAGGAGCATATAATTAAATGGCTGGATTGGGGGGAGGGGAGGAGACTGACTGAGGTGAGGTGACCAGCACTTTATTAATCTAAAATGGCAGATAAAAAAAAATGTTTTTGTGTTATTTTAAATGAGCCTTCTCTGACTAGCAAAAAAAAAAAAAAAAAAAATATATATATATATATATATATATATATATATATATATATATATATATATATATATATATATATATATATATATATATTACAGCCTCTGTGCCATCAATTGTCGCCACTGTGCCCATCACACGCAGCCACTGTGCCCATCACACACAGCCACTGTGCCCATCACACACAGCCACTGTGCCCATCACACACAGCCACTGTGCCCACTGTGTGTTCGTTCATTTTGTACACCTATGTATAAATATATACCTATGTTTTGAATTTGAAAAAATCATATATTTTTTTTCCAATTAAGAAGGGTTTGGTGAATGCGCATATGAAACTGGTGGGGTTCAGTACCTCTAACAAGGTTAAGAACCACTGACATAGAACATTGATAATGTAGAATAGTTTATTTACATTAACATAATAAAAATTAGCAAATGGTAGCATCCCACCATACTATGTTCTCATTAAAAAAAACAGGTGCACCTGACTATGACAAATTCATCACCAAGTTATTTGAAATCAAACATTGTATAGATACAATTATGTGGTTTGAACAATTACTTCCAAAAAGATGCTTCCTTGTCTCTCTCTTCTAAAGACCAATAACCTTTTTTTTTTCCTCCAGCCTTTGGATTTTGAAGGTACCCCAACAAAGACGCTTTTTATAACAGTTGAGAATGAAGAACCATACTTTTCATGTGAGACTAAAAAACTCAGAATGGACAAGACAGTCGCATCGCCCAATGTAACAGTCTTAATCACTGTGTTGGACTCAAATGATGCTCCCGTTTTCACCCCTAAAGTTAAGGTCATTCGAGAAAAAGAAGGTGCGATGGTGGGCACAGTCCTTGGGACTTTCACTGCAACAGACCCAGACAGGGTGCCAAACAAAATCAGGTACAGTATCCAAATTACTAATGCCCCTAAAAGACCTCATCCAAGGTAATTCTGTTCAACCCGGGGTACTATTACAGTTCTTGGAGGCAGTTGAGACTTCAGGGGCACTACTTGAATAAGCTGCTAAAAACGTAAATTCTTACTTCCAGCCAATCCACACTGAAATGAACTCTGGCCTTTTTAAATGCTTTTATTTGTATTTTTTTGGTTTTATAAAAGGCCATATATTTATCATATTTTTTATTGTGCCATGGGTCAGAGGTACCATTAGATATGTTAGTCCTGTGCCTAGAAATACCCCGTTGTGTGGAAACACAATCCTTATAAAAGCTTATTTCATTGGCACTAATTTCTGAGCTGGGTTGGTAGTTTACGCAAATTCCCATTTAAAAAAAAAAAAGTTGTGGTAACAGAAGGGTGTTGTTTTGGGCACCAAGGGGGTTAATGGAGTGATGGAAATGCAATTCTAGTTCGAAGTATAAAATCGAATCTTCCATGTGTTTTGGTAGGTATAAAATGGCACACGATCCTGCAGGCTGGTTTAAGGTGGATGAAAATACTGGAGTTGTTTCAACAATGCAAGAACTGGACAGAGAATCGCCTTTTGTTAATGGAAGTACATACACAGCATTGGTCTATGCTATAGATGATGGTAAGCAATGCCTTGGAGTCTTTTTACCTCTTCGAGAAAATAGTTAAAGCCAAACTTCACTCTCTCAACATGAAGTATTTTTAAACCTTTTGTTGCTAGCATTAATGAATAGGAAAACAAATATTACCTTTTTTATTTTTATTTATTTTGGTTTTACATTTCTTCAACTACTTCCTGGTTTCCAGGCCTAGGCAAATGGTGTCCTACATCCCAGGTGTCTTCAGGAGGAGTTTTCTTATACCTGAGCTAATGGATGCATGGATTCCAGAATGTCAATGATGCATGCATCATCTGCCCTTACTTAAGACTGCCACAGTCAAAAATGCTACCGGGTTGTTTCTCAACGTGATTTTTAGGCAAAATAAAGCATGGAGACATTGGAGTTTGAATACTAAAATGTAATTTACCATGTCATATGATGTACTCAACTTTGAGTGGGATATCTGAATGATGCCTGCAGCTACAGGCATCATCCAGATATCGTCTTTTAGAGCCGGCGATTCCATGCACTGTAAGAAAAATCATAGCAGCTGGTCAGCCACTTGATCATTCTTACTGGCAGTGGGAGGGAACAATCCCTCCCAACCCCTCCCTCCGGTGCTTCCCCCGTACAATCGGCGAGAGGGAGAAAAAAACAGGGCATGCCGAAAGTTTACCATAGAGAATCCGGTGGGCCAGATGGCCCCCGGACGTCTCTGATCTTTCAGAGGCCGGGCACAATGTTATGATGTCAGGCCCTGCCTAGAGGTGAGATGTGGGGCGTTATTGACCCCAGATCTCGCTGTAAAAAGGACCTGTCACGCACTATTCCTATTACAAGCAATCAAAAAAAGGTAAGAACGTGTCAAAAAATGAAAAATAAAAGTAAAATAAACAATCCTTTTTTTTTAAAGTGCCCCCACGCAGAAGCAAAAGCATTCTTGGGTCACACCCACATATGTAAGAGACGTTCAAACCACATATGTGAGGTATTCCTGCGAACGATAGAGTGAGAGCAATAATTCTAGGGCTAAACCTCCTCTGTAGCTGTAAACGGGTAACCTTTAAACATTTTTAAAGTGTCGCCTATGGGGATTATTTGGCGCTATTCCATAAGTATGCGCAATTTTAAAGCGTGACATGTTGGGTATCTACTCAGCTTTCACATTATGCAAAAAGATTGGGCTAACTTTACTGTTTTCTACTTACTGCACAAATGCCGTGCGAGATAAAAAGTTGCAACGTCCACTATTTTATTCCCCAGGGTCTCTGCTAAAAAAACATATATAATGTTTGGGGGTTCTGAGTAATTTTCTAGCAAAAAAAATTATGATTTTTAAATTTTTTACATGTAGGATCGAAGTGTCAAAGTTGGCCTGGGTGGCAAGTGGTTAAATAGCATGTTTATGGTGCACAGATGCAGTGCAGTTCTGCTTTAAGTAATGTTGCATATGGTTTACTCAATATTCATTAATCAAATGTTCACATAACTCCCCATGCATGCATATTTTAGTGAATACTACAATTCTAACTTTGTCTGATTAGAGAACAGACAGCTTATGGAACATGTATGGGATACCGTTTACACTGCAGTTTGTGTGTTGAAGACTAAAATGTATGTAAAGGACATGAATATCATTTAAAGCAAATATGTTGGTATTTTTAAAAAGCTGAAAACTGCAATTGCCTGCAAAGTAAACACTGTCCTGCATGGCCAAGAGCAGAGAATTCTATTCAGCATCCAGCATACTTCCAGGTGTGTTGGTTGCCTGGTCTCCTCACTGCTTTCAGTGGTTATTATCAGCCCCTGTGTCCTGCAGTGACATAGGGGTCAACAGCTGAAACCACACAGCAGCAGGTAAATCCAGCATCTCATGTTTGTGTGAAATGTGGAAGACTTTTCAGCAACGCTTTACCTTCAAGTTAGAGGATTTTGGTGGCATAGACAGCAGGACAGGTTAGCATGAGGTAATAAATGTTCTGCATTCAACTCATTGCGTGCTACTAGTAACTGCACTAAAAACAAATCCGGTTTTATTGAGTTTATTTTCAAATGTGATCTTAAATTGCAATTGTATAAAAGACAAAATCTCTATTCATCATTCACTTCTGCACAGGTGAACCTCCAGCTACAGGAACTGGTACAATATCCCTGTATGTCTCGGATATAAATGACAACACACCGGAGCTGACTACACCCTACATGTCTAGATGTGATCATCAACTCGATGCTCCTTTCACGGTTCAGGCTACAGACAAAGATATGGACCCGTTTGCTGGGCCGTTTAAGTTTGATCTGGCTGATCATTCCAAAAGTATGACTCAAACATGGCAAGTCAAGCATGTCTCTGGTGAGTATATTTATTTATGTTGCACCAAGAAATCCCATGACACACAACTATTTTTTCTGACCAAACTTTATATTTTGAAGTTTTACATAAACACAATAGACACAAGTTTAGGTGAAAAACTTTGTGCTGATTGGAGGGGTCTGTGCTGAATGGAGGGGTCTGTGTGGAATGGGGGGTCCATCTATGCTGAATGGAGGGGTCTGTGCATAATGGGGGGTCCATCTGTACTGAATGGTGGGGTCTGTGCTGAAGGGGGGTCTGTACATTCTAGTCCATTTAACATGGTTTCCTATTGGAAAACGTTCTGTAGTGCAAATATGCAAATTGCAAAAAGCACTTCAACTGCCTAGGTGTGAATCCAGTCTTACAGCTTTGGCCCAATCCCTGTGTGGGGGAATGTTATTAAAGATGGATGAAAACCAGAAGAGGATGCTGGCAAGGGACAGAGACCGTTGGAGTAAGGGCCCTTTCACACGGAGCGGATCTGTATTGATCCGCCCCGTGTGTGTCCGTCGGCTCAGTGGGGATCCTCCGTAAATCCCCGCTGAGCTGTTGGCGGACAGGGCGGTCCCCGCACACTGTGCAGAGACTGCCCTGTCTTTGCTCTGCTCTCCCCTATGGGGAATCGGATGAATACGGGCCGTGTATCCGTATTCATCCGATCCGTTCCGCCAGACGGAAGAAAAATAGTGTTTTCTTCCGTCTGAAAAAGCGGAACTTTGCGGACGCGGATCGTTACGGACGTTAGCGGATGCATCATCCGCTAACGTCTGCAATCCCATAGGGATACATAAGTCCGTAAACGGACTTGTAATAAACGGTCCGTTCGTCCACACGTGTGAAAGGGCCCTAAAGGTAAGTAAAAGCTCCCTTTAGTTCCACTTTACCCGCCTCAGCTTTCACACCTGTACTGTATACCCCCAAGGCAATTTTAACATTTCTTGGGTTTATTCAGCAATAACTTTGTAACAAAGTAATACATGCAAACAAGTCAACAAGCCATTCTTTTGGTAGTGTCTTGGAAAAAAAGAAAATACATCATTTTTATGCAATTCAAAGAAATATATATTTTTTTACTTTTGATCCGTGTTAGGAAAAAAGTCATTCTGTACATAAAATGTATACATTTTATTCTACAATTGGTTTTGTTTAAAAAGACACTAAATTTATAATTCTAGTAGTACACAGCATTGCGTGGCTATTTATGAATTTTTTATTTATTTATTTTCAGTGTGGCATCTTTTTTTTTTTCTTATGTGGCATCTACAAATGAACAAACCATAAAACAAATAATGTAAAGTTTAAATAATATCAACCACCATAGAGAGAGTTAAAAAATGTGTTTCAATGTGTTTTTAAATATGTATTAATAAATGAGAGTAAACACAATCCAGATTCCAGCATGCTTCAAGTATAACTCTTCTTTAACAAAATTCCTTAGAGCTACTCTCTACATGTTTCACCCTCTAGGCATCTTCAGGAGATATTATTCGGTAGCTTCAGAGTACACTGTATGAAAAATAAAAAGGGGATAATATTAATAACTTGACCAACACAAACCAAAAAAAAAACACCAGGAAATTATTGGGTAAAGGAAGGAGGAGAATAAGGAGTTAAATGGCAAAATATTTTATTAAAGAGAAAAAAACGTGCATTAGGCAACATTTTATCCATAAACACGTAATAAATGTTCTTTAGCATTGAATATACATTCCACATTAATAATGATGCTACCAAAATTAGTGTGTGCAGTAAATTGCTTCCAGCATCCCTCCCATTTCCTCCTTACTGAGGGTTCATTTTGCTTAAGCCCAGAGCCCCTAAACAGAAGTAAAATCATTGATTTTAAAGTGGAGTTGCGCCCATACCCTCCAAAAATGAAAAGTCCGTAGCTACACACTACTGTAGCTGCTGACTTTCAATATTAGAACACTTGCGTGGCCTGGAATCCAGCGATGTTGGCACCCCAGCTGATTATATGGTGTTGCCGCCACTATTGCAGATAAGGCATCCCGACAGTGAAGCCTTTGTAGCTACACAGCTGGGTCCCTAGTGCGCATGCACAAAGCGCAATGCGCTCTTACTTGTTCGGCAGCAGAGGAGGGAGGAGAAGGGGGGGCCCGACCTTCTGACGTACCTTGCCTTATTAAGGTCCGACAGAAGTGGGGACAAGGTACTATTAACATGTACCCGTTCCCCACCGAAAGGTTCCAAATGTGGCACTGGAGGGGATGGAGGAATTGGATAAGCGAAAGTTCCACTTTTGGGTGGAACTCTAACAGTTTAGAAAACTGTTTTATGGGGTCATAACTGATAATGTGCAGCACCATGGCAGTTGCAGATCAAACAGAAGCAGCTTCCTTGGCTATAAAGGATAGGAGGGTTTAATTCCCGCTTTAAGGCTGCCAGCAGATTGGCCTCTACAAAGTTGTCAGTGCCTAAAAAGACAGGAATTGAGCATGTGCAGAGCAGGGTGAGAGCGTAATACTGGGTATTAAACAGTATAGGCACTTGTAGCTATACCTGGAAAAGGGGCCAGCCTAAAGTCATCTAGCAGGACTTACATTTCCGACTAAAGTTCCACTTTAATTGACATATGTAGACTGAAGCTCATCCTTGTGATCTGCAGATGAATGAAACAAGGTAAAACAAATGTTGCTTTGTATCAAAACAGAAGGCATGTAACAGCTGCTGTTGTACACAGCAACTACTGGCTATCATTTTAACAGCAGGGAATTGATGGAAAATGTTGCAGCGGGGAAGAAGGACAAAGTATTCTACACACACCTTGTGTATTTAATGCATTCCTTGCATTTAGATAAAAAATGTTTCGATGTCCGCATCGGCCTCCTCAGCCCCCCTTTACTTACCTGAGAGCCCCTTCAATCCAGCGCTGTGCATGCCGACAGATCGTTTCTCCCCTCACCTTCGGGTCTTTCTGGCTTTGCTGGGGCTTGGGTAGCCATTGGCCCGAGTCCCTTTTGTGTCAATGGACACAACGGATCGATGCGGGTGTGAGCATGCACCAGTGCCCCAATGGGAAGCGCCTTCCCAATGCGGGGCACTGGACAGAGAGGAGGGGCCAGGAGCGCCGGCGGGTGACCCAAAAAGAGGAGGTTCCTGCCCGCTCTGTGCAATTCCATTGCACAGAATAGGTAAGTATAGACATGTTTGTCATTTGAAAAAATAAAATAAATTGCCTTTACAAAACCTTTAACCAGTTCCCACTGAAGGTACACCTATGCGTCCTGTCGGCAGGTGGGCTTCCAGCACAGGTGGGTACTGGAAAGCTCCCGATGCATACTTGCTATTGGGAGCTTTCCAATCATGTGACTGCCAATCACAGCAGTCTCATGATTGGAATGCCAGCCTCTTAGCATTTATCACATCTTTAAGGGCTGGGAGGTGGCAGCGAGAGGGGTTTAAGAAACCAGACTATAAAGCGTTTATATCTAAAATGGGGGAGATGCTAAACCAACCTTTCCATTATCTAAATTAGTAATGGCTAGCTTTGATCAGATCTACTGCTGCCCAGTGTGTGTCTCTTCATTGGGAAAAGGGCATAAAACCTCAATGTATAATTGTCACATCTGTTTATTTTGCAGATAATACTGCAGAAATCATAATGCTGAAAAGCCTTACAAAGGGCAACTATACTATTCCCTTTGACATTTACGACAGACAGGGCACTTACAAAACCCAAAACCTGAATATCAGAGTGTGCTCCTGCCCAGACCAGATAAACTGTGAGAAGATGGCACCAGCGTCGTATCAGCTGGGAGGTGGGGCGATCGCAGCCATCTTTATTGCTCTGCTCCTGTTCTTGTGTAAGTATGATGAAGGTTTGTGTCCTGGAGATTGTTGACCGCTTGGGTGTTTTATCTTCTGACTCTCTTCTTGTTTTCTTTGCTAGTGGCACTATGTTTGCTCATGTGCTTTCTCTGTGGCTCTGCGAAGAAGAAGCACATGTTGCCAAATGATGAAGGAAATCAAACTCTTATCAAGTATAATGAGGAGGGTGGAAGTGCACTATCTCAGGTAAGTTAGAGTTTATAGGCTATTCGATTTTAGTCAAAAAGAATGACAAATCCTTGTACATACTGAGTTATTCATTCAACCTATTGGGTTGACCGAAAAAAAAAAACTGTCAGTTCTCGTCGGAGCAGCGATCTCCCCCACTGAGCTGTTGTTTTCTGACACAGGGACAGCCCCCCCCTGCCAGAACACTCCGATCAGCACTCTCCTCCATTGGCTGAAAGAGCTGATCAGGAGTCGGTCGGCTGCTGGTTTTCCTCGTCTGTGTGTACGGGGCATTAGGCTTCAAAGATACCTAGTTTTAATGAGCGCTGGCTTTATTGTAGCCATCCAAACCAAAACACAAAGAAAGGACCTTTGTATCAAGAGACAAGGGTAACGGTAGCTATTCCAATGATAAAAAGTACAGTGGTTGGGTTATCATGGATAGATAAAATGATATTCTATACAGATTAATCTGTTTTTTTGTGTGTTCTTTGAAGCTGGAGGGTTTAGGCTGCTTTCACACTGAGGCAAAGCGCCTTGAGAGAGTCTCTCCTTTCACTCCAATGTGAAAGCCCAGGTACTTTCACACTGGAGTGGTGCGCTGGCAGGAGAGTGAAAAAAAGCGCCCCTGAAATCAATGGGCAGAGCCATCGTACCACCTGCGGTTTTAACCCTTTTTTTAACAGCGGTTTTAACCCGGTTAAAAGCGCCCCGCAAGTGGCCATATAGTGCCTCAAAAACTATGGTAAATCGCCGCTAAAAATAGCAGCACTTTACCGCCAACGCCTCAGTGTGAAAGCGGCCTTATACATCCTTTTTTAGTCTGGAAGAATTATTGATATACAATAAATGTAACTAATAAAATAATTCTATGATAACCCAAGCACAGTACTTTTTCAATGGAATAGCTACTGTCTTACCCTTGTCTCTTGATACAAGGGTCCTTTCTTTACATTCGATTTTAGACTCCCTTCACATCTGAACATAGGTGGAAATGTGAGCAGAAATGCGTGATTGTGCTCACGTTGTCGTGAACTAAAATACGTGACGTGCTTGCAGTGCTACTATTTCTTAATGGCACCCCAAACACAGGTATCAGTCATGGATTGTCTGCTTTGCAAAATATGAGAAAAATTAGCTTGGCTTAGTGTCAAAATCTGGTACTTGAGCTTCTTTTGCCCATTTTTCGTGCATCAGGCAGACCATTCAAGTCAATAGGCTGTTGAGTGAAAAACTTGTCTAAAGGCGTGTGGCTGATAGGTCAACGTTGCATAAAGCTGGATACACACTATGCAATTTTCTGTCGCTTTTTTTACCAAAACCATATAATATGAGATCAAACCTTAATAGTTTCAATTTGTATGCAATCGGGCAGGCCCTTGCACTACATAATTTTGGTAAATCTAAAGGAAATCGGACAACATAGTGTGTATGGGGTCTAAGAGAGTACAGTAGAACCTCGGATTACGAGTAACGCGGTTAAAGAGTGTTTCGCAATACGAGCACTGTATTTTGAAAAAATCCTGACTCGGTTTGCGAGTGTTGTCTCACAAAACAAGCAGGATTCGAGCCAAAGCGGTGTGCAATACCGCGTTTGGCCTGAGGTGGGGGCGGGGGAGGTCACTGGAGCAGATCCGAACAGCGCCAATCGGAGCTGTTCGAAAATTTCTAAGAAAATCTCGGAAATACTCGGTTTGAGGTTTTCTGAGTTCAGCTGAGGTGTCCTCGGCCCTTTCCGGGTGTTTCCGAAGCTCTCTGGCGCCCCCCCACCACTGGCCACATGCGGGTATTGCATGCCATTGAAGTCAATGCGGAACAAATTATTTTAGTTTTCAATTGACTCCAATGGGGAAACTCGCTTTGATATGCGAGTACTTTGGATTACGAGCATTCTGCTGGAATGGCTTATGCTCGTAATCCAAGGTTCCACTGTAGTTGCAGAGACCTTGTGGTGGGGGAGCGGCTACACAATCGGAGAGGGGATGGACTGCACCCTGCATAGATTTTCCACGTCTCTACACAGCTCATCACAAAATGATGCAACTCCAATTGACTGTGTACATTTTCCAATTCTTCACACACAGTTTCTACTATGATAAACATATTACAGCGAGTTCAAAAAACCTGGAGGGAAGAAAAGATTCTGTTGTCTGTCTTTTGACAGCTAATCATTTTCTAATGAATATCAGTTGCAGTCTGGGTGCTTCAGGAAACGCATTCCTCCAGCACCCCAATTCTACCCCCCAATTCTTTGCTTATGCCTAGCCTTCATCTTCTGTGTAATTAATCATGTAGAACTTGTTTCTCTTTAATGTAACAGGCCACCCCAGCTACCCTGATTGCTGCTGGAAACGGTACCATGGATTATGGCGTAAAGGTAAATTTATCTCTCTACTTACTGAAATTGATCACAAAAACAAAAAACAGAAGAGGGTGTTCTAGTGGAAACGGCAGGAGCCTACACCAGCCAATCAGAAATTAAAGTGACCAAATTACTGTAAACAGACATGATTAACAAGTTACTGCATAGCGCAAAGCACAGTTAAAGAGCACCAATCAGCCGTGGCATCTGTAATTTACGGAATTTCCACTCAAAAGTTTTAATAGTTTAGCTTTACCTCTAAAACATGATTTATTTCTATCTTCTCCTAGACGTGCCTGCTATTTACTGTTAGTATAGTTGGCTTGCACAAAATAATTTTATTAGCTAGTTTGTAAAACACATATTTAGGAGCGCTAATAACGTGTTATCAAATATATATGTTTTTTAATTATCTCTTTTTACACATAGATTGCACACCAACGTTGCAGCCCCAAATTGTCACATTAGGTGCTAGCACATATGCCTTTTCTAAAGCTTAATTGATTAAATCTTTAAAAGTTAATATCCAGATAGTCATAGCAGCATGGCTGTTTGGTTATTCGTGTTTGAAAATGTAATTAAAGACCTTTATGCCAGCACCCCTAGTCAATATCTAAGTTTTTGTTTTTTTATACAGTTATCCATCTGTATTATCTGACCTTATCAGCAATAAAGCTGAACTCTGGGAAAATACTGATCCTTGCTGTGGGGCTTCCCCCATGCTGCAATGCTCATTTTGTCCAAAGAGAACAAAAAGCTCCTGCATGCTTCCTCCCTGCTGAATGACCTCTTCCATTGGTTGCAGGTACTCTAAAACCATTATCCTTCATTTTCTGGGGCATCCAATCTAATTTCATCATGGGCAGCATTATGGTTGCCCTAAAAAGAGCCAGTTGTATCTGTAAGACTAGATGTCCAGAGCCCCCCCTAATTTGGAAATTTTAAGAGCTGCCCCCCCCACCCTCCTTTACATTACAGTGAACCCCCTCACCTTGTGCTGCTGCTGGGGAAAAGCTCGAGGCAGTGCTGACAATTAGTGCAGGGTCTGGAGGAGGACTAGTCAGCTGTCAGTCTGCTAAATGCTGAGACCAGGCGAGGCAGAGACGAGGAGATGCTATGGCTGCCTAGAGAGGCAAAGAATCTGTAGGAGAAGTTCCCTAGTCTCCTCTGCTGCCACCGGCTTAGAAGAGAGGGGGGGGGGTGGTATCTAGAGATGAGTCTCTTTGCAGCTGCACGGAGAAGTACAGGATCTAGTGGGGGAGTAATGTGCTCCCCTCTGCAGCCAACTGCTGAGATGAGGTGAATGTGGAGATGAGGGGGGTGTGCCACATGAAATATGGAGGGCCATATTCGGCCTGTGTGCCTTGTGTTTACCACATGTGCCCTAGACAGAAACAAGCATTCCTTGTAGTGTGGGAAAGACCCACCTGGAGTTCACAACTAAGCCAAGTTAGCCAGTTTGTAACAATTACCATAACTATCCGAAACCTGCCTTACACCTATCTTGCCAACTGGTTCTATTAGAGGAAACTGAGCATAACAATGGAGCAGATTCTCCTAATGCTTCAGTATCTTGAAACTTTGTTGTCTGAAAGCATCTGAAGAGCTACAAATGGTCCAGCTGAGATATGCCGTGTTCATCAGATGCTGCCTAAGCTAATGATGATCTTCCAGGTGTCACAGAGCTGCAAGAAGCAGCTTCTCTGTCAAGACGAGGCTTGTACTTCTACAACAGCTGGAAGGCTGCAGGTCACCCTGTGACACATGTAGATATGCAGCCAAATTATACTTGTACTAGTTCTTTCCCATTTTATAGTGTTCTCCAGTTATGCCTTCTGCAATTGTATATCTGTTCTAGTATATAAATTCCACAACATAAAATTCAGTCATACAGCAAGTTTGGAAGCTGCATATTTCAAACCTAATATGTCTACATAAAAGTAACCCCTCATTCAAAACTACAAATATGTGTAACTTTATATAATACTTGGCAACCCCGGATCGGTTTTGGTAATTCGAAGGTAATTGATGACCTTATCTGTCTGGGCCACTAGTGTCAGGAGAATTCAAATTATGGGGTCACCTTTCCTCAAAATCCCCCATAATGAAGAATAAATAAAATTAGGAAATCCCAGGGGATAGCCTGAAACCGTCACCATGGCTTTTGAGTATCGACCTAAAAACAAATTATGGGGTAAATTTTACCACTACTGTAGGTTATTCAAGAGAATTGGTGTAAGTTGCCAGGTGATTTAACTCACAAGTGCCCATAAATCACAAACATGTTAGTTTTGCGTGAGGCTGATCATTATAGATAA
This sequence comes from Rana temporaria, assembly GCF_905171775.1. Lineage (NCBI taxonomy): Eukaryota > Metazoa > Chordata > Amphibia > Anura > Ranidae > Rana > Rana temporaria. The sequence goes on along the minus strand of NC_053500.1, from coordinate 22,203,850 downwards.
TTAAAACTTATTTTATTTTTGTTTTAGGTGAAAGAAGCAGTTGGGAGAGTGGTGTCTAATAGTAGTTTGCCTCGGTCGCAGTTTCAACAGTGGGAAGGAGTGAGTATTGCCTACAGTATGTTCATAGCAATCTAAAAAGACTTCTAATTAAAACACTGACAGACAGGATAAGTGGATCTAGTACAGAATTAAAATGTCTGTCTACCTTTTATTCAGGAGAGAGATAGTGTCGGACAAATGAAGCCACGGGCACAGTATCAATCCTGGGAGACTGTGAGTATTATCTGTTTCCTGATATGTTACTTTATACATCTCATACACTGGATATAACAATTCGGCATACGTATGAACTGGTGCTCCAATCTCCTTTAATGCAAGCCAGTACATTTACCTCCTACTTGGATGTTCATGCAATTTTAAATGCTGTCCTGACATTGAGTTATATATATATATAACGTTTTTGCATTGTTGGAGTGGAAAGCGGTTTGAATCTGTTATCTTTACAAACTATGAAAGCTTTGGTCTGGCCACCTGATTTTAAAAGTGAAGCTCTGGGCCTGACAGGAAAAGGGTTAATGAAAGCTGCATATTCAAAAATATTGAAAAAGTACATTTCAAAATAACATTACCATGTTAAACCTTCTATGATATTTTAGTGGTTGAGTTTACATATAAAGACATGCTGGCAAGTTAATCGGATCCTGTATATAAATTGGCACTAGTATCAAAGCGCGTTGGGATCCTACGGGGCAAATGACCGCGCTATTTCAAGATGCTAATCAACTCAACATATACAGTACCTGAAGGAAACTAGTAATCTAATGAGAAATTTTGTTAACAGGATGGTGTTGGTGTGGGGTTGGCAGCTGGAGCTGGAGCAGGAGCAGGTGGAAGGCGATTGGTACAAAATGGAACATGGACACAGGTAAGAGACTGTTATGTGGCTGTACTTGTTCTTCTAGCTTTTTAGAGCAGCTAGAAAATATTGTTCATACTGTGAATTCACCATTCAGACCTGACAAACCCCACTACAGACACATTTACGGGAGACTCTTCATTGGTGAATAGACATTCGCATGCAATACTAAAATGTTTAGCGGTGCTAATGTCTTCTGCTCACTAGAGGGCCCTATAAAAAAAAAAGGAAGTTGGACTCTTTTGCTTTGCTTTTGCTCTTTTTTGAAAATAAGAAGTTGGTGTTGCTCACGATCAGCCATCAGATTCATGCTTTTGTATGCCAACTGACATTTGTGGTTTGCTCTGGAGACCATTCTAATGTAAGACACTACAGTAAAACCTTGGTTTGAGAGCATAATTTGTTCCAGAAACATGCTTGTAATCCAAAGCACATGTATATCAAAGCATTTTTTCTTACAGGGTATAAAAGAGAAGAGAGGCACCTCTAAGTGGAGCAATAAGTTGCTAAATGTTGTACCTTCATGAAATGTAACCGTATTGCTACACTTATGCCTTGTTTCCACTGCACGGATCGGTTCGGGTCAGAAAGAATGGAGCGGTTAGAATGGGACCGGTCTATTCTGCAGAGCATTTCCACTGCAAATCGGACCATCCGGGACCATGCAAGGTTTAGAAAAAAAGCCTAGCACATCCACCAATCAGTGAGATGTATTTGTAGGTCCGCCCTAATGGAACCGTTCCATTCTCTATGGCCCCACATCTGAAGCAGGACCCAGAATGGTCCGGTACGGTTCGCTTTTATGGCACGCTTTCATAATGGAAACACCCAAAAAAGCGAACCGAACCGTACCGAACCGAACCGATCCGCTCAGTGGAAACGAGGCATTAGAGGCGCCTCTCTTCTCTTTTATACTCAGTTGTGACATGACACTACTCTTATAGCAAGACAGCTTGTAAATCAAGGCAAAATGTATTAAAACATTTTGCTTGTCTTGCAAAACGCTCTCAAACCAAGGTTTTACTGTATTCACAAAAATATTCACTGTTGATTAAATACATAATAATCAAGTCTATCCATTTCTCAGGGTGCCAGTGAGAATTATATGTGTCTTGGTAGTCTCAGTCTGTGAAAGAAAGAGCACAAAAAGTACCCATAATAAAAGGAAATTCTCAAATTTTTCTTTTATTCCCTAATTATTTCAGAAAACCTAGCTGGCATTGATGGCCTTCTAAAAAATGCTTGGATACCTGCTGTCTGACTTTAGTGTTTTCTGGGACACTGACTTGGAACAAGCATGTAGACAATAAAGCCAGGAACTCCTGATCTGCACATTCCGTTCTGGGGTCAGTGACTCAAGTGTTGAAACCATTGTGATCAACATTTTTAGAAGTCACTATTGGCCACATTATTCATCTTGGTACAAGTTTCTTTTAAATCATTTGGTCACACGAAGGAACAAGGGTGTTGAAATCTAATGATTTTGTCACAAACCATAATTAAAGAAAATGGGTGAAAAAAACTAGCATTAGCATTGTAAGGCTCTGTTCACATACTGTATATGCAAATTTAGGATGCACTTGGCTGAAACCGAAATTGTCAGTGTGTGTGTGTATATGTATATATGTGTATGTGTATATATATATATATATATATATATATATATATATATATATATATATATATATAATTGTCCCCCGGGGGCGCGCAGCGGCTCAAAATCCTGAGGACGTCATATGATGTCCACTCAGGATTCTACAACCACTTTGCTGACGTCTATGTCATTGGCGGGCGGCAAGTTGTTAAAGAGCGTTTTATCTGTCTGTACTCCTACATTAAAGTCAGAATCTAGACCAAACGCATGCATAGCAAGCTGTTTATTGATTTCATTGTACAGATAATATAATGATGGTTGTACTTTTCAGCACAGTCAAGGAATTCAGGGAGCCTTGGACACCAGCTATACATCAGTGAGTATCAAACTTTCAGCAAAATATGCTATTGCTTGTGTAATATAGACTTTGATATAACTAAACAGCTGCCAAAGGACAACACAAACTATACATCACTATTCTTGCAAATATAGAAATCCATGACTCTGCTATTATTGCTTTATGAAAAACGGATCCCATCTGCGTCGTGTTTGAGATCTAAGATTTCTGCCATAAGTACAGTCACTGGGAGAACCAGAGATTTGTTCATCGGTCCAGCCATGACTATCTTCTATTATAATTTTACATTCTTACACAACCAGGAGGCACAGCTTTGATGTTCAGCCCCACTGCCGGCAGCCTGTAAAAGTCTGAGAGGCTGAAAGCTGCTGCGGCTGGACACTGTACCAAGTTGAGCGCTGTACATCTTAGCGCTGTATGCACCCATAAATGAATGCAAGAAGTCTGGTACCTAAACACTAGTACCACACTCTGTACAGCATCCACCCACCACAGTTTGCAGCTTCCAAGATGTTTACAGGCTGTTGGCAGAAGGGTTGGACAGTTCACTTGTGCCTTCAAGCTCTTTGGTACAGGGGCTTGACACAAAAATTTACGGTAGATTTCCCGCATATTTTTATCTTCTAATTACTTTCAGGCCTTATTTGCACCGGCACTTTTAAACCTGCGTTTATATACTTTAATGTTTTGAAAGTTCCTTTTTAAACATACTTTAACAAAGCTATTCTGGCTATAAAGCAGGAGCATCTAAATGCATGCAGTGTGATCTGGGGGGGCATACATTGTTTTACTTCCTATAGGACTTCGAAACACAGGAGTGCCAGCTTGAATAATGCCTAGATCTGACTTCTCAGTGTTAAGGGGTTCAACTTAATCTGCCATGTTCTGCCTTTTTATCTGCCTGACATCAGTTTTTCAATTCTTGAGAGGGCATAAAAACAAATGGCAAAACCATGCTGTGAATCCTCCAGAACACGACCCCAATCACTAGACTGTAGCCATCTGTTAATAGAATGCACCAGTGGCGGCACAGTGCCCACCCAGTTGTGTGACAAGCAAATGAATATTCGCTATTGTCCTCTTGATTCTCCTGAGACCTGTCCTCCGATTGGCCGAGAGGAGAAGCGATCCTAATGGCCGCTAAGGAGGAGGAGGGAGAGAGACACAGGGGAAGCTGCCGGGAAGCACCAGGAGGAAAAGATGCAGGGAGGAAGCTGCGCCACTTGAAGGAAGTGCTGCCCGCGACCTTGATGGGTCAAGTGAGTGGGGGGCTGGTGACCGACCCCCAAAAAAATATATGCCACCACTGGAATGCCCCAGTGCTTTCAAATAAGGTGTGTGCATATGCACTAGCATATATAACCATACATAAATATTAAATGACTGACAATTTCTGAGTCCTAGCTCTCAAATCAATACACAAAACATATATAAATGAGATTGCAACAGTCTGTGGTATGAAAAAGACCGAAGTGCTCAGTCCTTCAAAACTTTTCTACCACATGCCTAGTTTTCTTTGGAAACTCACCAGAATATTATTACTCCTTATTAAAAAGAATGTCATATGGCGCTTCCCTCCCCCAAAGTGGTGAATTACATGAGATGTAATTCTATATCGCAGACTTTACTGTTGCAATTTTATTTTTATAGGGATTTATTTTAGCATTGTATCACAGAAATCTTGGCAGTGCATGATGATCTCAAATAACGATGATCTACAATCTGCCTATACATCGGGGTCTGTTATGTGACACCTAGGCAGTGGAACTGTCAGGAGTTGGAATCGCAGTGTGTGGGGTGAGAAAGTTGACAGGACAGCAGCTGTCAGACCTTAGGTGACCACTGACTCCCCTTCAAAAAGTGTCCTGGCTCAAATAAAATAAGTACAAATAAGAGACAGAGCAGTTGGACCACACAGTTACAATAATGTATTACTAAATATTCAATTTCTTGCATAAACCTTTGATGTTCATAGGTTTTGCATCTCACCTGCACAATCCCTATGATTGTTTTGTTATGAATATGGCAAATCCAGATGCCTTAATTTTCAATGCATGTGTATATACACAATATGGGGATATCTCTTGAATAAGGAGTATGTAGTTCTTGGTGTTACCACAAGATGTCACAAGAGTATAGGAAATGAAAAGCTCTCCTAAGCCTGGAAGCATACAAAATCAAGATGCCATGGACCAACAACAACTGTTTCACTTAAAGCAGCAATAATCGATTTATCCACTTAAACCTGCAGGCCACTCTCTGGTTAAGCTCTTAATCCAGTTGAGCCGTCTTTGGAGGAGCTGTCTGTCCTATTCCTATTTTCTCACAGGGGACACTTGACAAAAATTTAGAATGTACAAATAAGTCATGGATAGGTTTTCACAAGAATATGAGAGCTTTCCAGAACATGGAAGACAGACGCTGACATTACAGTAAGGCACAGAGAAGCAGATGTATCTCGTCAGAAAGACACAAGACCCTCTATTGTTCCCTCATAATAATGAAGCCCAAAATCAATGCTTTCCCTAGGATAAGTTCACCTTTCTAGAAATAATAAATGCTCTTATTTTTGCAGAAAATTGTGCATTCATTTTTTTTCATGGAAAAGCATTGCACTGCTCCTGCAGACATATCCACCGGCTTCCAGCCAGTACATCTGTATGGGCTTTCTTTCTGAGTGAAAGCTGAAGGACATGTCAGTACTCCTGTTTGAGCGTCTACTTTTTCAGACTTTTTTTTTTATGTATTTACACGCATTTTCGCATATGTACGGTTTCGCAGATGCGCGAAAACGTATTCTCTCATTCCCATTGTGTACACTACAGTATGTAAATGAGCATTTGCGCACGCTTATGCATATTTTGCACACATGGAGTGTAAATTACTGACCCACAAAGCAGATTTATTTTTTTTTTTATAGAGAATGCACGGCGCTTGTGTGCATAGGCACATTACAATTAATGGGCTGTATTTTAGCTCAGTATAAAAAAAAAAAAAAATCAGTACTGAGCTTTTTCAAGCTGCAGTGGGCAAGAGGCCTAATACAAGAACACTCGAGGCACCCCCGCAGCCCATTAAAACTACAAGTTCATTTGCCGCAATAGTTCATTAACAGGAATCTGTAAACGATTGATGTTGCTGTGTGGGTGGAGCCATGCAAAACATTTTTAAAAAGGTGACAGCGGGTGTGGAGAGAAGAACCCACTGTCACGGGGGGAGGGGGAAAGAGATGGAACATGTTTACATGTTTCACCCTAAACGGGGTTGGAACAAGTAACATGTTCCAAAGGTGAACTTGGCCTTAAAAGTGGTAGTAAATTCCACTTTGTGACTTTTACCTAGAGGCAAGCCTATAATCAGGCTTACCTGTAGATAAAATGAATATCTCCTAATAGTGCACCGTTTGGGAGACATTCACCATGAATGCAGTAGATGACATAGTTGGCCAATGTGCTCCGATGATCTACATTTGCCAGACCTTTAGAGCTTCATGCAGCAACCGAAAAAAAAAAGACCAGAAGGAAGATGGAAGCCCTGAGGGAAGCAAAAGCTTCATTGAATCAGAGAGCTTCTAGCAGTTCAGAGAGCCCTGCAGGCTTTTTTAGTCAAAAATCAGGGGTTACAATTTCCATATCCTATCCGACAACATCGCGACGGTTGCGTACCTCAACAAACAGGAAGGCACGAGGAGTCGGATTCTTCAATTGATTGCCCAAGAAATGTTGTCTTGGGCAGAAGAGAATCTAGCCTCAATCACAGCAGTGCACCTTAAGGGAACGCAAAACTGTCTGGCAGACTATCTCAGTCGCCACAAGGTGGAGTGAGACAAATTGGTCGCTTTGCAGAGATCACCGACAAATGGGGTTGTCCCGAAGCAGATCTGTTCGCAAATCAGGACAACCGCAAGACAGAGGAGTTCTTTCCTCTAAACCCAGCAGATCAATCACTGGTGATTGATGCCTTGGGGAATACGTGGCCATTCGACCTCTGCTACGCCTTCCCACCGATCAGGTTTATTCCGGAAGTTTCTCCTAGAAGAAACAGATCTTATTCTGATCGCCCCCTTTTGGCCCAAGAGGCCATGGTTTTTCCTACTACAGACTCTGGTATGATCCTCCACTGAGGCTTCAGAAGAGAGAGGACTTGCTGTCGCAGGGTCCAGTCTCGCACCCACATGTGGTTTACTTAAACTTGAGGGCTTGGTATCTGAAGAAAATATACTGAGGGCTCAAGGGTTTTCTGACAAAGTAATCAAGACTCCGGTGAATTGCAAAAAAAGTCACTAGAGCCATATATTCCAAAGTTTGGAAAAAGTTGAATTCATGGTTGTCTGAAAACCAAAGATCAACGCATGACATTCCTTCTATTTTGGCATGTTTTCAAGAGGGTGTCAACAAGGGTCTTTCAGTTAGTACCTTGAAGGTACAGGCGGCAGCTATCAGTGTTTTCCTCCAGTTTTCTCTTTTGGAAAATCCCATGGTAGCGAGATTCTTCAAATCCATTTCTAGGGCCAGGCCAGTAGTGGTAAGAAGTTGGACAACTTGGGACCTGTCCTTGGTACTTCAAACTTTGGTAGAGTTTCCTTTTGAGCCCTTGGAGGATATTTCTATTAAATCACTTCCTTTAAAAACTATTTTATTAGTAGCAATTACCTTAGCTCATAGAGTAAGCGAGTTGCAGGCCTTATCAGTAAGGGAGCCATTCCTCACGATTTTTGAGGATCGAGTTGTTTTAAAAACAGATCCATGGTTTTTGCCTAAGGTGGCCAGTACATTCCACAAATCGCAGGACATTGTACTGCCATCCTTTTGTAGTTTGCCACAGGGCGATTAAGAAAATAAGTTTAGTTTTTTAGATGTGAGAAGAATCCTTCTCGTCTATCTGGAGGTCACCAAGACCTTTAGGAAAACAGACGCTTTATTTGTCCTATTTTTTAGGTACGCACAAGGGTAAGAGTGCATCTAAAGCCACATTGGTTAGATGGATAAAGCAAGCCATCTCGGAAGCTTACAAAATTAAAGAAGTTCCTACACCTTTTGTTACTGCGCATTCAACAAGAGCTTTGTCTGCGTCTTGGGCTGAGAGGGCTGGTGCTTCACCGGAACAAATTTGCAAGGCTGCCACATGGTCCAGTTATTCGACTTCATTAAACACTATTGCCTGGATCTGCAATCTGCTCAAGAACAGTCATTTGGTCGAAAGGTCCTTCAGGCAGTTGTCCCACCCTAGACTGGTAAGTTCTGGCTCATCATCTCATGGGCTGTCCTGGAAGACGCTTGGGAGAAAAGCTGAGTTGGACTTACCGGTAACTCCTTTTCTGAGAGTCTTCCAGGACAGCCGGATTCCCACCTGGTTTTCTATGGAAGTTATGTGTTTTATGCATATGTTTTTCAGGGAAGTCCTATGGTTCTCGAGAAGACTGACATGGGCCTGGAGGACCGCCCTTTTATCTGGTGGGGGTAACGTGTTTCCTGTTCTGGTAGGAGGAGCCCTAGGTCTCGTGGCCTGTCCTGGAAGACTCTCAGAAAAGGAGTTACCGGTAAGTCTAACTCGGCTTTTCTTTTGCTACCTGTGGCCAAAGACCTTTTGTAGATGGCTATTTCTATACATCTCTAAGTACCTGTGTTGAAATACTCATTACTTTCCTAACCTGTGCCTTTGTTTTGCTCAAGGCCAGGCTATGCAACAGGTTCCATTAGCAGCTGTTTTTCCTCACATTCATTATCCCAAAGCTCTCCGACTACTAGGAACAAAAACAATGTCTTGAGTAAGCTCTGAGTAATACCTTGGATCTTACAGAAAGCTAAGGATTCTTTTTATGCCCCCATGTGTGAGTTAGCAACCTGTCCCCAAGCACCAAAGCTGTCACAGGCACCCCCATACAAAGCAACGTGTTCACTTTAGGACTGAAACAAGCCAGATAAAAATAAATAAAAATTAAGAAAAGAAAATTCTTTCAAGCCCTCTATGATGTTGCCTCCCTAGGCCCCATTACTCTTTACACATCCTGGTCTGAAGGGCTCCATGCTATTAAGTATTGATTTGCTTTGTAAAAGCGTTGCCTGTTCTCTGATTCTTTTGTTCCCTGTAATAAAGCTGAGTACCAACATGACGTGTCTCTCTAATGCAGTGTTTTTCAAGACTGGCCTCAGGTCCCACCTGTTTTGTGGACACACTTTTCTTGTTCACCGCTATTATCTTTCTGTATATACAGTATGTTAAGCAACCATTTTATTTTCCAATGCTAAAAGGCTTTTTGAGAGAGTAAGAAGTATGAGCTGTTATTAAATATTTGTTACTTTTTCAAAATGCTTCTGTTCGGTATATTTGTATCTGTTCAAATTGCTTTGGCCTGTCTTCAGTTAAAAAATATATACCTTACACCCATATATTACATTTTTTTTTAAACAACCTCCATTGTTGTTTTTTGATTTACAGAGCAGCAAATATATGAAAAACGGCACCTACAAAGCCAGGTCTGACAATGCATTTGTAGAGAAAATTGGAGATATGTTGAGCAAGGTAAGAGGGGGAAAAAAAACCTTTGTTTATTTGATAGTGTTTGTCTATTTTATTTTATTCACTTATGGATGTACAAATATTATAGATAGCACTGAATCTTTCAACACCCCAGACAAACGTATACATATAAGCCCAGGTTCATACTGGGCTGCAGGAATGAAGCCGTGCGAGTTCATCTGAACTCACACGATTTCACTCTCGCTGGCAGTCCCGATTTTGGGCGAGATTACAGAGACATATGTGCAGGTTTCTAAGACCTTGCAAATGGATTTCTACTTTACCTAATCCACATAGACTTGTCAATTGAGTGAGTGAAAAACTTATATAGCGCTACACATGCAAACTAAATCGCCTCTGGGCACTTGTTGACCATTTCTCCTTTGACCTCCAAAGAGATGAGTTTTGATCTTTCTCCTAAAGGCCAAGTGGTTCTCCTCCAACCGAATGGAGGTTGGTAAAGTGTTCCAAAGACGAGGGCCTTGGACAGCAAATCTTCTTTCTCCTTTGGACTTGTATCTGGTTTTGGGGATTTGGAGTAGATTTTGGTTGGAGGATCGCAGCGCGCGATTGGGGTTATAAGCCTTTAGTTTTTCGCATAGATATTTGGGAGCATTTCCCAGGATACATTTATGCGTCAGATAGAATCACCTACAAAGCTCTCTGTCTATGTTGAAAAGGCATTCGCCCGTGTAAACTGGAAATTCATATAGCTAAATGTATCTTGTGCTCCCACCTTTGCAATCAGAAATAGTACCTTTTTAGGGTTGTCCCTCATCTCCCCTTTGTAGGTCTTATTTTTTTGTTGGGTGCCTGGAAAGCATTGCACCCACGATCAGCAGATCGTGGGTGCAATGCAAGGCTCTTGCAGACTCTGTGTGAAAGCTATTTGGCTGTACATCATGCAGTTACACACTAACCGGAAGCATCAATGAAGTACCACAGCGCTCAACAGTGCCGTGGTAGTTCATTGAGTACTACGAGCTGACAGCCGCAAAGGCTATTCAGAACTCTGTGAATGAGTTATGTGGCTGGCCAGGTGGGCGGAGTCACGTTCTTTGCAGAGAATGACAGAGAGCTGGGGAAGAAATTTGCTCGCCGCCTGGCACATCGGGAAGATTCGAGGGCTGGTGGATTTGTAACATGTTACACCCTGAATATGGGTGTAACATGTACCTGTTACAAAATGCTCCATTGTTAAAGGATAAGTTCACCTTTTGTATTACATTCCATCAAAACCCCAACATTTCAGAATTCCAAATAGACCCTCATCATTCAAAATTAGCATTATTCGTGAACGATCTCATGTATGTGACACATTCTCATGTATCCATGCCCTAAAGCCCCATACACACTATCTGTTTTCCTGCAGGTTTTTTTTCTTCAGGTTTACCAAAACCATGTAGTTCAAGGGCCTGCCTGATTGCATACAAATTGAAACTCTTAAGGTTTGACCTCATATTAGATGGTTTTGGTAAACCTGAAGAGAAAAACCTGCAGGAAAACTGATAGTGTGTATGGGGCTTTAGTCATTCAAAAGTTCCAAAGCGTGAGTTCTTACTATAACTTTAAAGTGAACTTCACTAGATCTTAACTGTCTCCCTACCACCAGCTCAACTACAACAGCTGATAATTTTCCATTCAAGATATACACCTCGCGTACACGTGACTGTTTTTCGGGTTCTAAAAAATCATGTTTTTTTTAAAATGTCATTAAAAACTATCGTGTGTGGGCTTCAGAGCATTTTTCGGGTTCTGAAAAACGGACACATTTATTTTCGAACGTGCTCTATTTTTTCACGACGTTTTTAATGTTGTTGTTTTTCGGGTTGTAAAAAATGGTCGTGTGTAGGCTTTAACGGCGCTGCAGCAGGGCGCTGCTGTCTCTCAGCGTTATTCCAAAAGTTCTTTGGTGTGGTTCTTTTTTGAGACGAGTGCATCAGATCGCATCGCAGACATATGTCGACCTGCCATGCAGTTCGTTGGCAAGTGTACCTCAAAGACCCACACCAAAAAATAAACCGGACCTCTCCTTGCTCCTCATCAGCTGGGATCTTCAACCCCACTATACCCTCAGTCCTCTCTGAAGCCTGCACTGATAGGACTGAAGGTGTAGACTTAGGTGTGTCACAGCCAAGTACTTGCGGCAATCTACTATCGGTACACCGACGTCAGATTGTACCAGGCAAATTTCCCACGTAGCTTTAGGTGCACACTGCAGAGGACACGGACAGTACACCATGTGAAAGTACTTGCAGAATGATCCCCTGCCTGTGGTATTAATATGAGCAGATCCCTGCCTCTAGGAATAAATATGAGAAACACCAGCTTTACGTAGCTTTAGGTGCACAATGTGCAGAGGACACAGACCGTACACACACCACATAGCTTTAGGTGAACACTGCAGAGGACACAGACAGTGCACCACGTGAGAATACTGCAGCTAGCACAATCGCCTGCCTGCCTGTCAGTATATTAGGAAGAGTGGATATAGCTAAACTCAATACAGTGTATAAATATATATACAACACCTGGGATGCATATATATCCTCTACACACTGTAACTCTAACTGACTAGCCTGCCTACCTGCTCTATCTAACTGCAAAAAATTACACTCTCTCTGTCCACTCTTAACCACCGCAACACACTACACAAGGCCGACTTCCAGGTGGCCTTTCATAGTGTGGGGCGTGTTCTAAACCCCCTGAGCCATAATTGGCCAAAGCCACCCTGGCTTTGGCCAATCATGGCTCTCCGTTTTTTGCAAGCTGTGATTGGCCAAGCATGCGGGTCATAGTGCATGCTTGGCCAATCGTCAGCCAGCAATGCACTGCGATGCCGCAGTGAATTATAGGCCGTGACACGCCACTCGAATTTGGCGCAAACAGCCCGTAGCGTTCGTATTTTGACGAACATATGATCGAGTCGAACGTGAGTTTGACTCGAACACAAAGCTCATCCCTAGTTGGCACAAGTGAACAAGGTCTTCAACTTTAGGTCATAATAGAATGGCACAATCATAAAACAAAACATGGCAACAAGTAAACCAATGAAACAGGGGAGGGCCGTCCATTGTGGGAGCATGGGTGCTGCCCCCATCCCCGCTGCCGCCCTCTTTATCCATGCGCCCAGCCCCTTTCAGGACGCCGGGCACATGAATCCCTGACCAACCTCAGCAATACAAGCAGTAAGTACCCATCTCACCTATTCAGACCTATTTTCTGTAGACTCGATCCCTGTCTCTTTGAAATTCAAACCTGACCACCTTTTGTTGCCCTTTTATTCAAGACTCCCTTCATATTCATGTAATTTCCCTAAAATTTGCAGACACATACTACCCTCCTGTCCCACATGACCATTTAGGAAAGAACTTCAAACTACCATGACCCCAGAGGAATGGGACAAATGTTTTTCCTGACACACAAGCACTCAATTGCGAATAAAACACAAAAATAAAAAAACTTCTAAATGATAACCAGATGGTACAAATGCCCAAATGTCTTAGACTTCTATGTAGTGGCGGGATGGATACATGCAGTTCAAGACATTGATTGTTAATGTATTTACTAGCACATGTATATCTGTGTGCAGGCAAATTGCAGTAAAAATGCCAGGACATCACCGCTTTGGCCTTCTATTTCAAATTGTTTTGCATTGCTATTTACGTGGCTTTGTAATTGTTATGCACCATGATCTTTGGACAGCTCTGTGGTTGTTGGACTGCTTCCAATCTTGGGGAATGGAATGCACACCTTGCTCAGCTGATAACTGCAATAAACCTTTCAAATCCAATATCCTGTAATTATAACGGGACACAAACATTCTTACAATCGTGACGTGTACGCATACCTGGGCGTGTTGCGATCAGTCATGGCTTGTCACTTTTCATACAGTTGCTTTGTTGTGCGAGATTCCCCAGGTGCACACTAAGGATTGCTGAAGTCAGCATTTCAACATTGAAATGGATACTTGGTTTATAGGTCAAAACTATTATCTATTGCAGGGAGTTTTTATTTTTTTCATCAGTCATTGAAAATCTTGCATGATATAATAAACTATATATATATATATATATATATATATATATATATATATATATATATATATATATATTAGAATAGTAAAGCTGAACTTTTTCTGCAGTGTAACTGCAAGGGTAAAATGCTTATTTTTTACTTAGGATACCATTAAAGGATTTTTTCCTTGCCTTATTTCTCGCTCCCCCTGCAGTCCTTGCTGTCCTATTCCATGCGATGCTCTGAGTTGTTGGGGGCTCTCCTGCATCCTCACAATGTAGACCCTATATGTGATCACATCATTGTGCCTGCAACAAACGGCGTGACAAAAGAAAGTGTCTTTGGGGGGACAGATAGAACAAAGAAAAGGAAGGTTGTGGGACAGAGGAATATGTTGAATAAAAGGGCTTTTTACTGCTATCCTAGATGAAAACAAACATTTGCCCCTTGTTGTTGGGGGTCACTGCAAGGGTAGTTCAACCTTAATTAATTTAAGCAGCTGAGGAGTTGTCATTAGCCCTTGCTTAGATAAAGTATTGGTGCTCAGTCTGTTCCAGCAAAGTCTCGCCAGGAAAACATCCAAGTCACTGCACCAGTGAAGTAGGAAGTTGTCTGGTATTGAAATTTGCATGCAGACAACCCACCCACATCAGCTTAAATGGAACTGCCAAAAATCCAATGACAGACACTCAGTAGTGCCAAGTATAAATACAATGTAATTATTTTTAGTAAGGCAGTCTGGATTCTGTTTTTTTACATTTATTAATTATAGCTCTTTCCACATCCTTAACCACTTCAGCTCTGGAAGGTTTTACCCCCTTCATGACCAGACTATTTTTTGGCAATACGGCACTGCATTACTTTAACAATTGTGCGACGCTGTACCAACATTTTTATTTTTTTCACACAAACAGAGCTTTCTTTTGGTGGTATTTGATCACCTATTTGTTGTTGTTTTTTGTTTATAGCGCAAAAAATTAAAACTGCACCGCTGAGAGGCTGAGCCGGCTGCTCCCGCACTCTCCACAGCCCAGCACTCCAGTGAGCGAGGGAGGGGGAGGCAGAGAAGACAGCAGACACTAACAGGAGCCCTGAACTGAGCGATCTGCTGTGTTTAATTGCTCGGGTCTTAGAGCTGGCGGGAGACAACATCAACCGTTTAAATTCTTTGCGCTATAAACAAAAAAGCCATACATTTTGAAAAAAATACCATTATTTTTTACTCTCTGCTTTAAAACATATCCAATTAAATTTCTTCTTCAATTCAGGCCAATATGTATTCTACTACATATTTTTGGTAAACAAATGACCAATAAGCGTATATTGAAAATACTGTATGCACTGTTACTGTACTAATGACACTGGCAGGGAAGGGATTAACACCAGGGGCGATCAAAGAGTTAAGTGTGTCCCTAGGGCAGTGATGGCGAACCTTGGCACCCGAGATGTTTTGGAACTATGTTTCCCATGATGCTCACCTACGCTACAGAGTGCATGAGCATCATGGGAAATGTAGTTATAAAACATCTGGGGTGCTAAGGTTCACCATCACTGCCCTAGGGGGATGTTTTCTAACTGCGTGGGGGGAATGACTGACTGGATGAACACAGAGATCCCTGTTCCTGCTTCGCAGGAACACAAGATAACCATGTTCTTCCCTGTTAGAACGGCAATCTGCCTTGTTTACATAACCAGAGAGGCGGAACAGCAATCTGCCTAATGATTGGCGGGGTCCCCCCTCTGGCCAATCTGTGTGCGCCCCCGCTATTTATTGCATGAAATGACATACAGGTATGTTGTTTGGCGCAATAGAGCCACCCTGCCGCAGTAGATCTGTGGTGGGCGGTCATAAGTAGTTACAAAGTTAGGTTGGAATTTCAGATCGGCGTGTAATTGTGCGACGTTGTACCCAAACAAAATCTATTTTTTTCCCCACAAATGGAGCTTTCTTTTGGTGGTAGTTGATCCGCTCTGTGGTTTTTTATTTGTTGCGCTATTAACAAAAAAGAGCGTCAATTTTGAAACAAATAATGGTGGCAATCTTTTTTAGATTTTTTTCTTTTTTTTTGCAGACTAGGACACGAGGTTAATGAGCCCAGCTGAATCAGGTCTGAATACTCTGGGCTCTATAAAACCCCTTTCACACTGGGACGGTGTGTGCGTCGGCGGTAAAGTGTCGCTATTTTTAGCGGTGCTCTACGGTCAATTTTGGAGCACTATTCGGCCACTAGCGGCCGAAAAGGGGTTCAAACCACCTGCAAAGCGCCACTGTAGCGGTAGCCATTCATTTCAATGGGAAGGAGTGTGTATACACCGCTCCAAAGATGCTGCTAGCAGGACTTTTTTTTGCGTCCTGACAGTGCAACGATCCAGTGTGAAAGCCCTCAGGCCTTTCACACTGGAGTGTAAGGAGCAGCTGTTTCAGGTCGCTTTGTAGGCACTATTTTTAGCGTTCTAGCGCCTCAGTAGGGTGCATTAAGGTGAAAAGAAGGCAAAGCTTTACAACCCCCTCTAACATGCAATTTTTAAATGACAAATCTAATGAATGAATGAATGAAAAACTTATATAGCGCGGCACATGCGAACTGAATCGCCTCTGGGCGCTGGTTGTTTGTGTCTCTTGCCATCAGAAAAGCAGGGTTTTGATCTGCTTTCTGAAAGACAGGTGGTTTTGCTCCAACCGAATGCTGGTTGGTAAAGCATTCCATAGCCTGGGACCTTGGAAAGCAAACCTTCTTTCTCCTTTGGACTTGTATTTGGTTTTTGTAACCTTGACCAGATTTTGGTCGGTGGATCGCAGAATGCGGTTGGAATTGTGAGGTTTGATCTTGTCGCATAGATATCTTGGAGCCTTCCCTTCCTACAAACAAAAAAAGTGTTTCCACTTTACAACATTACAGTAAAGAGAACATTTTTCAATTGCTGGTTCCTAATCTTTGCTTTCTATCCTTTTAGCGGTTGCATGGACTTCCTGATGACGATGACCAAGGCATGTACAAGCCCCGGGTATATGCATTCGAAGGGGAACTTGATCGAATCGCCTCAATGGAATCTATCAACTGCCCCGATGACACGATGGACTTTAGTTTCCTGGATCAGTTTGACCCAAAGTTTGCCAGATTAGAAGAAATCTGCAAGAAGTAAAGATGCATCATTTTTTTATTGCAGACAGACTGAATCCACTGGAACCTCTGCCTGGCTTAGCCCTGAGCAGCTCTTGAAAGTGCATTTTAAAGGACTGAGACATTGTCTCAAACAAGCTTACATGGGCTGGGACTGAGGGGAATTATCGCTACGCTGCAGCTTATATGTTATGTGCTGGGTATTGTACTGTATGTGCCTCTTTTTTTGTTCTGCTCACTTAATTTGAAATAAATTATATTGGATCAGAGGAGGGCTTGTAACGCTACCAAGTCTGTCCCTGGAACAGCATGCCAGACATCCAGGATTACTGGCTGAGAGCTTCTCAGGAACAACAGAACGAAACCGGATACAATTAATGTTGATCACTAAAACAAAAACGCTAGCACTGATTTATGGGACCAATGCTTAACCGTCTGCACCTTTATGGACCAGTCCATGAAAGACCACAAGAAAAACAAAACTGATGGATACTGCAAATATATTCAGGTATGGTTTTCTCCTAGCTGGCACACCCACTGCATCCAACATTGGTTTTACAGTAGGTCATACAATTGCTCTAGTATAGAAAGGGTTATGAGCAATTCCCATACCGTTCCCACATCAAGCTCCTATTTAGGTCCCCTTTGGCTGTATGCACGGGACTGTCTGCTTACTGTTTAAGCATTTCTTTAAACTAAAATCTAATGTGGAGAGATTGGGCTGCACAGAGCAGACAATGGTTGTATCCATGCAAACGTCTAATCTGTCTACAGGTAGTCCTGGCTGTTTTTTTTTTTTTTTCTAAAATATGGACACTGCTATTCTACTGAATTGATGGCAATTTGAAAATTGCTTTTTTATTCTCTTTACTTTGTAACAGCAACGCCTTAATCAGACGTCTGATATTCAGTAACGCGGTTTAGAGTGCAGAAACCAAATTTATGTCTTATGTAGTCAGATCTGCGGGAAGTGACTGTGGCTAACTGAGCTTTGCCTTATTGTGTAGTATCATTTATGTACACAGCAATAACAGACAACCTCTCAGTTAGAAATCAGACTTTGCTAGCTTGACAATACCAAAAACATAAAAAAAAAAAAAACTTGGCTATGCACCTTTATAATTCCAAGCGGCGCAAATGGATCACTATTGTATTCAGCAGCCTGTTCAACCCATGCCTGCTGGATACCAACAGTGACTGCATCTGATTGGAATTGTATCATAAATTTTCACTGGCTCCTTTGATAAAAGTTGATTGTGAAATCAACTTTTGTGGAGCCGGGTAGTGCCAACAGGGTCAATGGAGAACTGGCCGACATTCCAGCAATGTATGGCCAGTTTTAATACTTAACTGGTTGTACACCATGATGCTAAACTAGAGCAGCCATGCAGCTGTTAATAGGTAATTGTCTGAAGTATAGGACAACTCTTCAATTGTCATAAATTAGCTGATTTCTTGCTCTGTACACCACTGCATCATTAAAGTGATTAAGATCTTGTTTACACTTGCAGCTGGGGAAAGATGGTAGACGGTTGACCTAACCTCCCATTTTAAAATGGAGGACAGAGTGGGTGGTAGCTATGATGCGGCTGTGATGCTTTCCTTAGTGACTACAGCAAGTTTTATACCACATCCTATCTTCAGCCAGCTGTGCCACTGCCAAACTTGACCCATTTAAGTGGACGCATGCATACAGTTGTGTCTGGTTGCATAGGTAAAAACAAGCATTGAGGCGGCAACAACATACTGCCTCTCAAATGCTTTCTGAAAACAATCCACTACAGATCGCTTTTCAGAGGTGATGCAATGACAGCCGTACCTTTTTAAAACAAGCCCTCAAATTTGTTCTTTTAACTCTAAATGTTTCTGTGTACATCAGGCGTCTCAAACTGGCGGCCCTCCAGCTGTTGCAAAACTACAAGTCCAATGAGGCATTGCAAGAATGACAGTTACCAGCATGACTCCCACAGGCAGAGGCATGATGGGACTTGTAGTTTTACAACAGCTGGAGGGCCACCAGTTTGAGACCCTTGGTGTACATGCAGAATCGAGAGCTTTTGCAGTGAAAACATCTACCTCATCAAACCATAGACAACTGATATTGGTAACATAGAAAAGAAAGGCGGTCTGCCTACAAGGGTCCAGTATCAGTCCATTTATTCTTTCATATTATATATTTATGAGCACAGTTTCAATTGAAAATGGGTTAAAAACTGGAGTTGGACATTTAAAACTAAACTCTTTCATTTAATGCAAACCAGAAAATAAATTCTAATTTAATGCCATGGACAACAGTTCCAGATTTTAGCAAATTTTTCTTTTATCCAGTTTCAATACATCAGCTTTGCAAAAACAAGAGTGGCCAAATAATTGGGGCTAATAGACCCCAATAAAGAATTTTAGATAATTTGGTTTGAATAGATACGCAATGAAATGAGTCTAATGTATATTTTTTTATAACATTTTTTTTTAATGCATTGTTTAAAGGGAGTCCAATGTTGCTATGTGTATATCATTAAGCCATGTTTAAGTTTCGTAAATTACATTTTTGGTTTAATAAAAAGGTTTAACTCAGTCTGACTTGTTAATCTGTTGTTAAAACTCAATTGTGAAAATCTCATAATTGCTTTTAAAGTGGTTCTTCACCAGTCCAAAAAAAAAAAGTCAGCAATTGACTGAAAAGTACATTCATTGTCCACGTGGTCCAGCACTGTGCTCACCTGAACTGCTTCTTCGCCAGTTTCCAGGTACCCGGTTCTGGAAGGTTTACTATGGGCAGTCGGCTGGGATTCTTTGTGGCTTCACATCTGGCTGCGCTTTATGAATGGTCCTGTGATGTGTCATAGAACAGTGCTTCTCAACCTTCTGGCGCCATGACCCCTTGATAAAATTTCCCAAGTTGTGGGGACCCCCTAACAGTAAAATTATTTGCGTGCCAAGACAAGTAATTTGCGCCCCTAACCCACAGACATTTAGCGCTCCGAGTACCTTCCACTCATACAGTGTTAAAACCCCTTATGGTAGGTTTTAGGATGTACCACTCTTTCTCTTTGTTCTCCTTTCTTTCCCTTGTATCTCTCTCTATCCTAATTTTTTGTTTTTTTCCCCCATCCCTCTCTCTAGCCATCTTTCTTATTTCTCTTATTCCTTCTCTCCCTTTTTCTTGGTTCCTCCCCCTTTTCCTCTCCCTTCCATGTATTCTCTATTTTTATTCCTTCACTTACTCCTTTGTGGGGGGCCACAAGAACAGCCCAGGATTCGGTGACCCCTGGCAAATCATTTGACCCCCAGGTTGAGAACCACTGTCATAGAAGGTTGGGGAGGAAGAACTTGTGGGGCATTGCTATGGCAATCCAACTGGAAGTGGGTACCTGTCAAAACCAGGTACCCCCCCAATCCATCTATCATATCAACTACTTTTGTGCATCATCATACCTTGTTGTTTTTTTCTGGACAAATTAGGCTTTTATTTGGTAGTATGGATATCTCCCTGATTTTTATTATTATCAAAAGGAAAACTGTCTCAAAATAAAAAAGATATATATTTTTTTATTTAGCTGTATATATTTCTTGCTACTGCCCTAACCTACCACCAAAGAACAACCCCAAACGAATTTTCTTGCTCCTGACGATTGACTCGATACCACATATGTGTATGTTGTTTGTTTTTATCCTACCTATTACACACTGACACTTGTACTTTAAAAAAAAACTTATCCTGTCCAAAAAAGTGACATTTGACCTAAACGCTAACCCTGGCATTGATCTAGATCAAGCCTACATCTATGTATTTTTTATTTTGTTCTTTTTGTTTTTCTATACAATGTATATTTCACAAAGATAGAAAACATGGGGGCAGGCCTCATAGTAACCGATCACTGTGATAGCCAATCAGGTGACCTGGGCCTCGGTCATGGAAACGGGCTCCAAGCTCCTGTAAAAAAGCCCGGTGCAGTAGAGCCGCATATTTTTTCGACATCAGGGTTAAAAAGTCTTTGTCAATTTCCTATTTGAAACTTTCACTAAAATAATACTTGCTGATTCTGCCAATAAGGTCCTTTTTTTAGGCACTCAGGTGAAATTGTGAAAACACTGTCAAGCCTGTCTCTCCGTATGGTGCTCCTGCATTGTCACCCTGTCACAGGGGCATCCTATGGAGACTACATGTGGCCACTTCTGCTCACATGACATGATCCATAGTTGTCACCATCTAGAAAACCCACACTGAGCAATGCCATGCATCCTTAGGAGCATGTACTCAGAAAGTGGCTGTGGGGAGACTATCAGCACTGAGCTGTAACTAAGAATGATAAAAAAAAAAAGTTAAGATTCTATAAAATAAAATAGTTTGACACGGTGCTAAATGTCATTTAGTTAGTGATTACACCTAACTATTGATATGCTTTACCTGAAAATTTAGACGGGTCTTTTACCATTAAATTTAGCAAAATAGTTAAACATGGCAAAGTTGAAAATTCACAGAAAACAAACCAAATTCTTCTTTTTTTTTTTTTTTTTACTGCAAATGAAAAGATGAAGACGTGACCAAAGCAACAAATTGCCTTACTGCACTATTTTTGTTTACCTGCAATAGAAAATCTTTCATTTTCTTGTTCATAAATTCTCTAAAGCAGTGCTCATTCAGTTACAATTTCCTTACATTACACCTCCCAAATGCAGCTCATCATTGCTCTACTCAACACACAAACAACGTTTATTCTGTCTTTCCTCTAGCATAATGTGCAAACAGGGAAAATAATGAGCGGATACAATTACATCAGAGCAAAGGGAAATTCATTCTTCTGCTGCCATAAAGAGAATCTGAGTGGGGAGGTAAAGCAGAGTGATCACTGATGGAGTTACTGAACTGTCAACCATATCTTATTTACCCAGGTGTATTATGTATGTACATATATACTACGTGAAGGATATAGAAATGTGCCAACTATTAGCCACATAAGCTCTTCCTATAAACTGCACAACAATTATGCCAATTTAATTGTAGCTTTACATAGCTACTTATTCTGGAAACTGACAATTTATAAACCTTCCCCCCCCCCCCCCCCCAAGATGTATATTTGAGATGCTGTGCTGTTTTTCCAAGAACACCTCCGTTTTCAGTAATTGCATCGATACCGTCTTTATTTTGAAATCACACAAAACAGGTGGTAAAATGTGTTTAATGAATCCACATACGCTCACGCCATTGGGTTGTAGCCAAGAAAAACACACGGATGTGTATATATATATATATATATCAAAAACAAAAAAAAAATAATATATATATATATATATATATATTAGGGCTGTTACTGATTAAGATTTTCGTGTTCAATTAATCATTTTTTTTTTAATCAATTAATCGACTAATTTCGATTAATTATAAACGCACATACATTTTTCGGACCACCGCCATATATAGTTCACACTGTAATATCCACAGACATTCTCCCCACTGTATAGGAAGATTAGTGCTTGCTTAGTCTTACCAGACTCCAGGTGGACCAAGATGGGCGCCGCTCCGGGAGCTAGGCCGAAGCCGCGGCCTCTGCTATGGCCGAGGCAGCAGAGGAGCTCTGCGGATCACGTGTTGTGCCGATCCGCATATGGTGACCCATTCAGATCACGGATCATTTACGATCCGTTGCACCAACAGTACTGAATAAAAGAATTAACGATTAATCGAGGAATTAATCTTTAATTTCCACAACCCTAATATTTATATATATACTGCTGGTGAAGTACAAAACTGTGAACAGGACCCCAAAATAGAAAGTGAAAAACAATACTTCCAGCTAATAAAATCCCCCCAGACAGGCCAATACAGCAGGGCTGGACAATTTCACCCACATAACTGGTCTTTGCTGCAGACGGAACATAAAGTCCTACAGCAGCATAATTCAGATTGGCTAAGTAAGTTTCCCTAAGCATACGTCATACCAGCTATATGATTAAAGCTGTTGTATATATATTACCTATACAGGACCCGTAAAGCTATTTAATAAGCACTTCAGCCCCAGAAGGATTTACCCACTTCCTGACCAGGCCATTTTTTGTGATACGGCACTGCGTCGATTTAACTAACAAACAACTTTGTGGTCGGGGAACGCTGTACTCAAACAAAATTAGTTTAAGGGGTTAAATATGTGTCCTTCGGGAGTGTTTCTAACTGGGGGAGGAGACCGATCATTGTTCCTAAGCTGTAGGAAAAGATCAGTCTCCTCACCCCTGACAGAATGGTGATCTGTCTATTTACATTGACAGATCTCTGTTCTGTCCTCAGGAGCAATCGCAGGTAGCCGGCGGCCATAGGCCATGTGCATTGGCTCCTAAGTTACTCGGCACGTGCACACGTCCCCTATACTCAAAGCACCCGCCGTAAAGGAGTGCCATTCTGCTGCCGTCAATCGATTAGTGGGCGGTCGGCAAGTGGTTAAGTTGTGTCGCTGTGTATGTGTAGATCCATGGTGCGCAATCTCCAGTCTGATGACCACGAGGCCTTTTAGTACTATTTGTGTGGCCCTCAGACTGCCCCAGTCATCTGGGGGGCCTGTAATGACTGATCTTTAACATTCTCACTTTCCATGGCTCTGCCTATATCCTGCGGCTTGTCCAGTCCTCAACCAAACCTGAAGCAGGTTTGCAGTCTTTAACCATCTCCTTTAATATGTCTAAAGTCTCTGACAGTGCTGTAGATATAGATTATGTGCGGCCCCTTAGTTATTTTTGGGGCCACTGCAGACGGCCCCCCTATACTTTGTAAGCTGACCAACACTGCTTTAGGTACTGTTGACACTACAATTATTACCAAAAATAGGAAATAAAACAGCAGCACAACAGACAGCAGAGGGAGCCAACGATCCACCGACAAATCAGTTTATATCCCCAGATCATTGCTACTGTAATCCTCATTATAATGATCTATATAATATGCAGATTTACCTGATGAAAACAGGCATAATAATACGACACACTGGCTCACTCAATACATTAGAATACTATGCAATATAAGTAATCTGTATCTATATGACATATGAGGCGTTTGATGAGGATAGTGAAAGACTAGGAGAAGATCATTCATTCATGCCGCAGCAATGTCTACAAAGCATTAAAAATGAAAAGGAAGGACAATTCCAGAAATGTGATTCCAAGAACAAATATTTACAGACAAGACAGTAAATAATTATTAGGCAATATTTACAAGACTGTGCCATGGAGTAAACAGACATTTGACCAGCATACTGCAAGTGGGGTATTATTACACCTACAAATGAAAACTTCTTATAATACAGCTTAGCAATCAGTAGATGTGGAGGCTGCATTACAGCAGCATTTTCCATGGGGGCGAAGGGTGGTGTCAAACCAGATTTACATGGACTTGACTAACAAATGAATGCCAAATGCTGAAATAAATAGGGCAAAAAAATGCAACCATCACACCACACATGGAATTGGTAAGCTGCAATATAATACATTGTTGTTTTTAGCTTTACTACTGCTTTTAAGAGGTTGTAAATCCCATAAACCAGCATAATGTGCTAGTATGAATCGCATACTAGCAAATTATGATATACTTACCTTGGACTTAAGCCCTTCCAGTGGCTGATACTGCTGAGAGGGCTGACACCTTCCCCGTGTCTTTCTTCCGGGTTCATGGGCTCCGACGCTGTGAGTGGCCGGAGCCGCAATTAAATAGTTACATAGCAGATAGTCTCACGAATGTGCGTGGAAGCCACTGCTGATTTTGTGCGTTTGCCCACTGACAAAGACATGATCAGTCTATACATTTAATGGTAGGTAACAGTGAGAGGCAGAATAACAACCAAAAAATCCAGAAACAATATGTTTCAAAAAAGGTATAAATTGATTTGCCTTTTAATAAGTGAAATAAGTATTTGCACACATCTCAGGAGGGATTTTGTCCCAGCCCTCTTCGCAGATCCTCTCCAAGACATTAAATAGCGCCTGTAAAGCGCCCTGAAAGAGTAGCTCCTCACACTCCAGTGTGAAAGTCAGAGGGCTTTCACACTGGAGCGGTGTGCTGGCAGGACACTCAAAGTCCTGCCAGCCGCATCTTTGAGGCGTTGTAAGAGGGGTGAATACACCACTCCTAAGGCGCCCCTGCCCATTGAAATCAAGGGACAGCGCCTCCAAACCGCCAGCAAAGCGTGTGTTTCGGGGGTGGTTTTAACCCTTTTTTGGCCATTAGCGGGAATGAAAAACAACCTGCTGGCGGCCAAAAAGCCCAGCAAAAATTACGGTAAAGCACCGCTAAAAATAGCAGCGCTTTACCGCCAATGGCCATTATGCCCCAGTATGAAAGTAGCCTTAGTAACTAACTCGAACCTTCAGGTCCCTACACATATTTTCTATGGGATTAAGATCTGTGCTTCTTCTTGAGTCCCCTATGTTGCCTTGGACGTGTGTTTTGGGTCATGTTGGAATACCCATCCATGACCCATTTTCAAAGCCTTGGCTGAAGGAAGGAGGTTCTAATCCAAGATTTGACGATGCATGGTCCCGTCCATCGAGGGGAGTTGATAGAAAAGAGCTTGATTTTCATCTCATCTGACCACAACACTCACCCAGTTCTCCTCTGAATCATTCAGATGTTTATTAGAAAACTTTAGACAGGCCTGTACATGTGCTTTCTTGAGCAGGGGGACCTTGCAGGCGCTGCAGGATTTCAATCCTTCACAGCGTAGTGTGTTACCAATTGTTTTCTTGGTGACTATGGTCCCAGCTGTGTAGTTCTGGGCTGATTCCTCACCATTCTCATGATCATTGAGGTGAGATCTTGCATGGGGCCCCAGACCGAAGGAGATTGACAGTTATTTTGTGTTTCTTCCATTTGTGAACAATTGCACCAATTGTTGTCACCCTCTCACCAAGCTGCTTGGCGATGGTCTTGTAACCCATCCTAGCCTTGTGTGGGTGTACAATCTTGTCTCTGACATCCTTGGACAGCTCTGGCCATGGTGGAGAGATTTGAAACTGATTGATTGCTTCTATGGATGTGGATGTGTTATACAGGTAACAAGCTGAGATTAGAGCACTCCCTTTAAGAGAGTGCTCCTAATCTCAGCTCAATACCTGTATGGAAGACACCTGGGAGCCAGAAATCTTACTGATTAATAGGGGATCAAATACTTATTTCACTCATTAAAATGCAAATTAATTTATAACTTTTTTGATTGGTGGTTTTCTGGATATTATTGTTGTTCTGTGTCTCACTGTTAAAATAAACATACCATTAAAATTATAGCCTGATCATTTCTTTGTCAGTGGGCAACAATCAGCAGGGATCAAAAACTTTTGTCCCTCACAGTAGATGTGTAGCTCCAGTCTACCCAATCCTGGTGTTTTATTGCACCCAGAAGACACAGGTGAAGTGTTCATCCCTTCTGCTTGCAGTCTGTTAAAGTCTATGGCAGGCTGAAATACATGGAGCCGCATGCAGTACTTGTGCTTTAGGGCCCTATGCATTTAGCAAAGTATGCTCAGAGTACAGAATACCTGCATTCTGAGCATATGTCCCTGAACATATACAGTGCAAATTGCAGGAGCTACATTACAGCTTTCAGCCCCATCCAGCTGCAGCCTGCCATAGACTTGGACCTTGCACTCATGTCTCCCGGGTGCACTAAAACATCGGTATTTGGTGCACATGGGCATGACAACCTTTGTTTCAATTCACATAGCATAGCTTTAAAAAAAAATGACTACTTACCATTTTAAGCGCCATTTTATGATACCTCTAGCACTGAAAAATACTGCTCGGTCCTCTTTGTTTATGAGGGGGGTGAATTGGAAAATGTAACTAATAGGGGGTTCTCTCAAATAGGTCAATAAAAGTGCCAAGAACATTTTCGGCAAGTACAGAAGATACCAATTGATCTCACCAGAAATGTGGTATCTTTGTAACTTCATGTGTGTTACAAAGAAAGCGTCCTTATCCTTCTTGTGAACATTACTAGTCCCATCAATCTACCATGTAATGGAGATGACCAAAAGGTAGAAAAGATTTTAAAGGAGAAGTGCAGCCACAGCTCATTTGGCTGGACTTCTTCCTATGGGTCACAGGAGTGCAATTTGTTTTGCACTCCTGTGACTCGTTTTTAACAGAGCGGTCTGAAGTCCGCTCTCTGCTGACGTCACGGATATCAGTCACCCCAATAATGGGAGTCTGGATCCGCCAAGTGCCCGTCTCAGCCAGCCGCTAAGAGAATGAGACAGCCGCTCCACAGCCCAGAGCTCCAATGAGCGAGGAGGGGCAGAGTGGAGAGCTGTGACTGACAGTCTGCAGCTCTCTGCTCTTGGAGCACTGAAAACTGAGAGATTGATTTTCAGTGTAGAGGCGCCAGAAGACAGATACATCAGGCTGATGTTGCATCCACTTAGGTAAGTATAAAAAAAAAAAAAAAAAAAAGGACACCCTTGCTTCTCTTTTATGTCCAGCCTGTGTGATAACCATAGATCCCTCATCAGTTACAGTGGAGTTAATGCAGCCACAAATGTACATGAACTCTGTTATTCAAAGGATAACCAAGTAAAAGTATAGGAGAAAAAAAATGCAGCCAGCTCATCTACAGAATGGAAAGCTGCCCTTTCAAAGACACTGAGCATACAATAAAGGTACAAAATATGTTATGAATATGGTTTCCAAAGGTTGATCATTCCATTTGTTGCCCGATTTTAATTATTTTCCTAGCCATAAATAGAATAGTTGATTTACCATTTAAGTATATTAAAATATTATGTGTAAAAATAAAATAAATACAAAAAATACAGCAGTAAGTCCTCCTATTCACACTTGAGTGTGAGCATAGCCAGGTGATTTAAAGTTTTTTTTTGCTCATTTGTAGGCACATTTTCCAGCAACAGTAACACAGAAGTAGAATCGTGTTTTCGCTCTATAGACTTTTAAAATGGGAGCTCATAAAGTTTACGGGGCTAAAAAACATGCAAGTCTACCCCAAAGACTCTCATGTACATTTGCAAACTTCAGAGGTGACAAGAGACATAATGCTCCGGTACAGTGTTGCCAACCTACCAGATTGAAATTTACTGGCACGACACCCGAAATTTACTGGTGCAGCCACGTTTTTACTGGCATTTCACAAAAGGTACTAAATTACATTTTTAGGTGCAAATTTCCATATTTAGGCTACAAACAATTATGCTAGGCAAATAGCAATGTGATTTAAAGTGGATGTAAAGCCACTCTCATCCTTTCTAAACTACTGCCATAGTGCTGATCTATAAGGATATAGATGCCCCCTGCATGTATCCTTACCTGTCAAATGTTTCCCCTCTGTTATAAGAACTGAAAAACTGCAGATTCTGTGGGTGGGTCTGTTGTCTGGAGCTCTGTGGGTGGAGTTGTGATGTCAGTAAACTCTCTGCCCTCCTCTACACTCCCCTTGTCAACATGCATTTTTTCCTGTGTATTCCTTACACCATATTCTGCTATGATCACTAGAATCCAGAAAAGTAACCACATGACTTCAGAAAAGGAGTGGGGGTGGGAATTAAAAAATAATGCCTGTCTCCAGGCTAGTGCATGAGATATGTAAATAACCTGTCACTCACAGCAAGGGGGCGGAACAGACTAAGGTTTTTCACTCCCTGCCTCCAATCACCCCCTGCCTCCAATCTCCATGCGCAGTTCCAAGCCAAACCGATCTCGGCTATTTTTACTGGCACATTCCTGCAACCACGGACATTTACAAACGGGGGGAAAAAGTGCCCGTTTTTACGAACTGCCCGTAAAAATACGGACGGTTGGCAACACTGCTCCGGTATGAACAGGTCCATTGAGAATACTGGGGTGGATTCAGTAAGCAATTGCGTCTGCATATCCATAGTTACGCAGCGCAATTGCTTAGTTGCGCCGGCGTAACAACTTTTCTGTATTCAGAAAGCTCGTTACGCCGACTGCAGCCTAAGATATGACTGGCATAAGGCTCTTATGCCGTCATATCGTAGGCTGCATTCTTACGATGGCCGCTAGGTGGCGTTCCCGTCGTGGTCAGCGTAGAGTATGCAAATTGCATACTCACGCCGATTCACAACCCTACGCGCGCCCTGCGTATGCATTTTACGTTGTTTTATGTTCGTCGGGTTCCGCGTAAGGCTGCTCCTGCTATTAGCAGGGGCAGCCAATGCTAAGTATACCCGTCGTTCCCGCGTCGCGATGTTTGAAAATTACGCTGTTTGCGTAAGTGAATTGTGAATGGCGCTGGACGCCATTTACGTTCACGTTAAAGCAAATGACGTCCTTGCGACGTCATTTGCCGCAATGCACGTCGGGAAAGTTTCCCGACAGAGCATGCGCACTACGTTCGGCGCGTGAACGCGCCTAATTTAAATGATCCACGCCCCCTACGGGATCATTTAAATTACGCGCGCTTACGCCGGCCATTTTTATGGAGCGCCTCCGCAAATTACGGAGCTACTGCTTCCTGAATCAAGCGTAGCGCAAGTAATTTACGGAGGCGTAGCATAAAAACGTAACGCTGCGACTCCGTAAGAAGTGCGCAGCAGTACCTGAATCTACCCCACTGGGATTTTGGTTGTCGTCAGGGGGGGGGGGGGGGTTTGTGCAGCAAAGCATTCAGGTGTGAATGGGGGCTAACAGGAGAAAAACTGCACAGAAATAAAGGTTAGGAATGAGGTTGAGATGGTGTACAGATTGTTATAAAAAAAAAAAAATGGAATTTCTACACACTAATGAGATATTATTAGTTACTTTGATTTATTGACCTTGTTTTACAGTGACTAGCTTCAGGAAATATGTCGGCGTATTATATTTGACTAACTGAACAGCATTATTTACTGTTAGTGACCTCCCAGGGTCACCACAGTAAATTCCATGTCCATCAAGGTTCCTGAACTTTGCTACACAAGAGTTGCGTGTCCTAAACATATACAGTAATCAGAACAAGTTTTGGCAAGAGTTTCCAAGTCAAGGTTGCTCTGTGTACAGTATAGGTTACATCATGTCCACTTATAAATTGTCATGGCAGGTTCTTGCAGTGGAATCTGATGGATGACAGCGGGAGAACAGGTTTTAGCACTCTTAAAATCAAGTCTTAATGGGAGTGGTTACGTGTTCGGTTTCTTTTAACATTTTAAGACACACTAACAAAATAGAACAAAAGTGGAGCTGTTGATAGCAACATGCCAGGTTGTATCTTTTATTTCTAAATGCTGGTAAAGGCAAATGTGACTAATGGCAATGGGCATCGGCACCACATGATAGTAAAACAGACAGTTAGCGGACAGGGAGGGGGGGACTTACTGAATACTATTATAGTACTATATGAAATATAACCTGATGTGCACAGAAAACTATTTTCACTATGACTAGTCTTGGCTGGTGTTGGACCATTGACATGTACAAAAGGTTGTATGGATCATGGAGGTGACTTTCAAGGCCATCAAACCACTGTCTGCATTAAAAGAAGACGTACAGCCAAAGCTCGTTTGACTGTACTTCTCCCGTGGATCACAGGATTGTAGTTTGTACTGCACTCCTGTGACCCGTTTGCAGCAGGGCTGAACCCCGCTGTTGGCTGATGTCACAGAGCCGCTCCAAGCTCGGAAAGGATCATGACCAGCATGCCTGGACCGGCACTCAGCTCAGCCTCCCAGTGAGCCACTGAGAGCCTAAGCCAGCCGCTCCAGCCCCCTCCACAGCCCAGTGCCTCAGTGAGCATGAGGGGGGGGAGAGAGGAGGCAGAGAAGAGAGCGGTGACTGACTGACAGTCACCAGCTCTCTGCTCAGGGAGCTGTGAGAACCGAGCGATTGGCGGTGTTTGATGGTTCGGTTCTCAGTCTTAGAGAAGCGGGGGACAGATGCAATATTAGATCAATGCTGCATTTACTTAGGCAAGTATGATTCTGAAGAAAAAAAAAAAAACCCTTACTTCTCTTTTACCAAAGGTGACTTTATACCTGACTGTGTTTTAGAAAGCCAAGCTTCTGGTTTTGTAGAACAGTATTGTAAATGAAGTGTTGACCTATACTTCACGGCAGTGGCGGCTGGTGCTCAAGTTTTTTTTTGGGGGGCAAACTGAAAAAAATAAAACATCAAACGCAGCTACAGTACTGTAACCATCAATTGTTGCCAGTTTGCCCCATCAAATGCTGCCAGTGTGCCCATCAATTGCCGTCAACTCCCTTCTCCCGTCCTCTGCTGTGACACAGTGACGCTGTAATTGGACGCCTAATAGGAGTCCAATCACAGCGCCTGTCGCTTCAGCCAACCAGGGAGATCTGTCACAGGGGTTACTTTTCACTTCTTGTAGAGGTTTTCTACCATGATCATTCATATATGGTTACATATTGGTGTTTGATTCAACAATACCAGTAATATAGTTACCATCACTTCAGTTTATTTAGCGCAACTATATATTGTTTTTTCTATTGTTATCACATGATTATCACATGTTTTTTGTGTTGCAGCTTTTTTTCACCATATTTAGATTATATCAATTATTTTTACTATTAGCGCAGGATTATCCCCCCCTTTTTTCCATCTAATCAGGAAGCCTATTAGAGAGTCTATGGCTCTAATCAGGCACTTCCAAAACACCCCCACCGCTGTAATTCAGATGGCCAGCGCTCGACAAGAGGCCAAACACCTGAATAGTGGGCTGCAGCGGAGACAATAGATAGATTCATGCAATGCAACTATGGACGCACCGCCACTGCTTCACGGTAAGCGCTACTATAAGCAGGGTTGTTTTCTGAATGCATTGGGCCCATGTGCAAGAACAGAAGTTGAGATCAAATTGGTGGTCCTGCAACAAGGGAGAGCCATGTCACGTTGCAGCCGTCTGCACATGCACATTATTTTAACACCTTCCCATACCAAAATACACCCTTCAGTAATAAAGCTAAGCATGCACAGAGTGGAATTCTGGGTGTGACCAGATTGTGCCAAGAGAGGGAGGGTCTTAGATGGGCGTTTACATAAAACTTGAATCTAACAGACATCTAAAAACACTCACCACAATTATCTAAAGAAATAAAACTTCTCCAATAAAAATGCTTTCCAGGCAGCACGGCAGTGATAATTTAGTAACTATTACACCCCTGTACACATCAGGAGCCCCCTTATAATAAAAGGTCACCTTTTACAGAGTCCCCCTAATTTGAAAGTCCCTCCTTACATCGAAGTGCCCCCTTACATCGCAGGTCTCTCTTATATTAGTCCCCTCTTACATCAAAGTCGGCCTTTTTGATCGATTAAAATTATTTTGATTGGTACTCACCTCTCTGCCGGCTTCCGGGCCTTCAGGGAGTCCTGTCAGAGATCCAGTAACGTCATGGACTCTGGCGGGGCTTGCCGTGTCCATCTGAAGGGCTCCTTTGCTGTGCCTTCATATCTGCATGCCGGCGGGACCTTACTATGTGCCACACGCAAGGGCTGTTACACTTCCATCTATCAACCTGGGATTCTACAGCCATCCACTGGGAGTTGTGATAGTTCCCTTCACGGGACATCTACATGCCGACGGACTGATGTTAACCCCTCCTCATCTGGATTCAGCAGTGGTATCATTGTACACATTTTTATACCAGTATCATACTTAGCTACATGTTTTTATGACTGCTTTTGCTACCGTTTGGTATTACTCGCACCATTTTTACAGTTTATGTAGCTACATCGATTTTATCTCCAGTGCAATATTTATTTGGTTACCTACTTGAAGACTATAAAAGTTTTAATGCTATTCCCATCGAGCGCGGCCTTTGTGTGTTTTTTGTATCCTGCTATCCATTTTTCCAGTGGTTGGTAGCTGCACTGGGAATCAGCCTGGAGATCAGCTAAAAGTAGTTGGATCTGTATGTGCGTTATAATTAATCGAAATTAGTCGATTAATCGATAAAAAAAAAAGATTAATCGAACAGAAATTTTTTGATCAGTAACAGCCCTACTTGCAAGTGATTGGGTATTCTTTGCAATATGAATCTTTACCTCATTTACTAAGCTCTGGAGAAACTGCATTTTGCAAAGCGCTCCGTTTATATTCCTTTAGTAAATCAACCCCAGAGTGTTCCCTGTGCACAAACACATGTACGTGATCCATAATGTCCCCTGTGCATGCACGTGTGTAGCGGAATAACAATTGCCTTTTATTCAGACATTCATCCTGCCCTGTGCTCTGGGCTTTCTACCATTGCGGATCTTTAGTGAATTCTAAATAATAAAACCATTTGGAAAGCAATGTAATAGAAGTAAAGGGTCACCCCCCCTCCCCCCAACTTGTAAATATTTGCCAATTATGAACCCATTCTTGCTGTAGTTCGCATCTCTCAAGACTTTATATATATATTTGTTTATATTCAAAAGAATGAGAATAGGAGGGCACAGTGGTCATGTGCACATTACCTAACTAGGAGGAGATTACAGAAGGTAATGGGACACAGAATCACACAGTACTGTACAGTCTACGTGCTTTCCTTCAGGAAGATTCCTTGGCTACATTTCAACAATGTCATCTGTGGATGCTCTATACATGCAATATGCTAATTGCCAGCCCTTTATTAAATTAAATGACCTTATCTGAGTGACAGCAGTGTGTTGATGTTGCGCTATTTTTTTTTTTGTATTCATATATTTAGCCAAGGACGGTACAGACACACCCAGATCTGATACTTGGGTAAATATTGAATACCACCAGCTCTCTTATATCACTGACACAACAGATCATCCATCCCAGAAGACTGAAACAAGATCTCAGAACACAATAACACTTTCCGACAGTCCAATTTCTTCTTCTAGACTAGAGTGTAAAACTTGCACTAATCCCAGTGATAAATGCTGATTGTTTGCACTTGCATTATTAGCTTCTGTATCAGGTCTGTGGAGATCTAATGCCCTTTTCCTGAGCTCATTAAAAACACAACTAAACGTTATTGTTTCTGTACAAAATTCTCCATTAAAATGTCAGGTTGTTTGTTTAAACTTCATGAATTTGAACAGTTTAACCTGATGGGTTTAAACTTGAATGGGCTCGATATAATGAGGAACATTGCAGTCCTGTGTTGTTTGGATATCACTGTATAGGATAAAGCAGAAAAAGAGTATAGTGGCTTCATGAGAAGAGGTGTATAAAGAGCATAAAGAAAGAACCCAGCATTCGGTTTTATGTAAAGCTGGTCCTACTGTAAAAGATTGTTCTTCCATAGCTTGGATGCCATTCAAAAGTGCTTCAAAGTACTTCATCCTGATCCTTTGAATCTTCTCATTACCGCGGTCGAAAAACAAGCACCGATTTAACCTCACCAACGAATGGAAACTCAAATAAGCATTCCTTAAAGTGGAGTTTCCATAAAAAATATAACTTTGCTTTATATTGTAGCTTAGACCTGAAAAAAAAAATATTTTTTTACTCACCTCGAAATGCCTGTTGCTATGCAGTCCCACGAAATCTGCCTTCCTATTCACCTCGGATCCTGACATCGGCTCCCAGGATGACGTGCGCTTCCCATGTGTCTCCCGGCTTGTTGATGTTTATGGGTTGCCATCACAACAGCGTGCACTTTCGCCGCCGCTCGTGATGGCAACCCAAGTGTTTGACGGCTCGGCGCTGCAGTTCTATTGCGGACGCACAAGAATAGGGTGGGACGCGCGGCCCTTTCAGCTAGTCATCCACAGTATTCCCGGAAGTAATTGCTTGTGGGCTTCACAATGCCCACAAGCAAAATGAGAACGTTCTGCAGACAACAAAATAAAATGTTCCTTTTGAATAACTCGGCGGAACGGTGGGACTTTTTTAAATAGTAAGTGACACTATATTGACATTTACAATGAGAGATGAAAGCAGAGATGTTTAAAAATTGAAAAATGTGATGGGAACCCCCGCTTTAAACTAAAGGATTTCAACAAAAATTCTACTTGTATATTTCCAGTTAACATTATTGCCTTTTACAAATTGCTATGTACCTCAAAGTGTACTTTCGTCTTAATCTCTACACATCTGTAACATAGGTTTTTGTAACCTGTAACAATGTGTAAAGAAATCAGCTTATCTGCATGATTGATCTATAAATTCCTGTGCCCACAAAGGGGGTATGAGATCAGGCTCCTCTCTGCAGGTAGAAGAGACGTCACTGTATCCTGAACCTGCAGGTGCCAAACCGTGTGGGGGCCAAAGACTACAGCCAGGTCTCTAGTGTATTCCTCTCCACCTGCCTTGACCCAGGAGCCTTATCCCGGTGCCACTTCACCCCTCCATCTGTCCATCTTTCACCCCTGCTGTGCGTTGTCCTGCTACCCGGCAAACTTGATGATGTGGTAAGGTCAAGGTCAAAACTTTACCTGATACCAGCAACCTTCCCCAGCAGGAACCCACTGATTGGCTCCCACTGTGTCCAAACACAGTGGGAGCGGCGTGCCCCCTAAACTGCGTCCTTGAAATCACGTACAGGTACATGTTTTTGCGCACCCAGACCACCCTGTAAATGTACATGGGCGGTCCCGAATCGGTTAATAGATGGAAAATTGAAAAAAATGATCTGCTTTAAGAACTTAATTCACTAACCTGCAATGATACCTACTGTATGTGCCATACAAATCGTTATTTTTAGTAATTAGAGCCAATGAATGAAAAAGGTAAAGTCTAAATATGTTCTGGCAATTGCATACATTGCATAGTGAATTGAGCTTTAATCATCTTTCTATTTCACTGTACGGCAATTGCAGTAATGCACCACAAATTATGTTGACAAAGGATTTTTTAAATTACAACCATTGATGGTAACAACCTTCTCTGTCTGCTCCCTCCAACAAGCTTCCACAGAGTAGGTGAGGTTATCATGACATCACAGGAAGCACCTCCATGTTTAACAGAGGACAGAATTAAAATTACATTAATAAATCACCGGGACCAGATGGCTTGCACCCCAGGGTACTTAGGGAACTCAGTCAAGTAATTGACAGACCATTGTTACTAATTGTTATGGACAGTCTACTGACTGGAATGGTACCAGCTGATTGGAGAAAAGACAATGTAGCACCAATATTTAAAAAGGGCCCAAAATACATCCCTGGGAATTACAGATCAGTTAGCCTAACATCAATAGTATGCAAGCTCTTGGAGGGGATGATAAGGGACTATATACATGATTTTAGTAATGAGAACGGTATTATTAGCAGTAATCACCATAGATTCATGAAGAATCGTTCTTGCCAAACCAATCTATTAACCTTCTATGAGGAGGTGAGTTGCCATCTAGATAAGGGAAGGCCTATAGACATGGTGTATCTGGATTTTCCAAAAGCATTTGACACAGTTCCCCATAAATGTTTACTGTAGAAAATAAGGTCCGTTGGCATAGGGTGAGTACATGGATTGAAAATTGGCTACAAGGGCAAGTTCAGAGGATGGAGATAAATGTGGAGTACTCAGAATGGTGGTGGGGTCCCCCAGGGTTCTGTTCTGGGACCAATACTATTTAATTTGTTCATAAACCGCCTGGAGGATGGGGTAAACAGTTCAATCTCTGTATTTGCGGACAATACTTTGCTAAGCAATCTCTGCAGGATGTGAAAAACCTTGCAAAAAGAGCTGAACAAACTAA
Source organism: Rana temporaria (assembly GCF_905171775.1). Taxonomy (NCBI): domain Eukaryota; kingdom Metazoa; phylum Chordata; class Amphibia; order Anura; family Ranidae; genus Rana; species Rana temporaria. Next base: position 22,167,728 of record NC_053500.1, on the reverse strand, counting down.
TGGGGTGGGCAACTACATGGCAAATGAGGTTTAATGTAGAAAAATGTAAAGTAATGCATTTGGGTGGAAAAAATATGAATGCAATCTATACACTGGGGGGAGAACCTCTGGGAAAATCTAGGAAGAAAAATGACCTGGGGGTCCTAGTAGATGATAGGCTCAGAAATGGCATGCAATGCCAAGCTGCTGCTAACAAAGCAAACAGAATATTGGCATGCAATAAAAAGGGGATCAACTCCAGAGATAAAACGATAATTCTCCTGCTTTACAAGACTCTGGTCCGGCCGCATCTAGAGTATGCTGTCCAGTTCTAGGCACCAGTCCTCAGGAAGGATGTACTCGAAATGGAGCGAGTACAAAGACTGGCAACAAAGCTAATAAAGGGTCTGGAGGATGTTAGTTATGAAGAAAGGTTGCGAGCACTGAACTGGTTCTCGCTGTAAAAGAGACGCTTGAGAGGGGATATGATTTCAACTTACAAATACCATACTGGTTACCCGACAATAGGCATGAAACTTTTTTGCGGAATGGCAGTTTAACAAGGCACGTGGCCTCTCACTAAAATTAGAGAAAAGGAGGTTTAACCTTTAACTATGTAGAGGGTTCTTTACTGTAAGAACGGCAAGGATGTGGAATTCCCTTCCACAGGCGGTGGAATCAATGGGGAGCATCGATAGTTTAAAAAAACGATTAGCTAAGCACCTGAACGACCGCAACATACAGGGTTATACAATGTAATACTGACATACAATCACACACATAGGTTGGACTTGATGGACTTGTGTCTTTTTTCAACCTCAACTACTATGCAACACCAATAGCTCCTAGTTAGCACTTCTTACTCATGATGCTTAGTTTCAATAAAGAAAAACACTTAAAATGTAGCAGCAAAATGGCTCCAAAATATAGTGCCATAGGGATGGAACTAGGTGACCTTTGTACAATTCTGGACCTGAATCGAGTGTATTACTTACATTTAAACCAGAGGCATTTATGTCAGTACAAGCTACTTCACGGATCATCAATTATTACCCATTTTCCTTTAGGAAAAATACCCCACATGATAATGATTGATTTAATGCACGAGAGGTATTTTGCCCCAAGATTAATAATGTGGACCAGGAAACCACATCAGAGAAATAGGTGGGGAAATTAATGAACAAGACACCTTACCTCGTATGAAAAGGATCATGTTCAAAGGTCATCATCATGTACAGTTTTAAATGGCTTTCCTGCCGTGCCTTCAAAAAATACTTGATTGTGCATCAGAAAAGTTCATTTTTTACAGTACCACGAAGCCAAATGTATTTGACATAACATATGCTACATCTCTGGGACCTGCTAAATTCATTTTGCACTCCACGCTGGTGCTACAGTAAGTGATAGATCAACATATGGCTGCAAAATAAATGTAACCGTGAACAAAATATTTTATAGGGCAAGATCCTGCCTGACGCTACAGGACTGATGATGTGAAGTCCCTTAACCAATTATGTCAGGACAAGGAGATTTATATCTAAATCAGAGAAGAAAATGTAACGGTGCCAAACAATACACCGTACCTATTTCTCATGTATCAGTTTTGCTGCTGAATTCATATAACATCTTAATGCGATGCAATCTTTTTTTTCAACTGTAGGCTTATGTGGATATATAAAGCAGATGCGATGAAAAAATATATATTTTCCCAGCAAACAAAGGCTAATATGCCAAAAAATACACATTTCACGACTTGGATATTCTCCCAGCTTGTAAAAATGTTCTGTTACAGGTGTGGTCAAGGACACTCGGTCCAACCTGCTATATGCACCAAAAAGCAATTTGTTGGCCTTCCAAAGCTCTTTGCTATTTTGTTTATTGAACAACATTGCCACTGAAAATTGATGCCCTTTCTGACAGGTTTCATCCTATACAGGGCTTAATTTGCTGGCCCTAACTTTCCAATTGAAAACTGCCAATATAACTTTAAAGCAAACAGATCATCAGCCACTTTTAAGGATAAGAACGTCTGTTCATTGTGATAAAACATGCTACACAGTGCAGTGTATTGCAGATCCTTTCAATCTGAATGGCACTCAATGCATCTAAGCAGTGCATCAATTAATGCAGCACTGCCTTGAAATAAATGCCGGTGCCGCGTTTGTGCCGTGATTAGACACCTGCACAAGCTGATCAGTGGGTGCCGGCCAATGGATGTCTGCTGGCACTCGCTGATCGGCGAGGAGACACAGAGCAGAGCTTTGTCCTGTCAGCAGGAGTGTGATGGATTTTCTTTCCCTGCAATGCAGGGGAAAAAAAAATCATTAAATCCCTTAGTAACACATAATAGCACACAAATTACAAAAAAAAAAACACTGGTTAGGCCTAGGGATGAGCGCCTGCGCGTTCGCACCGTCCACATGCCTAGCCCGCCAGGAAGTCAGCACGGCGCTGCGCTAATCACAGGCAGGGAGACATTGTCCCGATGCTCGACTGCAGAGATCGGGAAATGTCTCCCTGCCTGTGGTTAGCGCAGCGCCGTGCAGACTTCCTGGCGAGCTCTGGGGGAAAAAACACAGTGCAACTGCACCAAAGAATCGCTTGCATCTTTTCAGAAATATCCTGAAGCTGTGCTGCACCATAGAGAATAATGTAATGTCCATTGTCGTTCAGAGCAGAAACAAGAGAAAATTCACTGGATATTATTTGCCTAGGCCTGGAAACCAGGAAAAAACTAAAGATTTAAAAAAAAAAAAAAGTACAAGCACAATAATGATTAAAAAGAGAGTCAACATTGATTGAGAGAGTGAAGTTCAGCTTTAAGCAGGGGAGTGCAGTGGCATAGGATATGCAAAACTAGCACCTTGCACCCTATGGTCACAGGGCACAGGGCACAGGGCAAAGCACAGATGAGTTGATAACAGGCAATGTCCATTCCTTTACAATTTTTTTTAACTGCTTGCCAACCAGCCGCCGCAGTTATACGGCGGCAGGTCGGCTCTGCTGGGCGAGATCACGTAGCTATAAGTCATCTAGCGAGCAGCCAATAGGGGCGCGCTCGCTCGCTCCTGACGCGCGTGCCCGGCGGTCGCGATCACAGCCGGGCACCCACGATCGCTCGTTACAGAGCGAGAACCGGGAGCTGTGTGTGTAAACACACAGCTCCCGGTCCTGTCAGAGGGGGGAAATTACCTATGGTCTGTTCATACAATGTATGAACAGCGATTTGTAATTTCCCCATGTCAGTCCACCCCCCCCCCCCCTTTAGTTAGAACACACCCAGGGAACATGATTAACCCCTTCACTGCCAGTGGCATTTTTATAGTAATCAATGCATTTTTATAGCACTTATCACTATAAAAATGCCAATGGTCCTAAAATATTAAGAAAAATGCCATAAAACTATCCCCTATTTTGTAAACACTAACTTTTGCACAAACCAATCAATAAACGCTTATTGCGATTTTTTTTACAAATGCGTATCGGCCTAAACTGAGGAAAAAAATAGTTTTTTTATATATTTTTGGGGAATATTTATTACAGCAAAAAGTAAAAAATATTCATTTTTTTTCAAAATTGTCGCTCTATTTTTGTTTATAGCGCAAAAACTAAAAACAGCAGAGGTGATCAAATACCACCAAAAGAAATCTCTATTTGTGGGAAAAAAGAGACACCAATTTTGTTTGGGAGCCACGTCGCACGATCGCGCAATTGTCAGAAAGTGGCCTGGTCTTTGACCAGCAATATGGTCTGGGGGTTAAGTGGTTAAAAAAAATGCTAAAACTTCCCTTTGAGGCCAAAACACATACATTTTCTGTACAATGGCCCAGATACCAGGGAATGCCTTTTTCAGCTTCCCTGCCACCAATAAAAGTTACATTTAATTATTTTCTTTAAATTGCCCGCTTGGTATAATAAGACTTACTGTATCTGTAGGTAAAATGAATATCTACTAATCCTGCATGGTTTATGATATATTCACCCTTCATGCAGCCGCTGACGTCAGCACACGCGCTGAAGGTTCGGCGGTTCGTGACGGAACGGAAGACTCCCAGTTCAATGCGGCTCAGTCACAGCGCAGGAGCCCGCGAACCCGGAAGAAACGCAGAGGGAACATGTCAGACCCCTTGTTGGTGACCGGGTGAGCTGCGGGAGCTTCGTTCTAAGGTAAGTATTTCATAAAGTACTGGTAAGCGATACATACTAGCATATTATGCTATTGTCTTGCAGGTTTTGTTTTTTTTGGGGGGGGGGGGGATGTTGGCAGTTTACTACTGCTTTAAATGCTTTCTTGGCAACAAACCAGTCAAAGATGCTTCTAATACACACTGATCTTTTCATCACAGGATCTTCTAGGATCCCTTCTAGGCTGTAAGCTCTAACTAGCAGGACCCTCTGATCCTTCCTGTATTGAATTGTATTGTAACTGTACTGTCTTCCCTGATGTTGTAAAGCGCTGCGCAAACTGTCGCTATATAAATCCTGTATAATAATAATAATAATAATAATAATAATAATAATAATCACAGTCCAAAAATTAGAAGGTCATCATGAACGTCACTTTTATATGTAAAACACAGAAAGATAGGGCATAAGCACAAAATGGATAGTTTCTAAAAATCTGGTTTATCTACACAACTGTCCAATGCATACGCTATTCTCAACTCCAATCTAGAATTTCTTAAATTTATTTTAATTAAGAAATCATGCTGCTAATTAGTATGTGTGAAACTGAACATGCATAGTGTCCGCTCTCCCGGTGTGGGTGATAGGTGTGAAAATCTTGAGAATGGTGTGACACACTGTCGGTGTGATACAGCAGTTACTGTAACAGATGTATACAGAATAATACAGAATATACAGAATACACATGTATACAGAATAATACTCTCTCCATCTGTTTTTTTTTGTATATTCCTGATAAAAAGACAGGTAAGCCAGCCAGTAGAGCTATTGGGTAAAGATAATGCAAAGTGATTTTTGGGGATTTACTTGTGTCAAGAACAAAATAATTAAAAAAAAAGTGATTTTCTATATTCAGGTAAATATGAAAAACATGCACATATTTAAGGGTCATCTCTCACAGCCAGCAATTGGAAAGATCATGGCGGCTTTTCTATTATGTAATAATCTGATGGTAAAATGTTGACCAGCCTGTGTAACGTGATCTCCTGCTGTTTAAGTGTATTTATACCCACGCAATCTGCTTCCTGCCTGAAAATCCATAAGGTCCATATGAGCGGACAATAAGGCAGAAGGAGTAATGAGAATGGGAAAAGGAAGATGGACAGCCGCACTCCGAAGTAACTTTAAAAAAGTTGTCTTTATTTTCAACTGAACATGTACAGTCACCGCAACCACAAGACAGGACAGCCGACGCGTTTCGCACTCTGAACTAGTGCTTAGTCATGGCTAAAATATGGTTCAAATGCAAAACAATATATACTACAAAACAATTTAAACATGTGATTTCTATCAGCCAATGGCGTGATGAAATTAATTAGAGGTGATACACACCCAAATTGAAGCAATTAAAAAGAACACATGTGAATAGAAAAACACATCCATTTTTAACCCTATACAGTGCATACATAGATTCCAAAAAATAAATAAATCAATAGAATAAATAAAGAATTATTAATACATGTATGTGAAAACATAATAGGGATATTTTGGTGATACATTCCCACCCTAATAGCTAGAGTAACTCATATATATGTGCGTATGAACGTAGCTAGAAACAGGTGTAGACAGATATTCAGACATATGTAAATATAAAAAGTGGATAAGCAAATATGAGAGGGATGATACAATACTGGTATATCCCATATACTGTATAAGAGTGCACCAGTGAAGATCTATAAACATCTATATGAGTATTCATGAATTCATATGCAAAATCGGATGTATAAACGTATATAGGTCCATATGGACTTGCATAATGCACAGAAAGATTCCTTATATAAGCAAGATCCTCTGTATATATGAATATAGATATAAAAAAAGGATGGTACTAGAAAGAACCTATAATTGTGTGTATATGTGGTAAAATGCTGTAAAAATAAAATGAAGACCAAACCGTGATACCAGATGTGAGCATCTAGATGGGACACGGAGGCATATATGCAGCAAAATAGAGTGCAAACCAGTGTTAAAAGTATCACGTATGTGAAAATAAAAAAATGAAATCTATTGGTATGATAAAAAAAATTTTTTAAATGAAAATAAAAGAGAGAAACATCCCTACGTGAGCAATAGTTTCCAAGAAGTTATGAAAACCTTGAACCATACATGGATCGATATAAGGATCGGGCAAATGAAAGTGGAAACGAAGTGGGCTGAGAATACACAATGCAATTTGATTGCGGTCGTTCATGAATAGGTATATTAACGAACCCAACTGTGATTCAAATTATATCTAGCCCCAGTCTATGTATAGATACACGGTTACTACGTTAGTGTGGGCATAGATATGGCAGATACTGATCCACAATTGATTGTGTGGAGGGCCGTATAATGGGAGGGGGTTAGTGGAGGGCAGTATGATGGGAGGGGTGTTAGTGGAGGGCAGTATAATGGGAGGGGTGTTAGTGGAGAGCAGTATAATGGGGGGGTAGTGGAAGGCAGTATGGGGGAACTGTACAGCATGACTGGAGGAGGGCAGTGTATGGGAGGGAGCAGAGTGACCATGAGCTACTCAGGGCAGTGCAGGGAGCATTTATCCTACCTTTTTTCCAGGCAGGAACAGCCTTCACCATCAGGGAAGACCCAGAGTTGGGGGGTGGAGTCGGGGGCAGAGCTTAGGCGCGAGGAGGAGGAATCCTCTTCCGGATCGCTCTGAATGTTGGGGCTCCGCACTCCTCGTCGTGATGTCACTAGGCAGGCAGCAGTGACTGTACGGTGCACACATAGCAAGGGGCGGGGCCAGAGCGTCCATGGTGCTCAAGGCCCCGCCCACCCACGGCCAGCTCCTCCATTGATAAAATGCAGCACTGGCCCTGCTGCACTGTGCGCGCTGTGTGTGGGGGGGTTTACAGGGCCAATGTGCCGATTTGCGGGCAGCACGCAGGCTAAATGGCAGCTCTGCTTTGGGCCCCAAACAGTGACAGGGCCCTGGGCAGCTGCCCCGTCTGCCCTGCGGTAAAGACGGCCCTGCAGCTAGTGTAAACTCATTCTTGTCTGGGTGTGGCAGTATCATACATTTTTCTTTAAAGGACAGAATTGCAACAGTGGATGTTGAAAACAGGATGCTTTCTAGAAAACATGTGGTTGCAGCTACCATGTTTTTATGTAAAGAGTTAAAGTAGAACTCCAGTCCCCCTCCTGAGAGGATTTGCCCCCCCTTCCACGGGTACCACCATTATGATGCATGTACAGATGCTCTCACAGGCTCTACCTTCGGGTTTTGGCAGAACCTAGAGGCACATTTGAACCTGTGAAGGGGATTTTCTGCACATGCACAAAAACAGGGAAGGTTTTGGGCTTTCCTGGTAGTAGTCTAAGCGTGTGCGGGAAACCCCATTGCATACACAGATGACCTGGGGAACCAGCGCATGCACAGATGCTGCACATGGGTTCTCAGGACCTCACTCCTGTGGCACATCTGAGCATGAACAGGGGTAGTGAGAACATTGCACCTTGACAAGAAGTGTAGAAGTGCTGCTTGGCTTCAGAAGGAAAGAGGGAGAGGGCAGAAGGTAGTGCGGCAGAATATGACATTTAGGGTGAAGATCTGCTTTAACTGCTCAGTTGACCTTTTTTAAGTGACAGTTACTATTAGTTTGATCTCACTTAGATTGTTGTCCCAGGAGCTGAAAAATCTCTGCACAGGGTAAAGCTGAGTGTGTAAGTCATAACAAACTGTATTTTTGCACATGGAAAGGTTTATAAACCTGAGTGATAATTGTGTATTAACATGTATATGAAAATACATGTATTATGTCAACAAAAGCTAAATAAGCCCACATGTCTAGCCTACTGCAGAAATTAGAAAGTAATGCAAACCTTGTAGTTGATAGGGGTTCTAACCCTTTTCCCTCTATCTCAAATTAAAACAATTTGTCTGCATTTAGGCTTCAACAACCTCCAAGCAACAATTAACTGACAAGCTTAAAACACAAACCTTACCTAAGCCCAAACATAACCTCTACTTGGCATGCTCTCCTCATCCTAAGCAAGAATCCTATGGACCGAAACTACCTGGCAGAAATCCCAGCAGCAGAACAAGCCGATCTTCACACTGCAGGACCATTCTTCATTAAAAGTTTATTTTTTTTAATGAAAAGTTTATCTAAACAAATATATTATGTATTACAAAGAAAACACTAGCAGTGTTCAGGCATGGTGTATGGCTTCTGGCCAGGACTGTAGAAAAGTCTTGCGATATGCCTGATCTGAATGTCAATGTAAGTGCTTTCCCCCCAGAGCCTCCTCGCTAAGGTCAAAATGTGTAAATCAGGTATTGTGTTTTTTTGGCCAGGAAGGAATACACAGTTTTTAACATAGAACACTCTGCAACTGAATCCGTAGATCAGCTACAATCTCATCTCTAAATTATGTATTTTTTATGCTTAAAGAGAACATGCTACCTGTTAGTTTTCTACTAATCCATGAAGTACACAGTACTTATTACATTGTGTACTTAAAGCTGAACTCCAGCTTTTGCTACACTTAACATAGTTTGTTTGAGCCAAGCTGGCCCAAACTAGTTATGTCCCTCACTAACATGTGAGGCTGCTGGATATGCAGTATAAAGTGTAAGTAGTTGAGGTTACATACAGCATACCATACTGTGTCCCGGGTTTGAGCCGAGACTTCCTGTCTCATACCCATTAACACACTAGAGTCTATCTGATCAGCGCTCAGCCAACCAGAGAAAGTGATGTATTCTAGAAATATTCCTCCATTTACCCGAGTCTGCGACATCATCAGCCCGCTTCTGACTCAGCCAATACAGTTTATACCACACATCCAGCAGCCTCACAGGTTAGTGAGGGACATAGTTAGTTTGGGCCAACTTGGCCCAAACAAACTAGATAAAGTGTAGCAAAAGCTGGAGTTCAGCTTTAACCACTTGCCTACTGTGCACATACACCCCCTTCCTGCACAGACAAGATTTTAGCTTCCGGCACTGTGTCGCTTTAACTGACAATTGCGCGGTCGTGCGACGTGGCTCCCAAACAAAATTGACGTCCTTTTTTTCCCCACAAATAGAGCTTTCTTTTGGTGGTATTTGATCGCCTGTGCGGTTTTTATTTTTTGGGCTATAAACAAAAAAAGAGCGTCAATTTTGAAAAAAAAAAACACTTTTGCTAAAATAAATATCCCATTTTTTAAAAAAATATATTTTTTTTTCTCAGTTTAGGCCGATACGTATTATTCTACATATTTTTGGTAAAAAAAAAACAAAAAAACGCAATAACCTGGTTTACGCAAAAGTTATATTGCCTACAAAATAGGGGACATAATGATTTTTTTTATTTTTTTTTTACTAGGAATGTCGGCGATCTGCATTTTTTTTTCGGGACTGCGACATTATAGCGGACACATCGGACACTTGACACATTTTTGGGACCATTCACATTTATACAGTGAACAGTGCTATAAATATGCATTGATTACTGTATAAATGTGACTGGCAGGGAAGGGGTTAGCCACTAGGGGAAGGGGTTAAATGTGTATACTGGGTGTGTTCTAACTGTAGGGGGGTGACTGGGGGAGGTGACCGATCTGTGTCCCTATGTACAAGGGACACAGATCGGTCTCCTCTCTCCCTGACAGGACGTGAAGCTCTGTGTTTACACACAGAGCTCCACGTCCCTGCTCAGTTACTGGGCAATCGCGGGTGCCCGGCACCCATCGCGGCCACCGGGCACGCGCACTGTGTTCCCAGTGACGCGACGGGTGCCCGCGCCCCCTAGAGGCTTTAAATGACAGGACGTCATATGACGTCCTGTCAGAACAATAGAGCATTCCGCCCGGAGTTGTAAAGGAAACATTTTTTTTTTGCTGAAGTGACAGTTTACAGGGTATAGAGACTTAATAGTTAACTGATTCCTTTTAAAAATGATTAAAAATAGATAAAAATCAATCATATAATGTACCTACAGTTTCAGTTTGGTTTTTGCATGCTGTTTCATGCTTCTGTGATGAACAGAGACAAAGACCCAATACAGGGAAGTGATGGTTGGGAAAACGAAACTGATTGGTGTTGAGGGGTTTTAGACACACAGTAATCACACCTCCTTGATTAGTGACCACAGAGAGAAAGCTCCCATGACTTTTTTCATCAAGAAACAGACTGTTCAGAACAGAGAAGGTTTACAGCAACATCAGAGCAAAAACAAACAATGAGGACATGAAACCAGAACTGCAGTAAGGTAAAGGAAGCTATTTAGCTAAAAAAAAAATCCTTTAGTGACCCTTTAAGTAAGAAGGGTCATTGTTTTGGCTACTTGTTGCCCAGAATTGGAAGTGTAAAATCCTGGCACATACAAGGGACATTTCTGGGAGAGTCATGCTAGTTCAGAGAAGTGCAGATTTACCATATAGTGCTTCATTTGCAGACCGTCTGCCTACAAAGGTGGGTCATGCTAAACCACAGTACACAGGGCACCAGCGACTGTGCAATAAATAGTAGATAACGAACATTCTTTTAAATGAAACACTCTAGCCTGGGTCAAGAGCAAGACATGGTTTCAAAGTAACTGCTGTAAATGGTTGGCATATTATGTATAAATTGTATTCTAGAATAGAAACCTCAGTAGAGTGAACAATATTTATATCTTTTTCATGGTCACCACCACTAAAGGGCCTCTGATAAATCAAACATAGGAATATATAGAGGAAATTGTTCCAGTAGGTGACAGCGACAAACTGGCTAAAACTCTGCCTGTCATAACAATTGTAGGTGAACCAAAATGTACTCCTAAAAAAAGGTACACAAATGTTTCTTGCACATGGCCGGGAAAAAATACCGCAGTTGCAGCTGTTTTTGCACAATCTGAACATGAGTGCATTGTCTATGGCATTCTTACGCTGCATTCAAAACTGTGGAAAAATAATTCTATTTGAGTACAGTAATTTACACGTATATGCTTGTATACACAACTATACCCATATGCACATGTATGCGCCTGTACATACATGTATGCAAGGCCTTTACGAAACATACATTTTTTTCTTAGAATAATTCTGCCAGCAAGATCCTTTGTATAAGCATTGGTAAAAGTATTCCTCCTGTATTGAATTGCATTGTAACTGCACTACTTGCCCTAACATTGTATAGTGCTGCACAACCTGTTGGCTTTATATAAATCCTGTATAATAATATAAATTACGTCCGTGTGCAAGATGTCTGAGATTAAGGAATAACAGTCTAAGATACCTTAAACAGAAAAACCTGATGTGTGGTCAAATCCTCCCCCCTTCTGCCCTTTCAAAAGATCAGTGTGAGCCATCTACTTTATCAGTGGATATTGTGATTTCATGACTAATGTCGATTCAATCTAAACTATATGAATACGATTTAAACCACAAAACAATATTTTTCATCTTTGGTTCCTCAAGATTTACTGTCCATATGCTGTCCCTGGATGCAGAAAAAGTGACTGGGTCACCTGTAAATACATCAGCAGGAAGTTGCTTGTAACTTATATGATTGATCGTAAACTTCCCTGAATGTAAAAGACGTTTTACAACCTACAGCACATTTGGAGTCTAGGGAGATGTATAAACATTTCTCCAGCAACTCTTTTCTCATGTTTCTGCCAATTCACCTTTAAAATAACCATATCAACCATGACACTTAGTCTTTTACTGTCAAACATTCACAAAGGATAAATCTACAGGTATCTTCGAAAACCCTTTATGTGTCCTGATAACCCAAAACACAAGTCGTGTTCTGCAGTAATTAAAGTGTACCTATGCTGTAAAGTATATGAAAAAGAAAACTATATAAACAATTAAATAGAGGAACAGCACATATTCTGCTGGTATTTAAATGGACTTGGCAATAGGTTGCTTGGGCACCAGGCATTGTCACATGGGTCATGTGCTTACTCTACCCATATACTAGAAATCAGACTATTGCTACTCGACCCATATTCTGGAAGTCAGGAGATTGAGGGGACTCTGTATCTTCTAAGCACCTCATATATTTCATATTATATTAAAATCCCAAAAAGAAATACGAGTAGTAAACATTTTATTACAGTTACTATAGTCACATTTGATATATTTGTATATTGTGATCATATTCCTTCTTAAGTGCCTATTCTTCAGAGCAAATAGAGGTCATTTTTGTAATCTTTCCTCTATAACTAAGGTCCTCCAGCCCCTGTATTTTGCTGCCCTTCGCTGAACTCTTTCTAATGGAAGGACATACTTCCTGTGGATCAATTACTAGAACTAAATGGCATATTCACGATGTGGCTGAACCAGTGTATTACAAAAGGGGTAGAATTTTTGTTTTACCCCTTGAACATATGCTTTTTTTTAATCCAGTAGAGTATACTGCTAGCTTTGTTATCTGAAGCTTGTCATTGCCAAGTCTGGTCTACAACAAGGTGACCAGATTTTTTTAATTAAATCTGAGGACATATCTTTTTTTTACTAATAATGGTGATCAGCGACTCTTTGCCCATCGCCGCCCGCCTCACAGCCTGTCAAGTCTTAGGCCTCGTACACACGATAGGATAGCCAGAGGACAACGGTCTGAAGGACAGTTTTCATCGGTCAAAACCGATCGTGTGTGGGCCCCATAGGTTATTAAACCTTCGGTTAAAAAAATAGGAACTTGCTTTAAAATTTAACCGATGGACGCCTAACCGATAGGTCAAAACCGATCGTTAGTATGCAAAACCATCGGTTAAAAATCTACGCATGCTCAGAATCAAGTCGACGCATGCTTGGAAGCATTGAACTTCATTTTTTTCAGCACGTCATTGTGTTTTACGTCACCGCGTTCTGACAGGATAGGTTATTTAACCTATGGTGTGTAGGCAGCTTCATCGGTTAACCCAAGACAGCGGTCCTTCAGACCGTTGTCCTCTGGTTAACCTATCGTGTGTACGAGGCTTAACTCTCCGGGCCCCCAGTGGGGATCGGAGGAAGATCACTCTGCCAGGGAAAGCAAGGCGATAATCAGGCAGGTGGCTGCCCAGGACTTGAGCCAAGGCAGAAGAAAATGAGAGCGGAGCTGAATGGGCATGCACCCGAAACTGAAGAAATATTCCCTCCACTCCGACCAGCACATGACCATCAGAAAGGGGCACAGATAATGGGGAAAAAATACACCCCCCTAAGCTAGTAGGCGTGGGGGGGTGTAATACTGTTTTTTTTTTTTTTATTATTATTATTATTATTATTATTCTGCACTGACTATCTTTGAAATTGCCCCAGCCCCTGTTCAAATCCAATCCAGGGACAAAACCAGGGACAGACTTAGTCCGGAACAGTGTCCTCAATTCGGGGACTATCCCCAGAAACCGGGCATGTCTGGTCACCCTAGTCTACAAGGAACCCTAAAATTTTCAATCACCAATTCTCCAAGAAAAACCCCTCCCAATGAGCGTATTTCATATTGTCTGCTGAACTTATTTCCCTGCATAATCTAGTATCATCAAGAAGCACTGAAATGTAATTCTTAAATTTCAACCTCAATATCAAAATGCTTGAAAAAGTATTTGCCTGAGAACAGAACCCTGGGGCACACCACACCTTAGAATATCTGGGGAATGAGTCATTTATCTATATTCTCTTTGTTTACATAACCAGTTTCCCCCTCATGTACCAATAGACTTCAGGTTACAAATTAAACATTTATGAGGGTACGGTGTAGAATGCTTTAGCAAATTCCAGACAGACTAGGTTTATTGGCCTTCCTGTAAACTCCAACCTACAACATTAACAGGCTGATCTGAAAAGAACAATCTTAGATCCATGCGGCTTGTTACTTTTCATATCTTTAGCCCTGGTTCACACTGTATATCGCATGTGAATAGCACATTCTTGTGCAATTCAAATGTGATTCAGTGCGGTGCGATTTTAACCTATTCATTTTGAATGGGCTCAAATCGCACCAAAGAAGTGCAGGCACCTTTTTTGGAGCTGCATCGCAATTGCATAGAATGGTCCTTTTGTACCATGCATTTTGCTATCCCTTTGGGGTATTATTAACTCTGTATTGACACCCAAAGTGTATCAAAAATACAGTGCAATTTCAATGTGCAGGGATTGCTGTGTTTACCACACCGCATATATGTGAACCTAGGCTTATTGCTGACAAATTCTGTAATATACAGTAGTTACATCATTCTGTAATATACAGTAGTTCTTCATCATTCCCGCAAAAACTTTACATACTATTGAAGTTAGGCTCACTGCTCTGTAGTTTCCTAGTAAACATCTCAACCCTTTTTTTGAACATCAGTACTACATTTGCTCCATGCTAACATTCTCAGGTCTTTAATGACTCTACTCCTGATATGCATACTGGAGTAGAAATGGTCACTTAAAGCTGTTTGTTATTTTGCTTTTCCATTCACTGTGTATGGTCATGTGACCCTGTACAGGATTAAATGGAAAAGTGTCTATATTGGCCACTGGCTACACACTTTCCTGATTGCGCTGCTGGAAAAGTTAGTAACATAGGGCCAAATCCACAGCCCCGCAGCGCAACGTAACTTAAGTGATTTAAGTTACACAGCCGCAAATTTCCTAAGTTAGGTATCGATCCACAACACACTTACCTGGAAATTTGCGGCGGTGTAAATCAAATCCGTCCGGCGCAAGGCGTGCCGAATCTAATGGGGCGAGTCCCATTTAAATTAGGCACGCTCCCGCGCCGGACGTACTGCGCATGCTCCGTCGGGTAACTTACCCGACGTGCATTGCGCTAACTGACGTCGCTCCGACGTCATTTGCTTAGACGTTAACGTAAATGGCATCCAGCGCCATTCACGAACGTCTTACGCAAACGACATAGAGTTTAAAATTTCAACGCCATACTTAATAGGGCTTAGTCAAATAGGACTCAGCCCTATTTTTACGCGGCGTAACTCGACGTAAACGACGTAGATTTAGTGCGATTTAGCGCGATTGAAGCACAATTAAGTCTTGCATTTGCAAGTCCAAGAAGTATAAAGAGACAGAGATTGCTGCTCCAAGCAGGTCTTGTTGGGTGCAATCTTCTTCTCAGGAACTGAGGGTGCTAGCAATGCACATAGCAAATAAGAACAAAAGATGATCAGGACAGCCGCACTCCAATCCAACGTAACTTTAATGTAAAAAACTGGAATCAGGCACTACAAGTCACAGCAACGGAACATAGGACAGCTGACGCGTTTCACACTAACTTCAGTGTTTACTCAGCTATGAGTAAAACACTGAAGTTAGAGTGAAACCCATTCAATACATTATCTTACTTCCAAATTGTATTCTGTCATACAAGGCTTTTCGTATTTTAGTAACCTCTTCTTTTTTTTTTTATTCTTTTTTTATTATTTAATTTCATACAATACAGATTACAACAAGCCACCCAACGTGGACAGCAACCGGCCAAGAGAGTGCCGGCATTTACAACAAAAAATTATATTAACAACAACAAAGTCATCACATAAACCTGGGACACATCCAACCTCTTATTTTTTGATACGTAGACTAGCATGCAAAAAAAACAACAAAAAAAAAAAACAAACACAGACAATCATTCGTCCGATAAGCTCATTGTGTGTGCCAGGCTTAAAGTGGAATTCAATTCAAAATTAGAAGCTTTGCTTATCAGCTTAATCCCCCCCGCCCGTGTTGCGCCACATTTGGCACCGTTTAGGGGGGAGCAGTTAACTGTTTTTCTAGGTACCTGCTCTGGGTGATCGCACCGCAGCACAATCACCCAGAAGTTCTGCCCCCCTCCTCCTTCCCCCGCCACCGGGACCATTCAGAAAGCACAATGCGCATGCGCAGTAGTAGGGAACCAGCTGTGAAATTGCAAGGAGGAATGGCGGCGGCAGCACCCGAAAGCCGATAGATAAAAATCGGTTGGTGTGTTGACATCGAGAGCTCCCTAGACAGGTAAGTGTCCTAATATTAAAAAAGTCAGCATCTACAGTACTTGTATATGCTGACTTATTTTTTTCTGAAGGAGGCTGGAGCTCCTCTTTAAGTCTTAATACCATGCAACCATAGCACAGCACAGGAGGGTGGAACAGTAGTATGTACATTACTTTATAAAATAGTTCTTATGTGTGTTTATCACTTTGGTTCTAGTTATGCTTCACCACTGCATAAAAAAACCTATTTAGTACGACTTAGCATTTTCTATGACCTCAGACCTAATGTTTACCCTGGGTAAAAAAGCTGTTATGAGACCTGGTGATTAGCGCATAACTGTTAATTTAATCTATCCAGTGGGAACATGTTAATGAATCTTTGCCGCAATTCATATTCAGGACAAAGGCTGCTTTAGGCAAAAATATTATATTATTGCTCAATATAAATGGCTTTCACCTTTCATGGCAAAAGAACGACATGTTCAACCTGAAATTAGGAAAGTGCTCAGCTAAATCTATAATTTTCTCTTATTCATTTTTCCTTTCAGTCGCAAAAAGGAAAAGTTTTATGTGATATGGAAGCATTGAGTGATTTTTGTTCTATGGAGACAATGCAGGATGAACAGGTTAGCAGTCGTGTGGCCATGCAAAATTAAACGGTACCTTAAAAAGTTACATTCAAGTAGTACCGTGATTCATAGCTATCACGTTTGCTTGAGCTCACGACTGAACTGTCTAATCATCAAATGGCTGGTATCATAACTGATCACATGTGTAGCACCATGGAAAATTCAGATCAAATAGAATTTAAGATGGAAGCTTCCATGACTGTAAAGAATAGGAGGTTCTGCTTTAAGGGAATATTCCTTGGAATTCACCAAAGACTGGCGCAAATAGATTTTGAAAAAGTGTCTCACAAGCATTCTAAAAGTGGCACTAGCGTGTCCCACATTCCTATACCCGTATAGAACTTCTACTTGAATTTGGTGCATGCTGCTTTACTTTTAGAAAGCACACAAGACACTTTTGCAAAAACTGTCTCGGTACGTCAAAATAAAGTTAGTGTTAATTAGCTCCACTTTCATAAGATATGAATGGTCTGTATTTTATTTCAAAGTTGGCACAGGTATTGCACCACAGTGTAGAAATGGAGCAAATTAGAACTACCTGAATTTGGCTCACGAGTAGCTGTCAGAACCAAAACCAAACACCAAAGAGCAATTACCATCAGAAAAGCAGTTTTATTGTATCCCTCCCCCACAAATATGGAGCCAGTCAATACAGACCACAGACCACCTTCTGAAAACATTAAACATTAGCTTATAGTGGAATACCGCACTCACTGATTAGAAACAAATATTAAATGTAGCTGCTAGCACTAAAATCAACAACAAATTGTGAACAAATATAGTATATAAAAAGTGCAGCGCTAAAAAATAAATCAAATATGAAATGTGAACTGCCTCTCAAAATCATATATGGGCCAATAAAGTACCAAAACAACAAGAACAATGGGCCAAATTCTCAA
This sequence comes from Rana temporaria, assembly GCF_905171775.1. Lineage (NCBI taxonomy): Eukaryota > Metazoa > Chordata > Amphibia > Anura > Ranidae > Rana > Rana temporaria. Next base: position 22,150,172 of record NC_053500.1, on the reverse strand, counting down.
AAACATGTGTAAATTTAGGATTATCTAACTTATGTCATTTAAGTTACGGCGCCCTAAGTTGGTGTCGTAAGTACCGTATTCTCAGTGCATTTGCGCACAAAACTGCGCCATCCTTAACTTAAGTTTCAATGCGTAAGGCGTGGTTATGGCAAGTGGGAATGAAGTGGGCGTGCTTCATTGTAATGAGCCGTGACCCCATGCAAATTAAGTGCCGGCCGTACTGCGCATGCGCGCACGAATCTGGACCTCACTGCGCATGTGCAGAACTTTGGTCAGCGCAATCAGTGAGATAGGTAAAAGGCCAAGCGTACTTAGTTTGAAGATCGCCCTGTGTCTAAATAGCCCCAGTCAAACAGACTTCAATTGCAAAAGTATTTCCCTGTGTTCCCTTCCTAAAGCAAGTTGCTTCTGCTTTGAACGTTTGTCAGTGTTTGTTGGTAAGATTGGTTTGTGAGAAAAGTGTTTGTGGAGTTGGAGGGTATAGTTGGTGTTTGTTTTTGATAATTTGTTCTTTGTTTTGATTGTTTGCCTGTTTGTTTTTGATAATTTTTTTTTTTTGGTTTTGTTTATATTTTTTGTTTTCCTTTTTTGCCTGTTTGTTTTCGAATTAATAGTAGCTGTCTGTATATTTTTTATTTTGGCTTGTTTGTATTTTCTTTGTTGTGTGTGTGTATTGTTGTTTGTTTTTTGGGTGAGTTCCCTGTTGCTGGGTGTTGTCTGTCATGGCTCCCAAGCGCAGGAAGCTTAATTTTACCCTGGCAGAGAAGCATATACTTGCTCAGGGCGTCATTAAATTTGGGCGATTTCTCCATGGCCCTGAGAGCCACACCACCACCCCGGCCAGGAGGAAGGAGATCCTTCAAAAGATCACCGATCGGATCAATGCGGCGGGGGGGGGGGGGAGACCAGGACCATCGCTGGAGTTAAAAAAAAAATAAATGACTTGAGGAGCCTGTCCCGGAACAAGCTGGCAACGCTGCATGCCCATACCAGGGGCACTGGAGGAGGGGGACCCTGCCCAGTCAGGATGAGTGAGGAGGAATTGGCAGTGGCCCAGTGTTTCCACCCACAGCAGGTGGTGGGCCTGCCTGGCTTTGACAATGATCCTCTTATGAGGACAGGTAATTTTTTGGAAATTCTATCTGGTGATTAGCATGTGTGGGTGGGGGAAGGGAAGATGTGCCAAGTGTATGGATCCAACAACCTGTGATTGTTTTGTGTCCTCCCCAGATGGCCAGGAGGTTGCAGCCCCATCAGCCCAGGAGGTGGCAGCCCCATCAGCCCAGGAGGTGGCAGCCCCATCAGCCCAGGAGGTGGCAGCCCCATCAGCCCAGGAGGTGGCAGCCCCATCAGCCCAGGAGGTGGCTGGCCCATCAGGTCAGGAGGTTGCAGGCCCATCAGGGCAGGCTGCTGCACCACCCCCAAGACAGGCTCATGCAGAGTCCCAAGAAGGGCAGGATTCGCCATGGGAGGGGAGTGCCCACAACTCCCCTAATTTGGATGTTGAGTGGGAGGAGGATGAGGGGGAGGAAGATGACAATATTCTGATTGGGCAGGAAATAATGATGGGCCAAGATATGACCTTTGAATCATCCCCTGAGGGAACCCCACAGGCGCCCAGCAGTCAGGCCACCATCATGGGTCGCCCCTTCCAACCCTCCTCCAACATGCAGCAGCACCCATGGCTCACTCCAACTCCTCCTCCAAGGCCACAAGCCTCAGGGGCAAGTAGGATGCCGACCCCTGAAAACAGGGGGGGGTTGGTGCGTCTGCCGGTCAGTCTGTTGAGGGACAATGTCCGGCAGACCCGCAGTCTGTCTGCAATACAAAAAACAATGAGCAAGGTGGAGCGCAGCCTGGGTGCAATGAGGGAGTCACTGGGTGACGTGGCCACCAACTCCGTGGGGGTCATCACCTGTTTGTGGGACCTGAGGAACGCCACAACAGGTGTGGCCCAGGAGGTGACTGCCCTCACCCAGGCTGTGCAGGCCAATACCCGGGCTGTGCAGGCCAATACGGCTGACATTACTTCCTGTCTGACAAGGATAGCCGTTGCCTTGGAGGGAAGGCCAGCAGGAGGACAGACACCAGGGGAGGCTGCTTCCTCCCCTGTACAGTCCCCCCCCCCTGAAAATACTCCCTCCCCTGTACAGTCCCCCCCCCTGAAAATACTCCCTCCCCTGCACAGACCCCCCCCGTGAAGATCCCCCAGTCGGCCGTGGCCGTCCCCGTGGCCGTGCCCGTGCCCGTGGGCAGCCCAGAAGGAGCACTCGGCAACATCCCTAATTTGCAGGGGTACTTTTTTATTTTTTATTTTTTTTACACTGTACTTATGATTTGGTTTATGTGTGTGAATGATGTGTGAATGTGGGGGGGTGGCATTCCTGAAAACATAAGGGTGTCACCCTCAGTTTTGGTGGAGTAGGGATCCCCAGGACCAGGGAGAAGTCATCCTAGGTTCCTGAATGGTGTATGAATGCACAGTGACATAATTGGAGCCGTGGCGGGGCGTTACTGCTCCCAAGTACCAAAGGGGGGGGGGGTACTTGGATCTAATCCAATTCGATGTGCATGTGATGTGTCTGTGCTAGGGACCACAGTGACGTGCATTCATGCATTCTCATTGTGAGATAATTAATGTGCGTTTTGTATATAAAAATAAACATTCTCATTGGCATATAAGTAATGTGCATTTATTTTGCAAAGTAAAGATTTAAAGGTCACATAATCTCTGTGATTTGTTCTGGGCAAAGCAAAAACAAAAATATAATTAGGATCCATTTACTGGGCAAAGATGCCTTCAGACAGTTGTCTCCTGATTGCCTGGCCCTCAGCAGACCGGGTAGAGGGGTTTGGGGGGGGGGGGATTGCCTGGGTGGGGGGTTAGGTCAGGACATATCTCCACATGCAGGCCCCTTCTTAAAGCAAAATTGTGCAGTATGCAACATGCCCCAATAATTTGGCATACAAAGTCTGGGGAATACAATAGTGTACCCCCAGTCTTGTCAAGGCATCTGAATCTTGACTTTAGCAGGCCAAAAGTCCGCTCTACTATAGCCCGGGTCTGGATGTGCACCTCATTGAATTTTCGTTCTCCGGGTGTTTGGGGGTTCCTAAAGGGGGTCATCAGGTGGGGTCCCAAGGCATATCCTGAGTCACCTGTAAGGGAAATGACAGGAGGATATTAGTCATGCATGTGCCCCTTGTGATGTCTGCATCATGGGGGGGGCATACCTGACACCAATGTCACTCACCAATCAGCCAGCTGTCTCCATACACGTTCATCTCAAAGTCTCTGTAGATCTTGATCTGCCTTAGGATGAAACTATCATGGCACGAGCCGGGAAACTTGGCACAAACGTGCCAGATGAGGCCATGTGCATCTACGATCACCTGGACATTGATCGAATGCCAGCCTTTCCTGTTTCTGAACAGGTGTTCAGTATCATGGGGGGGCTGGAGTGCCACATGGGTGCAGTCAATCGCCCCGATGGTCTTAGGAAAGCCAGCAATATTGTAAAAGTCTGTCATTGCTTGCACACGCTGGTCCTCCTGGGTGGGCATGACAAACTGGTTGCTCATGCACCGCAGTATGGCAGGGACCACCTGATGTAGACATTTGCTCATGGTTGACTGCACCATCCCAGCCACACCTCCAGATGCTCGCTGGAATGAGCCACTCGATAAAAAATGGAGGGTTGCCATCACTTTTTCAAGAGGTGTCAGGGCATGGGAACGTAGGGTTGGGGCGATTAGATCCTCATGAAGGAGTTGGGTGATCTCCAGGATGGCCTCCCTATCAAATCGGTAGTTGCCAATCACCTCATAAGCTGGCATTTGCCAAATATCACGCCGTGGCCGATAAACACGCGCCTGTGCCCTCATCCTCCTCCTCTGTGCCCTCCTCCTCCTTTGTGCCTGTAAGGCAGCAAGTGCCGTCAAAATCATCGCTGGTCCTGGCATTTTTAAACAAAAACCTTCACAACTAGAGCTCTAACCTCTAGTCACTACCTTCAGCAAACCCTTCCACAGCATGTGTAAAATTAGGGCTGGTTTTATAATGTGGAAATTTAGTCAGAAAAACTAACAGGTGCGCACAGGGCGGAAAATACGGCACACACACTTAATTCTGAGAATCGCCCTAACTCCCTCATTTGCATCTTTGCCTATCAAAAACAGCGGCGAGCCTAGCGTAATTTGCGCCCGGGAATGCGCAGGTGTAACTAATTAAAGTACGGCTGAAAATACGGAAATCTTTGCTTAAGTCGTTTTGACGATCGTGCGCAAATATACGCGCCGTGTAAATTTAGAAAAATGGAGTTAAGTCTGCGTATCTCTTTTGAGAATTTGGCCCAATGTGTACCAAAAGAGTAAATATAGGAATTGAAATCAATACAGTGTAACTTCATAACATATATTGCATTAAACCATAAATATAAAAAGTCCAAAGTGAAAAAATTCCGGTGTTACAAAAGTGATTAACCACTTCAGCTCCGGAATGTTTTAGCCCCTTCCTGACCAGGCCATTTTTGTACCCAAATGAAATTGATGTTATTTTTTTCCCACAAAAATAGCTTTCTTTTGATGGCATTTGATCGCCTCTGCACTTTTTATTTTTTGCGCTATAAACAAAAAAAGACCAACAATTTTGGAAAAAATATATATTTTTTACTTTCTGCTATAACACGTATCCAAAAAATAAATTTTAAGAAAACAAATGTCTTTATCAATTTAGACCAATATGTATTCTTCTACATATTAATGCTAAAAGAAATCCCAATAAGCGCATATCCATACAAACTACGGAATAGATTTAAGGACTTTTATTTTTTTTACTGCGATTTTTAGCGGGACAATTTTTGGGGACCAGTGACACCATTACAGTGATCAGTGCTATAAAATGCACCGATTACTATATAAATGGCACTGGAAGCGAAGGGGTTAACACCAGGGGCGATCAAAGGGTTAAGTCAGTGTCACACTGAAGGAAAATAGAGATCCGTGATTCAGCTTAGTTGACTCACAAGATCTCTCTTTACCTTCCTGACAGATCCACTGTTTGCCTTGTTTACACAGGCAGAAGGCTTATCTGCCTCTCGGTGGGTCACGGCGGCCATCCGCTGATTGGCTACCACTGTGCCCTATCACATTGAGAGTGGCACTGCTCGTCAGCCAGCCCCTTCTGGCTATTTAAACTTCCTGGTTTATTCATTCCGTGACTTTGCCTTTGTCAAACCCATCTGGAAATTCTTTGCTGTGTTCCTGTTATGGCTCATGTCCCTTCTGGTTTCTGATCCTGTTTGCTGCTTTCGACTATGCAGATCTCTGGCTTCCTGATTTACGGTCTTGCTGTGACAACCCGCTTTGGGTACTGAACCCTGGCCATGTTTTGACTATGTTTACTATTTATACAATTTTTTTTTGTAAATTCTTTTTTAAGGCCCCTTTCACACTGGGGCGTTTTTCGAGCGTTATTCAAGTTTTATTCGAGCGAAGCTTCATCTGCAATGTGCTGGTAAAGCACCACTGAGACCCTAACAATTTTGGGCGGTTTTGCAGTGCCTCAGTGTGAAAGGGTAAGGCGTTTTTACAGCGCTTTCAATACATTTCAATGGAGAGGGGCATTTTTGGAGCGTTTTTTTCAGCGCCCAAAAGCTGCTCCAAAGATGCTACTTGCAGGACTTTTCTCAACGCCCCGCCAGTGCAACGCCTCAGTGTGAAAGAGTAAGGTGTTTTTACAGCGCTTTCAATTCATTTCAATGGAGAGGGGAGTTTTTGGAGCGTTTTTTTCAGCGCCCAAAAGCTGCTCCAAAGATTTTTAACGCTAAAACGCTGTAAACACGCTTTAGTGTGAAAGGGGTCTTAGTAAGGAAGAACATACAGAAATACCTCTGAAGTATATTACAGTGAGTTTAGCATTCCCCACATATCCATACATGTAAGAAACTTCATATAATAGAAATATGCTAACCGAGGGAGCTCACAGTGCTTTACCAAGGACCAGGAGTCCTCTGCATTCCGCATGGCCATTTTTGCAGCGTCCGTCCTTTTTTTTTTTAAAGAAAAATAAAAAAATTGAATTCGAGCCTCTAAAATCCGACATAGTAACGAGAAAGGAGATCAAAGTAAGGAATGAAAGATAGAGGGAGAAAAGAGAAGGGGGAGAGGAAAAGGGGGGGAAAAAAGAGGGGGGGGAGGGTAGAGGATAATACCACCATCCAGTCGCAGTCACCCCAGCTGGGGAGCATTTAGAGTCAACCCCCTTCAGGGGAACCGGGCCATCAACTGTCCGTACTCCTCAAAGTAAATGAATTCGTGCCAGTGGAACCATGTTTTGGAAAAATTTTCATTCAGGCCTTTTTCTGTGGCTACCAAGTCCTACATTGCATGGATATCTGCCAATCTTCTCAACCAACCAGCCACCGACGGAGGCTGGGTCTGCTTCCAGTTCAGGGGAATGCAGCCTTTTGCCGCTGTGATCAGGAGCGGCAAAATGGATCTTCTATAGGCCTTACCTGGGATCCTGTGGTGAAGCAGAAGGAAGAACTCAGGGGAGAACGGTATCACCTGATCTGTGAATTTCTGCGTGATCCGATGAACCCAATACCAGTAATTGGTAAGTTAGAGAGATCGCATGTCTTAGCGGGGATTGGTCTAAGCTTAGTAGTTCAAAGGGGGTTAATTGGCTCCTGAAGACCTCTGGGGAGGGCAGCGAGCTAATGTAGTGGGAAAGCTGTAACTTTTGCCAGAAAGATAGCCCCGCCAGGGCTGGATCTTCCAAGATTTGCTGCCTGCTTTTCCATTGGCCATTGGAAAGGAATTGTCATGCCTGGGATCTCTCAACACATTTTAAGTCTAGGAATCTAGGGTCGGTAAGTCCCGGGCTGAAGGCCAGGTTGCCAACCACCGGGGTGAGAGGGGATGGAAGCGGTGCGACCGACAGTTCACGAAACGCCTTCAAAGCTGTCCGGACCGTCACCCCCACCGTGGGATGGTTAGAGACCTGCTTTGATAGGGGCAGTTGGCACCAGGGCAGCGAGTCTAGATGCATCCCTGTCAGGGATTGCTCCATTAGAACCCATTGTTTCAAGGTGCTATGGCGGCTCCAATCCAAAATACGGGTAAGATGACATGTTGTGTGGTAAAGATTGGCATCTGGCAAGGCCATATCTCCCTTCAGCTTTGGGAGTCGAATAACTGTTTGCGCTGACCTTGGGGGTTTCTGGGACCATACAAACAGGGTAAGCACTCAATTCACTGCTCTTAGGAGAGAGGACAAGAGGACATACCATGCTGCCACTCCTGTATGTCTTTTTTAATGACTGCCAGAAGAGGAGGGAAATTGAGGGGGAATATCTCCTCCGTCTTACCGGCCAAGAGGATGCCCAGGTACTTAATGTGGGACGTAGCCCATTTGAAAAGGAAAGTCTAGTGGAAACAGTGCTGCTAATGAGGGGGGCAAGGCGACATCAAGCGAATCCGACTTCTGATAGTTGATACGGAACATTGACAACTCCTCGTACGTCTTCAGTTCCTTGAGAAAGTTTGGAATAGACACCAGGGGATTAGTCAGAAAAAAGAGCAGATCATCAGCGAATCCTGCTATCTTCGGGGACAAGGTGGCGTCTAGACGAGGGCCCGTGATATTGGGGTTGTCTCTGACGAGACACAAAAAGGGTTCAAGGGTTAGGATAAATATCAAAGGTGATAGGGGACAACCCTGTCTTGTCCCGTTCGTTATCTGAAATGATGAGGAGATTTGGCCATTGACCTTGACCTGGGCCGACGGGCGGGAGTATATAGCTTGCACCCACTTCATCATGCGTTCCCTCAGTCCTATATGGCGGAGAGTTTCGAACAGGAAGGGCCAACTCACCCTGTCAAATGCTTTCTTGGCGTCCGTCGAGAGGAGCAACAGTGGGATCTTCTTAATCCGTGCAGCGTGTATCATGTTGATAGCTTTGATAGTATTATCGCGCGCTTTTCTAATGGGGACAAATCTAATCAGGGTGGATCAGTTGCGGCATCAAGCCTATTAGACGCATGGATAGGATTTTTGTGAATATCTTGAGATCCACATTGAGCGATAATTTTGGCATCGTAGTGGGTCCTTACCCTCCTTTGGGATCACTGAAATGTGTGCCCTCAAGGCATCTCCCGGGAGGGGCATCCCCTCTTCAGTTGCGTTATAGGAAGAGACAAAATGTGGGGTCAATATGTCCCCAAATGTCCTATAATAGAGGAGGGAGTAGCCATCCGGGCCAGGGGCATCTGGGCCATTGCCAAGTGTACCTCCTCTACCGAGATCGTTTTTTCAAGATCGGAAAGCTCCACCTCCCAAAGCTGGGGAAGGCCAGACCGGCGTATGTACTCTCGGAATTTCTTTTGCTCCGACAATTTTTCCCCCTCAGATTTCGGGCATGGGAGATTATACAAGGCGGTATAATACTCTCGGAACAGTTCAGCGATGCCTTCCGTAGTGTGAATTTTGTTGTGGACGTCATTAAGAAGTTCAGGGACAAACGTACAAGCTCTCAGAGCCTGTGCCAGCAGCTTACCGCACTTATTGCTGCATTCATAGAAGGTGCAGCGGCATTTAGCAATCACCTTCTTGGCCTTGAATAAGGCCAGGGACCTGAACTGGTTTCTCAGGGCAGTTAGCTCCACAACGGTCCGGGCAGCCATTGATTGTTTATGAACAGCCTCCAAAGATCTAATTTTCTCCAGAAGATCGACAATTTGTTTCGATCTCTCTTTCTTGATACACGACCCTATTTTGATCAAGAGGCCCCTGATGTAACTTTTGTGTGCTTCCCACACCACTGTAGGAGCAACCTCGGGCCCACGTTTGTGGAAAAGTACTGTCTCAGCTCCCTGGACACCTCCTCGGCCACCTCTGGCATCTGGATCAGCGAGTGGTTGAGCTTCCAAATCCGCTGCTTCACTGAGGGCAGATGCAGGTCAATGTCTACAAGAACCGGGGCGTGGTCCGAGAAGGCGATAGAGCTAATTGAGGCTGAGGCGACCCTAGATAGGAGCGATTGAGGCAACATGAACAGATTGATCCTGGTGTACGGGTCGTGGGGGTGTGAGAAGAATGTGTAGTCTCTGTGGCTCGGGTGGAGGATGCGCCATACAGCCACCAAGTGGAACGCATTGGAAGTTCTTAAGTCTTTTCAATGTCGCATAAGAGATTTGCGAGGTCCAGATTAGGAGTCCAGAGTTGGGTCCATGACAAAGTTCATGTCCCCGCCCAGTATCACTGCCCCTTCAGCAAAATCACTTAACTTGGTCAGAATTGGTTCCAAAAAAGCAATCTGATTTGAGTTGGGGAGGTATAGATTGACTAAGGTCACCAGAGTTCCCCCCAGCATCCCTTTCACAAAAAGAGCCCTTCCCTCTGCATTGCTCCACTGGTCTTTCAGCTGCCATGGGGTATTTCCCCCGGATCAGAATACTCACCCCCTTCGACTTAGAATCAGAGAAGCAGCCGTGGTAAACCGTTGGGAAAAAGCGATCATGACGTTTTGGTAGTTTGTCTACACGGAAATGCGTCTCCTTAAAGCGGTGGTTCACCCTAATTGTCAAGTTTTTCTTGTTAAAACCAGCAGCCATTGTACTGTATCTATCCGTTTTTTTTTTTTTTAATAGGCCTCCTTACCTTGGATTGAGGGCCTTTTGTGAGCTGTCACTCACATTTCCCCGCGGGAGTGGGCGTGGTTTCAAAAAATCCCCGATCAGCGCTATGTCTCCTGGGAGCGAGTCCTGAGAATCCCAGGAGACGCGCTGTGTTTGAAATCCCGCGGGTCACGTGACTAGTCTGGCTAGTCACAGCGGGGAGTGTCCTTTTCAGGACGCTGCCGGCCGTTGTCCTAGCAACTATGCAGTGTTGACGGCGCGGCTCGCCGTCACACTGCATAGTTGCTAGGACAACAGCCGGCAGCGTCCTGAAAAGGACACTCCCCGATGTGACTAGTCACGTGACCCGCGAGATATCGCGAGATTTCAAACACGGCGCGTCTCCTGGTATTCTCAGGAGACACCGCATCCCGGAAGAAAATACAGGAGGGATTCACGGTGCCAGCAGTTAAGATGGCAATGTCCATCATCAGATTTTATAAAATCTTCTTTTGGGGGAAATCGTCCTGGTGGCGGCTGCGACTAGGAGACTGGTGAGTACAATTTTCGTTGTACCATCAGCTTTACAAAAACGTCTTTAAAAAAAAACGTTTTCCCGCGGAACTACCGCTTTAAGGAAACATATGTGTCAGATTTGCCCGCACCATGGAGAATTTCATCCGGGGTGTTTAAACCTTTCACGTTGATGGAGACGAGACGAATGAGCTCTGTTTTACCCGTGGGAATGGTCGCGACTGGATGAGGCATAATAAATAATAACAATAAAAAAAAAAAGGGGGGAGGTGAAAAAGGGAGAAGGAGTAGGAGAAGAGGGAGAGTAGAGAGAGTGAGATTAGGAGGAAAAGAAGTCAAAGAATACTAAAACGCCAAAGGCGCAGATGAGACACTGTCTCAAAGCACCCCAGAGGCTCTCAAGCTGAGCAAATGAAAAGGTGCCACCCTATGGGGGGGGAGGTGGTTGTTTCAATGCAAACAGCAGAAGAGGAAAAACAAAGGGAAGACCAACAGACATAATTGGCTGGTATGGACCAAGGGCATACGGTCCAGCCCTGAGGACGGGAGCCGGCATCTCAGGCAGCCAGGTCCCCAATCCACACTCCCCTGCCCATGTAGATTAACATTATGATCAACTACAACGGGGGATCAACTGAGGACTCCCTCACACATGACCCTAGGATACACCAGCATGGCAAATAACAACAGCAGAGCAGGTGGCGCTAGGCAGCGAGCAACTGAAGCATAACAATTATCGCATGCGCAACAGATCTCTGCAGCACAGCTAGGAATATATGACATACCTTCACCTGTCCCATCTTCAAAACTAGGTATATTCTACTACTAATTCAATGACTCAGCTACTGCAGATAACCTATAATTTGCTAGTAAGATGTGCCATATTTGCTGGCCAGGGTATGTATGCTGTTAGCCATCTAGCTCGAAAAAGGCTTGGTTTTAAATAATGCACCATGCACTCAATTAATATGTTCCGTTCAGCAAAAAGTAAACAGTAATAACTTGCAAAAAAAACAATGGGTTCTAAAAAGGTCACAGGGTAATTATTTTATTCCCTCAAGAAAAAAATGTCTGTGCCTGTAGAACTACAAACATTACTTTAGAGGAGTTGTGATAAGCAGCTTAAGGGAATACAAGATGCATTACCAAATTTACCTACGACCCCATCTCCATGCCATCAGCATGTTGTTAAATCCCAGCAACTGTGTGGAATGACTTTTTGGGAATAAGAGACATGAGTGTTACCCATGCGATAAGCGTTCTTAAAGAAATCCTTTTAACTCAAAGTTTAAGAGGTAAAATTTTAACTCCATACCCTTACTCTCTGGACTTTACATGGAGTTGCATTGTAAACATTCTTACAATAATTGGCATTTTATTTACGGGGCCTGAAGTGATGATCTGTCCCCAAAATGCCCAAGGCGCCTGAAGTGACGCAAGGCCAATAAAATCCATCCATACATGTATGTGACCTGACTGGTTTTTCTATTGTAGTAAATATTTTCGAATTCTGGAATTTTCTGAGTATTTTAGTTATTAAAGCGGTATTAAAGCTAAAACCAAAAATGTAATATATTACAGCTTACAAATCATGGGGATGTGGTGGCCTCATCAGTTTTCTTTTCTTTGGCTTTCCCCTTCTGTTTTCACCTGCTGATTTGGCCAGTAACATCTCTCCTGTGAATTAATTTTTAGCCTCTAGGGTAAACAAGTAATCATGAATTTAGAACCGTACCATCATCCAAAATCTAATAGAATAGCAGAAGGACTCTGGGAACCCCAAGAACCCAAGAGAACCAACTACTCATGTTTATACATATATATATCACTAGGTTCCCCTCCATACTTACCCCCTTGGCCGCCGTGAGAGATACTATTTCTGTGGTTGTTTTGGGCGCTTGAGTTGATGGGACATTTGCTCCTAGGTAGGCGACACGACTCCTCAATCCCAATATTTATTGCAAATATTTGTTTCCGTTGGTGGATACTCCACATGCAGCGGATTTTTTATGTATACTTGTTTGAATGTACTTATGTTGTTGTTTGTATACCATACTTTCAGATTTTCTCCTGACAAGAAGAGAGATTCCTCGTACCGTGACTCCTACACTCACCTGGATCCCCCAATTGGGGACTCCACCTTCTTGACTTGATCGGGTGTCACGATATATGTATTATTTTAAGTGTTTTTTATGTGTGATGTTTTTTTATTTCTTGTTTTTTGCTATTATATTAATAAATTGACTTTTTTGATATTACTGCTCTTTCCTGAGTTTACCTACTCACTTTGTACCGAAATAGTCCTCCCTGCCCACCTTGTTTTTGTTGGTTCTCTTGGGTCCTTGGGGGTTCCCAGATTCCTTATGCTATTCTAACACCTCTCCTGTATTAGTGAGACACAACTCTAAAGGAATGAGTTAGGGTTGTCCCGATACCGATAATAGTATTGGTATTGGGACCGATACCAAGCATTTGCCCGAGTACTTGTACTGTCGGCGGTGCATGTGTTTCTCTCTCTCTCCGTGTCCCCCCGTGTTTCTCTCTCCCTCCGTGTATCCCGCCGTGTATCCCTCTGTGTATCCTGTCGTGTATCCCTCTGTGTATCCTGCCGTGTATCCCTCCGTGTATTCCGCCGTGTATCCCTCCGTGTATTCCGCCGTGTATCTCTCCCCTTCCGTGCTCCTCCTCCACCCTCTGGAATTGTCAGGATGGAGAGCGGGGTAGGAGCCAGTAAATCCGGCTGCTTACTGCTCCGAATGGACAGAGTCAGTGGATCACTGACTCTGTCCATTCACACAACTGAAACATCGTAACCTGTGTTTACAATGTTTCAGTTTATGAATGAAGAGAAGACACTGTCTTCTCTCCTTTCATTTTCAGCGCAGCTGATGCTGCTGAGAAAGGGACTGGGGAACATGTGTCCCTAGTCCCTTTCCCTGTCTCAAAGGGGAGATGTCAGAGGTCTGTTAAGACCCCTGATATCTCACCAAAGCCACCCCCAACAGGGCTGAAAAAAAAAAAAAAGAATAAAAAAAACAAAAGAATAAAAAAAATTATTGTAGAAAATAAAAAAATAAAATAAAAAACGCACTGACACGGTCCACCCCCCCCCCTTAAAAAAAAGAAAACATTGTAAATAAAAAAAATTGTCAAAAAAAAAAAATGGTTAAAGATAAAAAAACTACTGACACATGTGCCGCTGTCACATGAGATTAAAGAAAAGTATTGGTATTCGGTATCGGCGAGTACTTGAAAAAAGGTATCTTAACAAAGTGGTATCGGGATAACCCTAGAATGAGTACAGGCGGCACAGCAGACATCAACATTGTCAGTCTGGGGGGGTTAAATGTATTAGCAGATTTAGAACCACTAAGCCCCCATTCACATCTAGGTGTTTTTTAACGCCTGTAGTGCTACGCCGTTGCCATAGGAGGCATGAAAACACATGTCCCTCTATGGAGATGGTTCACATCTCCACGCCGAACGCCGGACGCCTGCTGCCTGAAAAAAGGTCCCGGACCTTTTTTTCAGGTGGCTTTCGGCGTTCGGCTAGGAGATGGGAACCATATCCATAGAGGGGGTCAATCTGGGGCACATATAGGCGGACAATACCGGCGTTTTGTACCGCGATTTGCGGCGAATTTGTCTGCCTAGGTGTGAATGGAGCCCAACATTGAAGGCAAACCCTTTTAATGAGTTACAACTAACTTTTGTACTTTTGGGATTTTGCATGAAGAAATAAAGAATAAATAAAATCAAATTTTAAATCACCCTGCCAGTGTTAAGTGGTTTGTCTCATCCATGTAAAACTGAAACATTCTGCATGAGGGCTTGTGCTGTGAAAAACAACAGATTTACTAGCTGAAAGAAAAGCTAAAAAAGGAAATAATACAGCCATCACATCTAAGAATTGGTAAAGTGCAATATATATATATATATATATATATATATATATATATATATATATATATATATATATATATATACACACACACACATATATATATATATGTGTGTTTGCTTTTGGGTTTAATACTGCTTTAAAGAGTAAAAAGCCAGCATTTGCTTTAGCTACATCAGGTAAATGGGCTGCTATTAGATATACAGTGCCTTGCGAAAGTATTCGGCCCCCTTGAACTTTGCGACCTTTTGCCACATTTCAGGCTTCAAACATAAAGATATAAAACTGTAATTTTTTTTTGAAGAATCAACAAGTGGGACACAATCATGAAGTGGAACGAAATTTATTGGATATTTCAAACTTTTTTAACAAATAAAAAAACTGAAAAATTGGGCGTGCAAAATTATTCAGCCCCTTTACTTTCAGTGCAGCAAACTCTCTCCAGAAGTTCAGTGAGGATCTCTGAATGATCCAATGTTGACCTAAATGACTAATGATGATAAATAGAATCCACCTGTGTGTAATCAAGTCTCCGTATAAATGCACCTGCACTGTGATAGTCTCAGAGGTCCGTTTAAAGCGCAGAGAGCATCATAAAGAACAAGGAACACACCAGGCAGGTCCGAGATACTGTTGTAAAGAAGTTTAATGCCGGATTTGGATACAAAAAGATTTCCCAAGCTTTAAACATCCCAAGGAGCACTGTGCAAGCAATAATATTGAAATGTAAGGAGTATCAGACCACTGCAAATCTACGAAGACCTGTCCGTCCCTCTAAACTTTCAGCTCATACAAGGAGAAGACTGATCAGAGATGCAGCCAAGAGGCCCATGATCACTCTGGATGAACTGCAGAGATCTACAGCTGAGGTGGGAGACTCTGTCCATAGGACAACAATCAGTCGTATACTGCACAAATCTGGCCTTTATGGAAGAGTGGCAAGAAGAAAGCCATTTCTTAAAGATATCCATAAAAAGTGTTGTTTAAAGTTTGCCACAAGCCACCTGGGAGACACACCAAACATGTGGAAGAAGGTGCTCTGGTCAGATGAAACCAAAATCTAACTTTTTGGCAACAATGCAAAACTTTATGTTTGGCGTAAAAGCAACACAGCTCATCACCCTGAACACACCATCCCCACTGTCAAACATGGTGGTGGCAGTATCATGGTTTGGGCCTGCTTTTCTTCAGCAGGGACAGGGAAGATGGTTAAAATTGATGGGAAGATGGATGGAGCCAAATACAGGACCATTCTGGAAGAAAACCTGATGGAGTCGGCAAAAGACCTGAGACTGGGACGGAGATTTGTCTTCCAACAAGACAATGATCCAAAACATAAAGCAAAATCTACAATGGAATGGTTCACAAATAAACATATCCAGGTGTTAGAATGGCCAAGTCAAAGTCCAGACCTGAATCCAATCGAGAATCTGTGGAAAGAACTGAAAACTGCTGTTCACAAACGCTCTCCATCCAACCTCACTGAGCTCGAGCTGTTTTGCAAGGAGGAATGGGCAAAAATTTCAGTCTCTCAATGTGAAAAACTGATAGAGACATACCCCAAGCGACTTACAGCTGTAATCGCAGCAAAAGGTGGCGCTACAAAGTATTAACTCAAGGGGGCTGAATCATTTTGCACGCCCAATTTTTCATTTTTTTGTTAAAAAAGTTTGAAATATCCAATACATTTTGTTCCACTTCATGATTGTGTCCCACTTGTTGTTGATTCTTCAAAAGAATTACAGCTTTATATCTTTATGTTTGAAGCCTGAAATGTGGCAAAAGGTCGCAAAGTTCAAGGGGGCCGAATACTTTCGCAAGTCACTGTAAGTATTCTCTTCACTAGTTACCTATAGTTTATATAATGTTTTAAATGTCATCATGATCTTGTCCCTCTCTGCTGCATTCTGAACACAGGAGGTTAGCTGCTCAGCACGGACACCAATCAGAGTATGCCGTGCATTATTATTTATTATTATAGAGGATTTATATAGCGCCAACACTTTGTGCAGCACTTTACAATATAAAAAGGAAGACAGTACTGTACAGTTCCAATACAATAATATAATATACAAGAGGGTTAAGAGGGCTCTGCTTATAAGATCTTACACTCTAATAGGGTGGGACAAGTGGTACAAAAGGTAATAACTGTGGGGGATGAGCTGAAGTGATACAAGATTAGTTGGAGGCGTGATGGGCTTCTCTGAAGAGATGAGTTTTCAGGGATCGCTTAAAGGTAGCCAGAGTAGGAGATAGATGGACAGATTGAGGTACAGAATTCCAGAGGATGGGAGAGGCTCTGGAGAAGTCCTGGAGATGGAGCATGGGAAGTGGAGGCAAGGGAGCTAGAGAGCAGGAGATCTTAGGAGGAGCAGAAAGGATGGTTTGGGTGATATTTGTAGATATGATTGGTGATTAGGGTTGCCACTTTTTCTTCAAGCCAAACCCGAACACTTTAATTTAAATTTGGGGGGGGGGGGCACTAGTGACTAGAGGATTGTAATAGATCACCTTTGTGGGCCCCAAAGAAAACGGTAATGTAGCGTGCATAGTGCCCCCTCACCCTTCTGTCTGGCCCTGTTCTGAGCCACATTCCTGTCTCAATATTGTGTCTGGGTTTCAGGAGGACTGAAACCCGAACAACATGATTCAAAACCCGAACTGTCCGGGTGAATCCTGGACAGGTGGTAACCTTATTGGTGATGGGGCTTGGTGCAGAGTTGTAAATTACTTTTTATGATGTTGGAAGCCAGTGGAGGGATTGTCAGAGAGAGGTTGCAGACACTGAGCGGGATAGGTAGAGGAGTCTGGCAGCAGCATTCATGATAGACTGAAGAGGGGATAGCCTATGGAGAGGTGGGCCTATGAGAAGGGAGTTGCAATAGTTAAGGCAAGAGATACCAAGGGAATGAACGAGTAGCTTGGTGGTTTTATTAGTTAAAAAGGTAAGAATTTTAGGGATGTTACGGAAGTGAAGTCTACAAGCTTTTGTTACTGAAAGGACAGATCAGAGTCTAGGATTACACCTAGTACCTTGGCGTGGGGGGAGGGTTTTATAGTTGTATTATTCATCTTGATAAAAAAAGGCATGGAGGGGGGCAAATTATCAACTCGGTTTTAAAGAGGTTTTGTTTATGAAAGTTGTTGGAAGAACAACAGCAATCTGCTTTTATATACTGTAAACTGTGTATTCTATGGTAATGTAATAAGAGGAAGTGCTTGCTTTCCTCTCTATGCACTTGTTTGTTTTTCTCTTCCTGTTCCATGATAAAGATATCCTCCATGAAAGTAAAGGTGTTCTGCTGCATACAACAAGCTTCCAGCGCATAATTATTCAATAACCTGCTAATAAATGTTACATAGCTAGTCTGATTGAAAAAAAAAAAAAGCCTGGTTCCCACCGTGAAGCATGGAGGAGGAGGTGTGATGGTGTGTGGGTGCTTTGCTGGTGACACTGTTGGGGATTTATTCGAAATTGAAGGCATACTGAACCAGCATTGCTACCACAGCATCTTGAAGCAGCATGCTATTCCATCCGGTTTGCGTTTAGTTGGACCATCATTTATTTTTCAACAGGACAATGACCCCAAACACACCTCCAGGCTGTGTAAGGGCTATTTGACCAAGAAGGAGAGTGATGGGGTGCTGCGCCAGGTGACTACCTCTTGAAGCTCATCAAGAGAACGCCAAGAGTGTGCAAAGCAGTAATCAAAGCAAAAGATGGCTACTTTGAAGAACCTAGAATATGAAATATATTTTCAGTTGTTTCACACTTTTTTGTTATGTATAATTCCACATGTGTTAATTCATAGT
This sequence comes from Rana temporaria, assembly GCF_905171775.1. Lineage (NCBI taxonomy): Eukaryota > Metazoa > Chordata > Amphibia > Anura > Ranidae > Rana > Rana temporaria. The sequence continues at coordinate 22,132,306 of NC_053500.1, read as the reverse complement.
TTTGATGCCTTCAGTGTGAATCTACAATTTTCATAGTCATGAAAATAAAGAAAACTCTCTGAATGAGAAGGTGTGTCCAAACTTTTGGTCTGTACTGTATAAATATTAGTATCCAAGTGAGATTTAATTTAAGGAAGTGAATGAATACAAAAGTGGTTTCTGATTGAATGAGGTGAAGAATGCAGCAGGTGCTACCCGGAACCTGTAAGCAAAAGGATATTCACTGGAGTAGCAATCTCTACTTGATTTCCAGCTTCCAGGGGCATTGGCAAGATATGGTATACACATAATTATTATTGGTCCAAGCTGGTCCACAGTACAGTACCGTATGTATCAAATATCCATACCTGGAATTCATATTTAAAGTGGTTGCAAACCTCAGAAATTAAATATGAACAATTGAAAAAAATTTAAAACAATCAGCACAAACACCAAAATAAATAATTATTTGCCAGCTGTGCACTAGGAAGTAATAACAAAACCTCATATACAATAAAAAAACAGAATAGTGCAGCGCAAAAACAGTCAAATTTCAATCCACATAAAAAAAAGGATGAAAGTCCACACAAGTTCATAGGATGAACCACAAAGCCCTAAGCAAAGAAAGCGAGATCTGCATGTGGGAAAGTAAGAATCCGAAGTAATGGTATGAGTGACAATCCCTTTACCACTATATGCTAGCTCGTTCACCTATAACCAGGACTCCTGAATTAACATGAAATCAGTAGCATGTGTCCCCTTAGGGGTAAATGGTGGCCAGTGCAGTCAGCAACAATCTCCCAGGAAGTCCGAACAGATACATGAAATAAAAGAGGGACCCAAGTGCGCTCTGCTTGAACTTTCCAAGGCTTTATTAAAAGTATCTACTTGCATTAAAACAATCAAAGTCCAGCTCTGAGACATGCAACGGAGAAAACAAATCTGTAGATTGAGGTGGCAGCGGGTGACGTCATCCGAACATAGCTCCTCCCCCAGTACGCGTTACGTCCAATTGGACTTTGTTGCCGAAGTCCAATTGAGGTGATCAAATACCACCAAAAGAAATCTCTATTTGTGGGAAAAAAAGGACACCAATTTTGTTTGGGTACAGCATCACACGAAAAATGGCCTGGTCATTAAGGGGGTAAATCCTTCTGGTCCTTTAGTGTTTAATCCTGTATGCACAGATGGTCTTGCATTGTCCCCAAAACATGTCCGGATAAGACAGAGTTACTGGAGTCAGGCTGCACATGCTCAGTTTGGTATGTATTGCTAGAGAATTTTTTTTTTGGGAGGCCAATCAGCACTGTCCAAAGGGTCAGAGGTCCTGCATCCTGATAGGACAGCTCAGTGCAGTATGAAAACTCCTCCTACAAGCTTTAACCAGACACAGATAGAAGTCTCAAGATGGCTAAATACTGCTGATAAGAATTTTTTTGCAGTTTATATTTATTAAAATAATTGCATTTCGATTGTTCTGTGTACTGTGGGAGACCAGATATAGTGAATGTAGGGTCCTGGGTTTAGTAACCCTTTAAGTAGGAGGATTTGTTTCCTCTCAGTATCACCTGATGCCAGTCACTTGATTGGGTATATGCAAGTCCCAGTTCACACTAAGGCCGTGGTTCTCAACCTGGGGGTCGGACCCCCTGGGGGGTCGAATGATGATTTGCCAGGGGTCACCGAATCCTTGGCTGTTCCTGAAGCCCACACCACTCTCCCAGCCTTTTTGCGGTCACCCAGCAGGGCTATCCCTGGATCCTGTGGCCGCCCAGCTGGGCTGTTCCTGGAGCCTGCAGCCTCTTCGCAGGTGCCCATTCAGTTCACGGCATGGCTGGGGGCAAAGACTAGAGGTCAGCTGACTAATGAGGAAAGTGAAGTGGGAGGGGCTGGAGGAGACCCTATCTCCTGATTTCGGCATAGGTGTCACTGCTACGAGAAACCACAAAGTCGGAGACACAGTGAAGCCGGAGACACAGTGAGTGACACTACCTGTGATCACCGTGACCATTAGGGGTCCCCACAACTTGGGAAATGTTATCAAGGGGTCACAGCACTAGAGGGTTAAGAACCACTGACTAAGGCAACCTGTTAGGCGACTTAGCCACCTGACAAAGCGTGCTCCATGCAGTGCAATGGAACCGTTCTAATCAGAGCGACTCAAGTCACTTCGACTTAGAAAAAGCTGTACTTCTTGGGGGTGACATCAGAGCAGCTTGCATTGACTTCTATTAAAGAAGTCGTTTGCAGGGCGGCTTTAGATTTGTGCGTCTTTGAAGCCGCCTCAGTGTGAATCGACACTAAGGGTTTACAAACATTTTAATTGTTTGTATACAGTATACTGTACTTTTGAAACATAAATCAACGTTAACCCTTTGCCTACATTTTCAAGCCTAGGATTAAGGATCACTCTGAACACCATACTGACAGTAGCAAACAAGGAATTTAGCTAGCAGGGTAGTTGGGTGGACAGGATGAATGTCAGAAGAAAATTTGAACATATCTGTAACTTATATTGCACCAGTCACAGACATGTTTAGACAGAGCTTCCCATATTTTTTTGTTACCAGTTAGTGTGCATTAGCACTTTTACAGATAGACATTCTCCAAAAGCAGCCTTTGCCTCCTATATACAGTATGCGGTTCATAAATAGCATTAACTAGTACAAAATCCCTCCCGCAGGGCACAGCGGCCCATTAGCAGGAATATCTGTGTGGGGACTTTCGGTGTACCAATTACCATTACAAATGTCATTTTGTCAGGAGCCCAAAAAAGCATATTGTTTTACATACATAGTTTTGATTATCAAAGTGTTCAAGCCAATTCTTTAGCACAGTTAATGAGTGAGCCTGAGCCGTAGGAGCATTGATCAGGTCTGTCACATCAAAAAGATGTTCATGCCTACAACTGGAAAGTTTCATTTAATTGTTTTCTGAAAAAGTTCTCTTAAAGTGTATTTACACTTTTGCAGCCAAATTGGGATAACACCTTTTTATGTTTATTACATGTTCTCATCCACAATGCAGAACAAAAAATATTTTAAAATAGCTGCCAACGTTTTACTTGCTCTTTTCTGAAAATACAATGGTAAGAAGGGGCCGTTTACCAAAATGAACCCGGTTTTGCACTGCACTGGAATAGCTCAATGGATGTAAACTAGATTTGGACACTGTCTGCCCTAAAGCCTCGTACACACGGTCGGACTTCAACCAAACTTTTCCTTGGATTTTTGTCCGAAGGGAGTTGGCCGGGCACACCCATAGCATACACACGCTCTGACTTTTCTGCAAACTTTCCTAAAACGTTCCCAACATCACATTTCTGCTCTTTACCGTCAACTTCTGCTATTGTTGGTTGATTTTAACATTGGTTCTGGGCGTGCATGCACTTTGTACAAAAGTCAGATGGCTTGCTGTACACACGGTCGGACTAGGCACCATCGGACTTTTGTTGCCGAAAAGTTTGTCCGTTTGCAGAGCGACTTTTTGTCTGATGAAAAACGAAAAAGTTTGTCCGATGGAGCGTACACACGGTCGGATTTTTTTGCAAACTTGCTCATTTTGAAGTTTGTTGGCAAAAAGTCTGACCGTGTGTACAGGCCTTAACGAAGTGTTGAAGATCTAGATGCCTGGCTTATGCATTGAATGTTAGTAAAGGGAAAACTCATTGGGGGAAATTCTTTGTTCCGTAATATTTTTTATTAGAAAAGGAGTACAAAAATGGAAACACCAAACATAACATAATACCAAAACAGGACCCAACAGGTTACCAACACAGATGGTAGAGTCTCCAAGATAGTCAATGGGCCGTCACCGGCCAGGCGAGTTCAACTATAATTGTAGGGTGCAAACAACACCGTATACATGTTAATACAGTACAAAACCAAACAAACAACAAAAGAAAAGCAGAAACAAATACAGACACCACCAAATCAGGAACATAAAAAAAAAATACACAATTGAGGGTGAGTTCCAAGGGTATCTTCTGGGTAGCAGTAGTATCACAATCTCAGGATAATACACAGAAAGCCCCAACATCACCAAGAACATTGCACATGCTTGGAAACCAGAGGAATCTCCTGCAAGCCCGAAGCAGGAAAAAAAGGGGGGAGGGGGAGAGGAGAGGATAAGGTAGGAGAAGAAAGAGAGTAAAAGTGGTTGCTGTGTTCGACTAGGCTGTGGCACGCTCCAGATGCAGACCACCCTGTCTTTCAGGCCCACCCATCAATCATTGGGGTAGATTTACTAAAACTGAAGCATACAGATTCTGGTGAAGCTGTGCATAGTAACCAATCAGCTTCTAACAGTGAGCTTTCACAAAAAAAGGCACAGCTGCACTGGATTCTGAGTGCACCAGGTTTAGCAGGGCCCGAGCTAGCCTAATGCTGGCTACACACTATACAATTTTCTTGTACAACTCTCCTTTAGCTTTACCAAAACCATATAAAAGGAGGTCAAACCTAAACACTTTCAAAATTGTATGCAATCAGACAGGCCCTGGCACTTCATAGTTAAAGGTGAATATAAGGGCTATAAAAAAAAATGTATAATGTGTATACAGCTTAAGGCAGGTGTCTGAGGGAGCTGGGCTGGTAGGGAACGTGGCTCCAGTGACTTGCCCAGCAGGGATGGGATATTGTAGTGTCACCTGCTCTGCAGCTTGTGCGGGGTGTTTGGTGACCTACACTGCGACCTCTATATGAAAGCCAGCATCTCTCTCTCCCCATCGGCTGCCTCACACTAGCACAGCTGCGGACTGAAGCCCCTCCCCAGCTCTGGTGTCAGGGAGCTAATCTGCGAGCTTCAGGGGGCTGTTTGCCCCTGAAGTGCTGCTGGACTGATCTCCTACAGACAAGGCCCATGAACTTGTTCTGCTCGGAGACCTGAATAGAGTCTAATCCCTGTGCCAGAGGCTACTCATAGTCCTCAGTTTGTATAGTCATGCTAAAAATTAACCTCAGCTGTAAGGACTTGGACTGTTCCAGTCTGCTTATTTGTGCTACCAATTTCCCTAGAGACCTGGATCTGTAATGACTCGGACGGGTTCAGTCTGTTATTGTTTGTGCTGAACTTTGTCTCATGGTCCCTAGCTGTAAGTGAAAGATGGTTATTGCTGCTTTGAGAGGGAAGTGTTCTCTGCAGAACTGTACTCCAGCATTTGGAATTATCCCATTCCCCATTGTCCCCCTCCCAATAAAAAAAATTCTGCAAAAAATACTGAAAAGACATCCCTAGACTGTTTACTTAGCTGGAGTGACTAGACCAGTGATGGCGAACCTTAGCACCCCATATGTTTTGGAACTACATTTCCCATGATGCTCATGCACGCTGCAGGGTAGTGGAGCATCGTGGGAAATGTAGTTCCAAAACATCTGGGGTGCCAAGGTTCGCCATCACTGGACTAGACTGTTGCCGTGTGTCTGGCTGCCTCTGCACAGTTTTGGGAAAGAACCTGTTGAATCTAGAGCGGCCCTTGGGGAAAATGCCAATAGGAGGCAATAGCAGAAAGACAGGGATTAGCGTATCAGTCTGCTGCTTCTTCTTTTACTTCACAACAGTCAAAGGCTGTGGACCTGTAGGTCCTCAACTGCAACTAAAAAAAGTTCAGGGATGTTGCCCCACCAGACAGACAGACTGGAAAGCAGAAGAAAAAAAAAGTCCTTTGGCAGGTAAAAACAGTATGTACTGTATGTGTTTTATCTTTTTATTTAGCAATATCTTTTGAGTTCTGCTTTAAACCTGAGGGATTTAAGAACTTTGGGCCAGATTCACATAGGAGAGCGGCGCATAACGTATCGTAGATACGTTACACCGCCGCAATTTTCATCGCAAGTGCCTGGTTCACCAAGCACTTGCGATGAAAACCTACGCCGACAGCCTCCGGCGCAAGGCGGGCCAATTTAAATGGGCGTGTGCCATTTAAATTAGGCACGCTCCCGCGCCGGACCTATCGCGCATGCTCCGTTTCCGAACTCCCATCGTGCATTGCGCGCCGTGACGTCATTTTTTCGAACGGCGACGCGCGTAGCGTAATTCTGTATTCCCGGACGGCTTACGCTAACGACGTTGGTTTTTAAATTTCGACGCGGGAACGACGGCCATACTTTAGACAGCAATACACTTGCTGACTAAAGTTAGGGCACCTAAAACGACGACTAACTTTGCGACGGGAAACTAGACTAGCGGCGACGTAGCGAACGCGAAAATCCGTCGTGAATCGCCGTAACTCCTAATTTGCATACCCGGTGCTGGTTTACGACGCGAACTCCCCCCAGCGGCGGCCGCGGTATTGCATCCTAAGATCCTGTCGGATCTTCTGGCTATCTATGCGTAACTGATTCTATGAATCAGTCGCATAGATAGAAACAGAGATACGACAGCGTATCAGCAGATACGCCGTTGTATCTCCACTGTGAATCTGGCCCTTTGAGTTAACAAAGGAACAGCCATGATCTAGTTTTTTTCATTAGGGGGAAGGCATACATACGTGACGTCTTCAGAACAGACATTGTTTTAGACTATTTGTTCAGTAAGCCTTAAGGACTAAATAGGGCTTACATGTAAAACAGAGCAGAAAGATTTATGGCGTAATATTTACACCCGGTTGTCACTTCTAAGAAGAGTCAGGACAGTCAGTATTTTTACTTGTCATCTGAACTGGTTATATTCTTACACTGAAAAGTCAGAAAAATATACAAGACATAAGTTCCATCTGTGACAAGTAATCTGGATAGTTGATTGACCTTTTCTGTTAAACATCTGCACCTTTTTATAGGAAGTCATGCTGTCCGTTTTCATCAGATCACTCCATAGGAGACAGCGGTGCCCGACAAGCCCCTCCCCGCTCAATGAGCAGAGAGGAGCTTGTCATCCGTCGGCTCAGCGGAGATCTGCGGACAGATCCCGCTGAGCTGGCGGGAGCAGGCGAACTCCGTATCGACGGAGTCCGCCTGTGTGAATGGGGGCTAAAGGCCCATACACACGATCTGACTTTTTGACAACAATTGTTCGACGGCCCTGTTTTAGCGGACAATCCGACCGTGTATACGATCCAGACAAACTTTTTTGCTTTTTCATCTGACAAATGTTCGCTGTGAGAACAGAGAAACTTTCCGGCAACAAATGTCCATACGTCACTACGTTCGTGTTTGTTGGCTGAAAAAGTCTTGCCGTGTGCAAAATCTACGGAAAAGTCAGTCGGAAGTCCGATCGTGTGTACAGTATACGGCTTAAGTATGTCTATGCTGTGTGTGGGAAATGACTTTTTAAAATGGCAATTGCCATTTAAGCTGTGCATTTTTTCCATGCACAGTGATGTGCATTTGAAATGCATCTTTTTACATGCATTGTCAAGCATTTGTGGTTTATATTTCATAAGCTTGCATTTCTTTCATCTTTGGGCTTTTATGTGCACTGCATTTTCGTGCATTTACGCACATTGCAGCGCAGAAATATGCAGCTTACTGTATCTTTTTCACTGCACTAGTGTAAACTATGCTTATAAGATAACCTGGATTTTGGGCTGTCTTTGCAGTTGGAATGCAGTCAAAAATGCATCCCACGGTACCTAACAGTATATGGGTATATAGGTCAAATAGAAAAGTTACATGACTGGCTTGTCAGTAACCTTGTGCATGTATAGGTACTTTAAGTGCTTGCCGCCTGTCCACCATCAAATGATGGAGGGACGGTGCGGATCTCGTTCTGGGTGGACGTCATATGACCTCGCCCCAGAACGGCAGCTCTTGCGTGCCTGCTGGAACACGCAGCGTGGCGATCGTGGCCGCACCATGTTACTAGGACACAGCATGACCCCGATCCATGTAAAGAGCCCATCACGCGGCTCTTTAACCATGTGATCAGCTGTATCCAATCACAGCCAGTCACATGTAAACACAGAAGTGCTGGTGATCGGCTTTAATCGCCTCACACTGACACAGTGTGTGGCAAAGAAAGAGCCAATCAGCGGCATCTCCTCGCAGGGAACAGCCGGAGATGTAATCAGGGCACTGATGCCAGTCACTGCTGCCACAGTGTCCATCAATGCTGCCCATCAATGCCTCCCATCAGTGCCACCCATCCGTGCCACCTATCAGTGCCCACCAGTGCCACCTATCAGTGCCCATCAGTGCGGCATATTAGTGCCTCCTCATCAATGCCACCTAATCAATGCCCATAAGTGTCGCCCCATCAGTGCAGGCTATCAGTGCCCATCAGTGCAGCCTCATCAGTGCCCATCAGTGAAGGAGAAAAATTACTTATTTACAAAATTTACTGACAGAAACTAAGAAAAGCTTTTTTCTTTCTTCAAAATTATTTGTTCTTTTTTGTAAAAAATAAAAACCCCAGCAGTGATTGAATACCACCAAACAAGAGCTCTATTTGTGTGAAGAAAATGATAAAAAAATAATTTGGGTACAATGTTGCATGACCGCGCAATTGTCATTCAAAGTGCGACAGCACTGAAAGCTGAAAATTGGCCTGGGCAGGAAGGGGTGAAAGTGCCACATAGGCAAGTGGTTAAGTACAGAAGCATTCTACAGTATCAACCTGGTGAGCAATGTCAAGAGTATACACCTTAAATTAGAATTGATTCTATATCCATAGACAGCGATAGCATAAACCGTGAGCCCTGAAAAAGAAAATGGTTGTCAAATGCTACAAAAGTTAAATAACTTGAAAAAGCTAGTCGAGTGAAAAAAAGTATCAGTCAAGAAGATAGACGACCCAAAAAGACCCCCCCCCCCCAGCCCTGCTGGTCAAAGTACACTTGGAGTTCTCCTGAAACTCTTAAAAGTGACACACGTCTCAGTTTACATGACAGTCGAAGAGGATAGGTCAGTTTTGGAGAAAATGACAGCCTGCAAAAAAAAAAAAAAATCCAATTTGCATAACCGGCTACTCTCCTTTGGGGAAGGGGGGGGGGGTTATGCTGAGGAGATGGAGACAGAGACTTGCAAACAGATGAAAGGAATGTTAGCAGAGGTGTAAGTTTGCAGAACAAACTTGCTGTATGTACGGATACTTTCCCCCTTGACTTTGCTGGCTTTCCCTTGACCATGAAGGAAATTCAAATGAGACTTCTTGGTGCATTGGTAAGAAAAACATACTACTATATCTTTTTTTTTTATTATGTATTGGGTCAGTTCGTTTCTTCATATCCTAGAGGTGATATACACTCCACAGCAAACGTATATTAATAGGATTTATGGATGATAACAGTTATCAGAGATAACAGTTTGTTGTCAAGAAGGCCAAATGGGGTGACTAAAAACTCTCCTTATAAGATATGTATTGTTGGATTTAACACATTTTTGGTTGGATTTACAATTTAAATAATAGTTGTTTATTGACCAGCTAAAGAAGCTCATTTACAGCTGCCTGCAATTTTTTTCCTTCCATTGTGAGTTGGGTGGACCCAATTTAACAAGTTTAGCTATTCCTGGATTGTTAAATGCAGTTTGGTGAATGCTTGCAATTCATTTATCTAGCAGTGTGTTGTACGCAGGGAAGGGTTGTTGATTTGGCTGCAATCAGCAGCTGTATTGGATTCAAATCAAGTGTGCCAGAGTGTTCCATTGTTACATTTTTTTTTTAACAGTTCCATTGTTACATTTTTAACAACATTTTTTACCATTGTTTCTTTATTATTTTAATTTGTTTATTTAAACAAAACGATTTCTTAGTGGCAACATATTTGTGTTTGTTGTGACATGTGCCACTAATGTCTTTTGTACTATTAAAGAGATGAATCACAGTTTTTAAACTCATTAGTGACAGGTAATGCAGTAAGTATGTATCAAATCACACAAGTTCAAAAGCAAAATTCTATGGAATGTTTACCTTCTAAAGAAAATTCGCTTTTTTTTCTTGCGAGTCTCATCTCAGGGTGGGAGCAACTTACTCCAATTTCACCACATCTTGTTAAAAAGGAAAGCACATAATAACCTACGAATGTAACACCTGGCTGTTATAAATTTGTGTTTTACAAACTGGAGTCCACTACTCTTATCTCAAACCCCAATAAAAAAAAAGCTTCTGCTGCAAAGACAATGGATGGATCAATCAGCTTTTTTTTGGGCAATAAAACTGTGTTTCTAAAGCTGGCCATAAATGGGTAGAATTCCTATCGAAAATTCTTAGGGAAATAATATTCTAAAAAAGTTTGTCATAAGTATCAAAAGGACGGTTGTTTTTTGACTGCAGTGAAAAGAAGATTTGAAGGCACAGGATGCAATATTGTTTGTGAACAAATTCTAACAACGTATGTGGTTTTCATGCCGTAACGTTCATTCATTACAAAATCTAATGTTAAAAGCAAATGAGATCTTAGAAGATTCGCTAAGAACATTTGAATGTCATTCCAAAGACTTTCCCTAGGAATTTTATTTTAAATTCTATTCATCTATGGCTAGCTTTAGAAAGGAAAAGTACCGCTGTAAAATAAAGTACATCAATATTTTTAATATATTAATAATTTGCATTTACTGGAAATGACCACAATGGTCTAGCTGCTAACGATAATTAACCTTTAAACCCCTTTGTGACTGCTCAATACGTATGTTCGATGGCACAAAAGTGGGCTTTAAAGTTCACACGCTGCACCTATCCGTTGCAGGGCAGCCCATGTTCATATGCTGAGAGCGCATTCATTGTATGCTCTCACCAAGCTGTAAAGGATGGTACTTGGTCTGGGGAAAGATCAGTAGCCGGTGGGACTGGTTTCCAAATATGTGATCACTGGGACAGTGGTAGCATGATTACCAATCCTTCTGGCCCCCTCCTGGGGTTCTGTGCCATTCACTGGCTAAGAAGTCTTCCTAACTCAGGGGAACATGAGCCCAAGTTTTAGGCCTCCTTAGGCTGGATTAACACCTATGCATTTTTTGTGCATTTTGCAGATTTGCACTGCAGTCCATTTAACATGGTTTCCTATGGAACACGTTCTGTAGTGCAAATCTGCAAAATGCAAAAAGCACTAAAAATGCTAGGTGTGAATCAAGTCTTATACGGGTTGTACTACTGTGTATGTGCAAGGTTGTGTTTACCAAAGTGGATTGATTTTCCCACAGCAAAGGGCACATGTCACTTTTCAATGTTGTTTAGGTCAATGAACTGTTCTCAACGCGAGGCTCATTCCCCACATGACACTGTCAGCAGGGAAGTATGGTCACCATCATTGCTGGCCTCCTGAAGAAAATACTAGTTTCATGGCTGTATCTGACTTAAGTAGAAACAGGCATGCCATAAATGAGTGTCAGAAAGTGTTTGAATTAACTATCTCTACTACAGGGTTTAGAGACTAGCAAACTAAGACTTCGACATGGTAAAATAGCTCCTAGCAATGGCTTTCACTTGTCTATGTGAGACGCGTTTATGTAAATGAAAACAGAGTGCAAGTATTTTGCAAACAGCAGGGATTTTCTGTAAAACTTGCAGTGTTCCCATAAATCTGAGAAGGTGGCTTATTATGGAAAAAAATAAATAAATCAACAGTTTATTTCCTTATCAATCTAGGCTAGCTGCAAAATGAACCAATTTGTTACTTATATTCTCCCTGAAAACAGAAATCCCACATAAACATCTACTCAGCTGGCCAATTAACAGGCAGAAAACAATGAAATATTTATAGTAACTGCGCTGTACTCAAGTTTTGTTTGGCAATGGTCTTCAGCTGTATGCATAGTCAATTTTGAAACCGTGCCAGAGTTTCCAGGCGGGGAAACGCATTTTAGAAGGAGAAAATAAGTCAGAATAAAATGTCTGAATGTGGAATCTAACTTAACAATACAATCCGAGATGCATTGTATAGATACTGTCACTTATAATTAACACAAGAAACTTCAGCTGTACAATTCTTTATATTCTTGTATGCCATGCAACAGTGAGAGCCATCAGTTACAATATGAGACCCTCTGTAACAAATAAATAAATTGAAGGTATATGCTGGGAAAAGGTTTGCTTCACCACTCTCTTAGAGATATGGCTCGATCAATGATGCTTTTACCAATATGGCATGTCTCCAAATTCTGACATTTTCAGCCAGATTGGCAACAATTTAGGGCCTATGAAAAGCACCTGACACGGCCAGTGTCAGAGGATTGGCATGGCCAGCCGCCGAGTGCCGATTTGGCGCATGCCCGTGCGCGAATGGCTCGCGCATGCGCAGTTCTGCGTGACGGCACGCGCACACGAGTGCATACACGCGCACCAGAGTCCTGGCCTGCCTACTTAAACCAGCCCCAGTCTCATGACGGGTTGCTGGTTTGTTGTCAGCTCCTGCCTGTTGATTCTTCCTGTACCTGTGCTTGAACTCATTGTGACCCAGATTGACCCGACGACTCTGCTCTCTCTCCTGAACTTGACCCCCGGCTTATCTCCCTGGATCTGCTGCTGTCTCCAACCCCTGACCACTGGCTTGTACTTCGGACTTGTTACCTTCTCCAGCCCCTTGACCCTGGCTTGCATCCTGGACCTGCTTACAGTCTCAGCCTTGAACCTACTCTCAGTTGTCTGAAACTTCTCTGGTACCTGACCCACGGCCTGTTCCCGTTACTTCCTACGACCTGAGCTCGCTGAACAGCAGCACCTGATCTACTATCAACTTTCAGCTCTCTGCTGGTAACCGGTGCCTCTTTGCGCCCTCCCCCGCTGTCTCACCTCCAGGGGGTGGAGTGCGCTGAGTTGCAAAGGTGAGCCGCTCTCGGCATCTCGGCCTCGGTGAGTACATACCTGACAGCCAGCCACCTGCTGTCTACAGGAACTTTCTATCTGGCAGGTTGTAAAAAGCTGCCGTGGTGCAATCCGCCCCCTTAAAATAAGCATTGCCAGCAAAACCCAGAATCTTAGCGAACGTCATCTCCCTTCCCCTCTGTGCTGACAGAAACATCTGGCCAAGCCCAGGGGAGGTCAAGTATGTCTGCATAGCCAGCTTTTTTGGAAATTTAACTGCAGAGGTTTCATTTATAGGTTATATTTAAAAGAAAATCAAATACTTGTCACATATTTTAATTATCTTCCAATATGACTGATAGCATGGTAACATGGTCTCCAAACATTGCAATGGTGAGCCTTAGCCTTATCTGCTGAAATTACAGAAACTATTAATGGAATGACTTCTTCCAGATCGAATCAGTCTTGCTACAACATGTCCACAATTTGCAGAAAGTTTGGTTTAATATTGGTTACTTGGTTAACTTTAATGCCTTCTTCAGGCTTTAAACATTTAGGAAAAATGGTTCAGAAACTCAGATAGTTATACAGAAAGTTACTTTATCCTGGAACCCTTGCATAACTTATGTCAGCCAATAAAGGGCATCACTTAACCTCTTGCAAACCTCCCACTGCACAAAAATGGCTGCTATAGTTCCAGGAGAACAAACGGAAACTGTGCTCTTGTGCATGCCTGCGCTATGAACACAGCGAATCACAGAAAAAATGGTACAGAGCCAATAAAAGTGGATCAGTACCATGTGATTGCTGTTACCAACCACCACATCCCAGGGGGAAGGAAAGAAAGCCTGCCGGACTACCAGGCAGCACTAATGCAATCCTGTACCAGTGGCAACAATAAAATAAAAACGCTCCTCTAATGTCATTCAACTCTCTACTGTAAAGTTCATCTCCATCCTGACCTGTGTATAAACCCCTCATCTCCCTTATCCGGCACATCTGTACATTAACCCCTTTGTCTTAATTCTCCTACTGTATGTGACCTGTACATTAATACCTTTAACTCCTATACTTTGTCTATTGCATCATTACCAAGCTCCATGTTTTTAACTCCCTCAATACATTGAAATTTTTTTTTTTAATATTAGAGATTACCTTGGTGTTTTTACTATACAAATAGGGGAAAAAAAATCGCAAAATTTCAGGGGGTTTTCCTCCTGTCCTGGCACTTCTATTTGCTTTTATAACTGGAAGCAAGGGAACAGGATTTTTTCCCACATATTTGTTTACTTTTTCTTTTATATAGTACCACCAAAAGAAAACACTATCCATATATATATATATATATATATATATATATATATATATATATATATATATATATATATATATATATATATATATATATATATATATATATATATATATATATATATATATATATATATATAAAAGAAGAAGCTAAAAACGAAGAAACATGCTGGTAAAGAAGGGGATGAAACATACTGGCAATGACGTGGTTAAACCCCACCCTTTCTATATTAATCGATAACTATTCAATTAATCAATGAGGTAATTGGTGGCCAATTGAGTAAGCAAGCTGTTGTAGAGTTTGTAGGAAATGTTCCAGTTATGTATTACACACTATAGTGCGATACATTACCCTAAAAGCAAGCACATAGCAAGGGCACGTCGAAAACCCTCTCATAGGCATGTGAAAATGTGACATTCTATTTCAGTTGTGATGTTAAGTGTTCATTCTTACGGGAACAGCATTACTGAAGTATTATGGTTTACCAGACACATTTTCATGGTGTATTTAAAAAAAGAAAAAACACACACGAGACTGCTTGATACTGTAAATCTACTGATGTTAGCAATTGACAGCAGAGTGAATAGAAAATGTAACTTTGAAGTATGTCACAAAGACAATTATTAAGGTGATCCAAAAGTGATCATTCCTGATGGCCGGTGTGTTGTCATATTCTGCTCCCTATCGCAGAATGCTGCGGAAGTCACGTGGAGGCCAACTGCGCATGCGCAATGCGCTCCAACAGAAAATGCGATGCGTTCCACAGGATTTTTTAACACTACCCTTCAGTGAACCCATCACAATTTGTCACGGAAGTGACGTATTACCATACACGGAGCGGGGGGAGAGAGAGAGAGACACATTCAGAGCGAGAGAGAAATAGAGATACTGAGATACATTCAGAGCGAGAGAGAGATCATGAACATATATTTTATATAAGAGAAGTAATGCACATAGGGGATGTAATCCCCTCCCTGAGCCCCCGTTCCCTCTCAGTATCTCTATATCTGTATCCCTCCCTCGCTCTGAATGTATCTCAGTATCTCTATTTCTCTCTCGCTCTGAATGTGTCTCTCTCTCTCTCCCCCCGCTCCGTGTATGGTAATACGTCACTTCCGTGACAAATTGTGATGGGTTCACTGAAGGGTAGTGTCGTAAATCCTGTGGAACGCATCACACTTGCGGTTGGAACGCATTGCGTCCGCCACGTGACTTCCGCAGCATTCTTACGATAGGCAGCAGAATGTGACAATACACCGGGATAAGAATTTAGTCCCTCTTTGTACAATGTGCATTACATATCATATGCTTAAGCAAAATGCTTACAAGCAGTATAATCACCTCAATCACTTCAAAGCCCCTTTAAGTGTTCTTCATTGACCTTCAGTAAGGTAATAAGATATGTGATCTTACAGCCGTTTAGAATATGAATGCAAACAGGTTAGCAATAGCAACCCCCTTTGTCTATTCCTAGATCCTTAGATGTTCCCAGTGGAAAAAATAGTTTGAATATAAATACACATTTTGCTTAGATATGTGCATTCCCGTTCGTACGAATGTTATTTTCGTACGAAAATGTTCATTTTCGTACCCGCAGAATAATGTGTACATACGAAAAAATTAAAGCACCAAAATACGAAAACGAGGGATTACGAATGAGCCGCATAACGAACAACCGCAAATACGAACGAACGATCCGACGAAAATACGACAAAACGAAAACGGCAAAAGAACGAAAATGACATTATAACAAAAGACTTGCATTCTGTATTTTGTTTGAATCCTTGTTCTGTTCGTATTTTGATTTTCAGTCGTATGTTCATATGACATCTAACAAAAGATTTTCATTCTGTATCTTGTTTGAATCCTTTTTCTGTTTGTATGTTCATATGACATCTATAACAAAAGATTTTCATTTCTGTATTTTGTTTGAATCCTTTTTCTGTTTGTATGTTCATATGACATCTTATAACAAAAGATTTGTATTCTGTATTCCTTTTTTCTGTTCGTAATTTGGTTTCAAAATACAGAATGCAAATCTTTTGTTATAAGATGTAATTTTCGTTTTTTTGAATGGGCAGTGAGTGTAGTTAGTTAGTGAAGCAGCTTCTCTTTTGTGCTGAGTAGTACAGTAGTACAGTAAAGCCAAATAAACTTTTCTGTGGATTTTCGTCTGAAGGGAGATCAATTGGCCAGACTTTTGAACCTGGAACCCAAAAATGGTTTTCTGATGGAGTTTAAAAACGAACGAACGTTCGGTAAAACGATCGTTTTTATGTTTGTTGTTAAAAACGTCTGACCAAGTGTATGGGGTTTTAACAATAGTTAATATGGATGAGCCGCGTGTTGAAAGTGCCGCGAATCCAGCGATATATTTACGAAAGTACAAAATGACGAAAATTCACGAAAATTATTGTCTAACAAGTAACGAACATGAATTAAACAGAATAACGAACCATCCCGCATGTACGAAAATAAAACTGTAACCAAAATACGAAACGATCGGAATATGAAAAAATCACGTCGTACGAAAAACGAACGGGAACGAACAGGAAAACGGGCGTCTTACGAAAAACGAACGGGAACGAACCTACGGAACGATACGAAACGGAACAAAAAAAAACGAAAAAAATTTCTGTGCACATGTCTAATTTTGCTACACCCCCAGTTGTGCTTTCAGTTTTTTCCCTAAAAAATAAAATAAAAAATAAAACAAAAGATAGGTTTGCAATACTTTGTGTCCAATGCCTGAATTAATGGAGTTATGCCCTGTACACACGATCAATCCGATGGATTTTTTCGTCGGATATCTGATGAAGCTGACTTTCATCAGTCTTGCCTACGCACCATCAGTCAAAAATCAGACCGTGTCCAACGCGGTGATGTAAAACACTACGACGTGCTGAGAAAAAGGAAGTTCAATGCTTCCGAGCAAGCGTCGACTTGATTCTGAGCATGCGTGGATTTTTCTCAGATGGAGTTCCACACAGACGATCGTTTTTTTTCTATCAGTTTTTTATCCATAGGAAAATTGTAAAACATGTTCTATTTTTTTTCACCGATGGAAAACAAACCGATGGGGCCCACACATGATCAGTTTGTCCGATGAAAACGGTCCATCGGTCCATTTTCATCAGACAAACCGATCATGTGTACAGGGCTTTAGACACCTTGGACATTAGCAAATGTTCAGACTGAATGCAAGACCTGTGTGTCTTAAGCTGGGTATACACCAGTAGAATCTGGTTTGAAATGTTTGTCTTAAGAAAGTTCATCCCGTTTTCTTCTTCAAGTTGGTGGGGTCAAACAGACACTCGTTTTCAACCCACAAAGATGATAAAATTCAAAAGGAGCAGGATGGAAATGTTTTTTTCCCGAATGTTTTTTTCTCGAACGAACAAATTGCTAACAGTGTATGTGGTTTCCATTTGTTTCAACATTGATGATCAATTAACTTTGAATGACATACATCAAGCCGTTGAATGTACATACATTTAAAAAAAAAAAAAAAATGTATACAAAAATGCTAATATTGTACAGCCAACTTTACATTGCATTTTGTGCCAGTTATTTGTTCCTAGTAATGACAAGAGAAGAGGGAGGAGGAGCCATGCATGGATCCTGGTGCTGGCTTATCTCAGGGGCTGAGCGTTTTCAGCACTCATGCAATTTAAGCCATGCAAAGACAGTTTAACATAGATGTAAACCCCATCTGAATGACATTTAGATTGCTAAAATCATTGTGAAAAGTTTTCCCTTTTATACAACATATGGGGTTTTCAACTTTACTCAGGGTGGGTTTTCATATGTTGACAAGTTTAAACCACTTGATCTCCAGAAGGTTTTGTCCCATTTATGACCAGGCCATTTTTTGCTATTCAGCATTGTGCTACTTTAGCTGCCAATTGCTGTGTCATGCAACGTTGTACGCAAATTAAATCTATAAAACATTTTCACACAAATAACTTTCTTTTGGTGGTTTTTGATCACCACTGGGTTTTTTTTCTTTTATCTTTCAATGGTTTTTATTCAAGTTTTCCATAATACAAAGTAATGCCGCGTACACACGATCTGATTTTCCATCGGAAAAACCTTGGATGGGTTTTCCGACGGAATTCCGCTCAAGCTTGGCTTGCATACACACGATCACACAAAAGTTCTCTGAACTTTTGTCCGCCAAGAACATGGTGACGTACAACACTACGACGAGCCAAGAAAATTAAGTTCAATGCTTCCGAGCATGCGTCGAATTGTTTCCGAGCATGTGTCATAATTTTGCACGTCGGAATTACTACAGACGATAGGATTTTTTTCCGTCTGAAAATTTGAGAACCAGCTCTCAATCTTTTGTTGGCGGAAATTCCGACAGCAAAAGTCCGATGGAGCCTACACACAGTCGGAATTTTCATTCAGAAGCTCACATCGGACTTTTGCTGTCGGAATTTCCGATCGTGTGTACGGGGCATTAGGACCATGGCATTGACTTTAACAGTGTATAGTTTTCATAGACAGATTAGCATACAGTACACAGATAATCCGCCTCCTACTCAGAAGAGGGGAGATGACACTTCCTGTATTGTCTTCCTTTTCACAGTTTAGATCTCTCAACCTGTTATAGAATGGGCCATCCGTGTTGGGCTTCTCACCATATCCTGTATCCTTATAAAAATTATATGTTTTTTTTTTCTTTAAAAAGCACATTTTCTAATTTTTATTATAAAACATATCCAATAAAATCAAATTTATTTATACATTTAGCCTAAAATGGATTCAGCTACATGCCTTTGGTAACAACCAAGCTGCAATTTTGGGGACACTAGTATAGTTCTGATCGTGATCAAGATACTGGTCTATGCAGACACTATACTAGTAATGGCAGTGATCAGTGACCTATAGTGTGATAGTGTAGCGGGCAATCTGGCGCCAAATTACACTGGCTGGGAGGCACACTGACACCAATACAGTGACAATACTGTACACTGTCACTGTACTAAGGACACTGGTTGGGTGACAGGGCAATCAAAGAGTAAAATGGAGGGCAATCGGGGGGTTCAATGTGCCTAAAAAGTGTATACGTGCTGCTTGTACTCACAGAATCTGCTCAGGGAGGAAGATACTGGTTCTGTTTACAAACACACAGAGGTCCAAATTATGATTGGCCATAGCCGATCAGCAGGTTTACAGCCAAAATCATGGGCTATAACCCTCTGAGAGAATAGTGCTGTGATTGGCCATAGTTGATCAGCAGGTATGCAGCCAAAATCATTAGCTGTAACCTGATGAGAGACTTGTGCAGTGATTAGCCGTAGCCGATCAGCAGGTGTACACTCAAAATCATTGGCTGTAACCTGCTGAGAGACTCGGGATTTGGCCAATCACAGCACAGACCAGCAGGGGGCGCGCACAGCACGCTTGAAAACCAGGAAGTAAGCATAGCCCGGAGCTGCCGTCTGCTCACAATAAGTGTACTGTGGGTTGATGGAATGTGGTTAAAAACAGTTACCATGCCAGTGCTATGAAACCTGTCTGCCAAGGTGAGAACATGGGGCAAAATTGTCAGACGGGGACAAAAAGTTGTCATCCTAAGACAGGAAGTATCTTCATGGCAGAAGTATTTTGATGCAAGCCTCATATATAATCATTAAAAATTACTTTTGAATTTAACTAACAATATCTTAACTAACAATATCTTAAATTTGGTCAAGTATGGAAAAAAAAAAAAAAAGACAGGCATGGAAAAATTTCATCTGTGAGCACCTTAACAGCACTTTAGTTCTCTAGTAGTTCAAATATTAATAGCAAATTGTTTTACTTCGTCGTTTTAACCACTTACCCACCACCGGCCGTCATATGACGTCCTTGACTTTGTGGGGGTATATCTGAATGATGCCTGCAGCTACAGGCATCATTCGAACATTGTTTTTTTTAGCCAGCGATTCCCTACACCATAAGAATGATCATAGCGATCGGTGAGTCATAGACAGAATCCGCTGGCCCCGGATGTTTTCCATAAAGATTTTTGGCGGACCAGATGGTTGATGGAGTCTCTATGATCATTCGGAGGCCGGATGCGATGTTATGACATCATGCCCGGCCTCTGCATTCAAACAAACGGCAAGCGCCTCGGCTGGGAAGCAAAGATCCCTTTTTTTTTATTTCTGGCTTCCCAGCCTAGAATTGAGATAGGGGGTCTAATTGACCCCATATCTCACTGTTAAGAGGACCTGTCATGCCATATTCCTATTACAGGGGATGTTTTACATTTCTTGTAATAGGAATAAAAGTGATCAAAATTATATATATTTTTGATTTTTTTTTTAAGTAAAATTAGCAAAAAATAAAATAAAAATGTCTTGCAGGCAGAAGCGAACACATACGCAAGTCCCGCCCACATACCACACCGCAGACGTTGGCACAAGAGAAATAATTCTAGCCCTAGACCTCCTCTGTAACTCAAAACATGAAACCAGTAAAATAAATTAACTGCTTGCCGACCAGCCACCGGTTATACGGCGGCAGGTCGGCTCTGCTGGGGGAGGTCACGTAGCTATACGTCACCTCGCCGAGCAGCCAATAGGGGTGCGCGCATCCGGAGGCGCGCACGCGTGTCCCCCGCTAGCCCCTGACACGACGCGTGTGCCCGGCGGTCGCGATCACCGCCGGGCACCCGCGATCGCTCGTTACAGAGCGAGAACAGGGAGCTGTGTGTGTAAACACACAGCTCCCGGTCCTGTCAGGGGGGGAAATGACCTATTGTCTGTTCATACAATGTATGAACAGCGATTTGTCATTTCCCCATGTCAGTCCACCCCCCCTTCAGTTAGAACACACCCAGGGAACATGATTAATCCCTTCCTCACCCCCTAGTGTTAACCCCTTCCCTGCAAGTGGAATTTTTATAGTAAATTAATGCATTTTTATAGCACTGATCGCTATAAAAATGCCAATGGTCCCAAAAACGTGTCAAAAGTGTCCGAAGTGTCCACCATAATGTCGCAGTACCGATAAAAATCGCTGATCGCCGCCATTACTAGTAAAAAAAAAATATTAAGAAAAATGCCATAAAACTATCCCCTATTTTGAAAACGCTATAACTTTTGCGCAAACCAATCAATAAATGCTTATTGCGATTTTTTTTACGAAAAATATGTAGACAAATACGTATCGGCCTAAACTGAGGAAAAAAAATCTTTTTTTTTTATATATTTTTGGGGGATATTTATTATAGCAAAAAAGTAAAAAATATTCATTTTTTTCAAAATTGTCGCTCTATTTTTGTTTATTAAAAGAAATCTCTATTTGTGGGAAAAAAAGAACGCCAATTTTGTTTGGGAGCCACGTCGCACGACCGCGCAATTGTCAGTTAAAGCGACGCAGTGCCAAATCGCAAAAAGTGACCTGATCTTTGACCAGCAATATGGTCCGGGGGTTAAGTGGTTAAAGCGTCGCCTATGGGGATTTTTAAGTACCGAAGTTTGGCTCCATTCCACGAGCGTGTGCAATTTTGTAGCGTGACATATTAGATATCTATTTACTCAGCGTAACTTAATTTTTCACATTATGCAAAATAATTGGGCTAACTTTACTGTTTTTTTTTTAAAGCATGAAACTTTTTTTCCCAAAAAAAACGCATTTTGTAAAATTGCTGCGCAAATACTGTGCGAGATCAAAAGTTTCAATGACCGCCATTGTATTCTCTAGGGTCTCTGCTAAAAAATATATATAATGTTTATGGGTTCTATGTAATTTTCTAGCAAAAAAATGATAATTTTTACATGTAGGAGAAAAATGTCAGAATTGGTCTATTTGGCAAGTGGTTAATCTGCCCATAGAATTTTAGTATTCTTCTCCCTGTAATGTCAAGTGCATTTTTTTTTCACCTGGTTTGTGATAAATTCTCTTGAGAAGCACTAATCTGGGAGTGATCTATATCCCCAAGTTCACAGCAAACACTAGAAAAATGTGACCTAATTACCTGAACATGCCCTCGGTAGTACTTAGAAATCGGATCTACTTGAAAGCACATGACCCAACCCTTTCTTTACTACTGACTATTTGAGGTGATTGTAGCCATATTATATGATATGATATTTTTTATATTTACACGATATTACAAATTTTCAGGACAACCTTTCGGGGTGTGTCCGCTTCTTCAAGGTCCAATCAGTACTGATTCACAAAAGTTTTGGCAGAATGTTAATATGTTAAGACAAAAAAACAAAACACAATGGCCCGGATTCACAGAGACGTACGCCGACGTATCAGTAGTACGGCGTCGTAAGTCCGAATGTGCGCAACTTTGAATTACGCGGGCTTACGCCGGCCCATTTACGATACGCCGCCGTAACTTAGGGAGCAAGTGCTTTGTGAATACTGTACTTGCCTCTCTATGTTATGCGCTACGCCCGCTTAAACATACGCCGCTCTACGTGAATCTGGCTGAATCTCTGAGGGAAAGGGGGAAAAAAAAACACACACATACAAATTAATGTATAAGGCAATAGTAATAAAGCTAGCACCAGGGCTACTACTGAACACTACAAGAATTCCCTGTCCCTGTGTTAAGTTTTTTTCTATATTTATAGAGGGGAGATAGATACCAACACCTCAAAAAGGCATGAAATTAACCCCTGGAGCTGGACACTGGCCATTTTGTGAGGTGTCTTCTTGCTCAGACCTGTTTAGAGATGACGAGAACAGCTCAGTTTTCACCGCAGGCTTTTTTGTTGAGTTGTGTTTGTTCATGTTATGCTGTGCCTAGAATACAGCCCAGGGCTTATTCAAAGATCTATTCAAGGTCATTGTCAGACTACAGTTTCTGCTTCTTCTTTTTTTTTTTTTTACTATTTCACAAACACAATATTTTGCTCCTAAAGAGGGCCAGTCCAGCCAAAATGCAGGGCTGTCTTAATGAGAGGGCACACCTGGGCACTGCTTTCACCAAAGCTACTGTTTTTTGAGCCCACGTTGCCCCGAAAATTGGGGGCTCCATGATGGCACTGAGAGTGATAGATAAACAGGGGAGGCAGTCTGCCTCCTACCTACTTGATGTCTGTTTACCTGCACTGTCATCATTGTAGGGGCCCCAGAGCATTACTTTGCCCAGGGGCCCATGATGCCATTAAGACGGCCCTGCCAAAATGCACATTTGTATTTGCTCGGTCTAGGCTCTGACTAAAGCTTGCCATGTATGCACATCTAACAGATTTCTCCATCCACACCAGACAGCACAAATGCACACATTTATTTTGCTGGCTACTAAATTCTGACAGCAGGTACCGTGGCTGTTAGAATACTTAAACAATGGTTGCATCTGACTGGATGAAGTGACTGTTCAGACAACAGGAAAAAAAAAATGTTAATATGATGCAATGGGTGCAGTCTGGGCTTAGACAGTACATGGATAGACCGCATAGTGTGGTCCAAATCCTCAGGACAAATCCTATGGTTTTGGGGAGTGCTGAAGAATCCAATCCAGCACACCTAACCCAGCACTTCTGAGAGACCGAAGAGATTTCTAGGCAGCCAATAGACAAAGAGCAAAGTGCGCAGACTAACTGTTAATTATATTAAAAGGAAGACCATTATAATTTTGAGAACCGTGATGAGCATAATTCGTTTTACTTCGTGTGAGTTGTCAACTGTCTTCCTGTAATAAAAATGTATACACCCACTACACTCTTTTATTTTATTTTCCACAACTTATTTGGCAAAAGTTTATTGAACAATCAACTTTTTTCGTACCATGTAATGCCATCAGGGGCACCTACAGTCTAAAGTGCATGGCAGCCTTAAAGTCTAGTACACACGGGCCGAATGTCGGGTGACATCAGCAGGTTCAATAAAAAATTGCCGAAATTTGGCTCTTGTGTAGTGGTGCAATGGATCAAAAAACTAACGGTTCAGATTGTTCCTCGGATCAGAGTCACGGATCGGATCATTTTTTGGATCAGCAAAAAAAAAAAGACAAGAAAAAGTCCCCACTATAATATCCACATCTCCCCCACTGTAATATCCACATATCCCCACTAT
The DNA here is from genome assembly GCF_905171775.1 of Rana temporaria. NCBI lineage: Eukaryota > Metazoa > Chordata > Amphibia > Anura > Ranidae > Rana > Rana temporaria. Next base: position 22,108,311 of record NC_053500.1, on the reverse strand, counting down.
AATGTTCACATCTCCCCCACTGTAATATCCACATCTCCCCACTGTAATATCCACATCTCCCCCACTGTAATGTCCACATCTCCCCCACTGTAATATCCACATCTCCCCCACTGTAATATCCACATCTCCCCCACTGTAATATCCACATCTCCCCCACTGTAATGTCCACATCTCCCCCACTGTAATATCCACATCTCCCCCACTGTAATATCCACATCTCCCCCACTGTAATATCCGCATCTCCCCCACTGTAATATCCACATCTCCCCCACTGTAATATCCACATCTCCCCCAATGTATATAGAAAGATTTGATAAACATGTGGTTAATGCACTCACATTTAGATGAAGTTACTTGAGCATATACCGGTAGGTCCCAATATCAGGTCAAGGTGGATGCTCCTGCAAAGCTGCTCCCTCTGTCCGCGTCTCTCTGTCACTCGCTGGGTAGTTAATTATGGCTCCAATATCACTCCATGTAGATGCCGACTACTGAGGAGGAACTTGTGATCAAAAGGAAACTTGGAACTCAGGACGGGGATGGCAGCAGGGAGATGGCGTCACCATTAGTGGACGCGTTTCCTGAGCATGCATGATATGATCGTATGCTCAGCCGCGCTCCTTTCTCAACAGACTTAACACAGAGGACAGCATAAGCTCATTTTAAAGGAAGGAGATGGGCGCGGAAGGGGAGGAGAAGAATTAAATGATAGACAGGCTATGGGGTCGGATATATGTAGCAGAAGACAACAAATGGCACATATATTTAAAAACATTAGAAGACCATAATGGATGCTAAAGGGTGTACCAAGATGGAGAAAAAGTACCGCTCCAAGCCCTGCGACCTATGCTGTGCTCCCGCCCTGTAGCACCAACAGGTGCAGACTCTGCGCTGATCCGTGGGAAAAAAAATGATCCTGGACTGCCGCACTCTGCTAGGTGATTTATTGAAACAAAATAAAGGATAAAATCCAAAGCTGTATGACATCCAAAAATTCATGCAACACTGCAATCAATAGTAGGAAGTGGACACAGGGGACAAAAGGCTAACATGTTTCACATCATGGATAGATGCTTAGCCATCTATGACTAAGCATCTATCCATGATGTGAAACATATTAGCCTTTTGTTCCCTGTGCCCACTTCCTACTATTGATTGCAGTACCAAGATGGCCGCCGCTCTGGGAGCTAGGCCGAAGCTGCGGCCTTTCCTATGGTGTGTCGAACCAAACATGTTTACCCGTTCGGATCACGGATCAATGACGATCCGTTGCACCACTACTCTTGTGTATGGCAGCTGACTTCTGTTGGACAAGCTTGCTGGAAAACCAGCAGCCGACCGGCTCCCGAGAGCGCTGACCGGAGTGTTCTGGCGGCGGGGGGGAGACAACACAATAGCACAGTAGAGGAGATCACTGTATTACCATTGGATAGTTAGTACAGTGGCTCTGACCCGATTGGTTCAACCCAGTGTCTACATATTAGGAGGTTTCAAACTGATGGTACATGCCTATGCCTTAGTATAACTCAACTCCAACATGCCCCATAAGTCCCCCCCATAAACAAAAGAGCATGCAAAAAATTGCTTTCAGTTACTCAGCTATTGTTAAGCAAAAGCAGAATAATGGTAGTTGTCACTTTGATCTGCCTTTGGTGGCTAATCTAGAAACTGCAATACAAAAAACAAAAAACAAAGTGAATCAAGTTTAGGGTTAAATCTGCATAAAATGCTCAAAATACATGTGTGCTCACTGAATACATGATCTGAACAAAACAAAAAGGAACATGACAAAGGAATTTCCTTAGCTTCACTTCCCACTTACATGTATGCATTCATTTTTTTTATATATCACATTTCTGTTATACTGTTAAAAGACAGTTGCAGCAATGCCATCCATTAGAAGACAATATTTTTTGAATGGCGTGACATTAATACATGTCTGGCAAGTTATCTTCTCTTTCTTTACAGCCGTGTACCCTATTGCTATCACTGATGTGCCAAAACCCAAAAGTCATGCAATCTTATAATAGGTCCTATCTGCAGAGAGAAACCTGTTGCTTACTGATTATCTTGCAGTTAAACTGCAAATACATGTTAATAGTCTTTTATGTCAACTATATTTCACAGATTTTCTTACCTTGTGTAATCATTCATGCTGCTTCGATAAAGGTGTGAATCATGTGATTGCAATTTAGAAACAGGTACAGATCTTTTTATAGCAATGGCAAAGCCATAAACCAACGAAAGTAAACTGGGCTATGAAAAAAAAAAACACATTCTAATGATATTTCCTTGGCCGTTTTGTTCATTATATTAGAGAACAGATTTTTTTTTACAGCTATGCAGTTAGGATAATTGCCACTCATAATTCTTCTTCTAGAATTCTAAGAATCTGTTAATATATGTAGAGGTTAAAAAGAAAAACTGCTAAAAAACAAAAAACAAAAAGGAATAATAAAAAAAGAAAGTGTCACAAAGGCAAGCAATTTAAATACTTACAAATAATGAGCAAATGTAGCTTCCATAGCAAAATATCAGACCAGTGATATAAGTAGCTGGATTCTTGAAAAAGCTTAGCTTGGCTCCATTCTCCCCCAAGTTCCTAAGATGAACCTTAAAATGGATCCTTTCCTTTTGCCCATGAAAGTTCACTTTGCAGCATCATCCTTCCTCATCCCCCCACTGCTCCATTCAGCAGTCAGTAAAAAGGAGAGGAAAGTATCTCTTTGTACACTCCAAACCAGAAAACCTCGATCTTACATATTGGTATGAGGCCCTACGGAGAGCGCTGGGCCAATCGGGAGGCAAAAAAAATTATTTTATGTGGAAAAAGGAAGAACAATACTCTCTCATACCGGAAGTGCTGGGTATTTCAATTTACTCCTGTGAAGGGGGAGTACTGTATCTGAATGGTAGTATATGCCTGTGTTACACCAACACATTGGTTAGCATGCATGCACTGTACATGAAAAATATCTGACCCTAGGTCCATGTTGGGTAACATTTCAGTACAGGCCATTTTTCTTTTTTCTTTTTTAACAATATTCTGCTTTTCCATTACTTGATATAAAATGGGGTAACATTTCACATCAATTTTATCTGAACACAGCTTATTCTATAAAGTACATGTGAAAGGCAATATAAAATGAGTTTCAAGAGAAAGTGCATTGAAAAACTCAACTCTTTCTCCCAAATTAAATGGCGCACTGAGTAGCGAACTCTAAATGAAAGAACTGAAGTATTGTGTGGCATAAGAAACCACTGTAATTTCAAGAAACTACAGCCAATGGCAGGTATTAATTTTCTGGTTTCGCCTAGTAACAGATCTTCAAAACCTAGTTTTATGTTCATGCGCTGAACTTTTACATTAATATCCTGTTTTAAGTTGACTAATTGTTACGAGCGAGAAGGAGCTGAACCTGTGTAAATGTTGCAAAATAATTTCACGAACCTTCAGATTAATGACAGTGGTTGGAAAGAAACCTGACTCAGGTATTGTGAGGCTGCACCTGCTTGCCTGCCTGTTATTTTATAATAATAATGTCAGAATATAGCAGTGATCATTAAGCAAAGTACAGAACCCTCCAGGAGAGCTTTTTTCCCCATCACCCCATCTTCAAAACTGCATATCACACAAGTTTTATACTTTATACATTTCTGGAAAGGAGGTCAAAGATGGTCCATCTTAAAAGGGCCATTAACTGACTTTATGACTGGTATGACTAGTAAGCCTAAATCAAAGCATGACATTGATGATAAAAATTATTTTCTTTTTTCAAAGAAGTGTATTTTGGTAAAGGAGAATGTCATGAGAGAAATGTGTAGGCAACCATAGGCCATAGATTATGCACCATGGGTGGAAGGAAAGAAAATTCCTCGATTCCCCCAGCAACACAGTCAGTGTTGAGAGTATCCCTCCCACAGAACTATTGTGTTTTTCTGATGGGGAGCCTTTCCCACCGGCAGAATACAATAATCACTGCTGGTAGCTGTAGCCACTGAGGCCCTGTACACACGATCAGTCCAAACTGATGAAAACGGACTGAAGGTCCGTTTCAGCGGTCCAAACCGAGCGTGTGTGGGCGCCATCGGTCAGTTATCCTTCGGTCAAAAAAAATCGAACTTATTTTCAAATTTGACCGATGGACACCTAACCGATCAGTCAAAACCAATGGTTAGTACGCAAAAGCATCGGTTTCAAACCCGTGCATGCTCAGAATCAAGTCGACGCATTCTTGGAAGCATTGAACTTAATTTTTCTCTGCACGTCGTTGTGTTTTACGTCACCGCGTTGCACTCGATCGGTTTTGGAACTGATGGTGTGTAGGCACATCAGACCATCAGTCAGCTTCATCGGTTAACCGATGAAACGGACCTTCAGTCCGTTTTCATCACTTTGGACTGATCATGTGTACAGGGCCTGACAGTGATTGGGCAGGAAAAAGATAGGCTGGTTGTACTGAAACCAACCGATGGATCAACTTCACTACAACCAGCCTGCTCAGGCGGATCATAATTCAGTCTATGGCTGGCTTTTGCAACTCTGTAATGAGGAAAGCTAGAGAATGAGAAAACCAAGATATTTTTTTCTGAATCATGGACTGTTAGCAAACCATTTCACTGGTGAATACAATTTATTCTTTACAGTGGAGTTCCACCCATTTAAAAGTCAGCAGCTACAAGTAAGTTAAAAGTAATGCTGCTGACATTTAATAATCCGATACTCACCTGTCCCGCAGTCCAGCGATGCGGGCGCAGGAAGCCCCGCTCCTCTCCCCCTCCTCTCCACAGCGCCGACATTCTAACTGTGGGCACGCTGTGAATGGCCGGGCAATCTTCTGGGACCCGTGACGTGTCACAGAAGATTGCATGGAGACAAGGGCGAGAAGTTAACTTCCTTCTGGCACCACGGAGCCAGAGGAAAAAGTAGGAGCTAAGTGTCCATAAAAACTGGGTACCCGCCCCCCTCCCTAAAAAAATGACATGCCAAATGTGGCATGGCAGGGGGTCATCATCACTTAAAGTGGAAGTTCATTTTTGGGTGGAACTCCGCTTGAACTGGTTTACTGGCTTGTTTTGGTATTATGGGAAAATGAAATGCATGGACCCATACGACTTATCTACAATAAGTCGTATTAATGATCTAGTGGTCCGAAGTGAAAATATTTGTATAAAACTCAGATCTTCTGGCTGCCTCTGGCTTCAGTACTGGGTGGCTGACAGGACAAACATGCAGCAAGTGAAACCAGAACCGATTTGCATACTTACTGAGAATGTTAATGGCTTAAAATTGGATCAGCATAAGGACTTGGTAACTGGTTTTAAAAAGGAAGTCAATGATGACAGCCTACATTACTCTTGTAAGCATCTTTGAAAGCTGGTTATACACTCTGTACTTTATCAACATTAAAACTTTGCTCCAGCTAGAACATTCTTTGGATAGAGTAAGAAAGGGTTACACTGCTAGGATTTGAATGCCTGCATCTCTTATTCTATAGGAGAAATAAAAAATGGAAAACAAGGAAGTAATATGATGTCATCATTGTTTGTCCTGTTAATTTTCAGATTTTTTTTAAACAGCTCGAAGTTTAGCCAATTTAGCAGACATTGTCTTAAATTTGAGCGGTCTTTGGGGGCCTTACTGAGCACCAAATCATTAAAACCTGTTACGATCCCTGCTGACAACTATAAGGCTTAGCATACAGTATATACAGATTATCACAACACAGAAGCCTTTGCGCTGTTGTACTGTACATCAAAGCATTTCTATTTCTTCTGCATACTATAAAAAGGAGTCTGACGTAATGTCTCATTTTCATTTTAGGTGCTGGTTGCACTACTACACCACCACCAGAGCCATGCTTTATCACGTAGTACAAGTGATGCCAAAAACAAAAATAAGGTAAGCAAAATGGAATTTTAAAAACGTAGGTATGCACTGATCATTGTATGGATGGAAGCTATACCTAGACAAATGCATGGTTTATCATTCCTGACCACTTTTAGAAATGCTAGTTCCTTGGCTGTCATGTTAATCTTCTGCCTTGAAGACCTAGGGAGTCACTAACCAGGGATAAGTATTTCAGTCAGGAATTCTTATTTAATGGCTGCTTATTTGTGCAGCACTCATGCTAGAGTTTAAAAAAATAAATAAATAAATAGTTTAGTTCTTCATTCCAAATGAGTAACTGTAAAAAGGCCAAAATAACCTGCCTTACACCTGTTCAATTGTATAATTGAAGACAACAACATTTTAGCACTTTTTCACGCACGCATTATAGTATTAAAAAAATGGCCATTGCTTAGGTTGTTAGTGCCCGTCATCAGTGATGACTGTTATAGTTGGAAATTATAATCTTTCATGAGATTAAAGGGGTATTCGAACCAAATGACTCTTGCTTGTCAACTCGTTAGCAGACTACATTATTAACATTAGTGTTTCAGTCGACCATCTGCCAATTAGCTACTACACAGTAGCCAATTCCATCTTTCCGCCTGATATTTTCCTTTCCTAGTACAACTTTATAATCTGCGGTATTTGAGCAGTTTAAAGATAGATGCCTACAGGGTCAGCAACTAATCTCCTAGGTGATCTTACACTGTCAGGTATTGACAATGCTGATGTGCCATGATTGTATTGGGTGACTGAAAATAGCAGGGGCAACCAATTAGCCCTAAGTAGTATGTACATTCCATGTGAGGGGAAAAAATGCTTCAGGTTTCAAAGACTAACAAGTAACCCATTGTCTCACCTTTCATAAGTCAAATTTGTGTGATAAGCTTAGGAAAAATAAATAAATAAAAAGATTGCTTAGCTATGTATTTCCTTCATTCTTAGTGGCCTTACAGTATTTTGGATTATTGAAAAGAAAGGTTGTAAAATGATTGCAGTTATGCTCTCATAAATTATAACAGCTTTAGGTGTCATGCCCTGTACACACGACTGTTTTTCTCGGCAGGAAAAAAAAACAAAGTTTTTCCCCGACGGGATTCCTCTCAAGCCTGCCTTGCATACACACGTTCAGGCCAAATACCGCCCGTCCAAAGCACGGTGACGTACGCCACATACAATGGGACTATAAGGGGGAAGTTCCATTCAAACGGCGCCACCCTTTGGTGAGAGACTATGCGCTCTTTTCAGTCTTCGTGCTTTTCGGTCCATTACAGCGTGACGAATGTGCCAACTCCTTTCCGAACGCTAGTTTTACCATAACGAGCGCTCCCGTCTCATACTTGATTCTGAGCATGCGCATTTTTTTCCCCTCAGGAAAGCATACACACCATCGTTTCTTCCGACAGGAAAAAGTCCGCTGGGAAAAAATAAAACATGTTCTCTTTTCTTCCCCGCTGTTTTCCTGTTGGGAAAACTGCGATGGAGCATACACATGGCCGGGGTTCCCGGCCAAAAGCTCCCATGGCAGTTTTCCTGCCTGGAAAACCGGTCGTGTGTACGAGCATAATATTACACTTGGTCCCACTACCACAGCAATCTTAAATTTAGATTTAATAGCTCAAGCTGTGATGTCCTATTCAAAGGTGTAGACTCCACCTTATTCATGATTCAAGCATTACTACCGCAAGAACCCTTAAACCGGAACAGGCAGGCAAGTCTGAAACATCTGGATTAGGTAATAAAACGTACCCTTCCCTAGGTTTCCTTCCACAGCGTCTAGGCGAAAGTGATGTTAGGGAAGGGATCATGCTCCGCTGCAGTATGTCACAGTACATGTTGGCATTTATGGTTCCCTCAAAGAACTGTAGCTCCCCAGTGCTGGCAGCACTCATGCAGCCCCAGACCATGACACCCCCACCACCATGCTTGTCTGTAGGCAAGACACACTCAGAATTCTTTGCCATGAGGTGCCATGTTGAACTTCCAGTGACCAGTATGAGAGAGTGAGAGTGCTAACACAAATTTAACACACCTGCTCTCCATTCACACCTGAGACCTTGTAACACCAATGAGACACATGACACCGGGGGGGGGGGGGGGTCGTCGGACAATTTGGAAATTTTCACTTAGGGGTGTACTCACTTTTGTACTAACACTCTGATGGTACATTCACATTATTTAAATTTGAAATTTTTCCATCAGTCTATATGATGGGTAATCTTCTCTTTCCCTTTTCTATGATTACTTATGTCACGGTTTATTTTATTATTAAAGTGGAGTTCCACCACGAAAAAAATCTTTCCACCAAAAATCTAAAAAAAAAAAAAAAAAATGTTTTACTTACCCTAAATAGCTGGTGCTATGCGGAAGTCCAGAATCTGCCTCTTCATCTTTAGCGGTGGATTCTCTTCCTCCTTCTACACTCGGTTTCTTCTTGTGAATGAGGCGCGCTGCATTCTGGGAACTGTGTGTATCCCAGAAAGCAGCCGGCCCATTCACAAAGCGCTGCGCTGCTCGCACATGCGCAGTAGAAAACGGGCAGCGAAGCCGCGCGGCTTCACTGCATGTTTCCCTTACTGTGGATGGCTGCGGCCTGGAGCTGCCAGGATCAAGGATCGGCCTCGGCGGGGGCTGACATCGCTGGCGACTAGGAGAGGTCAGTGTCCTTATTAAAAGTCAGCAGCTACAGTGTTAGCAGCTGCTGACTTTAAAAAAAAAAATTTTTTACCGGACCTCCGCTTTAACTTTGCTTTTGTAATTTGAAAATATATGTATATATTTTTTTCTTTTAGTTGTTTTCTTTAGCCCCTAAAATGCTCTTCTCTTTTTTTATACGTATTCATCTATTTCATTTTTTGTGTGTGTTTTAATCATTACATCACATATACCCTTTGTGTGTGTGGTTGTTTTCTTTCATGACAGGTGATTAAATTTCACCTGTCTGGCTATAAATGAACATGCACACCAGGGGCTAGTTAGTAAGGAGTAAGCATGTTTGTGTGAAACGCGTCTACTGAGCACCCTGGATCGTTTGTTTGTCATGTTTTTAATCTTCATGGATTTTCAATAAACATCTTTATCTTCATTTCCTGCATGTGCCACCCTCTTTCCTTGCTTTTCAATAATACAATTTGTTTGATGATCTGAGTCATTTAAGTGTGACAAATATGCAAAAAAGAAAAAAAAAAACAGAAAGGGGGCAAATACTTGTTCACAGCATTGTACAGTGCTGTGAAAGTATTGTCACACTTAAATGATTCAGATCATCAAACTAATTTTATTACAAAGTAAATACAAAATATTAATTTTAAATGATGATTTAATTTATTAAAAGGGGAAAAAGCTGTCCAAACCTGCCAGGCCCTACATGAAAAAGTAATTGCTGCATAAACCAAGTGCATTTGAGCTTGAGGTCTTTAACTGATGGCCAGACATTCTCCATGATTTTCTTGTAAAGCTCAGAATTCATGGTTCCATCAATTATGGCAAATCGTCTAGGTCCTGAAGCTGCCAAGCAGTCACAGACCATCACACTACCACCAAGTATGATTGTTGGTATGATGTTCTTTTTATGAAATGCTGTGTTCATTTTTGACATAAAATGTAACATGATACACACCTTCCAAAAAGTTTAACTTTTGTCTCATCAATCCACAGAATATTTGCCCAAAAGTCTTGGGAATAATCAAGATATTTTTTGGCAAATGTGATTTGTATTTTTTGGTCAGCAGTGGCCTTGGTCTTGGAACTCTCACATGGTTGCTATTTTTGCCCAGTCTCTTTCATATTGTTAAATCATGATCACCAACCTTAACTGAGGCAAGTGAGGCCTGCAGTTTTTTAGATGTTGTTCTGGGTTCTTTTATGACCTCCTGGATGGGTCGTCGTCATGCTCTTGCAGTAATTTTAGTTAGCCGGCCACTCCTGGGAAGGTTGATCACTGTTCCAAGTTTTCTCCATTTCTGAATAATGTCTCTCACCGTGGTTTTGCTGGAGTCCCAAGGCCTTAGAAATGGCTTGGTAACCCTTTCCATACCGATACATGTCAATTACTTTGTTTCTCATCTGTTCTTGAATTTCTGTAGAACGCGTGATGTGTTGCTTTTTTAGATCTTTTAGTGTGCTCCCCTTTGTCAGACATCTTTGATAAGTAATTTCTTGATTCAACAGGTCTGGCAGTAATCAGGCCTGGGCATGGCAAGCAAAGTTTAACTCTGCATTTAAAAAAATGGGTTTGATCACAGTTTATTCACGTTGTAACATGCCGGGGGGGGGGGGGGGGTCTTAATGCAAGTACTGTTTCACATAGGGCCAGGCACATAATAAATTTCATAATTTAAAAACTGGATTTTGTATTTACTTTGATTATCTTTGTGTAAAAAAAAATCAGGAAGGGGCAAATACTTTTTCACATCACTGTAAATGCAACAAATGACACAATTTTCTGGTAAAATATAAAAGATAATACTGCACAGAATAAAATGGTGTTTGTCTGAAGCCGCATACACACGATCAGTCCATCCGATGAGAACGGTCTGATGGACCATTTTTATCGGTTAACCGATGAAGCTGACTGATGGTCCGTCGCGCCTACACACCATCGGTTAAAAAACCGATCGTGTCAGAACGCGGTGACGTAAAACACAATGACGTGCTGAAAAAACCCAAGTTCAATGCTTCCAAGCATGCGTCGACTTGATTCTGAGAATGCGTGGATTTTTAACCAATGGTTGTGCCTACTAACGATCGGTTTTGACCTATCGGTTAGGTATCCATCGGTTAAATTTAAAGCAAGTTGGCTTTTTTAACCGATGGTTAAATAACCTATGGGGCCCACACATGATCGGTTTTGACCGATGAAAACGGTCCATCAGACCGTTGTCCTCTGTTTAACCTATCGTGTGTACGAGGCCTCAAGCACTGGAAAAACGTTATTATAAAATATGTTGCAAAAGAGATGCTTTATCGTTACGCAGGAGCTCTTGTGCTAACATTATTGCTCATGTGCTTTTTAGCATGCGACCCGATATAAAACATGTGTGGGGCAAATTGTGCCTGGAATGAAATGCGCAAACAAAACATAAGTTTGGCTACGTTGGCGAATTTGTTCCAATGTGAAGGATGGCAAAGTAGCTACTAGTAGCAGTATTTGTCCCAGAAGAGCTTACAATCTAAATCTTACTACCACAGTCATGAGTATGCCTCTCTACATTTAGTTTAGTCAGAACATAGTAACCTACCAAATGTGTTTCTGTATTGTAAGAGTAAACTGAAGCAAACTTACAGAAACATTCAGGCAAACATAACTCAACAGAGGGTCCATGAAGGGAATAAAAAACATTTTCCCCTATTTTCAGTCTCCATTTCTCAAATGTTTCCATTGTTCTGTGGTTTTTATTCTATCTGCGAATTAACAGAAAGCGGTGTTCAATGTAAGCTGAGTAACAGAACATATGCTGATCAGAAGGGATGAACCCGTAGCAGCGTCAAGGAGATATATTCAGAGAGAGCTCCAATTCAATTAACAGTTAAAAGAAGACGACTGCTTCTGATGACTATTTACTGAACTTCTGAGTGCTCCCAGGAGCTCACGTCAATTCCATTCCACCAAAATAATATCATAATTAATCTTTATTAGCCAGCATAACATCACATGCTGCTTTTGTGAACTGTAATACCTCAGCCCCCTAGTGCTAATCTATATTCAATAATTATCAGAAGCACAGAGCCTCATGATGGCCACTGAATCAATTCTAATCAGGAGGCTCTTCCTCTGTCTGATGAGTTAGATGCATTCCACCTCTACCCAGCCACTCACCAGATTAAATCTTAGACACACTGAGAGCTCAGAGAATGACGAGACCTTTTTTCCTTCAAGCTTCTCAATCACTCTGCCAATAGCAGGAGCAGGTAACCATTAATAAGTGATTTAGGAGCATGTGTGTGCACATTAAAGAGAAAGCCAGGCAGAATACAAAAAAAAACAATGAACAACAGGGAAATAACTCGCAGCATGTGGAAACCTTGCAAAAGGATCTGAACATATTAATGGGGTGGGCAACCACATGGCAAATGTAGAAAAATGTAAAGTAATGTATTTGGGTGGCAAAAAATACGAATGCAATCTATACACTGGGGGGAGAACCTCTGGGGAATCTAGAATAGAAAAAAGGACCTGGGGGTCCTAGTAGATGATCAGCAATGGCATTCAATCATGCCAAGCTGCTGCTAACAAAGCAAACAGAATATTGTCATGCATTAAAAAGGTGATCAACTCCAGAGATAAAACGATAATCCTACCACTCTACAAGACTCTGGTCCGGCCGCACCTAGAGTATTCTGTCCAGTTCTGGGCACCAGTCCTCAGGAAGGATGTACTGAAAATGGAGCGTGTATAATGAAGGGCAACAAAGCTAATAAAGGGTCTGGAGGACATTAGTTACGAAGAAAGGTTGCGAGCACTGAACTTATTCTCTCTGGAGAAGAGACGCTTGAGAGGGGATATGATTGCAATTTACAAATACCGTACTGGTGAACCCACAATAGAGATAAAACGTTTTCGCGGATGGGAGTTTAACAAGACACGTGGCCACTCATTAAAGTTAGGCGAAAAGAGGTTTAACCTTAAACTATGTAGAGGATTCTTTACTGTAAGAGCGGCAAGGATGTGGAATTCGCTTCCACAGGCGGTGGTCTCAGCAGGGGGCATCAATAAACTATTAGATAAGCACCTGAACGACCACAACATACAGGGATATACAAGGTAATACTGACATACAATCACACACATAGGTTGGACTTAATAGACTTGTGTCTTTTTTCAACCTCAACTACTAGGCAACTATGTAACTAATGATATATTCCTTCTTCTTTAGACTGCATAAACCACAAGCTCATTTCACATGATCAAATCACATGATGACCATCACTATTCACTTGATCTCTGCTAAAAGGGAAAAATCAGCCATTGAGTTCCACCGATAGAAAAAAAATAGAGAATAAATACATAGAAAGTATCCTACAGAATCCTATGTAACTGTAGACAAGAGCCTGCTATTTTTACCTGCAGTCAGGAGACATTGTGCAGCTTTACTGTTGTGGAGCTGTTTTCCTCTAGTGTTTAGCCTGGATTCTGTGCTGTCCTTTCCTGAATGTAGAGTAACTGAGCTCTAAATCCAAAGAAAAGCAACATGTAGTTCAGGAAACTGGGATTTCACTTCTAGCTGGACTGTCTTGAACTCCAACTACCAGACCGCTGGGGGAGAAGGACAGACTGCTGGGAGAGCTTAAAAAAAAAGGCTGTGCTAGGCCCAGATCGCTCTCTTGGCACCCCGGCCTAGATCTGCAAGTAAGGACTGTGTCTGAGTGTGCTGTGGCTGCATTGCAGCCTGTGCAAAGAAGAGTCATTGTGTGTATGTTCAAGGGACATCCAGTGCCAGCATCATCTGGTTGATCGGTGGCAGCCTGGAGGCCACTCCTGCTCCACACACACCATATCCAGCTGGGCCGCAGCATGGCGCAATGCAAGGTCAGACGCCACTCCCTGAGGGAGTCGTTGTAAAGATCCACATCTTTTTCTTTTTGCAACACCACCAGTCTCAGGGATTGGTGAGTGGGCACTTGCCCATCTTCTTCTGATAGACACTGCAAGCAGGCAGAGTTGTCTCTATTTGCTAAAGAAAAATCCACTTTGCACTTCAAGTCCGGGGGTTCACCCAAAAATCTTTTTTTTTAACATTACATTCAGGCGAGTTATGATAATGACATTAGGCCGTTTTTTTTTTTAAATCCTTGCCGTACATACCGTTTTATATATATATATGTTCACCGCGGCTTCCGGGTATAATCTGCGGGACTGGGCGTTCCTAATTGATTGACATGCTTCCGACCGGCGCATACAGCGCATCACGAGTTGCCGAAAGAAGCCGAACGTCGGTGCGCAGGCGCTGTATAGAGCCGACTCGCAGTCCGGCTTCTTTCGGCAGCTCGTGACGCGCTGTATGCGCCGGTCGTAACCATGTCAATCAATTAGGAACGCCCAGTCCCGCAGATTATACCCGGAAGCCGCGGTGAACATACACATATATATATATATATATATATAACGGTATATAAAAAGAGATTTAAAATCTATAAAAACAGAAGTTGTCAGCATAGAAAAAATCACAAACAGCGCTAATAGTGGTATGTTCTAGCGTAAATCCCAAAAAGGAACCACTTATACACTCGGTGCAGAATAAAAGAGTGTGTCAGTAAAATAAAGAAAAGTCCATTGATACAGTGTCCGATATAAGGAAGAAATCAGATAGCAAACACCTTCCACCCGAATTCCTTAAAGGGCACCACGTGGGACAAAGTAAGCCCCCTCTGGGGTGCGAACTCACCGCAACACAATGAATACAAGGCGATGTATAATATCTCCAGACTGACAAAACTCTTCAGGTAGGGTAATCAGAAACATCTGCTAATAGTCTCCCAAACAGACCAAAAAAACACAGAGAAATGCCATAGCGTAATTCCGTTTTTAATGGTAATGTAAAACAAGAGCCCCACAGCACAGATTCCCCTCAATCAATGCACGTACATGTAAATAAAATCAATAGCGCAACATAGTCACCATCTCCAAGGACTGGAGTAGCATCATACTGGCCTGGTGTAATCTCGTGGGAGACAGACTGTCCTGGTTCCAGCAGAGGCTCTGGTGGAGCGCATAGGTCACTTCCTGAGCGTCGTGAAGTCACGCCCTCTGTCGAAGTCCTATGACGAAACGCGTCAGGGCGTGGCTTATCACGACGCTCAGGAAGTGACCTATGCGCTCCACCAGAGCCTCTGCTGGAACCAGGACAGTTTGTCTCCCACGAGATTACACCAGGCCAGTATGATGCTACTCCAGTCCTTGGAGATGGTGACTATGTTGCGCTATTGATTTTATTTACATGTACGTGCATTGATTGAGGGGAATCTGTGCTGTGGGGCTCTTGTTTTACATTACCATTAAAAACGGAATTACGCTATGGCATTTCTCTGTGTTTTTTTGGTCTGTTTGGGAGACTATTAGCAGATGTTTCTGATTACCCTACCTGAAGAGTTTTGTCAGTCTGGAGATATTATACATCGCCTTGTATTCATTGTGTTGCGGTGAGTTCGCACCCCAGAGGGGGCTTACTTTGTCCCACGTGGTGCCCTTTAAGGAATTCGGGTGGAAGGTGTTTGCGATCTGATTTCTTCCTTATATCGGACACTGTATCAATGGACTTTTCTTTATTTTACTGACACACTCTTTTATTCTGCACCGAGTGTATAAGTGGTTCCTTTTTGGGATTTACGCTAGAACATACCACTATTAGCGCTGTTTGTGATTTTTTCTATGCTGACAACTTCTGTTTTTATAGATTTTAAATCTCTTTTTATATGTTTGTATTTTATTAAACGGCTGCTTTTTTTAATTTAATTTACTGTAATACACAGATGATCGATCTATTGACAATCCTCTGTTATTGATTATTGTACAGTTTCTGTCCATTTTGGCGCCGGGAGGTGTATTATAGGCCTACAGTACACCTTCTGTTCCATATATAACGGTATGTACGACAAGGATTTAAAAAAAAACTGCGTAATGTCATTATCATAACTCGCCTGAATGTAATGTTAAAAAAAAAAATTGGGGTGAACCCCCGCTTTAAAACTAATTTGGTATGTTTCTACAAATGGTCTGGGCATGTCCACTTTTTCTTCCCCTATTTGGGAAACAATGATCAAGATTTTTAAAAAGTATGTAAAAGAGTAAATTTTGTCATTCATTTAATAAGACATTGCATAGTGGGTTTAGTGGTTTTATACCACACAGACTGCCTCTGATAAGATAACAGAACCTTTGTGGCGATCAAATTTGACATCTTTCACAATAGGACACTGACAGAAGTTCTAACTCCACCATTTTATCCAAATGAAGGGGCCAGACAGAATTGTTAGTTGAACAGTGACTAGGTCCAATCAAATGCGGTCTCTAAAAGGGTATTCTGGCCTCGCTGTTAAAATAGAACAGCCTGGCACTGAGGTCTGTCCTGCCTGTAAAAAAAAAAAAAAACTAAAAATACTAACAGAACAAAAAAAAACTAAAAAATTAACACACATCTCAGTGTTTTAGCAACTGTTCAAAATTTCCAAAAATATCTGTCAGCTGGTGTTCTTTTCTAGATTTGGATAAGGTATATATCAACCTAGAGATCCTTAGATTTTCTGCACCTCCCCTAACTTCTAGTGTGCGCACATATCCACCACTTTGCTTAAAGGGTTACTAAACCCACAACAGTAAAATCAGTCTGTATATGCAGTAAAGCATGCTTGTTATACTAACGGTGGAACTTAAGGGGTTAAACCTTTGCATTGTGTATACAGGCTATTTGATCCTGTTTTTCTGATCCCCTACTTGATCCACTATCTAAAAAAAAAAAAAAGATATTCACAGAGCCAGTGGACGGGCTTGCACATGCTCAGTTTGGTGTGTATTGCTATATTTTTTTTTTCTTGGCAGAGTGCATGAGATCAGCACTGGGCCAATCAGCACTGTCCAGACAGAGGATCAGTGCAGTATGAAAACTCCTCCTACAAGGTTTACTACAAAAAAGTAAGGAGAAAAAGCGCCACTGAATAAACTGAGTTTTTAATATAACAATTATAATAATCCAGCACTTACATCACAAATAGCTATGCTGCAGATGGGGAGCTGGCAAAAGTCTGGCGAACAGTGGACCAAATGTCGTCCAGATGCAGTGTAGCTGTTGCGACCCGAGGAGAACCGGAGGGAGCCGGCTATGTCCATGGTTGGTGTTACAATATCAGCATGGAGACATCCGGTATCACGTGACGTCAGCTTGGACGGAGGGCGAGAGGGACCACAACGCGTTTCAGAGCATGCGCAAAGGATCCGACCTGCGCGCTCCTTTATCAAGTGTCTTACATATATTGAGCTGACTTCGCTCCTGGACAGCTGCCTTGATTTTCTGATCACCATTGGAACTGATCATCCACAGCTCTCTACATACCCTTACTGAATTTTTGCTTGGATTGATCCTATTACCATCTTTAACATGGACTCATGAACTTTCTGACTACACGTCGCCGTTGTGGTTTGTGTTTCTATTTTAATTTTAATTTTAATTTGATTATTATCTTTTAACCCTTATATTGACCGTTCCTGTTGAAAAACCTGAGCGCTGTACCCCCATTGCTATTTACAAGGTTTACTATGAAAAGATAGAAATCACAAGGTTGCTTTATACTACTGATGAGAAAATTATTTATCAGTTTATATTTACTTAAATAATTACATTTCCATGTTCTGTGTACTGTGGGAGACCAGATATAGTGAATGCAGGTTCTGGGTTTAGTAACACTTTAAAGGAAATCTATAGTCATAGCACACATTTTCATTTTAAAACATGTAATAATATAAACCATGGTGTAACGTTGTAATAATTAAAAATCTTTTCAGGTTGTGTACTTTGCCTATCTGCTGGCCATCTCATTCCACAACTTTCTGCATGCTTTGCACTTTCTCCTATGCAGTTTAGGCCCCATACACACGAGAGGATTTATCCGCAGATACGGTCCAGCGGACCGTATCCGCGGATAAATCCTCTCGAGGATTTCAGAGGATTTCTATGCGATGGCGTGTACACACCATCGCATTGAAATCCGCGCTGAAATCCTCTGCCGATGATGTGTCGCGCCGTCGCCGCTATTATGACGCGGCGACGGGCGCGACGCTGTCATATAAGGAATTCCACGCATGCGTCAAATCATTACGACGCGTGCGGGGAATCCCTTTAGACGGATGGATCCGGTAAGTCTGTACAGACGAGCGGATCCATCCGTTGGAATGGATTCCAGCAGATGGATTTGTTGTGCATGTCAGCAAATATCCATCTGCTGGAAATCCATCCCAGGGGAGATTTATCTGCGGATAAATATCCGTTGGCGTGTACACACCATAGGATCTATCCGCAGAAACCCATTTGATGGGATTTATCTGCGGATAGATTCTATGGTGTGTATGGGGCCTCACTTTCAATTACTTTCCAAGGACTACATATTCAATGGTACCTTGCAGTCTGCATGCAGGGATTCCTGTACAGACTCTCCATCTTGAAACTCCTCCTTTCAAATCCTCTGCAGTTTAGAAGGCAGGCTCTAGGAATTCTGTGACACAGCAGTGCTTATCAACAGGGAACAGTGAATAGGTTTCAGAATTCAAGTAAATGTGTGGGAAACATCACAAATAATGATACAAACTTCAAGGTTTTTCAAAGTAATAGGAGCAGAATAGAAATTGAAATACAATGTTGAAATATACAATATAACATTTTGATCATGTATATGCTTTCAATTAGAAAATAGATTTTTTGGAAAAGAGAGGTGGATGACATTATGGAAGCGGAATGTTGGATCCATTTTGTTAAAAATAAACATGTTAAATTCAAAGAAATCTGGGCTGGTTAGATGTACTATTCATACGAAATACCAGACAATTAATACCCTGTCCAGTACAGGTTAATGTTCTTATGCTGGCTCATAACTTTTTGCTTTATTGAGTGTAGTCTGTGTAATTGTATTTCATATTATCCTTGGTATTTGTCACAAGACATGCACATTCCTTTAATGTCACTGAATAATGTGTAGTTATTTTTCTCTTTTATTTTTATCCTTTTTAATGAATGGCATTTCTATCTGCAGCTTCTTGACATTGTACTGTATAATAGTCTTGATATGAATCGGATTGCCTATTTTTTTACCCTGTGCAAGGTGCGCCTTATAATCAGGTTGCACTTTGTACTGTATTACCGGTAGTTCACTGAAAATCCACGCTGGTGACGTGTTATAGCAGCACATTGTTGGATTGTTTCCTTTGTGATACCTGTTTGTATCAGCATGTAAAAACCTAATGCAAATTGATTATAAAAAAAAAAAAAAAAAAAAGTATTTCATGTTCAACTCGGAAAAAAAAAAAAGAAAAGAAAAAGGAAAATCATCCAGGAAGGATATTAACCTGCTTTACTTGATAAAGGGGCCATTTTGGACCTATGTCCTAGTGAAACAAAAAATAACCTTTGCCAACATCAAAGTAACATCATGATTAAAAGGTTTTGAATAAAGAAAACACTGTGTAAATAACTGTAATTAAAGTAATTGGCATGAGTCCTCACAAACCAATTCCCAGAAACACAAAATTATAACAAGAAATTACTGTGCTTTAAAAAGGAGCTTGCCCTTAGGTACTGCTGCTACAACTAAAAACCAAAAGAAACAACATCAGAATATAAAAAGTTATGGGGCATCCTAGTCTTTTTCTCTTTTTTTCTGTAATGCATTTTGCTTAAAATTGTTTCCCTTCAGCTGTTGATTGAACACATATAGTAGTTTCTCAACAGCTGATGAACCGTAAGTTGCTTTGTAAAAAAAATAATACTGTGCCAGCTTGGTCCTACATGTTCCATATGTTGAGTTTAATATTTGGCAAGATTTATGTTTTTGTCATCATCCCTATTTAAAATCTCATGATGTATACTTTATAATAAAGTTATGAAATCCAAGTAGGAGCCCAATTAACACCCCAGGGAAACGTATGTAGTATATTCTGGCCACAGAAAGGCCTTATTTGGTTTGTTCCCTTAACACAGGGGTCTCCAAACTGCGGCCCGAGGGCCAGATTTAATCCGGCTCTTGAGGCACAATTCCTTCCACTGATATGAGGCACTATTCCTCCCACTGACACCAACAATGGGGCACTATATCTTCCACGGATACCAATGATGGGATACTATTCCTCCTACTATTAGGGGGAATACTCCTCCTCCATTTGACCACCAACCCTGAGGCCATATTTATTATCTCCGATGCTAGGCTTGTGACATTTTCTGCCACTTTTGGTCACAATCCGGCCCTCCTAAAGTCTGAAGGAAGATAAAGTGGCCCTTTGTATGAAAAGTTTGGAGACCCCTGCCTTAACAGATGAATGAGTTCACGGTTTGTACTTTGCAATTAAGTATACCATTTTTCTGCTAAAGCACAGCAAACATAATTGCTATACAAGCCATTTTGGAAATTGCGGTTAAAAATACCCACTTTTAAGTTTGCTTCCATCCATGTTTCATCTTTTTACTATGTAGCCAGGTACTAGGCTATAACAATACAACAATATGGATAAGGAGACATTGCCTTTTATTCTTCTCTCCCTCTGAGATACTGATGTTATGATGCATCATTTTCCTCCACCCAGCAAAGGGAGTGCTAAAGCCATGAAAGTCCACAAACTTTTTTGCAGAGGGCGGGGGAATC
Organism: Rana temporaria; assembly: GCF_905171775.1. Taxonomy (NCBI): domain Eukaryota; kingdom Metazoa; phylum Chordata; class Amphibia; order Anura; family Ranidae; genus Rana; species Rana temporaria. Next base: position 22,088,081 of record NC_053500.1, on the reverse strand, counting down.
CTGATCGTAAAATTTTGGGGAGATGGCAGCCATATGATGATGCCAATTGACCCCTTACACTACAGGGATCAATAGACCTTGTGCAGTAGGAGGAGTAGGAGATAAAAAAGAGAGAGAGAGAGAGAGCACACCTCTATCTGAATATTCGCCTGCCAGCGGGAGAAGATACCAGAGGAGATTTGCGCCTGCAAATGAGGACACCCAGGCCCATTTCACGGCACCTGCACTGCTGTCGTTGGGAGAGGGGAGCATTCACTCATCCCTGCCTCCCCTCGATCACTGGAGGCCCCCTCTTCTACAGTGAGAGGTCACCACAGAATCCCAGGGACTGGTGAGAGTGCTATTCGCCAATTACTGATACTGCTAGCAGGGACTTAGGCAACAGAGCGACTGCACCAATACCAACCCTATACCACACGTGTCAAACACAAGGCCGGTGGGCAAATCCGGCCCTCCGGGCCATTTCAAGTGGCCCTTGCACCGCTCCTGCTGCAGGTCATGCTTCTCTCTTTGCAGCCACAGCACCCCCTTGTTTCCGTCTTCCCTGGCCTAAGCATTCAGCAGACCCTGGCAGCTGACTCCAGCCCTCCTCCACACCCTGAACTTTGTTTCCCAGCTTTGCTCCCAGCAGCACAAGGTAAGGGGGGAGGGGGGGGGGTGCACTGGGATGTAAGGGTCGGGACTTTTGACTTCTGATGGTGAGGGGGAAGGCTCTTAAAATTTGATGTAAGGGGAGGCATGGTGCTCTGGACACCTAGTCTTACAGATATAAACATCCCTTTGAGGGCAACCATAATGCTGATGTGGCCCGTGAAGAAATTGAGTTTGATACCCCCTGCTATACCGCATTGCTGAAACTTTACCGAATCTGAACCATATCTACCTTACACCTGTGCCAAGACAATGCCACACCTATATTGTACCTATACTACATGCAGGTTAACTGGGAATGTTAAGTGCACCAATGCTCTTATAAAAGGCCCCAACAATAGCAGGCAAAATAACATCTCAATAGGACTGCCCCATACCTAATTATTTTGCCATTCCCATTTGTTGCCCTGCCCCTCCCCCTCTTTTGGACAGTGCATACCCAGTCATCTAGGACTAGTAGCGCCACCATAAATGCACTTTGGCAGTATAATTCCAGCACCAAGTAAACTTCACTACTCTTCACTGCTGCACTTGATTTGGCCTTGCTACTGTTTATGCTGATCTAGACGCTAAATGTCATCTTATGCCTAGTCTTTATGGTTAATAATTTTGTATGCTAAATTGCATTGTTACCATTGTATTGTAACTGTTTTATGCTTAATTAATTACCGACCATATTGGGTCACAATATATCAAGTTTGCTTTTTTTAACTGGTTTGGTGCCTGTTTCCTTTGATATGGTGCTTGTTTCCTTTGGGTACTAAGTTTTACCCTCAGTAGTTTCCTATGATATTGTATGTTTGTACACTGGTTGGTTAGAGTGGCTGAGGTTTTTGAAAAACGGGGCGAGGCAAAAAACAGAGGATCCATCCTAATCAGCAGCTCCTATGGGGGTAGTGCTACAACTAGTTTTGAGACTGGGGATCTTCAAGAACCCCTGTGAAGGTCCACTGCTAGTTTTGTTCCCAAATGATATTGGAAAAATATTTGAACCCATGAAAGGGTTTTCACTGTCTGCTTTGTTGCTGTAGGGAAGATGCCACACCAAGAGGAAGAAACATGATGTTCCCAGGACAGGAATTAGGGAGAACGCCCATCAGTGTCAAACGGCATAAAAACTAGATAGGTGTTCCAAAACGTTCTACTCCACAAAAAGTAAAATACAAGTTGATATAGAATGAGCAAAAGATAAAAGCCATTTCTGTGTGTGCAGTATGCTTTAATGTCGTTTCAGATGGGCGCCCACCCAGAATAGTAATAAATAGGACCAGACAGGTCTGTTACACATGCCATTGCATTTATATCTCGGGGTACAGAGTTAGACAGGTAGCATTACCTGTCAAACTTGGCTATTGAATTCAATACAGTTGCACCACAACTGGGAGTCAAATGCTCAACGCGTTGCAGTGCAGTCTAGCAATGTAAAATTGCCACTTGGCAATTGAAAAACAAAAAAAAAAACACAAGCTTTCAGGAGACAGCAGTAGCATGTATTTTCAGAGGGCAGTAAGCAGTACCGAAAGTCTGAAAGAAGCCTTAGGGTGTATCATTTAGAAGAAAACTATTTTTCCATAAGCAACTGAGATAGTTTGTAGTCAAAATTTCCCAGACTCTTTACATGTTGTACCTGAAATGACTTGCTTTTTTTAGTTGAGATCTCCAGTTAGGATAAAATTGCAAATAACCTTAATTTAAATCACTTCTGCTTGCTAAGAACTTTTTTCTTAAGCATTTAGTTCATAGGGTGCAGTTCAATATTGGATGGGACAGAATTATATTCTTTGGTTGCTTGTAGTTTAGGTATAGAAGAAAAGGGTACAGCAACCTGAATTAAAACTGCATGGTGCAAGCTAGTCCAGTAAACTGAGTGTGTCTAAGAATCCCCCTTTAAAAAAAATCCTATACCCAGGCCATGTGAACACCAGTCATTAACAAATGGTAATGATTGGAGGTGCCTACCCTGAAGAGAATATTGTACTGTTCAAGATCTTTTTCCTAGGGCTCAGCATAGGGATGTTACAGTGTTATGGGCACTACCATCTTAATTCCTTTGGGGTAACCAGGGGTGATGAATGAGAACCCAATGGCAATGAATGGGAATAAGTACACTGCCGATAGTACAACATCTATATCTCAGGACTTTGTAGATGGCTGTAGGAAAACCATGGGTGCCAAAATCTTGTATTCCTCCATGAGAACCAGGGGTTGATTACAGATGCCAGTTTCTGCTTGTTCTCTTCAGAGCTCATGCCTGCTCATTTACAAAGTGGCTCCCGGAGTAACGGGATCTCTGTGCAGCACTCAGGAGTGCACTTGAAGGCTGGCACTGTGTAACCTAGACAGTCAGATCAGACCAGCATGCTTTCATAATAGCCTTTGGTTACACTGCCCTACTTGTCAGGGGGGGCAGACACAACAACTTGATTACAGGTCAGACAGAGTAACTTAGGGATAAGCGATTTTGGCGGAGAAATGGCAGGCAGAATTACAGTTCAGTGCCTGCACAGTCTACAATCAGTATCCACATATTTGGAGCTACATTTATGTTCGTAAAGCACAAGCACTTTGATTTCCGTACCCTAGCCTCAGCTTTGCTTTATAGTGGAAGTTTAGCCAAAATCGAAATCTAAACCTACTCCCATTCTAAGCCTATTCCATCTAACCCTGTAAAGAAAAGATATGTATACTATACTTACCAACTCTAGAGGAGGAACAGGCAACAATGAACACCCCATAGTAAGTCTATGGGTAATGTAATCTCCCATGCTTTTGGAGTTGTTGTCAGCGATCTCGCTTTAAATAGAACAGATCATGAAACTGGACCAGAGTGACTTCAGAATAAGCAAGTGTACAGATCTTTTTTAGAGGGTTGGATAGATTGGGTGGGGGGGGGGGGGGGGCTGGTAGTTGATTTTGGTTGAGCTTCGACTTTAGGCTAAAACTTTTTCAGTTTTATTATTGAACAAAATACAAGCTGCTCCATGTATATCTTCATAACACTACTATTTATCATTCTTCAGGAACTCAATAAAAAAACAGCATTACATCGCCAAAAGAGGGACTGGATTATTGATACCTTCACACTCCGAGAAGAGCTTCCTGGACCCTATCCAATGCTAGTTGGCACGGTAAGCCTTAGTGTACTTTGGAATGTTTATTAAACCAAGTTGTTATTACACAAGCAGCTACCACTGTACTTAAGCCCGGTGCACACCAAGGGCCAGATTCAGGTAGAGCGGTGTATGTTTAAGCGGGCGTATCGCAGCTCATATGCGCTACGCCAACGTAAAATAGAGAGGCAAGGCCAGTATTCACAAAGCACTTGCTCCCTAAGTTACGGCGGTGTAGCGTAAATGGGCCGGCGTAAGCCCGCCTAATTCAAAGTAGGCAGGTAGTGGGCGTGTTGTATTATAATGAATCGTGACCCCATGTAAATGAAGCGCCGAACGAACGGAGCATGCGCACGCATGCTCAGAATCAGGCTGAATTTACGCCCTAAGATACGACGGCTCAATGGCAACGACGTGAACGTAACCTACGCCCAGCCCCATTCACGTACGACTTACGTAAACGACGTAAAATCCGACGGCAGTTCCGACGTCCATACCCTAACAGACTTAGACCAGCTATTTGGTGGTTTATCTTTACGCCGGACGTACGCCTTACGTAAACGGCGTATACTCATGCGACGGGCGCAAGTACGTTCGTGAATCGGCGTATCTTGGTCATTTGCATATTCGCCCCTAGCGGCCAGCGTAAATATGCACCCAAGATACGACGGCGTAGGAGACTTACGTCATTAGATACGCCGGCGTGAGTCTTTCTGAATCCGACTACAAGTCTTTTTTCATTCAACCCAGTGGGCTGAATGAAAACAAACCAGAGATCACCATACTAAGGCAGGCCACAGATGGTGCAATTTTTGTTCTTTCCTGTAGAACAGACAGCTGTACGCATGGGTAAAAATTAATCCGCTTCCTGCTGAACCGACCATTTTTCTGCAAATTTTCAGCTCATGTATGTACTCATGTATGTATTCATGTTTCAGCAATTACTTAATGGGACAATGACTAGGTAAAATGTGGATTATCCCAACAACCGTGTTTACACAGTTAATAAAAAAAAGGGGGGGGGGGGTAAAAATTGTACAAATAGTAAACGTAGTAACAACATAGCCAGGGTTTGGTAATCAAACGGGTAGTCAGTGTAAGCCAGTAAATCAAGAAGCCAGAGGTCAGCGTAGTTGGAGACAGCAAACAGAATCAGGAACCAGAAGGGATGTCAGGCAGGCAAGTTTTTAACAAAAACACAGCAAAGAACCCTCAGATATGTTGACTAAGGCGAAGGAATGTGAGAATGAACCAGGCAGTTTAAATAGCCAGAAGGGGTTGGCTGACGAGCAGGAAATGATCACCAGGTGAGGCACTGTGGAACGATGAGCCCAGCCCTAACACAAGATTCCAGTTTGAGAAAGAAACAAAAAACCCTCTTCGGGAAAGGGAAGATTCCTTCCATACTCCACAGGTTGTTAAAGTGGTCGTAAAGTCACGCAACCCCTCTGTAACAAAAAGATATGCTACATCTGTGTTTAAAAAAAAATTATGCAGTAAAATACCTTATTTGAGAGCGCCGCTGTGCACTCACAAGACTTCAGCTTTCTGAGGACTATAGATTTCCTATTGACGTCAAACCAACATAAGGCATTTTGCTGCATCATTTTTAAAACACAGATAATGCACAGTTTATTTCTCTGTAACAGAGGGGCTTCCAGGATTTGGGATTCGTGATTTTACAGAAAAGGGGAGGGACGGGAGTAGATGGCTGACACACAGACTCCTGAGCTGACAGGCAGGGAGGGAGGGGGAGAGACTGTGGGCACGTAAACTGATCACAGTAATCATGGATCAGCAACCACTAAAGCCGGTACACTCTACAATTTTTTTTTGTGCAATCCAGTAGGGTGGCCCCCCACCAGAACACTCTGATCAGCCCTCTCTGCCATTGGCGGAGAACACTGATCAGTAGTTGGTCGGCTGCTGGTTTTCCAGCATGCACGTCCGACCGAAGCAGGTTTTTCTTTTGGTTACAACCACTTTAAAGCTGAAGGCCACCAATATACTGAAAATGAAAAATCACACCCTAACCCTCCCCCTGCACTGCCAATAGTTAATGGCTTAATTCATAAAATACTTACCTTACTCCTCACTTCCACAGCAGGCGGTGCTCTTCTCTACTTCCCAGCCCAGCACAATGAAATTCAAAAACACATGACTGCACATACTCATACATGCAGTTTGTTATAAATGAGTCCTAAGAGTCCCTTCCAACGCATATTAAAATCACTTTTAAACCACACAAGCATGCTGTATTTTTCCACACTGTATCACAACACACATCACATCAGCATTGTGGCAATTACAGGTCACACAGGAAACAATCGTTTTCTAGTTGCCCTTGCAGTAACTGGCATTGCAGTGCAGTCCAGTGCAGACAAATTCCAGTTACTGTACATCGTGTGAACAAGTCCTTCAAAGTATAAGAAACTCTTCAGCATCAACCAAAACATGTGCATTCTGGGTGAACACACAAATTATTATTAGGCATATTAAATACCTGTAAAACCCTCCCTTGTGTAGACATACCCAGAGACTGACGCTGGGCATGACCATCTTTGCTCCTTCTGCTGTCAATCACAGTCAGTGAGCCAATAAGAAGAGAGAAGCTTGGGAGCGCGCTTGCTTGGGTGCCCCCCATTGTAAGCCGCTTGCTCTGGGGGCACTCAACAGGAGAGAGGGGCCAGAAGCGCCGACGGGGGACCCGAGAAAAGGAGGTTTAGGGCTGCTCTGTATAAAATCACTGCACAGAGCAGACAAGGAGGACATGTTTGTTATTTTTTTGTTTGTTTTTTAAATTGCCTTTAATATCACTTCAAGCAAAGGAAAAAACACTCCAACTATGACTTTAAAAAAAAAAAAGCCTGTCACTAAAAAAATAATGCAAAGTACAGAAAAATTAAGTATTTTAATGTTTTGGTATGGTTCATGGCCAACTGGACAGTTAATGGTTTGTGTGCAACAGTACAGAAGACCCCCTCCAAGCCAGTCTTTTCTCGGGCAAACAATAGGCTGTTATTACAGCCAAATGAAGCAAATAACCCTTTCTTTAAAAGAAGGGCTGGTGTTGTCCCTGTAAAATTCTTGTTCCTGGAAAGGTTGGCTCTGAAAAAGTTACCAGTCCGGTAAGGGGTGGCACATTGTCCAGCTTCTGACCTGGGGAACTGGTAAAGGGGCTTTTGTACTAAAATGTAAAAAACAAATAAAACTAAACTAATTAAAAGAAACCCTTACACACACTGTCGGTAAAGCTAGTTTTATGTGGGACAAAAAACAAACAAAAAAAAAAAACATGAACGTATCACTTCAGGACGCGCCAAGCCACCTAGCCGGATCTTGGCCCCTGTTATGCTATAAGCTGATCTTGACTGTCCCCTGACAGTTTGTTTATTTAATCTGATTTATCTTACCCTTTGCATGTTTAAAATTATACTATAATTTATAAGTACACAATTGGTACTTCTTAAATTATCTTATTTCATTATTATTCTATTTTATATATTATATTATGTCTTATACTTGTTTTATATTTCCTTTTACACAATTGTAGAGAAGATAAAAAAGTTATAAATATACACAACTACTTAATTTAAAATTTGTATAACCAATATGTATTATATTGTGCAATCTTCAATAAACCCCCCCAAAAAAAAAAAAAATAAACCTCCATAGGCGTCCTTTTAAAAACAATTAACGGTTACCAAGTTAGAGTTAAACAGGAGGTCATGTGTTAGAATTATTTATTTTGCTCCGACGATCGCGGCGATACCTCGTATGTGTGATTTGAACACCATTTACATATGTGGGTGAGACTTACATGTGCGTTTTTCTTTGCTGCGCAAGCTCGCGGGGACGGGGGTGCTTTACATTTTTTTCCTTATTTATTATCTTTTTTTACATGGTCTCTTGCTGCCACAAGGAATGTAAATATCCCTTGTGACAGTAATAGGTGGTGACAGGTACTCTTTATGAAGGGATAAGGGGTCTAAAAGACCCCAAATCCCTCCTTTACACATCAAAGTATTCAGATCGCCAAAAACAGCATTTTTTTTTAAATCGCCACAATTAGCAGTAAAGTAAACCGTAAACCGTTGCAAAGTTGCTTCCATGTTTACACATAGAAGCAACACAACACATGGAAGCAACACAACACATGGAAGTTTACACAGGAAGCCGTTTCCGGCTTCCTTCCAGTCTCATTGTATCGGACAGAAGTTGCAGATCGTGGCTCAGGTCTCTCGGTGGGATGAGAGGCCTGAGAAGAGCGTTGGAAGGCGGCAGAAGGAGGGGACGTCCCCTCCTGCTCCTCCGGGATAACAACCGAGCGGCTTTTAGTTGCATCGGTTGTTATCCCTGAAGAGCTGACCGCCTGCTCTAAAAAACGGTATCAGGATTATGCATGCATCATCCCATTATAACCCCTTAAATCCGAGGCCACATATGTGCGTACGGTCGGTGCCAAGGGGGTAATTACTTTTCAAACAAATCACCATGAACTATAATGATTACTAGAACTAGTACTAGAACTAGTGATTGGAACCAGCATTAGAGATTTGTAGCAGAGAATGACCGCAGCTACAAAGTTGCCAGTCTGAGTCTGACAGGACCCTTTTAGGCTAGAGCTGCATTAGCAATTCATAGCAGCTTTATCACACAACTAAAATTATTAGTGATTTCTTGTAGTAGCAATCCTGCACAAACAACTGGAGCATTGTGCAATCCTGAGGCCCCGTACACACGACCGAGTTTCTCGGCAGAATTCAGCCAGAAACTCGGTCGGAGCTGGATTCTGGCGAGAAACTCGGTCGTGTGTACACTTTTCAGCGAGGAAGCCGAGGAGGAACTCGTCGGGCCGAAAAGAGAACATGTTCTGTCAATGGGAAAAGTCGGCCCGCCAAGTTCCTCAGCGGCTTCCACACTGAACTCGACGAGGAACTCGATGTGTTTGGCACGTCGAGTTCCTCGTCGTGTGTACGGGGCCTGAGAGACTAGAGCTGAACTCCAGCCAAAAAACAAAAAAAGAATATCCTATTAAAAACAAAAAGCAGCACCTGCTGTCACCTTTAATCCAGAAATCTCCCCACAGTATTTTTTTCTGCTGCTAGATGTCCTCAGTCTGATAGCTATTCAACCCATTTCCTCTGAGCCCAGATTATCCTGGACCCTCCCAACTGTGTGACTAGACAGTAAAATGAGAAGCAGCACAATGATAAGCTCATCTCTACAGTAGATCAGCCTGTTTGTGAGCACATCACTTTGACATTTCCCCGTCCCTTCACAGCTCCCGGGGGAAGAATAGTGGACCTCTTGGTAGGCTCTATTGGGGTACCATATACACGACTATATATGATTTTTTCAAGTACTTTGCAGCCTGACCACCATGATGTGAGTTGACAAGCATCTTGCATTTAACCATACTCCCCTGTGCCTCTCCTGAAGAAGCATCGAGATTAGTTGCACAGTTGCTGCAGATTGATGGTATCTCTATAGCATTTGTAGGTCCTACCAAAAAGTTTTTTTCATGTGATACACTATTTATGCATTGATGTATGTGGTTTTTAGATATATGTGAATACATTTTTCATATATTTTGTTTGAGGTGTGACTCTTTAAAAGTCCCGTGGGCTAAATATTTGTTGTGTGCATACTACTTTTGGACTGAGACACTACCTCTATCCATTTCAGATCAGCTCCTTTTGTATGTCTATCTACAGTAGATCACTCTGCTCTCTCCTCCCAGCATGCTTCTTTGCACCTGAACTGATTTCCTTCTTCTGCTTCTTCCTCTCACACGCCAGCTCTGCTGTACAGACACAGACAAGGCTGCAAGAACAATGCTTGCATTTCAAAATACATGTAATGATGTATTAACCACTTGCCGACCAGCCGTCATCATACTGCGGCAGGTCGGCACGATCCGGCCAACCGTCATAGCTGTATGTCGGCTCCTTTAAGCGCAAAAGCAGGCGCGCTTGTGCCCGCTGCACTGCGAGGGTGCCAATGGTTACAATGACCGCCGGCCACGCACGCGTGTGTCACACATCCTAATAGCTAGGAACCACGATCTGTCATCTCCTATAGTGAGTCCCCTCCCCCCACAGTTAGAACACACACTAGGGAACACAGTTAACCCCTTGATCGCCCCTTAGTGTTAACCCCTTCCTGCCAGTGACATATTCTACAATAATCAGTGCATTTTTTTATAGCACTGATCGCTGTGTCAATCCACCCAAAAATTTGTCAAAAGTGTCCGATGTGTCCGCCATAATGTTACAGTCCCGATAAAAAAAAATCGCAGGTCGCTGCCATCACTAGTAAAAAGTAAATAAATAATAAAAATGCCATAAATCTATCCCCTATTTTGTAGACGCTATAGCTTTTGCGCAAACCAATCAATACACACTTATTGCAATTTTTTATTCCAAATATATGTAGAACAATACATGTCGGCCTAAACTAAGGAAAAAAAAATGTTTTAATAATAATTGGGGATATTTATTATAGCAAACAAGTACAATATTTTGTGTTTTTTTTTTTTTTTTTTAAATTAGAGCTCTTTTTTGTTTATAGCACAAAAAACAAACAAAAAAACGCAGAGGTGATCAAATACCACCAAAAATTTGTGGGAAAAAAGGATGTTAATTTTGTTTGGGTACAGCTTTGCATGACCTTGCAATTGTCAGTTAAAGCGCCGTAGTGCCGTATTGCAAAAAAAGGCCTTGTTCATTGAGCAGCCAAACCTTCCCGGGGCTGAAATGGTTAAGATTACAAAGCTGCATTCATTTGTGTCTTTTCTATCTGCTTAGGGTTTAGCTTTTTCCATTTGTGTGGTCTATTCAATTGACAGACATTTGTTCCATCTGTTTAAAGTGATCAATTGCTACTGGTCTCGATTAACGGGCAGTGATTTTAGCAGGGAGACTAAGCTATTAAATATCCCGTTTACAGCTCTAGCCTAAACCAGTGGGAAAACACTGGGCTGAGATAAAAAACCCATTTATTTGCTAGTGAATCTTTACCAAAGACAAAGAATGAATAACTGTCCTGCGGTACAGCAAACATCATAAAATAACTGCTTCTACTTGCACCGTGCCTTTACAGACATCCCGATAAAAGGAGCTTTGTGGTTCTACGATAACATACCACCTCAGTTAAAATCACATCCTCTACTAGGTACCACACTCTGTATATGTTCACAAGTCTGTGCACAGGTTTCCCTCTCTATCCGAGACTTCCCCTCATTTCCTATTCTAGGGAACCCATTATTTTCTCCTGGCCTTAGATCTCATACGTTCAAGACCCTACACCAATCGGGCCTTGGTCAAGCGTCCCATTGATTTTGTGGCAGAACAATGGCCTTCTAAAGCCTCGTTGACAAGCAACACAGGCACCTTCAATCTCCCCTTTTGAAATGCCCTCCAATTACACAATACCCCCATCAGGGTTGCCAGGCTCAGTAAAACCAGGGACAGTATGTAAAAATCTTTGTTTTTTTTTACATCTGTCCCTGATATGTCCGAAACCGACATGCTTTTGATGTGAAAATCCTGAGATTTTAGCTGCCCCGCCTCTGCACTGCCTCCTGGCGTGGTGGTCATCTGTAAGCCCATGGGCCTCATAATCTTCTATTGCCCGGGGGCCCCATGAGTTGTCAGTCCACCCCTGCTTTTGATGAATACTGTTCGGATGATGGAACCCTGGCGCAAGTTTTATACTGAGCACTCCCTCCGTACAACCACCCCTATCTTGTATGAGAAAATGGGAAACGGAGTTAAAAATTGTACATTTACATAGGACCAATAACAAAACATTATTTGATTTTCTTTAAAATTGTCAGTCGGCACAAAAATTCAAGAAGCCAACTTTAAAAGTTTTGACGGATATGTTACACAAATGCTATCCCAATACAACGGACCATTGCTTGAGATGCCAGGAGGGAAGAGGAACGCTGCTCCACATGTTTTGGTCCTGCTCTAAGCTAATGCACTTTTGGGCAGAAGTCTGAAAAATTACTCAAATTCACGAGAATACAAGATTCCTGATCATCCAGCCTTCTTCGTGTCACACGTTTTAACCATTCCCGCAACAATAACTCTGTTATGCGCAGTACAGGTTTACTATAAATCATATGATCACAAATCAAACTGTAGCTTCACCAAATGCTTGTGTGCTGAGATATACTCTTTGGAACAGAGTTTTTAACAAACGCCTAACAAACATGTTCCTTACATTCCAAGTCTGTGACGCGTTAAAGTGTATCTAAATCCAAGAACAAAAAGGTTATGCTTTGCAGCTTACCAGTCCTCGGATGTGGTGGCTGCAATCGTTTTTGTTGGGCTCCCCCCCCCTTATTTATACCTGGCGATCCTGCCAATAACATACTTTCTGTGCTAGGGAGACAACACTGTGTTTATGTAATGGTCGTGGTTTCACCCTAGACTGCATATTACTTTGGACTACAACACCTTTCCCTCTCCAAATCTCCATAACATAGCAGGAGATGTTCTTTTAACTTCTAGAGGTAATCCAAGCAAGGTTGCCAAGACTCCTTGGCAGAAGCACTGTGTTAGATCAATTCTGATTTAAAAAAAAAAATTTTGTGTACATATACATGTGTTATTTCCCTGCCCCCAACCCAGTCTGTGTCACTAGGGTTGCCACCCCATCCCTTTAAAACCGAACACATATTACACATGCTGATGGCTTATTAAAGAGGTAATTAAACATACTTGGTGCCTTCTCTTCATCAAATTGGCCTCAGAACCTGAGTAACTCATATGTATTCCTGTTTAAAGGGGTGAGGTGGCAACCCTACGTGTCACAGATGTTGGGTTTCAAGGTCAGTGTGACAGGGCCCAGGGCAAAGCTGCTGAATACTCTGCTGTATCATTTGGGGTTTACCCAGTAGAGGCTCCAGTGTGAAGGAAGGTCAGTTAGTCTAGAGTCCTGCCGCTCCATAACATCACCACGCACCCCACCCCCTATCCAAGCCCTTGTTAACCTTGTCCAACTCCCGAGTCCTGCCTGATGAGCCCAGCCTGCAGTTCCAAAGGGCGGCCACTTGTTCACCTGCAGATACTAGACTGGGAGCCTGTAGCAGCCTGGCAAGTGCCTGGGGTGCCCTATTGCCATTTCCGGCCTGCCTGACACCCCCCCACAATGTGTGGCACCCATGGGCAGACTCCCCCCCATTCCCTGTTGGTATACCACTAAATGGAAGCAAGTTAAATCAAAAGAGATGTTTATTTCTAGGGTTTGCGTACTCTAAGCTCCGATATATAATGTATCACACAGGCCACCCCTCATAATCTGTGAAAAACAGAAACAAAAAAAGATGTTAACAAGAGTTAACATCTTAAAACTAAAGAACGCACACAAAAAGCCTTTGGCATTGATAGGGGTTTTAATGGGATTTTTCAATAGTACAACTTGTTCTGAACATACACTGCTGTAGATTCCCACACTATGAATGGGTCAAGTGCAGTTAATTACGAGGGATGGGACATTAACAAGCAATGCAATACAATTACATACATGCTGTGTAGCTAAATGCCCCTGGAAGATATGCAGCGTACACACGTTTTTCGGGTTGTAAAAAATTACGTTTTTAATGGTCTAGAAAAAACAAAGTTTTTTTCAACCCGATCATTAAAACGGCCTTGATTACACACAATCGTAAAAAAAAAATGCTCTAGCAAAGCGCGGTGACGTACAACACGTACAACGGCACTATAAAGGGGAAGTTCCATTCAGATGGCGCCACCCTTTGGGCTGCTTTTGTGTTAGTAAAAGACGATTCGCGATTTTTAGTCTGTTACAGCGTTATTCCATTACGAACGCTAGTTTTTACTAGAACAAGCGCTCCCATCTCATAACTTGCTTCTGAGCATGGGCGTTTTTTTCACGTCGTTAAAGCCCACACACGACCATCTTTTACGACGTTAAAAACAGCGTGAAAAATTAGGAGCGTGTTCGAAATTTTTAATGGACATTTTTTACATCGTGAAAAATGCTCTGGAGCCCACACACGATCGTTTTTAATGACATAAAAAAAAACCGAAAAACGGTTGTGTGTACGCGGCATTAGACAAAAAAAGTGTTACAGTATGTGCACACTAACACCCGATTACAGCCATGTGCCATGATCCTTGAGTACAGATTACTGGTACTGAACAAACCTATACTTACAATTAACAGATGGTATCTATGATGGATATTCATATTCTGTGCTGACACACCTCAAAACAGCCTACAGCTTTGTACAGAACACCTGCTGCTTGTTGTAAATCACCTTTCATGCGGTTTCACTTGATCCTAAATGTAAAAGAAAGAAAAAAGAACTAAGCATGCTAAATTACTACCTTGTTACACATATCTTAAGTTTGAAGCTAATTCCACTTTCAATGCCCTCATCTTTATGCTGTTAAAATGTTGATTGCTGCCTTTGTGTTTGTGCAAACATCACTAATTATTTTTACAGTGGATATATTCCAGTTATGCTAACAATGTACGATACTTGGGCAGGACCGTAAAAAAAACAAAAAAAAACAATAAAGGAGTACATACATACTGTTCTGCAATATAAAAATATGTACAAAAAGAAAGAATGTTTTTACAGATGAAACAAAACTGCAGACCTTTGCTGGATGACCGGTTTAAAGGCATGCCACTGAAAGCTCATTGGCTAGTTAGTTAGTAATAAGCAATTCTGTAATTGCGAGCTGGTGTAAAGCAAATATGGCATGCGGTTTGGGCTTATACTTGTTATACACTACCGGTGAGACCATCAGTACAAGCCACTTGGCAACCAGCCGCTGCAGTATACTGCGGCAGGATGGCTTGGCTGCGCAAATCGCCGTAGGTATACGTCGGACTCGTACACAGCAATCTGTGGATGTGCGCGCGTACCAATTGGCCAGCGGGGAAGCCAATCACCCACGATCGTTCCCCGCAGAGACAGAACGGGGATCTGCCATAGTAAACAAGGTAGATCTTATTTCTGTCGGAGGATGACACACAGATCCTGTCTTTCTGCTATGCAGGAAGACAGATCTGTGTGTTTCAGGCAGCCCATTCCCTATACAGTTAGTAAACACGCTTAACCCCTTCATTGTCTCTGATGTTAACCCCTTCCCTGCCAGTGCCATTAGTAAAAAGTCAGTGCATATTTTTAGCGCTGATCACTGTAATAATGCCACTGGTTCCCAAAAAAATTACAAAAATGTCAGTTGGGTGTCCGATCATTTCATCGCAATGTCGCAGATCACCGCCATTTTTAGTATAAAAAAAAACAATACCATAAATCTATCTCCTATTTTGTAGACGCTATAACTTTTGCGCAAACCAATCAATATACGCTTATTGTTTTTTTTTTTTTGCAGCAGAATACAAATTGGCCTAAACTGAGAAAGAAATTCAATTTAGATTTTTTTTTTATTGGGTGTGTTTTATAGTAGAAAATAAAAAATAGATTTTTTTTCTAAATTGTCGCTCTTTTTTTATTTTTAGCGCCAAAAATAAAAAACGCAGAGGTGATCAAATACCACCAAAAGAAAGCTTTTTTTGTGGGGAAAAAAGGACATACATTTTGTTTGGGTACAATGATGCGCAATTGTCAGTTAAAGCAGTGCCATAGCACAAAAGATGGCCTGGTCAGGAAGGGGGCAAATCCTTCCAGGGCTGAAGTGTTTAAAGGGGTTGTAAAGTCAAAAGGGTTTTTATCTGAATACATTCTATGCATTCAGATAAAAAGCCTTCTGTGTGCAGCAGCCCCCCTCATACTTACCTGAGCCCATCTCTATCAAGCGATGTTGCAGGGGTTATGTCGGCTGCCAGAGACTCTCCCTCCTCATTGGCTGAGATGGCAGCTTGGCGCCATTGGCTCTCAATGCTGTCAAATTCAGTAAAGCAATGAGGAGAGAAAGGGGGCGGGTCAAGGCTCCGTGACTAAATAAACATATGGAGCTGCGACTCGGCTCGGGTGCCCCCATAGCAAGCTGCTTGCTGTGGGGTCATTCGACAGGAGGAAGGGGCCAGGAGCACCTAAGAGGGACCCGAGAAGAGGAAGATCTGGGCTGCTCTGTGCAAAACCAATATATTTTAGCATTTTGACATTAAAGCACTGGGTCAAAGTAAATAAGTGGACGTTGCTTGTAGAGCAATAAAGAACACGATTTACAGTATGTTGCTCATACTCAGGTACGTTGAACACCTAAAAATCCCCCAAAAATTCTGGGCGATTTGAATTCATAGTTAAAATGAACTGCGGGAATAAATTCTAAGGGCAGATTCAGACTTGGGTGTTTTTTTGCAGTATGTCAATGCACATGCGTTAACAGGAGTTTTGGTACGCATTACGTGAATTGCCTTAAGACAGCTCATTAATTATCAATGGACTACTAATGTACCACAATGCAGGTTTTTTTAAACCATACATGCTCTGTGACAGGTGCATTCGGTGCCACTCACAATGAATGACATCACACAAGGGTGAGTGTGTCACGTGCTGTATTAATGAACTTTAATGAATGCATTGCCACTATGCACAAGGGTGAATGGCCTCTAAAAAAAGCAGAAAAAATTATTGAAAAAAGGTTAATCGAACTTATAAATATAGAAAATATAGAAGTACACCAAGTAATGACTTTATGAATATAATCATGCTTGACGTGGATTTCGGTTAATGGGCCCTGCTGCCCCCAGGCCGTACTGGAGAGTTGCATATGCCTTGTGGGCAAGCTTGGCAAGTGCAGAATAATTAAGGTATTTTACTTCTGCTTTTGCTTAAATCTTGTGACTGTTATCTGACAGGTGCAGTTGGAGGAAGAATTTCAGCTGCAGTACAAGCTGCAAGGGAAAGGAGTAGACGAGGATCCCAAAGGACTTTTCCATATCAACGAAGACACTGGATCAATTTACGTTCATCAGAAAATTGACTATGAACAAACCTCTCTGTTTCAGGTAAGTCATTTGCTTTTATTAGGCGACGAAAAGAACATCATAATAGTTTTTTTGTTTTTAAATTTGGATTTCGTAGTGGAGGGTTTCACTTTAAGACCTCATGCACACGGGGCATTTGTCCATCTCTCCTAGACGCCTTTTCTCTGGTAAGCAGCGTTTTGTCAGAAATAAAAAAAAAAAAGCTTGACGCTTATAAACGTGTCATTTCAGTGGCCAGAATAAATGATTCTGCCCAATTAAATTTATTCTGGCTACTGAAATAAATTAATGCTCAAGTGCTTGAGACACCTAGCATTAGCTCACATTCAGATGCATGTACAAGTATCAAGTGTTTTTTCCTGCCAAAATGCTACCACCCCTAGACATGCTGGTAGTGTTTATTTCTGCCTCTTAAGTGCTTATGTGCATGAACACATAGGGCCGGTTCACACTGGTGTGACATGTGCTCCGACTGAGAGCATAAGTCACATGGCATGTAAACATCAATGATTCCCATTGAGAGCCGTCTTAACTGGTCCGACTTGTGTCAGCCGACTTTGGAAAAGGTTCCTGCACTACTTTGGTCGGACTTCGGTCTCAAACAGCCCATAGAATTGAATGCAAGTAGCATCCAAGTCAGATTAGCATCTTACCTGATCCGACTTGTGACATGCGAATTGTGCTCAGAGGTAAAGTTAGCAATGCAAAATGTATTGGAAAAAAAACAACATAGCCCCCCCTCCAAATCTATACCAAACCCTTATCTGAGCATGCAGCCTGAGCCCCCCCCCGAACCATACTAGGCCACATGCCCCCAACATGGCTGGGTAAGGTGCTTTGGGGCAGAGCCCCCACCCCAAAAGCACCTTGCTGATGGGGACAAGGGTCTCTTCCCCACACTTACCCATTCACCCCAAAAAAAATTGTGTACTGTAACAAAAAACAGGAGGCAGTTTTTAAAAAGTCCTTTATTAAAAATTATTAGTGTCCCTTGATGTAGATCCAACATCAATCACGGGGTCTTCCTCTGCCACAATAAAAAAAAAAAAAAAGGATTCCAATAAGCCTCCTGCCCGCAGGCCCCAACAACCACAGCCCAGGGTTTTGGAAAAGAGACCCTTGTCCCTGTCAACATGGGGACAAGGTGCTTTGGGGTGGGGGGCCCCAAAGCAACCCCCTCACTTGGCCTGCCAGGCTGCATGCTCGGATAAGGGTCTAGTATTGATGGGGGGGGGGGCGTGTTTTTTTGTAAATTTGGTGTGGAAATCCATACCAGACCCAAGTCGCAGTCATCTCAAGTTGGATCCTGTTCATGAAAGTTGGATCGATGTTGGACCAAAAAGTCGCAGGGCAAAGTCGGAAGTTGTATGACTTTTGTGTCGGAGCAGTATGAACCTGGCCATTAGGGGATATTTATAAACTGGTCCATGTCATGGAGCGCTCAACAATGGCTAGGAATTCCAGGAGTTGTGCCATCATCGATAGACTCCCATGGCACAGCCATTGTTGGTGCTCCCGCCTATTCCCTGCATCCAATGCTTAATGACATAGAAGAGCTGAGCTGACGGATCTTGTGACCAGATCAGCCACAAAAAAAAAATTAATAATATAGAACTTAACCCAAGGTAGGCAGGGGAAGAATGAATTCCACTTTAAAAAGATTGATTTAACTAGATCCTTTCTGCCATTGCTACAAAAGAAAGAATCACTTTGAATGCTGTGGCACAGTGCAGAAAGTCAGGCAGATGTACCGGCAGACACAACTGATCCAACATCCACCTGGAATAATCTCTCAACTGATGGGTCTATAAATACACACGCTCCAATTGGCAGAGCATGCTTGTTTATGCTATGGAGAGTGACAGCATGAGAATATGAATCTTAAAAACAACGTGGAACCTTTATCTTGTTATCAAAAGATTCAGGAAGAGGTTGGATAAAACCACAGGTGAAGAATAGTTTTCATAAACCTGTGCACAGGAGCTAGTACCAGCGTTTGTTTTCTGCCACGCTAAGCACCGACTGTACTTTTTTGCTTCGTATGAAGAAAATATCGCGCGGATTTAAGTTTTAGCGCCCCAATTAAAAGCGATCATCTTTCTAACAGATAATTGCTTGCAACTTTCCATCTGGTGTAGTCTCTGTTCTCGACAGCTGCCACGTTATACCTCACCACTGCTACTGCCTTTGACAAGCTTGCTTAAACTGTGCTGCCTGCCAAAGTTCTCAGCAACTTTTTCTTTTTTTGTTTACATGCAGTGGAAGTTCAACGCCATCAACAAAACTACCAGGAAAGTGGGTACAAGACTCGGCATTCATCTGAAGATCCTGGACATCAATGATAATGCCCCAGAGTTCAAAAACAAGACTTTTCACGCCTCTGTTAATGAAAGCGCTGTGCAAGGTACAGTATGGATAGAAGACTCGATGTACCATCTGCTCGCTGCTGTCAGGTCAGCTCATTTGCTCTCCTCGGCTTGCTGCTAATTGCACAGCTAGGCACAAATTGCTATCTGATGTAATGGTAATAAACTGTGCCTGTCAGGACTATACATCAGCTTATTTGCTCTTGGAAGAAAAAAAATGTCTTTATATTTTCCTAATAGCAGTGAGTAAATAAACACCTAGTCTACATATTAAAGGAAAACACAATTTTTCTTCAACTGTATGAGGCATATTTATTAACCACTTAAAGACTGGAAGATTTCCCCCCCTTAATGACCAGGCCATTTTTTGCAAAACATCACTGCGTCGCTTTAACTGATAATTGCGTGGTCATGTGACGCTGTACCCAAACAGAAATAATGTTCTATTTGTGGGGAAAAAATGACCTTTTTTTGGTGGTCACCTCTGCAGTTTCTATTTTTTGGGCTATTAGCAGAAAAATACAAAACAATATTTTACACTTTTTGCTTTAATAAATATCCCAAAAAAAGCCAATATGTATACTTCTACAGAATTGTGGTAAAAAAAAATAAGCGTATAACGATTGGTTTGCGCAAAAGTTATAGCATGGTGATGATCAACGATTTTTAGCGGGACTGCGACGGACACATCGGACACCTTTGACACTTTTTTGGGACCAGTGACATTTATACAGCGATCAGTGCTATAAAATGCACGAATTACTGTATAAATTACACTGATAGGGAAGGGGTTAATACGGGGGCGATCACAGGGTTAAAGTGGTGTTCTGCCCCCCAAAAAATGTAATAAAAAACAGCAGCTACACATACTGCAGCTGCTGGCTTTTAATAAATGGACGCTCACCTGTCCTGGAGTCCAGCGATGTCGGCACCAGCAGCTGATGTTTCCATCTGCTGTCGGGTGCTGCCGCCGCCATTGCGGATAAAAGTACCCAGTAGTGTAGCCTTTCGGCTTCACGCCGGGAACCCTAATGTGCATGCACAAGGCCCGCTCCTCTCTCCTACTGGCCCGATGGCCGGGAGATGGAGGATGGAGCCCCCGCGCTGACGTCACAGTCCGCGGCACGGATCCCCAGAAGTGGAAAAGGATACCTGTCAAAGACAGATATCCTGTCCCCCTTCCCCCCGAAAGGTGACAATTGTGGCACCGAAGGGGGGGAGGAATCCGATGAGTGGAAGTTCCACTTTTGGGTGGAACTCCACTTTAAGTGTTCCCTAGGAGGTGTTTCTAACTGTGGGGGGAGGGGACTGATCACTAGGAACAGCATATCTCTCTCTACTTCCCTGACAAAACGGTGATCTATCGGTTTACATTGACATATCCCCGCTCTGGCTCTCTTTCCCTTGATCGTGGGTGGCCAGCGGACATCTCGGTCACCGGCCAAGCGCATACATTTCCCAGCCGTGCAGCGCATGCATGCCTGCTATAACTGTTTAAAGGGCCAACGTACAGATACAGCGATTTGCGGAAACGAGCCGACCTGTCGCAGTATAATGATGGTGGCTGGTTGGCAAGTGGTTAAATATCAATCGGTTTATATTTTCCTACTAGACGTTTCTAGTAGACAAAATGGAGTACAGTAGAAAATAAATAGGATAACATGAAAGAAAATAAATAGGATAACATGATAACACAAATCGCATCTTCTAAAACCAGGTCAGCTGATGTACCTGCTTTACTTTCCATTTCACAATTCAAAATGCAGCCTAGGCAGTGGTATAGCTCCAGTGAAAGGAATGTTAAATACATATCTTAAAGTAGAACTATAGGTATTTTTCCCCCCATTTTGGACAGAGTAATGGAGGATTATATCCCCTGTCAAATTTTGTTTTGCCCATCTGTGTTCCATTGGGGAGATTTGCCTTGTCCCATAGCCAAAACAGGAAGTGAGAAGAGATCCCTGCTGAAGGAATCCCTTACCCCCAGGTCACCAGAACTAGTGTCCCCATTGGAAGGTTTCCCCTCAATTATTTTTTTGGAGACAACCCAAAATTTGGGATTTTTTTTACTTTGCTTTCAATGATGATGGTAAACAGGACAAATAGAGAGGATGAATCTCCCTAACCGCAACACAGACAGCAATAAAAACCTAATAGGTATTGTAATCTATCACCATTTTACCAAAAAATCCAGGACATACTGTGAATACTTTCCAGATGCACTGTATAACGACTATTCATGTGTTTGATAATGAAAATTGATGATCTCTGATGATACATGACCAAACAAGGGCGTGCACGGGGAAGCACCTGTCCATAAATTGAATAACTTCCCTGCACATCTCTGGCACTCTAGATTTTTAATGTGTGCAATAACTGTCCTGAGAAGGGGGAGGGGGCAGTGGAGGGGGGAAGAGTTGGGTAAAGGGGTGCCGAAAAGCTTGGCATCCTTTTGGTGGGATGTAATCTGAGGATCTAGCAAGTTAGACAGAAAGGACTCGAGATCCAGAGATTGTCTTGAAGTTTGCAGCCGCACCACTAGGTAGAAGCAATAGAACGGAGAGATATTACGATTTAGAACATGATAGCAAGTAACCAATTCCAAAAGCTGCACCTGTAAAATGTATTTTATTATTGACAATTTTAGGCAAAAGTATTGTCAATAACAGAATGAGCAATATTCAAGTTAAACTAGTGTATGGATTGTTACGGTTCTGCTTCTAGAACAAGCTTCTATAACCTTGTAAGAAATGTTAGTAGCAACAAAAACATAAACGTGTTTGAATAGAAGTAGGGTTTATTGGGACCCCAGAGGCCCAAAAAATCCAAGAGGGTAGGTAGGGGCCCCTACCTACCCTCTTGGCTTTTTTGGGCCTCTGGGGTCCCAATAAACCCTACTTCTATTCAAACTTATGCTTAGGATGATGGTACTATAATTTTTTGTTTATTTTATTCTTTACACTGAGAGGCTTTCATACAATCAAAAACATAAACGTAATAATAATAGGTTGCCACTCTTTTTTACAATACAATGACCAAGCAATTAAAGCAAAGAGAAATAAAACACAAACATTGACTTTTAGTTCCTTTGGCAATTTGTGTCTAGTTATCTGCATAGCAAAAATGCTAGTTATAATAGTAGGCTGAAGAAATAATTAACCACTACGAGCTGACAGTATTAACTGCAATATCAAGATAAAGAACCCAAAAGTAAAAGCAGAATTGCTGTACCCACTTACACAGCATGTATAAAGTAACTATTTACCAAACAAATCTTTTTCAGATTCTTTTTAAATCCATCAAGTCTTGGAGGAAAAACCTGTTGTTTAAAAAGTACAACTAGGGGGCTAAATATTCATTCTTTCATCTGCATATAGCATATATTTATGTTCAGAAAATATCCAGTGGCCATTTTAATATTAATCTTTTTTCTCATACCAAGCATGGCTGTGGAATTTCACAGCTAGGCATAAAAAGCAGCAGAATGAATAGTCATTAGTGCCACTGATGGCCTTGTGTGTCTGCTGGTTTTGGGGCCTGAGGACTGGTATGTTTCCCTTCATAACAAAGAGATATGTCTGTTTTAGGTAATACAGTCTTCACATTGCTGGCTTACGACAAGGACAGCGAAAACAGTCCCAACTCACTGGTTAGCTATTTTATCCTGTCTCAGACGCCCACCGACCCGAATGTGGAGTTCACCGTAGACCAGGACAAGGGGTTCATCTCATTCAAGGGTTGTCTAAGTTATGAGGTACGGCACCACAGACGCAGCTTGTCATTTCACAGCACTGCCGAACTGTTTATTATAAAACCTTTAATAACTATAATCTTTAAATCATTGTAAAATGAAATGGTTTTAGGAAAACCACAGTGTGCATGGGTCTCCTATTTAGTAACATGGGAGGATCTTCATCTTTCAGCCCAGGTTCACACTGGGTGCGATTTCATTCGATTTGAGATGCGATTTCGAAAGTGAAATCGCATCTCAAATGCCGCCAATTGTCGGCAATGGCGCCGTCCTAATCCGTGCGACGCCGCATCTGCGGCGCTGCACCGATTTCAAAAAGTAGTTCTTGTACTACTTTTTGCGATTTCGGGCCGCGATTTACATAGACATCTGTGCAGAAACCTGCACAGATGTCTCTTAAATCGCGGCCGAAATCGGGACTGCCGGCGGGAGTGAAATCGTGCGAGTTCAGCTGAACTCGCACGGCTTCACTCCCGCAGCCCAGTGTGAACCAGGGCTTAGAGTCAATTGGTGCTAGATCCCTGCCCCCTGTTTGCAAAGTTTGGAAATCTGAAATCCAGCAAAAATATATGGTTTTCCATATAGTCTTTTTTAGAGTTTGCAGCACCAGTTTTCTCCGGCAAGTGGCACAGCAGAGAAACTCTGGAATACATTCTGTGAGAGGAGGGTCCTTTCTGTGCCTTTATAGTGAAAAAAAGTCACAAACACCTCCACACAGGCTGACCTTTGAATCAAAAGTTTAATTTAACAGCATTACTTGCCTTTTTAAGACCAAGTATTGGCAGCCTAGACGAGGGGTCTCCAAGATTTCTAAACCGATTCCCAGTTTGTCCTTTTGGGGGGCCGGACTGTAGCCAGCAGAAGTGGAAATTTTCCTGGCATCAATGGGTGTAAACATTGTTACCTTTAGTATTAGTGGGAGGAATAGTACCCCATTGTTGGTATCATTGGGAGGAATGGTGCCCCATCGTTGGTGTCCGTGGGAGAAATGGTTAACTATTGTTGTTAGTTGGCAGAATAGTGTCTCATATCAATGGGAGGAATATGCCCCAAGAGCTGGACAAAGGCAAGCAAAGGGCCACATCTGGCCCACGGGCTGCAGTTTGGAGACCACTGGTCTAGACAATCAGTTTTCCAGATGGCTGTATACCGCTAAAAGGTGAAATAAGAGCAGGCACCATAGGTCAGCTTATGTTACCTTTGATAGCTAGAAATGCCTCTGATCCAGGTTTGACTTTTTAACTATACTTTTTATTTTATAACCAAGGAGATAACCTGTGCCACGAGAGTGTCTCAGCCACCAAAAACGGTACCCTCATTGAGGGGGTGGTGGGCGTGGCTTAGCCCACGGCAGGGGAAGGTCCAAATTTTTAAAACAAAGTGAAACTAGCTTCACAGCAGAGCACATAAAAGCCTAAAAGGCTTAAAATAAATGTTATCATGCAGTAATCGATTGTTTCCATAAAATCTCTTTCAGACTAATAGGAGGTACAGGCTGATGATTGAAGCAAAAGACAAAGGTGTGCAGATACAGCTGAGCAGCACCTGCGAGGTCCATGTGACTGTGTTAGATAGAAACACCAACGCTCCAATATTTTCATCACCATCTGTACGTACTTAAAAAAACAAAGATGTGGATCGCTGTGCTAGAATCAACCTGTGTGTCTGATTAATCAATGTTGATTGCATTTACAACATGTTTCACAGCATGACTGTAGACTAACACAGTAATTTTATTAATGAACAACAGAATAGTCATTTTGCTTCCTCCAGCGTTACATTGATTTTTAATTTCCTTTCCGCTTTGGGCAGTGAGCAGTTAAACAAAGGCCATTATAACCTGGTTCTGTTTTTTCCCCCTTCTTAATGGTTAGCGTAAGCCAGACTTTATGTTTTTATGTGCAAACTGACTGCATTAAAAAAAAAAGGTGTGTAAAAATGAGGATCTAAAAACAAATACCTGTAGATTTGGGATGCTACAGTATATGTAGAGATTGAAAGTCAATCTATTTTTACTCTGATCAAAGCTATAATGTTTATATATATTGGGTCCAATACCTTAAAATTTGAGAAAGCAACCAATCAAAATCATTGTATACATTTTCCCATAAAATGAAAGGTAATTATAAAATGAAAGCTTGATAAGTTGTGGATGACAAGTTTTTCTCTTTTGCTACTGTAAATTTTGTTTTCTCCAATTTGATTGCATCAGCCTCACAGTCACCACAAAAGAAATGTTTTTTTTTTGGTTACAAATGTTTATGAACTTCTTATTAGCGAAACACATTCATATTGTGTCAGATGCGTGTGCTCGCTTAGCTAGCTAGCCTTATGCTGTGTACACACGATCATTTTCGGCATGAAAAAAACTTAATTTAATTTTTTTTTTATTTAAAATTATCGTGTGGGCTTCACATAATTTTTCGGCTTCCGAAAAACGACAACATTTTTTTTCGAGCATGCTGCATTTTTTAAAGACGTTTTAAACTTTGTCGTTTTTCGGGTTGTAAAAAATGATCGTGTGTGGGTAAAACGACGTTAAAAACCAGCGCATGCTCAGAAGCAAGTTATGAGATGGGAGTGCTCGTTCTAGTAAAACTACTGTTCATAATGGAGTAAGCACATTCATCACACTGTAACAGACAGAAAAGCGCGAATCGTCTTTTACTAACACGGAATCAGCTAAAGCAGCCCCAAGGGTGGCGTCATCCGCATGGAACTTCCTCTTTATAGTGCCGTCGTACGTCACCACACTTTGCTAGAGCATTTTTTTTTAAAAACGATGGTGTGTGGGCAATGATGAAGTTGGAAAAACTTTGTTTTTCCTACATGCCGAAAAACGTCTTTTTTTTCATGCTGAAAAATGATCGTGTGTACGCGACATTAGAACTGGAGAAATAAGAAAAAGAAGAATATGAAAGAGAGGAGGCACTTTCACATAATATTAGAAAAATATTCTGCATATTTCTCTAATCCCCTTATGCTGAGCACATTTGTTTTGTACATAATTCAGATGCTTCATTTAAGGATAGATATCACAGTTTTAGGGCTGCAAGGTATGTTCACCACGTGCAAATAGGGTTTCTTTGCTTTTTTGTGTAGAGCTACCACAGATGTCACCAGTTTCCAGATAAATGTATTATTGCACAGAGTGATTTATTGTATTTTGTTTGAACAACCCAAATGTCTGTTCCTCCATTTAGTCCAGTTAACACATGTCTCTACTTAGAATTTCCAGTTTGTAAAGAGTTTTTCCTCACAACAGCTACAGACCTCCATACCGGAACATGAAGCCAATTTGACCATCTTGAGATTTGGAGTAACTGACAGTGATACACCATTTACTTCGGGGTGGAGAGCCGTGTACTCCATTATTGAAGGAAACAATGATGATAACTATGAGATAACAACTGACCCGCAAACAAATGAAGGCATTCTTACTGTGGTGAAGGTAATTTTAAAACTAGAAAATTCTGTGTGGACTGTGAAAATGTGAAATAGACTATCTCCAGAGGTGGTTCTGTCCAGCTCTCTAGATTGCTTTAAAAAAGGCCTGGATTATTTCTTCTTAAATGTACATAATATAACTGGATACTAATATTTATAGATAAAGTTGATTCAGGGAATATCCGATTGCCTCTTGGGGGATCAGGAAGGAATTAATTTCCTTGCTGGAGTAAATTGGCTCATGCCTGGCTGTATTTTGTTTGCCTTCCTCCTCAACTGTGGGTATAGGATTGCGTATATGTTTTTTCTTCTTTTTTTCCCCTTTTATTGGTGGAACTAGATGGACTTGTGTCTTTTTTCAACCAGACTAACTATGTAACCATTTCTTGTATATATAAAACAGTTCGCTCATATTCGGCAGAGCAAGTCACAAATTTACAAAAAGGTTTAGGTAGGCTGGGTTCACACTGGAGCAAATTGGATGTGAATTTCTCTGCATCAAATTCGCAATGACAGGAGATTGTGACTAGGGATGAGCTCTGGCGTGTTCGCACACTCCACGTGCAGAGCCCGCCAAGAAGTCGGCACTGCGCTGCACTAATCACAAGCAGTGAGACATTTCCCGATGCGTGGCTACAGAGATGGGGACAATGTCTCACTGCCTGTGATTAACGCAGCGCAGTGCCGACAACCTGGCGGGCTCTGCATGTGTAGTGTGGGAACACCCCGGAGCTCATCCCTAATTGGGACCGGCTCTTTGTGATCTCCATGGTGGCTGCAGAGCGGCTTGCACAGGAGTCCTGGGGCCTTTCAGGGCCGAATTCAGACGTTCGTCCCTGAAATGGAGAACAGGGATGCACTGCATCCGGCAGCAGTGTGAACCCAGCCTCAAAAAAAGGAGTGTGGCAGAAATGTACTAAGTGTAAAAAAACTTGCTGCCTGGGTCCAAGAATTAAATGCTGACACCCCCCCAAAAAAAGCAAAACAAATTAAAAAATACGCCCACCAAAAGGCCCACACATGCATTATTTTATATCATGATAATTATTAAACTAAAGTAAAAATTTATCAGCAAGTCAGATTTACATGCAAAAGCACCTCGTCTATAGGCAAAATGATATAACATACCATTATGTTAAATTCCAAGGGCCGGGCTAGGGCAGTATAGGGGCAGGCTAGGGTAGTATAGGGCAGCCCTCAGATTTGCCAGACAAAGTACCCTGAGCCTGGGTGAGAGAGGATGAGGACGGCTTGGTCATCCTTTCTACCAAGTCTTCGGCATGTTGCGGCTCAACACGGCCAGCTGCCGAAAACAAGGACGAGCATGTCCAACGGCCACGTGCTGATGAGGATGCACCGTGTCCATGACCAGCACTGTTGCCTCTAGACGCAGAGCCTGCTTGCCCTTGTGACTCTCTGCCTCTCCTTGTTGTCCTTCCAGACATACTAATGGCCTGCAGATGACAAAAGGCAGTACACACACCTCGTAGCTTTAGGTGCAAACTGCAGAGGACACGGGCAGTACACACCAAGTAGCTTTAGGTGCAAACTACAGAGGACACAGGCAATACACCACGTAAGAATACTGCAGCTAGCACAATCAACTGCCTGCCAGTAAATTAGGAATAGCTGATCTAGCTAAACTATACAGTGTATACATATATGTACAACACCTGGGATGCATATATATCCTCTACACACTGTAAATTTAACTAACTAGCCTGCCTGCTCTATCTACCTAGAAAAAATTACACTCTCTCTCTCTGTCTGTCTTTAACCACCGCCGCAACACACTACACACGGCCGACCTGCAGGTGGCCTTTTATAGTGTGGGGCGTGTACTAAACCCCCTGAGCCATAATTGGCCAAAGCCACCCTGGCTTTGGCCAATTATGGCTCTCCGTTTTTTGCACGCTGTGATTGGCCAAGCATGCGGGTCATAGTGCATGCTTGGCCAATCATCAGCCAGCAATGCACTGCGATGCCGCAGTGATTTATGGGCCGTGACGCGCCACTCGAATTTGGCGTGAACGGCCCGTAACGTTCGTATTTCGACGAACGGTCGAACATACGATGTTCGAGTCGAACATGGGTTCGACTCGAACACAAAGTTCATCCCTAATGGCTAGTAGCTCAGGATTTTAAATTTTGAGCCCTGGTATAGGGACAGGCTAGAGTAGTATAGGGGCAGGCTAGGGTTGTATAATGGCAAAAAGGGGAGAAAAAGAAAGCAACAAAAAGCAAGGAAAGAGGCGCCTCTAAGTGTAGATGTTTAACATAATTTAATATATAAAAGAGTACAGGCAACTCACATTTTAGAAGTTAAAAATAGGCATTGTACATATTTCTTTAGAGGTGGTCATCAGTTCTGTCACTTGTGGTCCTTCTTCTGCTGGGCACTGTGCTGAGCAAAGCTGTCCTTCACCGCTGTAGGGTGTTGAATCCGGCGGCGGTGGGGAAGAGAGCTTGTAAGCCAGGCAAACAGAGTGGAGATGTTGTAGCAGTAGGATGGCACTGGTGACGTCACTGGTGCCATCCTACTGCTACAACATCTCCACTCTGTTTGCCTGGCTTACAAGCTCTCTTCCCCACCGCCGCCGGATTCAACACCCTACAGCGGTGAAGGACAGCTTCGCTCAGCACAGTGCCCAGCAGAAGAAGGACCACAAGTGACAGAACTGATGACCACCTCTAAAGAAATATGTACAATGCCTATTTTTAACTTCTAAAATGTGAGTTGCCTGTACTGTTTTATATATTAAATTATGTTAAACATCTACACTTAGAGGCGCCTCTTTCCTTGCTTTTTGTTACAGTCTCGGAACATGGTTTCTGTTCTTCAATGATGGCAGCCCTAAGGTAATAGTTGTGACCCCTGCAAAGACTTTTATCCGTCCATTCCTGGACTCCCCCATCCCCCCACCCCCCCGCCTGGAGCATTGGACTCTTTCTGTATTGTGCAAATCTCATGCACATTATTTATTTATTTATATATATTTTACATATATATTTATTTATTTATAACCACTATCACTGTTGCATATTTTTATAATATTAAGGAATCGTTGTATTCGGATCTTGCACATTTTTCTCCTTGTATAGAGAAAAAGAAAGCACCGCCTAAGTGCAGTATTAAAATAATTTTAATGGCAAGGTATGCAATCACACTTACAAGAGGTAAGAAGGTAAAAGGCTCATCTGTGTTTAGGAGTCCCTGGGGAGTTCTTTAGGGCCGGATCCAGTTCCTATGTTAGGCTGTGTAGCTGTATAGCTTAAGCTTGGTCTGGAGCACGTCATGTGTGCTTGGGTGTTTAACAGCCGGTGTTATGCCGCGTACATGTTGGTAAAAGTCCAACAGAATTTTTTCATTGGGTATTCCGACCGTGTGTATGCCCCATCTGAGTTTTTCCATCGGAAAAACAGTTGTCATCTTGCTCCTCAACCCAGTCTGCCCCTGAATGACACACAAAACTGCTGGAAAAAAAATCTTGGGGATCAATTTACCATGCCTCTGAAAGTTCCGCCTGCATCCATTGGACCCAGCGGAACCCATGGTAGGGCCCCGATTAGAACACCTTTTACCTTTTTTATTGCTGTCTGTGTCCTGGATAAGGGGAATCATCCTCTATGTGTTCTGTGACCATTGTCACCAAGACAGAAACTATGGGAAATATAAAGACATTGGCCCGGATTCACAAAGCACTTGCGCTGACGTATCTCAAGATACGCTGCGTAAGTGCAAATATGCGCCGACGTATCTGTGCGCCGGACCCACAAACTAAGATACGCCTAAAAATAGGCTTCATCCAGCCGACGTAACTTGCATATGCCGGCGTCGCGTGGGCGCATATTTAGGCTGGACGCATGGTGGCGCTCCCATTGATCAGCCATTCAAATATGCAAATGAGGAAAATACGGCGATTCAGGAACGTAAGTGCGCCTGACGCAGGCTACGACTGATGCGCGCAAGTTGTACGTCCGGCGTAAAGTTAAGCCCCATAAAGGATGTGTAACCCAGCAGCAGACATGCAAAGGTCTGCACCAAGGAATACAAGCCGGCGTATTTTACGTAGTTTACACTGAACATGAGTCTGGCTGTGCGTAGGATACGTTCATGGCGTAGGCAGTGATCCGGCGTATCTTAGGCAGTTGTTCCGACGTGGTTGTGAGCATGCACAGGGGGATGCGTCCACGGCACGATGCATGCGCAGTTCGTTAAACGTACTTGTCTGGCGCTCGGACCATCATTTGCATGGGGTCACGCCTCATTTGCATGGCTCACGCCCACTTCCACCTACGCCGACTTATGCCTTTGAAACCCAGCGCAGTTTTGGCAGCATTGGCTTTGTGAATTCCATGCTTGCCTTTCTGCGCTGCGTCGGCGTAGCGTATATTATTTGCGCTACAGCGGCATAATGTGCGCCCGCTCTGTGAATCCGGGCCTATAAATATATACAGGTTTTTGGGTTCATTTGAGTCGTAAATAGAGAAGAGGAATAAAAAAACATTAAAAAAATAGAAAAAATGTAAGAGCCCTCCTTTTACTTTAATGTTGAATTGGCTGCAATCGTTTTTTAAAGTGTCAGCTATTTACAATTACTAAACAGCATGTATGAAGGACTCTGCACAGCTGCCTACTGCATACAGGCATACCCCACTTTTAAATACACAATGGGGTTTATTTACTAAAGCTGGAAAGTGCAAAATCAGGCTCACTTCTACATAGAAACTAATGAGCTTCTAATTACAGATTGTTCAATTAAGCCTGGTAATACAACTTGGAAGCTGATTGGTTTCTATGCAGAAGTGAGACTGATTTTGCCCTGTCCAGCCAATCAAAGCTGTCTGAAGACCTAAACTGTGAGACACCATCATTGTTCAGCAAATATTTTTCCACCCAGCTACATAGATTTGGGTTTTTGATTGTCGACCATCAGTCGATTCTGCCAAAATTCAAGCCTTGTATGGTTAGCTTTAGGCATCAGTAACTGTCAGAATATTGTTGTCCAAAGCTGCCAGTCAACATAAAATATATTTTATTGTCCTAAATGCACTCAACTCAATTCTGTCTGGTTGCTTTACTTGATAAAAGAAAAAAAAAGAAACGCATCCAATTCTTATACTGTGTGAACCCAGCAATTCAGCACTTTTCCTCAGAACTTTAGAAATATCACCATATAATATATAAAACATTAAAGCCCATTTTCTTTATTGACAGCCCTTGGATTATGAAGAAAGAACCAAAGACATCCTTTCCATAGCAGTTTCAAACGAGGAGCCATTGTATAGCTGCAAAGTCAAGCAGAAGCCTAGAAAAGGCCTGTGGGAGATAGAAATGGACAAGGGTCGGACAGGACAGTCAGCGGCGCAGACTGGTTCAATAAATGTAGATATCCAGGATGTGAATGATGCTCCAGTGTTTAAGCCACAGACAATCCTAGTCAGTCTGGTAGAGCATTCTATTACACCAGGCACTACACTGACAACAGTGGAAGCCAAGGACCCGGACATAGTAGCAACAAATAAAATCAAGTAAGTAAAAAAGTGGGGGAAAAAAATGTACTTCTAAAAAAAAGGCATATTGTAGTTTTTCTCAGAGGTCTATTACCATGTGCACACCACCGAGAGTGTAAGGTTGTGTATACAAATCAACTGTCCACAACTGCAATAATCCCACATTACACAATCCTTCTCAGCCCTCTTTCTATAACAGCCTTTCAACCTAGGTGCCCAGGGCACTCAAGGTACAGTACCTGGAATTCCTTGGCAAAATGCCTGAAAATTGCATACAAGCCAGCGGGTGGATCAAGCCTGTCTTTCAGTTACACAAAATCACAGGTATTCATTGTGCACCATTACAACCTTCCAGCCACCGGCATCATTACAACCAATGATGTCATCTGTTGGTAGAAGGACGTCAGGAGCCCAAACATTCAATGATTCTTTTGTAACAAAAAAGGTCACTCTGCAAGCTGTTCTAGGCACTAGAACATTTATAATAGACACAATGTATGCCTCCAAAGCAAACAAAGTATGATTAGTTTTACTAAGAATACTAAGCATTCTTTTTATTCTATAAAATTACCTCTTTAAAATGACACTATAATTGTTGTTTCTAGTAGAAAAAATTGTTATTTTGCAAATTTTTTTATGCGACACTGAAAAAACCAACAAAAAAAAAACACAACAGCGATGAATACAAAATAAAAAAATAAAAAATTAGGAGCAAAAAAAAGTGCAGAAAAAAAAGAACAACTAAGGGGAGGAATGATTTAATTAGGGCTAATAAGCGTTAATTGGAAATACATTTGGTTACAAATATGAATTAGTTGACTTAATTAATGTTTCTTCAAGTGATGTCTTATACAGATCAAAAGTTACACCTTTGATCTACCTGTGAATGAAACCGTAAACAGTGTGTAACAAATTGTTTGACTGATTTACTCAACACTTGCAGACTATTTCCAAATTTTCTTTCTACACCTGTATTTTGACAAGCACTCCTGCTATGTAATTTGTAGCAATTCACAGATGTAATTTTGACAGCTGGTATTTGCCAGTGGAGCAGCGGCAAGGGGGACATGTTTAGGATGTAGGACATTTTTATTATTATTTTTTTAGAAAGTGAGCTCTATGTGTAAGGTCCTGAATTGGTTAAAGAGGTATGCAAGCCTACCAACCTTTGGCAGGAGTTCCTGCGAAGTTACACAGCACTGTCCTCTGTCTTCAAAGTGAATGAAGAATCTGCTGATGTCAGCAACTACAAAGCAAAGCTGGAGAAAACCATATGACACCTAGTAGGGATGCACTGATACCAAGCATTTGCATAAGTATCGGTACTCCTGTAAATGCTCCCGATACCGAAACCGATACTTTTGATGATAACAAATTACGACCACTGGAGGTGCTCACAGGGCTGGAGGAGATCTAGAGGTGGTCTGCCCCTAAGCTGACATCACTTCCGCCCTATACCCATGGGGTCCCAGGACTTCTACTCCAGCAGCCGTGATTTGCCATCATTAGCGGAACCAGGACAACTCTGAAGATTTCGCATTTGGCCAGATATGTACTGTGAGATCCAGCACTTTTAATAAACTGGCCACTAGATGGCACTTTTCCCTTTCTACACACATGAGCAGTGGGGGAAATTGCATGCGATTATCTTTTGACAATTTTTTTGTATTGACGCAAATCGCACTGCAAAGTATTGGTAATCAGTATGGGCGAGTATTTGACCTAAAGTGTCGGTACTCGTACTCACCGAAAAAAAAACAGTATCGGTGCAACCCCAACACCTAGATCCTAAGACAAGACATCTTTGTCATAGGACTTTTAGGCTGGGTTCACACCATTGCGAAATGGATGCAGAATACATGCATCCAATTCACAATAGCAGAAGATTTTGACTGGCTCTCTATGGAGCCTGTTTACATATCGCTGCAGCGGGTCCAGTGTGCTTTTCACAAAAATTAGTTTCTTTTGGTCTGTTTCAGGTCCAAATTCAGCCCACAATTTGGGCTGAAATCAGACCTAAAAACAATGAACCAGCACACACTGGACCCCTGCTGTGAGGTCATATGTGAACCGAGCCTCAAAGTGGACCTGAATTGTGAAAGCCCGGTACGTCTGATCTAACACAGCAGATATGCAGCTATTAGTTTACAGAATAGGAGCACATAGCCACAGGAAATGCATTAATATTATTCAGGGGGAATTCAAGACAAACAAATACATTTGTCTGGTTAGGTCAGGGATGCCCAACCAGTGGCCCGGCGGCCACATGTGGCCCACAGAGCCCTCTGATGTGGCCCGCGACATCCTGCTCTGGGATGGAATAGAATAGAATAGAATACTGTTATTAAAGGGGTTATAAAGGTAAATTTTTTATTTTCTAAATAGGTTCCTTTAAGCTAGTGCATTGTTGGTTCACTAACATTTTCCTTCGATTTCCCTTCAAAAAGTTATTTTTTCTTTGTCTGAATTTCTCACTTCCTGTTCCTCCTCAGTACGCTGTTCTGGCTGACTAACCCCCAGCCAGATGATGGGGGCAAGCTTACTGAGGAGAAACATGGAGTGAGAAATTCAGACAAAGAAAACAAAGAAAAACAACTTTTTGAAGGGAAATCGAAGGAAGATTTTAGTGAACCAACAATGTACTAGCTTAACCCCCCTGACGGTAAACCCGAGCGTGACTCGGGGTTGGTTTTCAATGCTAAAATCGGTATCCCCGAGTCACGCTCGGGGTGGACGTGCAGCGCCGCGGCTTACCTTTCGCTGGATCCACAGGCAAGTTACTCACCTTGTCCCTGGATCCAGCGATGCCACCCCGCTGTGTGAGCGAGCGGGACCTCCTCGCTCGATTCACAGTCCCCGTGTGCCGCCGATCTCCGTTCCCTGCGACGTTACGACGCACGGGAGCGGAGAACGGCGCCAAATTCAAAAAAGTAAACAAACACTTTACATACAGTATACTGTAATCTTATAGATTACAGTACTGTATGTAAAAAATACACACCCCCCTTGTCCCTAGTGGTCTGCCCAGTGTCCTGCATGTACTTTTATAAAAATAAAAAATGTAATTTCTGCCTAAAAACTGTAGATTGTCCAAAAGTGTCCCTTTATGTCAAAAATGGTTTTAGATCAGCTAGAAAACAGCGATAATAAATTATAATCACTTGCAGAAATGTGCGATAGCGATTTGTGGGGAAATTCGTCATAAAAAAATAAAAATAATGACAGCGACAATTCTGCAACTGAGCAAATTTCAGTGATTTTGAGTTGATTACATTATTGAATAATTTTTATTATAATTATATTATTATTTGTTATAATTATTTATAATTATTTATTATATTATAATTTATAATTTTGTTTTAAAAAAAAAATCATACCCGGGATGCCTACAAGACTCTTGCTTGGTCAGATTTAAGTGAGTTATTTCTAAAAATTACAGGCCTACAGTATAAAACGCCAAATTTCCTTGCAAAATAAATGTACCGCTTTTAGTACGTAATTCCAGACAGAATCATACCGCCAGGGAGGTTAAAGGAACCTATTTAGAAAATAAAAAAAACAAACCTTTACAACCCCTTTAAAGGCAAGTTTATTACTAAAATTACAGTGTATAGATGGGTATATCTGTTCTGCAGTGGGCTGCTTTCTAACTGATCCGCAGGTGCAGAGCAGTGCACCTGCAAGTTACGTGCACCGAGCCATGGACTTTTACTACCTGCGAATTTGGTATGCTTTATCAAAGTGCACCAGACCTATAGGATATAATAGACCTCTATGGCAGCTTACCGCAGTGCGGGTAACAAACAGTGCATCAGTGTGACCTTTCACATGGTGAGTCTGACCCAATCAAACCCTCGATTCACGTCTAAGGAGTGGCAGATATAAATTGGGTAGAGTGGGCAGCCATCCACCTGCTCCACTCATTGTGCCCCACGACCGGTTACCAAGTCGCTTAAGTGGCCCTCACTCTTCAAAAGGTTGGGCATTGGGCACCCCTGGGTTAGGTACAGTTAACATTTGTAGATGTTCCCTCTGGGGAAGTAAATCTTGACTTTTTGGGGTTGAGTTATTAAAGACAAATAGACTTCAGTTTGCAAGGGAATATTCTCCAGAAGTTAATAAATGAGTTAAATCTCTGCTGACTTCCATCATCCAATCACATGCATGGAAAAGTGCATTTCTTTTTCGTTTTCCTTGCACAAAATATTCTTTGTAAAGTAAAACTGCACCACATTCACTAGGCTCTGTAGAAGACCTATTTGCAAAGTAAACAGCCTATTTGCCTTTAGTAAATCAACCCCTTTGAGTTCAGGTCCACTTTAAGTACTTTTTATCACTCAGTCTATTTACCATCCCTATTACACCCCTGGTTAGTGTGGATCTTAAAAAGTTAGGTTAAGATCTGCTTTAATTTGTAATAAGAACACAGCCTGCAACAATCTGTTAGAAAGACTGTTGTTGATTCAATTAAAAAAATAGTCTGAGCGTAGTATACGACAGCTGAATGGCCAATGGACTTCAAAAAGCACAGCCAATGTAATGAACTTATTTTATTGTTGTCAATAGCCCACTCTATGATAAAATGTCTGGTTTCTGTATTCAATACATATTTGTTCAACCCTGAGATATAGCAGAGGAGAAATTCATTTTAACAGTCTACAGGATAGAAAAAAAATAAAAAATTGTGAAAGAAACCTCATCTTCAGTAATGACCTGATCTTGTAAAGTATGCCCTGTTTTGTTTCTATACAGTAAAAACAGCACTGTGACCTAGCAGGTTTGCACAACCTGCCTGAAATAACTCATAATGTTCTACTCATTTCTAAGGTATCGTTTACTAAATGACACTGGAGACTGGCTGTCTATTAACGAAGACACTGGCGTTATCACAACTAAGAAAGAACTGGACCGGGAGTCACACCATGTAATCAAGAGCAAATATATTGTGAAAGTTCTGGCTGTGGATGATGGTGAGTTTGCATAAAAGGTCAATTTCATCTTGAGGCACTGCAATTCAATTTACTGAAACTATAAAATCATCTATTTTAACCAGATGATTAAAGCCGATTGGTGGATTTGTCTGCACTCAGCAAGTGCAGACAAATCCCACAGCAAGTGCAGTAACCTATTGCAACTAATCAGAATTTCGCTTTCATTATCTTGATGCAGATTAAGTTGCATCATGACTGTTTACCATGGTTATTACACATTTTTCAATGGATTTGGCAGTGCCTTATTAATTAAGCTAGTCAATGTGTGACCCGCCCCCCCCACCCCAAAAAAAGGGGGGGGGTCACCAGTAGGTTGATAAAATGCACATCAAAGAGGGAAGCATTTTGGCTAAGTGGTTATCACTATTTCATTGCAGTACTAAAATCTGGAATTCAGTTCCCAGCAAGGCCAGCTGAGGGTCCCCTGTGTTTGTTTGGATATCCTCTAAGTCAGTGGTCTCCAAGCTGTTGCCTTTTGCTTGGCCATTATTCCTACCACCGACACCAAAAATGGGGCACCATTCCCTATACAGTCCATAGAAGACTATGGCAAAGCTCGCTTAAAACTCCACTGAAGCCCCACCAAAGGCTCATCGAAGCCCATCTAAGCTCCACCAAAGCCTCATTGAAGCCCCACCGAAGCCTTATGGAAGCGCCAAGCAAAAGCAAGGTGTAAACAGGACTGTAAGCTAACCATTGTATTTAGTGACAGGAGCTTTGACTGGCGTTCAGAGAGCTTTAACAAAGCGTGTCGAAAAAGCCATGTTTTGAAGCAGGTGTAAACTAGCCCTATCAGTCACAAAGCCTTCCAGAATGTCAAAGCATTTTGTGGGGAGCAAGTATAGAAGTATGGAAAAAATAAACAAAAAAAAAAAGACAACTTACCTTTGATAACTATTATTACCAAATAATTGGTTTACTTTTATCAACACATGTCTTTTTCACAGTTTCTTTATTAATTTAATGTGGTCAGTTTAGATGCATATTGGACTTTTAGATATTTATTTTCTAACTATAGAATCTTTAAAGATCTTTTAAATATGTATTTCCTTCTGTGCCTAGGGGTCCCCCCAATGACAGGTACAGCAACTCTGCTTATAAACCTGAAGGACATTAATGACAATTCCCCGAATCTAGAAAGTGCGTACCTAACAACATGTGAGAATGAAGAGGAGGCTTTTCTTTTAACACCCATCATTGACAAGGACTTGGAACCCTATTCCGGCCCATTCTATGTTAATGTGTTGGACAAAGACCATGACAAGAAGCCACTCAAACTGATAAACTACGATGGTAAGAACAGAATATGCAGCTGTATAAGTTAATATCACACCAGTTTACCAATGACAAACCATAGTCTACCACCGGAAATCAAGGAGAGCACGGGTCTCGAAAAACGAAACATTTTGGGTTAATGTGGCATTGTTGTCCTTCAATTGCAACTAAAGCAAAACAAATTATTTTGCTTGTTGGGAAGTCTTAGAACCCCTTGTAAGCTTTTATTGCCATCTGTGTCCCCCCTGGGGTGATTCACCCTTTTAGTGGTCTGACCATTGTCACTGCACAGAAAGGTAAATGTGTAAGCCTAATTTTATTTGCCACCAGAAGGAAAATAGAGGGGGGGGGGGAATCATTCAATTGGGGCACACATTCCTGTGTATTGAAGAGTGGATTTCCTCTCACTTCCCTTTACTTTTTGGGAAAGAGCAACGGGAGTACTCCAAAATGGAGCACACACCAAAATAAAATGTTTGGGTTTAGTTTGCTTAAATGTAGTTTTAAAAGGCCTTTCCGATTTTCACATGCTTGCTGTCATATGTTCCATTTTGTCACATGCACAATCTTTGCTTTGAAAATAGCATTAACTGGATGACAAAGGATGCCCAGAGCGATTCAGGTTATGTAGATAGAGAGTTCAATATAAGCTGCCTGCCTTAAGGCTCAGTTTGTCTGAACAGGGCCATATGGCAGAAGCCGGTTCTCACTTGTTCGGGCGCGAGTGTAATTTAAACCTCAAGCTATTGAGCACTCCAATACTATACTTGTTTTTAGCCCATAATAACAAAAATACATATAAAAAAAATATATACCCCACTATATACCCCATATAAATAAAAATATATACCCCACTAAAATAAACATTCATTACATTCCAACAGTCAAAACCGCATTTTAAACGTCTGTCAGCAAGTCATTGGATGGGTCACTGGATGGCAAGGGCTACTGCATTTATGATATAGATTTTCAGCCAGTGATTCCCTTTGCTGTAATCTAGTGGCTATAGAGCTGCTGGATTATTTTTACAGGCGGCAGAGTCTCCCTCCCCTGCCTTTACCAATCAACTTGATCGATAGACTTCCGTACAACCAGCCTGTAGGGTGTGATCGCCACTGGCAGCAATCATTGTATTCTGATGGCGGGGAAACCTTCCGCTGTCAGAATTAAATAGCACAGTGGGAGAGATTCCCCCATCAGCACTGAAAGCACCGGTGATTGAAGGAAAGAAAATTGCATAATCTATGGCTTGTTTATTCACTGCCCTGTTATCTCTTGTCTAGACTAATGCAAATCTCTGATCATTGGCCTACTTTTACACAGCATTTTACACAGTTCAATGCGGGAACCCCATAATGGATTTGCAGGGTTTCTCGCATGTCAACCAAGCCTTACAGAGTTTTCTCAGTTGCCGATCAGACATTAACCTTCATGTTTTAAACTCAACGCCTATGTTGTTTTTTCATTATATATCTCTGCAACAGTTTTGAATATTATACCCAAATGTGATGCAGGAATTTGTATTGTTTTGCTGGGTTCACACTATTGCGAATTGGACTGAATGGGATGCAGCTTTTGCCACATACAATTTGAATAGCAGGAGATCGTGACTGGCTCTCTATGGAGCCGGCTCACACATCTCCACAGCGGCTCCGGAGCGAATTGTGTGTCTTTTGGTCGGGTGGGCGCAGAGCGCCATCTCCCTGAAATGAGTTTTTGCAGGTTGGGATGTCTGCAACCTGCCTGCCTGTCTTCTACTGTCTGTATTTAAGAAATCCCTGAAATCTTATCTTATCATAAAAGCCTACTTGAAAACTGTACTTTTAATATCCTTTTGATCACTTCCTTTTTACTTGCCCTTTCCTTTGGATGGTAAGCTCAAACAGGGCCCTACGGAATAGTACTAAAATGTACCGTCTCTCTTTATTTACACTGGGAAAATTGTTAGAGCTATACAAATATTTAATGGTTTACAAGTCAGTTTGCATAAGCATATGTGTCTCTAAGAAACAACAAAATTGTGACCTGAAAGAATTACAGCAATTCATTTCTTCTGACATGCCTGACACATCGCAGGGTGTCCTCGACCCTCCCCATAAGTGACCTGTCACATTATTGGAGCTAATAAACAGCAGGATACTGGCTAACCTGAAGATCAGGTTGTTGGAAGAATGAGACGCACATACAAACTCTACGTTATACCCCGCAGGCAGGCAACATTGTGAGGCCCACGCTGGGGAAACATTCACTGACATGAACAAGGGGAGTCTGTTTACCACTCTTCCCTATTGCTGCTATATTAGTTTCTCAATAACAAGCCACAGAACTCTTCATTCCTTACCTAACTTTAAGCTGAAACTACAAGTTCTACAAAATGACTGTTTTACCAGTTTTCAGAGAACATAATTTAGCTTATTTGAAACTTGGTTCTTTAAATGTTAAATATTGATATATAAACTACAAAGAAATCTATACATGCGTACAAGGAGCATAGCTACCTGCACTTCCAACACTTTCTTTCTCCCATATGCTGGTCATCCAGCTTAGGAAGATTGGTGCGGGCAGTCCTGGTAGCACTGAAACTATTGGTCGGGCCAGAATATTGAAACTGGCAATTGGAGAGGCAACATGGACTTTCAATGGTACAGCGTAGACTTGCACGGTTATAATACAAAAGTATACATTTATTGTACAGAACATAATCATTAAAAACATAGAAAAATATACATTATACAAAAAATGCTGTTTAAAAGAGAAGCACTCTATTCTATGAAACAATCTGGAAAAAAGATGTGAAAGTTTTCCGCACAGGATTCCAATTGCAAACTCTACATGTTTTGCGGTGACTCACTTCTTCAGGAGTATACTTTCAGAAAATATTGAATCGAAAAATATATACATATACAAATATAAACATATTTATATAATAGACTACACAGGACGGAGGAAAATCCTGTGTAGCCTGATATTATATAACTATGTTTATGATGTGTAGCCTGATATTATATAACTATGTTTATGATGGCTTATGATTGTATATGTTTTCTTTTTAGATTCAAATTCTCTGAAAGTATACTCCTGAAGAAGCGGGTCACAGCGAAACATGTAGTGTTTGCAACTGGAATACTGTTCCTGTGAAATCAGTGTGAAAAACTTTCACATCTCTTTTTTCCAGATTGTTTCAGAGAATAGGGTGCTTCTCTTTTGAGCAGCATTTTTTGTACAGTGTATATATGTATATTTTTCTATGTTTTTAATGATTATGTTCTGTGCAATAAATGTATTCTTTTGTATTATAACTGTGTACTGTACCATGAAAGTCCATATTAGGACAAAGGTACTATCAATTTTTAATTTAGTAGCATTCCATATTTTCTGGGTCAGAATATTGCTTACACCTCTTACTGCAAAATCGAGCCCCCCCCGCACCCCCATTAATAGCTTTGAGTCTTGGGGATCAGCAGCACTAAGATAGTCAGACGGGGGCATTTACTTGAATGGGTCGCATTTAGCGTGAGGTAGCGGTCACCAAGTGTGACATAAGTTATAAATCCTGTTGTGGCCACAAATCAGAGCATTGCATCCGTGGCTTATGTACATCCCCTGGCTGCTGTCTTTTGTGGCTAAAGAAGAGTAGTTGGGGAAGCGGTGGGGGCATTAAAAACCTGGCTCAACCACATGGTTTCAACCCCCCCCCCCCCGCCCGTTCGCGACTGCAGTTATAAAAGTACCCTTACACTGGATTCACACTGATGCGATGTGGGAACCAGCACGATTACAGCGCCAATTCCAGCATCGCTCCTCTCCTGCAGGCAGTTCACACTGCCTTGTGAGAACTGCTACGAGTGTCTTAAAGTTAATAATGTAGATATTTGCCAGCACACCATGGAACCATTTGTGGGGTGTTGTGGACCCATTCAAAAAGGGTCAGTACTGATTTTCTTTTTTTTTTACTTTCCTTGTTTACGTTTTAGATGATATAATCAAAGTTAAGAAGGAGAAAGATGCGTACCAAGGAAATCACACTTTACACCTTGAGATCTATGACCTGCAAGGAAAAGTCTCCCACCAGAACCTGACAGTGTATGTGTGTGACTGCTTAGGTGGCGATGCCTGCGTTGAAAAAATGCAAGCCCCTCCGACTCTTAGTGGGGGAGCAATCGCACTGTTACTACTGGCTCCTATATTATTTCTTTGTAAGTATTTTATTTTTTTTGGTATTGTTTTAAATGGACAGTTAATTTTTAAACTGCTAACAAATATTCTAAACAGAGGTTAATGGAAACTGGTTTTGTAAAAGGAAAGAAAAGATGTGCATTATCTTTACAGCCAGTTTAAAATCATTTTATTATTTCAAGACTTATCTGACAGTAGAAAGATTTTATTTGGATCTAGAGATTCCTTTGTGCAGACATTTACACTTTATTCGATTTATCACTTATGGTCATGAATTAAAAAATAGATATAAATAATGTCTTATATAAAAAAAAAAAAAAAAGGGACAATGTCCTTTGAGTGCAGTTAGTATGTAAACCCAAACCATGAATCTTTGTTACTCCTTTAACCCTCCTGACGGTATCCCCGAGTGTGACTCGGGGTTGATTTTTCTACCAAAATCGGTAACCCCGAGTCACGCTCGGGGTAGATATGTAGAGCCTGCAGCGCGCGCTGGCTTACCTTCTCCTGGATCCAGCGATGTCACCGCGCTGTGTGAGCGAGCGGGACCTCGCTCGATTCACACAGCGTCCTCCTGTGCCGTCGATCTCCGTTCCCTGCGACGTTACGACGCACGGGAGCGGAGATCGGCGCCAAATTCAAAAAAGTAAACAAACACTATACATACAGTATATTGTAATCTTATAGATTACAGTACTGTATGTAAAAAAAACACACACCCCTTGTCCCTAGTGGTCTGCCCAGTGTCCTACATGTCATTTTATATAATAAAAACCTTTCTTTCTGCCTGAAAACTGTAGATTGTCCATAGCAACCAAAAGTGTCTTTTTATGTCAAAAATGGTTTTAGATCAGCTAGAAAACAGCGATAATAAATTATAATCTTGCAGAATTGTGCGATAGCGATTTGCGGGGAAATTCGTCATAAAAAAAAAATAATAAATGACAGCAACAATTCTGCAACTGAGCAAATTTCAGTGATTTTGAGTTGATTACATTATTGAATAATTTTTATTTTAATTATATTATTACTTGCTATAATTATTTATAATTATTTATTATATTATAATTTAAAATTTTGTTTTTAAAAAAATGTCATACCCGGGATGCCTATTAGGCCGGGTACTCACGACCAAACATGTATGGTGAAAGCGGTCCGTCTGACCGTTTTCACCATACATGTCTGCCAGAGGGCTTCTGTACGATGGTTGTACACACCATCGTACAGAAGTCCGCGCGTAAACAATACGCGGGGCGTGTCCGCGGTGTCGCCGCGTCGATGACGCGGTGTCGCCGCGACAATGACGCGGCGACGTGGGCGGCCCGCCTTTAAAATGCTTCCACGCATGCGTCGAAGTCATTCGACGCATGCGAGGGACGGCGGGCGCCTGGACATGTACGGTAGGTCTGTACTGACGACCGTACATGTCCGAGCGGGCAGAATTCCAGCGGACTGTTTTAAAACAAGTCCAGGAATATTTGTCTGCTGGGAAAAGGCCCGGCGGGCAAATGTTTGCTGGAATTCGGCCCGCTCGCGCCCACACACGACCAAACATGTCTGCTGAAACTGGCCTGCGGGCCAGTTTCAGCAGACATGTTTGCTCGTGAGTATGGGGCCTTAGATTCTTGTTTGGCCAGATTTAAGTGAGTTATTCCTAAAAATCACAGGCCTACAGTATAAAACACCAAATTTCCTTGCAAATAATTGTACTGCTTTCAGCATGTTTTTTCAGAAAGAATCATACCGCCAGGGAGGTTAATCTGTTGAATATACAACTGAAAGGGTTTTCCAAGTATCTGTTAGATAAGTGCAAAGATGCCTGATAATCCTGCCAGAAATCTAGTAAGCTGATAACTTTCTGTATTCATTGTTCTTGTGGACTGTTATCAATTCCTACTAGGGTGACAAAGCTGCTCGTACGTAGATACATTAACCACTTAAGGACCCCTTAACGCCGATATACGTCGGCAGAATGGCACAGGCACGTACAGGTATGTCGCCTTTAAGAGCCCAGCCGTGGGTCGCTGGCGCACGCACGCGACCTGGTCCAAAGCTCCGTGACCGCGCCCGCGGGACCCGCGGACCCGATCACCGCCGGTGTCCTGCGATCGGTCACAGGAGCTGAAGAACGGGGAGAGGTAAGTGTAAACACACCTTCCCCGTTCTTCACTGTGGCAATGTCAGTGATCGTCTGTTCCCTGATATAGGGAACAGACGATCACTGACGTCACACATCCAGCCCCGCCCCCCTACAGTTAGAAACACACATGAGGTCACACTTAACACCTTCAGCGCCCCCTAGTGGTTAACTCCTAAACGGCAATTATCATTTTCACAGTAATCAGTGCATTTTTATAGCACTTTTCGCTGTGAAAATGACAATGGTACCAAAAATGTGTCAAAATTGTCCGTTGTGTCCGCCATAATATCGCAGTCACGAAAAAAACAAATCGCTGATCGCC
The DNA here is from genome assembly GCF_905171775.1 of Rana temporaria. Taxonomy (NCBI): domain Eukaryota; kingdom Metazoa; phylum Chordata; class Amphibia; order Anura; family Ranidae; genus Rana; species Rana temporaria. The sequence continues at coordinate 22,043,396 of NC_053500.1, read as the reverse complement.
GCCATTAGTAGTAAATTTAAAAAAAACTATCCCCTATGCCATAAAACTATCCCCTATTTTGTAAATGCTATAAACTTTGTGCAAACCAATCGATAAACACTTATTGCAATTTTTTTTTTTACCAAAAATGGGTAGAAGAATACGTATCGGCCTAAACTGAGAAAAATAATGTTTTTTATATATTTTTGGGGGATATTTATTATAGCAAAAAGTAAAAAATATAGATTTTTTTTCAAAATTGTCGCTCTATTTTTGTTTATAGCGCAAAAAATAAAAACCGCAGAGGTGATCAAAAACCACCAAAAGAAAGCTCTATTTGTAGGAAAAAAAGGACGCCAATTTTGTTTGAGAGCCACATCGCCCGACCGTGCAAATTGTCAGTTAAAGCGACGCAGTGCCGAATCACAAAAACTGGCCTGGTCCTTTACCTGCATAATGGTCCAGGTCTTAAGTGGTTAAGGTGAGGGAAAAGGTCAGCCCAGGATAGAAAGTTTCTTACTGACAAGATCACCAGTTCAAAAATTAACGTAAGAAAGGCCCGCCTCAAAAAAATGCAGCCCCACAACCATAAGGCTGGCCATACACTGTTTGAATCTCAGCTGGCTCCGCAGGAACCAGCCGAGATTCGAACCATTAATGGGCAAGCTGAATGTACCAAGTTGATCGATTGATCGTCTTGAATATAACCAGCCTGCCAGATTAGCCTCTGATTATCGCAAAAGGCTGCCATAGCTGCTAGAGGTAATAGCGGTCTTCTCCTGGCGGGGGGGCTGCTTCCCCCACCTGCTTTTACCCCCACCAGTATGAAATGTCTTAGCAGGAGGGATTCTCCTGTCCTGTCTGTGCTGGTGGGAAAATTGTGCAAATGTCTTTCCTGTAACCCGTGGCTGCAGGAAAGAAATTCACACAGCCTTATCTCCAATATAATATATTTTGGTTCAAGTTTAGGTACACTTCAATAAAGAAAAGCAGGGCTGCACCAAAAAGGTGCAGTTCATGTTCATTTGGAAACTGCACAGAACACTAACTTGATCAGTTTAGAAAGGCCAATGTATGATTCTAAAAAGCCAATTCCCTCAATACTTCTGCCCAAACAAGGTGCAGTTCACAGGATAAATTAAAGTATAACTAAAGACATTTTTTTTCAGTTTTGAAGCGAAGAGTAATAAGAACCCCTGTCAGTTTTTATTGCTGTCTGTGCCCCTTTTAGGGAGAGTCGCCCTCTCTATTTGTCCTTTTTTTATGGTCGGCATTGAAAAAAAAAAAAAAAAAAAAAATTCCGGTTGACCTTAGAACACGAATAGAGTGGAGATCTTCCAATGGGGACATTAGCTCTGGTGACACACTAGGATCCCCTAAATTTGGAGGAATTTACTTTTACTTCCTGTTTTGGCTATGGGACAGAAAGTGAAATGAAATCTCCCCAATGGGACACTGTTGGCAAAAAACTGACAGGGGTTACTTTGCACTACAAGGGCACTTGCAAGTGCAGTCACTGTAGATCCGAGGGTGACATGCAAGGATAATAAAAAAAACACAGAATTTTTGCTTGTACATGATTGGATGATAAAATCAGCAGAGCTTCCCCTCATTTCAGATCTACCCCTCAGATTTACAACGACTGCACTTCCAAGTACACTTGCCTTTAGTTAATCAACCCCCTTGTGATGTGTTTAAATCAGGGATATGCAATTAGTGGACCTCCAGATGTTGCAAAACTACAAATCCCATCATGCCTCTGCCTCTGGGTGTCATGCTCATGGCTGTCAGAGCCTTGCTATGCCTCATGGGATTTGTAGTTCTGCAACAGCTGGAGGTCCGCTAATTGCATATCCCCGGTTTAAATTATGAATGACAGGCTAATACACTTAGCTAGCTAGATGGGAACGAACCATCCTTGTGCTATGCTGCATTGAACAAAAAAAAAAAAAAAAGGTAAAAGTGCTAAAGCAGATATTGTCACAAATGGTTTTCTACTTTTTATTACACAAGATAAAATTACTAAGAAAAAACTAGTTTCTAAATTTTTCAGTCTGCTCTACAAAATGGTAGAATGCCGCGTACACACAATCGGACATTCCGACAACAAAACCGTGGATTTTTTTCCGACAGAATGTTGGCTCAAACTTGTGTTGCATATACACGGTCACACAAATGTTGTTGGAAATTCTGAATGTCAAGAATGCGGTTACGTACAACACTACGACAGACCGAGAAAAATAAAGTTCAATGATTTCGAGCATGCGTAGGATTTTTGTGCGTCGGAATTGCATACAGACGATTGGAATTTCCGACAAGAACTTTTGTTGTCAGAAAAATTGAGAACCAGCTCTCAAACATTTGTTGTCCTAAATTCCGACAACAAATGTCCGGCATAAGTGTAACATTTTTCCTGTTACATCCGTGTTATGCATGATGCCTTAACTCAGTACTTCCACCAGAGGGCATTGTTCCACCTCTGGGAATCAGCAGAGAAAAGGCTACTCACTTTTTCTCCTGATCCAAACCACTAATCTAAAAGCACTCAGAAAGCACCCAAGTTCATCTTCTAAATATGTACAGTATTTCACAAAAGTGAGTACACCCCTTACATTTTTGTAAATATTACAATTGTAAGGCCCGTACACACGTTCAGATTTTCCGACAACTGTGCGATGGCAGGGTTTTTGTCGGATAATCCGTTTGTATGCTCCATCAGACAATTGTTGTCGGAATTTCCGACAACAAATGTGGGATAGCATGCTCTCAAATTTTGTCTGGGATGACAGCCATGCGGATCAATTTGATGCAGTGTGCGGCATATGGTCTGAGCACTGACAGGCTGACCCTGACCCTTTCAACCTCTGCAGCAATGCTGGCAGCACTCATACGTCTATTTTCCAAAGACAACCTCTGGATATGACGCTGAGCACGTGCACTCAACTTCTTTGGCTGACCATGGCAATTCCTGTTCTGAGTGGAACCTGTCCTGTTAAATCACTGTATCGTCTTGGCCACCATGCTGCAGCTTCAGGGTCTTGGCAATCTTCTTATAGCCTAGGCCGTCTTTATGTAGAGCAACAGCTCTTTTTTACAGATCCTCTGAGGCCTCGTACACACGACAGAGATTCTCGGCAGAATTCGCCGAGAAACTCGGTCAAAACCCGGATTCTGCCGAGAATCTCTGTCGTCTGTACAGTTTTGGCTCGATGGAGCCGCCGAGGAGCTCGACGAGAAAATAGAGAACATGTTCTCTATTTTCTCGTTGGCCGCGTTGTTCTATAGGAGAAGGCGGCCCGCCGAGCTCCTCGGCGGCTTCATCCCAAAACGAGACGAGGAACTCGACGTGCCAAGCACGTCGAGTTCCTCTGTCGTGTGTACGGGGCCTCAGAGTTCTTTGCCATGAGGTGCCATGGTGAATTTTCAGTGACCAGTATGAGAGCGATAATACCAAATGTATCACCTGCTCCCCATTCACACGACAACGGGGATGGAAAATAGCTAATTGGGCACAATTTGGACATTTTCACTTAGGGTGTACTTACTTTTGTTGTCACCAGCGGTTCAGACATTAATGGCTGTGTGTTGATTTATTTTGAAGGGACAGCAAATTTACACTGTTATACAAGCTGTACACTCACTACTTTACATTGTAGCAAAGTGTCATTTTTTCAGTGTTGTCACACTAAAAGATATAATAAAATTCCAAAAATATGAGGGGTTTACTCACTTTTGTGAGATATTGTATATCAATGTCTGTGCAAATAAGAATTGGACACAAGTCTTGTAAAGATCCAAAGAGTTTGATTCAAAAAGGGATTAATATGCCATAAACACAATCAATGACCACAAAAAAACACATTCTAACTTGCGTAGACATTGGTATTCGTATTTATTTGATGAACTCAGGTGCTTCCCAAGCACTTTTGGATTATGGTATAGGTTTCTCCACCACTCCAGGTGGTCTTGCCAACAACAGCTGCAAATTTACAGCACACTGTGGGGGCATCATCATTGTTTACACCTTGTAGACTGGACTTCCTGTGACAGGGCATTTTTTGGTTTTAGGACACTTCCCTTTCTGCAGTAACTCCTCGGCCTACTCCTGTTGCCCCTCTTTTCTTGTGCCAATAACCCCTGGTTATGTGTCTCCAGGAAGTACTCATGTCTTTTTTTATTTGTTTTTTGCTTTAGTGCTTTGTTTCCTGCTGTGCAAAATACAATTTGCTAAAGTCATGATCCCAGTTGAAAATGAGCCTCTGAATTCAATCATGGTGTACAATGAAGAAGGAGGAAACAAGGACTGTGAGGTATGATACCGTTATTTTCTATATTCTGCAATGACTGTGCAGCTACTCACAGACCTGAAATTATGCTATTAACTACTATTTTTGCTAGAAAATTACTTAGAACCCCCAAACATTATATACATTTTTTCTAACACCCTAGAGAATAAAATGACTGTCGTACTTTCACACCGTATTTGCGCAGCGGTCTTACAAGCACACTTTTTTGGGAAAAAATACACTTTTTGAAATTAAAAAATAAGACAACAGTAAAGTAAGCCCAATTTTTGTTTAAATTGTGAAAGATAACTTTTACCTTTACAAATCTCCATAGGCGACGTTTAGAAATTTCTACAGGCTACCAGCTTTGAGTTACAGAGGAGGTCTAGAACAAGAATTATTGCTGTCACTCTAGCGCTCGCGGCGATACCTCACATGTGTGGTTTGAACTTTGTTTTCATATGCGGGTGCTACTCACATATGCGTTTACTTCTACAGGGTGCTTTAACTGCTTGCCGACCAGCCACCGGCGGCAGGTCGGCTCGGCTGGGCGAAAGCACGTAGCTATACGTCATCTCGCCGAGCAGCCAATAGGGGCGCGCGCAGCTCCCGGTCCTGTCAGGGGAGAAATGCCTGACCGTCTGTTCATACATTGTATGAACAGTGATTAGTCATTTCCCCTAGTGAATCCACCCCCCTACAGTTAGAACACACCCAGGGAACATACTTAACCCCTTCCCCGCCCCCTAGTGTTAACCCCTTCCCTGCCAGTGGCATTTTTATAGTAATCAATGCATTTTTATAGCACTGATCGCTATAAAAATGGCAATCGTCCCAAAAATGTGTCAAAAGTGTCCGCCATAATGTCGCAGTACCGACATTACTAGTAAAAAAAAAAAATATTAATAACAATTCCATAAAACTACCCCCTATTTTGTAAACGCTATAACTTTTGCGCAAACCAATCAATAAACGCTTATTGCGTTTTTTTTTTACGGAAAATATGTAGAAGAATACGTATCGGCCTAAACTGAGGAAAACTGCGCTATATAAATCCTGTATAATAATAAATAATAATAAGTATAATGACGGCGGCGGTCCGCAAGTGGTTAAACTGTTTCTAAACCCACAACAGTAACATCAATCTGTATATGAAGGGGTTAATCCTGTGCATTGTGTATAAAGGCCATTTGATCCTGTCTCTCTGATCCTCCACTGCTTTAAATGACTCCAACCCATCTACTGGTAGAACAGAGCATTAGGATTCAGGCTGCACATGCTCAGATTCGTGTGTAATTGCATGGTCGTGCGACGCTGTACCCAAACAAAATGTATGTCTATTGTTCCCACAAGAGCTTTCTTTTGGTGGTATTTGATCACTTCTGTAAAAAATAAAAAAAATAAAAAAATTCAAGCGTTGCCTATGGAGATTTTTAAATACCGAAGTTTGGCGCCATTTCATGAGTGTGCGCAATTTTAAAGCTTGTAATGTGAGGTATTTATTTACTCGGCGTAGCATCATCTGTCACTTTATGCAAACAAATTGGGCTAACTTTACTGTTTTCTTTATTCATGAAAGTGTTTTTTTTTTTTCAAATAAATACCATGAGACATTAAAAGTTGCAATGAGTGCCATTTTCTTCCCTACAGTCTCTGCTAAAAGAATGTTTGGGGGGTTCTAAATAATTTTCTAGCAAAAAAATTATGATTTTTTACATGTAGGAGAGAAGTGCTGGAATTTGCGTGGCATGGATATGGTCAATACCACTTTAACATAAAATGTGCCAAAAGATCCACTTAGCTACATTTTAATAATACTACATTCTCTTCTGGGGCTACACACAGCAGTACTTTTCAATGTCACTATTACATACGTGGCAAATGTTACTGTGCAGTTGAAACTGATGGAAACATGTTATGTCTGCTCTTTTTACTTTAGGCTTCCGCCATCATTCCTGACATAGGAAACATGGCTGACTTTGCAAGCAAGGTAACAAATTAAATTGTTTTGTTTTCATTTGATTATCTGGTTTAATTTATTATGTAAAAATGTAAGACAAAACATTTATCTAGAAGAAATAAATATATGAATTACTACAATATTCTCAAAACAGAGCCTTAGATTGTCAGTCCTCCCAGAAGTGATATTTCGTTATAGATGACGTTTAGTGGGAGGAGTCAGCCATTGGTGTATTTAAGACGAATGCCGCGTACACACCATCAGTTTATGTGATGAAAAAAAACGACGTTTTGAAAAACGTCAATTAAAATGACCGTGTGTGGGGGAAAACGTTGTTTTATGTGTTGTGAAAAATGACAAAAAAAAATTGAAGCATGCTTCAATTTTTTGTGTCGTTTTTCAAAACGTCATTTTTGTGTCAATTAAAATGATAGAGTGTGGGAAAAACGACATTTAAAACGACGTTTTTAAACCTGCGCATTCTCAGAAGCAAGTTATGAAGCTAGCTTCAATGGAAAAGAGTGCTAAACGTAACCGCGCTTTGCTAGAGCATTTTGAAAAAACGATGGTGTGTAGGCAACATCGTTTTTGAAAAATAAGTTTCAAAAACGTTGTTTTATTTCACGATTTAAAACGTTGTTTTTTTTCATCACATAAAGTGATGGTGTGTACGCGGCATTATAAGAAGCCAATAGTGCCATCATTGCTACATCTGTTCCTGTCCACCTAGGATGTCCTCAACCACCATACCACATTCCACCGTGTTGCATCTCCCATGCATTATGCATTCTTGCATTCATTTGCTACCTTTGCTGAAAATACTAGATGTCTGGCTGACTCTAGCTTCAGTATGTTCTAAGTCACTGGCAGATTTAAGTATACAGTTAGTGAACTGCTATGACATTCTGATCAGTGACTCAGAACATATAGAAAATTAACCCTAATACAATTGTAAGATGGTGCAAAAAAAAAAAAAAAAGTGGAGTTAGCCCATTTTTTCAAATACAATTCAGTCCTGTGCTTTGCCATGCGCTGCAGTATGCTACAATCCAGGTGCATTGCCTTAGTGCACTCAAAGTGAATGGCAGCTTCTCTGTACAAGTATGAGAACCTAAAACTAACCTCAAATTCTGCCATGATTTTTTATCCTAATTTATGAAGCATATTTGATTCATGTTTCAATAACAAGCAATCTCTATGCTGGAGTAAGAGAGGAGACTGTTCTGTATACATCATCATAAGAGAAGAGCAGGCCAACTTAGGAATTATTTTCTGTTTCTAGACTAAAAAGATAAAATGCTCATAAGGTTTCATCTACAAAAGATTACATGAATACAGTCAGAAGTCATGACATTTCAGATGTTAGGTAGAGTGATGGTAATTTATATATCAATTTTTTTCTTATTTAACTTTGATCCTATTCAACTTAAACGTCAGCTCTTTTATTTCATCTTTCAACCTTTTATCCTCCTTAAAGGATTTCTCCTCCTAGCAGTGGAATACACTTGTTTCAGCAAAGCCTTTTCTTTAAAATTAGTTTAAAGGGTTAGTTCACCTTTACCAAAAAACTGCCTATGCAGATAAGGGGCATCTGCGGATAAAAACACAATGCAGCTTTGATCAAAGTTGAATAATGCCCTTGCTACATGTGTAGGCCATTTTCATACCTCATCAAAGCCTGAGGCCTCGTACACATGACCGAGGAACTCGGCGGGCGAAACACATGGTTTTCCTCGTCGAGTTCTTGTTAGGCTTGTCGAGGAACTCGACGAACCAATTTTCTCCATTCCCGTCGAGGAAAAAGAGAACATGCTCTCTTTTTGGCTCGTCGAGTTCCTCGACAGTTTCCTCGCTGAAAAATGTACACACGACCGGTTTCCTCTGCAAAAAAAAAATCTCCCACCAAGTTTCTTGATGGATTCTGCCGAGGAAACCGGTCGTGTGTACGAGGCCTCACTTAAAAACTCCCAGGAGGTTGCTAAAGCCAGGCAAACATGGGTCAAATTCCAAAAAAAATCTTCCGAAATTCAAAACTAATAATATCCGTTCCAATTTCACACCATTAGTGGGCCAAAGCAATGGTTGATTTGTGTGCAGTCATTGAATTTGAGTGATCAGCCATGTTGGAAATGTCATGAATTTTTTTTTTGAAAAAATATCAAAGATCCTGCAAGAAATATAAATTGGAAAATAAATGCACGTGAGCTGTCACCTGAAAGAAAAAGAAGGTTTCTGACCATAAACTGTATTTTCTGTAGCAACATGAGGGGAAGTTTAAGGCTTGGTTGGTTGAATGCAATGGTGTCACTATCGCATTACAAAATGCAGAAAAGTTCTGATTTTCTAACAACAAATGATTCCATATATGGTCTGCATAAGCGAGGCCCAGTCATTACTGCTCATCTCCGTCATCACAGGAGTCAGCTCTTTCTCCAATTCAAACCTATGCAGTAGCTTTATAAAAAAAAAAAAGCTACTCAGCGGCGGTTAATGATGGGATGTGGGGTTCCAGCACCCTGCACCTCTGGTCCCCTTTACATTACACAGCACCCTGCACCTCTGGACCCCTTTACATTACACAGCACCGCACCTCTGGACCCTTTTACATTACACAGCACCCTGCACCTTTGGGCCCTTTACAATACACAACACCCTGCACCTCTGGACCCCATTACATTACACAGCACCCTGCACCTCTGGTCAGTGTTAGCCAGGAAAACATGACCAAGGTAGGAGCCTGCATCCTCAAGAGGAACAATCCCATGTCTTTGCTAATTGGGAAGCACAGAGACAATTTTACCACTGAACAAGTGAAGGACCCCACCCTATTAATGGTGTGGGAGAACCCCCTATCCTTGTATGGCCCGCCCAGACCTCAGTCAGTGAGGATTAGCAAATACAGCAGCTCACCACTCGCTACTGTAATGTCACCGCTCACTGTTGTGCACTTTGTTGGCAGAGGAGGTTTCAGTACTCCCTTTCTCTTCTGGGCTTTGCAGTAGATGTCATCTCTCTGGCTCTGGCAGGGGAAGTAGTGGAAGACCTACAGAAGTAAGCAGTGAGATACTAAATTATGTGTGGGTCTGTACTGACAGAGGTCCAGGAGAAGAACCATTTTTACAAGTGCTACAGCTGATCTTAGGCAAATTGTGGAGGCTATACACTCATGCACTCCTTTAGCATCACCACCAGCTAGGTTGTAGTTGACGATTTTCTTTTTAGTCTAGGTAGTTCCACATGTGTGATGTTATCTCAGGATTGCTTGTGTAAAATACACTTCACGGTTTAAATCATGTGATCCCTCTTATTGCAGAAGATAGTGAACTATGTTTCTTTGTAGTAAAATTCTACTTATGGCTTATTTCACACTAAAGATGCATCCTATTTTTTTTTTTTTTAATTGATAGGAGGAAATAGACAGCAATTTTCACAGATCCAGCACCAGGAGGGCCTCGGTAAGGAAGTTTCCAGTTTCGAAGGTTCTGCATTTTGGAAGGGGTGGGGGGTGATGCTTATTTGAACTCCGGATGTGAGCAGTTTCACAATTTTCAATGAAAACAACAAATCAGCAAACCTGTGAATTATCTGTAAGACTGTAACAAAGGCAGTAAGAATAAATTTACATACTCATAAGTAAAAGGTAGAAATAGACACTGGTAACAGCTGACTAATTAGAAAGGATAACAGTTGGCATATTTTCTTATTCTAAGCAGATCAGCAAGCTAAAACTTTTTTTAGCCAGGTACCCAAGGGAAGGAGAAAAAGGAAGGAGGGTTTTGTTAAGACATCTTAGTGCCGAAAGGCAAAGGGGGGGGGGATACAAAATGGGGTAACAGCAGTGACAAGGTAAAAATAAACAAATTGTCAGTTCTGCAAATCCTTGTACAGGCAATAGCCAATAACCTAGAATAGATCATGACATGAATTATGACAAAAAGCTGCTAGATTAAAATGTCTAGCAAAAAAAAAAAAGAAAAAGATCTGTCACTTTCAAAATATATTACATTAGATCAATCCAAAACAAATTGAATCAAATCTTTTCCTTGTCAAAAATAGCTGTACGTCTATGCAAAGGAAACATGCAGCCTGGTTAACTCATCATCAGTCCCAATAAAGGACTAATATATCACAAAAAAGGTATGTAGGAAAAGGATGCACAAAATAAAATAATTCAGAATCTAGCTAGCAAAGACAACCTGTTAAAAGTGATTCAGGGTTACAAAAAAAACATAAAAGTCCTAGTAATACGTGTTTGTGAAAAGTGCACGCTGTTCTATTCTGTCATATGTCGTTTGGTTGGAGAATCTATACGGACAGTCATACCAAAGAGATTGCTCCAAATTCAGTCATTCATGCAAATATTATAAAATGAAAAAAGGTGTACAAAATTACTGATTAACAAATCCCCTGTATCTGATGAATTTCAAATAACTATAATCCAAATAAATATCAGTATCCCTAAATTATTATTTTTTAAACTAGCAGCTACAGAGTGCCTATATGAAGGATTACAAATCAGTCCACCACAAATGGGCAGGTTTGCCTTTAGTGTAATGGCTTGACCACACTTCCTTAGTGTTTCTGCTCCAAGCCTGCAGCTAATTTTCTGTACTCACTTATTTACACATGACATTAGAACAGTCATTACACAGAACAATGAACCACCTGTCACCAAGTAGCTTACATTGACGGGTATGTTTCAGGATCGTGTATGAAAGCTGTAGCATAAACACAGGCAGAATATTCAAATCCCATATAGGATTTTGCCCTTGGTTGCAACCAAACCTAGGACCCATAGTACTGTAATGCAACATTCATTTGGTCAACCACAATGGTGAAAAGTTTACTTCAAATGTTGTCAAAAAAAGAAACTAAACGAAAATATGATAAATTTTCACCTTGATAAAATATATAGGTTAAGAACTATTAGGTTGTTAAGCAAAACACATGTAGGCATCCATAGGTAATGAATAAAATATCTAAAACCATATTTGTTCATATTGCGTTGCAGGCACCTGCACCAGGGCACAATAAAGTTAGAGTTGCACGCTCAAACAGTATACAGGTATGTAAATCCATTGGCAATGTATGTAGTGCTGTCTTACGTTTTGATATAGAACATGTAGCTCAATCAAACCTCTGTACTCCTAGGTGCAAAGCAATGGCCATGCCGGAAACCAAATAGTAGCAGGGACGGCCTTTGATCGAGCTAACAGACGACGACATTCGGTAAGCCACAGTCAAAATAAGAATTTCCCCTGCATCTGTGTTCTGGATGTCATTTTCATGAACAATACATTTCTGGCTACCTGGGCGTTCCCAGCAGCCACATATATTAATCTCCTGAAGATCAACATTGCATTTTGTTTCTTATGCAAATTGTCATGTAAAAAGCAAAAATTTTAATTTATAATAAAATAAAATGTTAACATGGACAGAAAGCTCTATGTGTGGAAGAAAAACAAAATAAATCAGATCTGAAACAAAAAGGAACTATACAAATGAGCATTCTATCTGCCCTAATGCAAGTTGCTTTAAGAAAGAAATTAATGAGCCTCAATGCATAAAAACATGTACCGAAACTATTATCTTTGAGACACAGTAGTGGGCAATGCACACGTGCTGTAATACTGCATTGGTGTGCCATTCAAAATGTACAGCACGGCACAGTTTAAAAATAAATAAAAAATAAAGTTGTGTAGCACAACTAGGTATGCGCTAGGATTAGCCAACTTTGGTTTGATTCACTGTATTCAGTGGAGCTGCAGTTTGTTAGACCAAACCTACATGTAATCATCTTGTTGATTGTTCTGGTCTGTTCGGCATTTCAATGGCTGCAGAATCGACTGCTTTACCCTGGCTGGTCCAGAAAGATCTGGAAGTTAGTGGGCAGGAAGAGTCTCGGCAGCTAAATATTCATACAGCCCTGGCCAATCCCTGAGAGGGTGGCCCAGATGGTGACTGCGAGTCTGTATAAATACTCTCAGGCAGAGCAGCTAGGTTTTTTTTTACGCTCCCCCAGAAGGAGATCACAGCTTATGGGGGGGGGGCATTTATGAGTACAGACTGGTGAGAGATCCTAGAGACTGTGGACTGAGGCAATCACTCATGTGCTAGAGTCAGTGGGTTAAAAAAAAGAGACTTTGGGGGTAATTTATGCAAATCCAAGTTTGAAATTGCACTGAAAGAGCACTTGGAAGTGCAGTCGCTGTAGATCTGAAGGGGGACATGCAAGGAAAAAAAAAAAACAGCATTTTAGCTTGCACATGATTGGATGATAAAATCAGCAGAGCTTCCCCTCATTTTAGATCTACCTCTCAGATTTACAGCGACTGCACTTCCAAATGCACTTTCAGTGCAATTTCAAGTGTGCTTTGCACTGCAAAGTGGATATGCCTTTCATAAATAACCCCCTTTGTGTCTTGAAGAGTTTGATTAACTGTTTAATTCCTAGTGAAATGACTTTGCGCGGACTGTCTAGAAAGAGGAAGATACATTTCCTCAAGTGGCTATTTCAAAGCCCAGTTCGCCCTTTACTTCTACAAGAGCTTGGCTCATAGTTCTGTGAGAGAAAGTTCAGTGTCCTCAAATTGGTGCTAAGGGTTACTGGAGTATCCTACCATTACCTATCCAAGTTCTACAATAAAGCATACCCCTAGACTGGTGAATGAGCCTGAAGAGTGATTGAACAGTGTGTTGTGCTATAAGGAAACTACTGGGAAAAAGATCTGGGCAAAACTACTAAGCAGCTCCTACAAGGAAAGCACTACAGTTGTAATATATTATATCTTGCCACCCTTCCCCCTCACTGTAAGGTTTAAAAGCTTGTTTATTCTAGGGCAGGGCTACCCAAACTTTTCGATATGGGGGCCACAAGTGTGATATTACTCTTTTTTTTTTTTTTTTTTTTTTTACTACCACCTCAGCTTTTACCAAATCTTTGAGACCGGCTCATGGTTTGATGCGTCTTACGTCTCGTTTTGTGGTTTGCATCATGTGTGGTATATTTACTATGCTCCTTGTGTTTTTTTTTTTTTTTTTTTTTTTTTTTTTTTTTTTTTTTTTTTTTTTTAATAAATATAGGCCAACACTATAATAATGATGGTAATGGATTGTAACAATAGCTTACCATTATGGCTCTATATTGATTTACACCCCCCCGCCCCCCCTCTTGGCTCCCCGGAATCTCCTAACTTTTCCTTCGCAAGCTAAAACACTCTCCAACGTTCATTGATCATGAATCATATGTGACTCACTCTAGGGAAGGACTCTAGCCTAGGAAATGTTTATAATTTCCATGTTGCCGACATATGGCTTGTTAGTAGCATACCCTAACTCTTTCTGCATAACTCCATGTTTTTTTATACTCCCGCCATTTTTCCCATTTTTCCCCGTGTCCACCGCTCGTCTCCAGGTGCCTATCCTTTAACTCTTCCAGCCTGTACGTTTCCTCCACTTCATCTATCCAGTTCCAAACGTGTGGACTTTCCATCTCCTGCCACTTTTTGGGTATAAGTTTCTTTGCGGCGTTTAGGAGATGAGGAATCAAAGACTGCTTATATTTTTTTTTCCCCTCTTGGCTACAATGAAAGAGCACGACCCAGGGGTCTTTCTTTAATTCTTTGCCCGTAATAACTTTAATTTGACTCAAAATTATGTCCCAGTAAGTTTGTATTTTTGGGCATGACCACCAAAGGTGGGCCATCGTGCCTCTTTCAGAGCAGCCCCGCCAACACTCTGCGGTCTGATCTGCTTTATATTTATTTACTTTATCTGGTGTAATATACCACCCTGAGATACACTTGTAGTTTGTTTCAGCGGTTCGTACGTCAATTGCGGATGAATGGGTAAGATGCATAATCCTTTTATGACTGTTTGTCCCTCTTGTGGTTCCTAATTCTCTTTCCCATTTACCTATGAAGGGTGCTTCGTTCCGTGAACCTATCTTTACCAATAATCCATATAATTTAGTGATAGTGCCCTTTGTATTCTTAGATTTACAAATCTTCTCGAGTGGAGTTAGCTCCGCCTCTGTCCGTAGTGGACGGGGGAGGTGCCTCACAAAGTGATGCAATTGGGAGTAATGCCACCTATCCAAGTTCCAAAAATCCGTTTTGGATCTCAGATCTTCATAGGTCATTATCTCTCCCTCTTTAATAATATCCCCTAAATATACCGTGTCTACCTTAATCCAATTCCCTCCAATTTTGTTTTCCCCTGGTGCAAAATAAGGATTTTCTTTGAGGTTCATTAATGGGGAATTAAATTTACCCTCTATTTGTGTCAGGGTCTTGTCCCACATTCTTAAAGTGTCCCGTGTTAAATCATGTGTTTTGTGGTCTAGTACTCTGTGTTGTGCAGGAATCCAAATAATATTGTTCAAATGTTTACTAGTTAGTGCTTTCTCAATTTGCACCCACCTTTTGTCCTTCCTATCCCGTGCCCATTCTACCGCACGCGCTAAAACCGCCGCCTTATAATAACTTTTAATATCCGGAACTGCCAGACCGCCGAATGGCTTACCCTGTTTTAGGATAGAGAGGGATATTCTATGCTTCTTATTTTTCCAAACATAGTTTAGTAACAAGGAATTAAGAATTCTCAAAAATTGCTGAGGGAGTGCTATTGGGAGTAATAAAAATTTATAAAGAATTTTTGGGACTACAACCATCTTTAGCATATTAATGCGTCCGATCCATGAAATGGGTTTGTTAATCGTTCTTTTTAATTCGCTCTTGATCTCGTTTAATAAGGGAATATAATTTATTTTATACATCTTCTGGGTTGTATTGGCCAGTTTGACTCCTAGATACTTTAATTCTTTAGTCCAGGGGAACACACAGATCTCCTTGACCCGACCCACCTCCTTTTTGTTTAAATTAATGTTCAGAATTTCAGATTTAGTTTCGTTAATTTTAAAATTAGAGATGGCACCATATTGTTGCAACACTTTGGAGAGCTTTGGGATAGATTTGGCCGGATTGGTTAGATAGAACAAAATATCATCGGCAAACGCCGATAATTTATGTTCCTCCCCTTCTACTCTGACTCCATTAATGTCGGGGTCGTTACGAATGGTAGATAACAGAGGCTCTAAAGAAAGAATAAAAAGAAGGGGGGACAGGGGGCATCCCTGCCTTGTCCCATTTTTCATCTCGAAGGGGTCCGATAGTATCCCATTGATTTTTATTTTTGCTGAAGGGTGATGGTAGAGTGTTGTAATCCAGCGAGACATCCTTTTTCCTATTCCCATAGCATTGAGAGTCTCCATCATGAGCCCCCAGTCTACCCTGTCAAAAGCTTTTTCAGCATCAACTGACAGGAATAGACCTGGGGGCCCATTCTGCCTTATGGTCTGAAGCAGGAGGATAGCCCTGAGACTGTTGTCTTTGCCCTCTCTGTTGGGCACAAATCCTACCTGGTCGGGGTGTATCAAAACGTGCATAGCCCCTTTTAATCGCCCCGCCAGAATCTTGGCAAAGAGCTTAGTGTCTGTATTTAACAGTGAGATAGGTCTGTACGCCGAACAGAGAGAGCTATCTTTCCCTTCCTTTAAAATTATTGCAACGGTGGCCTCAGTAGCTTCCCTGCTGATTTCAAATTCAGACCCTAGCCCGTTGAAGTATTTGCACATCTTTGGGATCAAAATGTTGCTGAATCTCTTATAGTACTGGGGGGTAAACCCATCTGGCCCCGGGCTTTTACCCCCCGCGGTGGAATTTAGAGCTTCTTTTATTTCTTCTTCAGTTATGGGGCGGTCCATATTAAAACTTTCCATCTCCTCTAAACTAGGAAGTCCTGCCCTGTCTAGAAATTCTCGGGTCTTCACCTCCCTTTCCCCTGCCTGCCACCCTGGATTTTTTAGAGTATAAAGTTCCTCGTAGTAATTTTTAAAAGTATCCGCTATTTCTCTATTTGCGTAAACCAAGTTCCCGTCTTTCCTTTTTATTTTATCGATATAGTTTCTAGCTTTCTTTTTTTGAGCCATTTTAGCTAGTTGCTTGCTTGGTTTATTACCCCATACGTATCTCTCTTTAGAGATACAGTTAAGTTTATTTCTCGCTTCCTGTTCCATGGTCTCCTTGAGGGCGTCTCTCTTTATTGTTAGGTTAAGATATGTTTCTTTTGATCCCTGCGCTTTATGTTCGCGTTCTAAGGTCTCTATCTCTTTAATCAGGGTGTTTGCTTTACTTTTCAACTCTTTTTTTTTTTTTACACCCTCCGCAATTAAGATTCCTCTGATGTAGGCTTTGTGTGTCTCCCAAAGGGTTGCGCTGGTTATCCCTTCTGTATCGTTAATGAGGAAGAATTGTTTTAATTCCTCCTCCACCCTGCTTGCCCCGCCTTCATCGCGTATCAGGCTATCATCCAGGCGCCACACCGGCCTCTGTCTCTTTTGTATGGACAGTTTAATTTTCATAGAAATTGGAGCGTGATCTGACACCGTCATTATTCCTATGTCCGTTTCCGTTATAGAGTCCAGAAGCCTGTGGTCCGCCAAGATGTAGTCGATTCTGGAGTACGTTCCGTGGGGGGGGGAGTAAAACGTGTAGTCATGTTCCTTGGGATGAAAAATCCGCCAGGCATCGACTAATTGGTGGTCATGAATCTTTTGTTTAATTCTTTGTAGAAGCCCATTTTTTGTCACCCTCCCACGGAACGTACTATCCTCTTTCGGGTCCAGGACAAAATTAAAGTCCCCCATCAGGATCGTATAACCCTCGGCGAAGTCTTTTAACTTTCCCAGAATTTTCCCTAAATATTGGGTTTGATGTACATTTGGGGCGTAGATATTTGCTAAGGTATAGACAATGTTGTCAATCCTTACCCTAAGGAATATAAATCTCCCTTCTGGGTCTGTCTTCCTTGCCTCTAGGGTAAATCCAAACCCCCTTGAGAACCCAATTGCCACGCCCCTAGCGCGTTTCGAGATGGAATCCCCATAAAACCAAGTGGGATATGCGGGTGAAAAAAGTTTAATATTCGCCTCTATGGTTAAGTGAGATTCCTGAATAAACACGACTTCCGCTTTAAGTTGTTCGATCTCTGCGAGGACCTTGAGTCTTTTAACGGCTGAATTCAAACCCTTAACATTGTATGATAAAAATTTTACTTCAGTCATTATTCTATGGCTGGATCATTTCTTAATGAACTGTCCATGAGATTCCATGGGAGCCAAGTTCCCTTTTCCCTTCCCCATCCCCCACCCTCCTCCATCCCTCCCCCCCCCTCCCGCGTCTCCCCCCCCAAAAACACCCACGTCCCCCCCCCCACCTAGGCCTATCCATCGCCTCTGAACCGTAGGGATCCTCGATCTCCCCTACCCGTCGGTTCTCATGGATGAGGTAGGCCTCCAACCGTCCCGCCCTCCCATTTTCCCCCCGAGATATTCTCCTGGGGGTTGATCTTACATGGGTAGGGTACGGACCTAGCCTCCTTGCTCCCCTTCTCGATCCCCCCCCTCCCTCCCCCTTACCCCCCTGTCCCCCTTGATCATCCTAGCTCAACCCTCGTTAAACCGCTTGAGGAGGCTATCTGTATCAAAAATGAACTATTCATCCCAACCTGGGATCTCCAAAACCGGCATGTCCAGTTTGCGACAGAACCCTACCAAGTCCTCGGGGAATATCAACTTTGCCGAGGTCCCCTCTTTGCGGCCAATCAGACATGCCGGGAAACCCCATTGATACTTAATATTAAGCTGGCGCATTTGTTCCAGGAGGGGTTTGAGGGACCTTCTCCTGGCCAGAGTCTCCCAGGCCAAGTCCGTGAAAATCTGAATATCAGTCCCGTCATAGTGTAGGGGGGCCTTTCTCCTGAGTTTTGTCCAGATCTCATCTTTGTCCTCAAAATATCTGAACCTCACAATAATGTCCCTGGGCCAACTACCTTCTCCCTCTCTCATCTTTCCAACACGATGTACACGTTCCATTTTGAGGGGGCCCTCCGCGCCATTGTCTAAGAGGGGGAGGAATAGGTCGTTAAGAATTTTCCTCAGGTCTTCCCCTTTCTCCTCCTTTATAGATCGCACCCTTAAATTTTGTCTTCTGTTACGGTTCTCTTGGTCCTCAAGTCGGTATTGTAACCACCTCTGGTTTTGTTTCATCGTCTGATGTTGAATTTTTAGGTCGGTTAATTCTAAGTCCTGTTTTTCCATTTTTTTTTCCGCTTCCTCAACCCGTTCCAACATATGGTATAAGTCCTTTCTTAATGCACTAATTTCTTCTCTTATCGCAGTTTCCACTCTCCTTAACATCCCATCCATTTCCCCCCTTGTGGGGATATGAGTGTCCAGTCTGGAGTCGACCATTTGACTAACCTCATGTTCACTTTCTATTGAGGTGTCCGTGATTGGGGTAGCTGCCCCCCCTACACCCTTTTTAGTTGTGCTAGTTTTTTCTGTTTTTTTTGACAGGCCTGGGCTCTTAGAACTCCCCTCAGATGTCATGTAGTGTCTGATCGTACTGGTGGGGGGGTTATCTTTGGGGATTTTAGGGGCGGCCCCCCTTGTAGATTTATTCATGTTATATTTCTTTGTCCCTCTGATACGTTTCCCCAGTTTGGACAGCAGATGGTTGCCTCCCCGCCTCCCCCCCTTTTTTTTTTTTTTTTTTTTTTGCAGTGGTTTTTATTTATTTGGGAAGGGAGGGTAATCCGAACAGCCTTAACCTCACTTTCTGAGGATTTTGTACTGGTGTTCTAGGGGATCACGGGGTCGTCTCCCAGCTATGGGCAAGGGAGGTCCCCCACGCACTATTTTGGGGATGTTTTACCCCCCACTAAGCCAATATGACAAACCAGACAATACTCATACAGTGGACCCACGGTCAAATAGTGGGGGTGGGAAGGAGAAACAGAAAGCTGACAAAAATGAATAGGTGAATAAATGGCTCCAATATTTCCGCCCGTGCTTCAGGTCCTACCCGCTGTGATTTGACGGTATTTGGAGCCGAGGGGGATACAATGTCTCTCGGCAGCCGGGGTCCTTTCAACCGCACCCCCTTACCAATAACCTCAGTATTTATGGGGTATTTTTGAGATACAAATTGATCGTCCGTGAATATTTAATTCATTTAAAGCATTCAGAAACAGACTGTATGATGGTTACGGGTTATGTCTTAATGTATCTTGATGGAGACTAAACAGCTAGATGTCATATGGTGCTTAAAACAGTATTGCGCAGGTTGATTCAAACTATTACCATGGCTAATTTCTCTGGCAAAATAGCATGTATTGCATATTGAATGAGCCTTACAGTGCAGTGGTATGCTTGACCATTTTACCACATCACTCTTCTGTCCAGGTACAATCCTGGGTCCAACACACAGATCTACCTCCCCAGTCCCACATCATCTCCATAGGAAAGGAACAAACAGAGGGCTGACATTACCTGGTAGGCGATTTTTTTTTTTTTTTTCCCTTACACAACTTGGAGATTTAAAATAGTAGATATCACGGCAGGCAGAGGGGGTGGAGGGCGGCTGCTATGTTAACCAGCCGATGGAGGCGTCCATGCCTTCCTCTGCACTGTACCGTGCCTACCTTCTCCTCGGGGGGGGCAGTGGATTGGGGGAGGCTGGGTTCCTGGAGAGCAGCGTGGAGCAGCGTGTCAGGTGTCCGGCGTACTCAGTCTCTAGCAGCTCCGCAGACTCCCGCTCTGCATCGTAGCTGCTGCCGCTGAGACGCCGTCGGATCTTCCTCCTTCCGTCTCCTCCTCTCGGCTCAGGCCCGTAGCATGGGGAAGCCCTCCCTCAGACGTGCGTGCTTCACGTGCACCACGTCATCCCTCGTGATATTACTCTTTTAATAGTAGTTTTTGTAATGAAATAATGAATGTATATTTCTAATTATGAGGCTTTATAGTTATCTATATTCTAAAGCAGTCCATTCAATAATTTATGTTTTATTTTTCAGAGCTATCACAGGGAAAACTATCACAGGCAGAGAAGATATGGCCACGTCAATCGCAACCATTCCTTAAGGCATACCGTAAGTTAAACCCCCCCCCCCCCCCCCCCCCCCCCCACACACACACACACTCTATAGTGATCATATGTATATTGAAATGTTGCTCACACAATGGGGAAGATTTACTAAAACTTTAGCACACAATCTGGTACAGCTGTGCATGGTAGCCAATCAGCTTCGAACTTCAGCTTTTTAAATTAACCTTTCATAATAAAACCTGAAAGCTGTGCAGTGCTACACCAGATTTTCAAACTTCAGTTTCAGTTAGTCTCTCCCAATATGTAATATGTAATCTCCTATTCAAAGCATATTTTAATAGTGTTTAGAGTAAATTATGTATAGTATACTGTTAAACTTATGTAGGAGGACTTTACAACCACCTTCATCAAGAACTCCAATAGTTTTTGTATGTGACCCAAAAAAATAAGTAATCATAAAAAGTGAGGCACATCAAATCATGTAGGTGATAGAAATTATACAACACAAGTCCATATGCAAAAAGTCCAAGTTACAACTCCAAAGTCTTCAACAGTGCTTTTACTCCCATTCCATGTCACCACAGTGAACATGGGGGCTTACCAGAAAGCCGTTACCACCATACTCAACCAGAAGTGCATCACCATGTCCCCAAAATAGGATTTTCCATACAGTGCTGTTAATACTATTTTTATATTGGTGTACTTAAAGTGGAGTTTATTAAAAAAGTCAGCAGCTACAAAAAGTATAGCTGCCGACTTTTAATAAACAGACCCTCATCTGTCCCACAAGCCAGCGATACGTCGCCTAGGAAGTCAGAAAGAGGAAGTGGGACAGGAATTTCCACTCCAACCCACGTACCCAGCCCCCCCCCACCCCCCAAAGTGGCATGTCAGGGGGTGAGGAGTATTTAAAGCGTAAGTTCCACTTTTCCAAAAAACAATTAAAAGTCACAAATACTGTAGCTGCTGACATTTACTATCAGGGCACTTACCTGTCCAGGCATCCAGCAGTGTCCTTACCCGATTTATTCCTAAATCAGCTCTCGGGTGCTGGCGCCTACATCTAGGCTAAGGGAAACTGGAAGTAGTTTCCTACTACACATGCGCAAATATTCATGCTGCGTTTTGTCAATGGGCCGGGTGAGGGGGAAGGAGGAGGGGCCAAAGTAGGAGTGTGTAACTGTCAAAACCAGGTACCTGCTCCACCATTTTGGGTGGAGCTCCGCTTGAATTAATTTTTTTAATAACTTATTTGTGGGGTCACATCATTGGGAACATTTGGCTCTTCCTTTGATATACAGTATTTACACTGGACTGCATGAGGCTGGTTACAAATTAAGGAGGATGCAAGCTGTGGAGTGTTTATGCAGGCATATTTTGACCACTCTAAAGCAGGTGGTCATTGCTTTCTGGTAAGTCTCTATGTTGCTTACTGGGGTCACACATAGAGGACTTCTGTTGTATATTTTCTTTGGATCACCTACACAAATTGATGCTTTTTTTATGTTTACTTTTGGGTTACTTACAAAAACCATTGGGGTTCTGGATTAACTTGCACCTTTTAGTCATTATCCTAATATTTATGTACTTCTTTGAACCTCTTTCTGCAGTCAATTAGACAATACTCTTCTGTGACTGCCAGTAGCCTTTCCCTGCAAAGAAAACCACTGAAGACCCTGGAGTCTGCTTTACTACAGGTAAAAAAATCTAGTCAAAAACACTATGGGGCAACTGAACAGGTCTGTGTGCAAAATACATTGCTCAAAAAAATTAAAGGAACACTTTGAAAACACATCAGATCTCAATGGGGGGAAATATCATGCTGGATATCTATACTGATATGGACTGGATAATGTGTTAGGGATGAAAAGATGCCACATTGTTTGATGAAAATGATTAACCTACAGCGGGCTAGATTCAAAGGCACCTGAAAAGCAAAATGAAAAAAATTATGCAGCAGGCTAGTCCATTTTGCTGAAATTTCATTGCAGCAACTCAAAATGGTCCTTAGTAGTTTGTATGGCCCCCACGTGCTTGTATGCATGCCTGACAACGTTGGGGCATGTTCCTAATGAGACCACAGATGGTGTCCTGGGGTAATTCCTCCCAGATCTGGATCAGGGTATCACTAAGCTCCTAAACAGACAGAGGTGCAAGCTGGTGGCATTGCATGTCCTAGAGGTGTTCTATTAGATTTAGGTCAGGCGAGCGTTGATGCAATTCCTTCATCCTCCAGGAACTGGCTGCATACTCTCGCCACGAGAGGCTGGGCATTGTCGTGCACCAGTAGGAACCCAGGACCCACTGCACTATCCGACAATGGGTCCAGGAATTTCATCCTGATACATAATGGCAGTCAGGGTGTCATTGTCTAGCCTGTGCATCCCTTCATGGATATGCCTTCCCAGATTATAACTAATCCACCACCAAATTGATCATGCTGAATGATGTTACGACTTCTCCAGACCCTTTCACGTCTGTCACATGTGCTCAAGGTGAACCTGCTCTTTATCTGTGAAAAACACAGGGCGCCAGTGGCGGACCTGCCAATTCTGGTGTTTAATGGCCAATGCCAATCAAGCTCAACAGTGCCAAGCAAAAATGACTTCATAATTACATTTTGAATTGGGGTCAGTGGAAGGAAGAATACCCTGGCTGTCTGTGGGAGGAAGGAATAATGCCCTGCCAGGCAGTCGGAGAAAAAAAAATGCCCTGGGGATCAGAAGGCAGAATTGCCCTAGTGTCTGCAGTCAGGAGGAAGAATTCCCAAGAAATTGCATAGCTTGGATAAAAAGTGCAAAGTGGGTGGTAGACTTACACACACGCACTAAGGATTGGAACATACAACAGGGAGAAAAGAAACCACTTAAGAGTTACAGCTTTTATCCCCTTCCTTCTTGCTTCCTGGTGGCACACAGGTGCCTGGTCCAGCATCCAGGTACAAACATGCAGGAGGAACAGAGGCAAGCACGCAGGGAGAGGAATAGCCTGCCTGCAACTACCGTCCTTGTCCCTGCCCATCTCACTTTTCTCTCTGCCAGTGAACAAGTGTTGGGAGGTATGAACTTCTTGTCCTATGAGCAGGCATGAGTAAAGTCAGAGTCGACATGTGAAGCTGAAAGCTGAACCAGGAAATAGTATCACTTACCTGGTTATGCAATCCAAAGTGACATCTGTATCACAAGACTGGATGGGCAGAAAGAATTTCTATCACAGGTGAAGCAGTCTACCACATTCTAGCTACATTTCCTGTAATTTTGTAATGTTAATATTCATTGTTCGCTCACAAAGTGTCATACATAGCGAAACATTTCAAAATATCCAATTCACAGTCTATTTTCCATGACATAATTATTATAGAATCTTTACATTGTAATACTTCTCCAAGATATGATATTTAATACTATAGGTTTCTCTGTAAAGGAGAGACTATATTCTATAGACACTTAATGATTGCTTCCAGATCCAACACAAATCAGCAAACAGGAAAAATAATGATTCTGTACTAAAAAATTACAGTCTTTACTCAAAAACACTCTAGTCCTCAAGTGTTATGCTCCATTCCATTATACTGCATTACAGAGTCTAAAAATATAATAAATACAAAACGTGTTCAGAATAAAAAAAAGGGACAGTATAGTAACACTTCATCAAGTCTGCCAATGAAATGGCCCTTTAGGTTTACAAATTTGACGTGGCTGATTGCCTGCTAACACTTCTTACTTTTTAAATCAAGACTTTTGTTTAAGAGTGTGGCAGTTTATGGCTTTTTTTTTAAGCATGTGATTAGAGCCAGAGGCTCCATTATGCTTCAAAAAAAAGACTGAGTTCCTAAAGGAGTCCTAAATCTTGTATACTGCAGGTCAGTGAGAAGAATGCCTTCTTAATGTTGGTGGTCAGTAGAAGGAAGACTTCTCCCTTATATGTATGGCAGAAAAAAGTGCCCTTTACATCGGTGGATAGACGACGACAAGGCTCCCTTATGTTGGTGGTTAGTAGAGGGATAAATCCCTCTTACAGCAGTGGCCAGAGAGCATAAAAATGCCCCCTTACCTTGGTGGTCAGTAGGAGGAAGAATGCCCACTTCACCCTCTGACTAAAATATCAATCACACATACTCTAAAACACAAACAATAACAAATACACACTAAAGCGAGGTGGATAGAGCAAACCTCTCTGCTCAAAAACAACACTCTCTAAAAATATGTGCCTTGTTAAACTAATGTTGCCACTGGTGTGCAGGGCAGGGCCAGATCATCCACAAGGCAAACTATTCTGAACCCTATGGTTTAGTGAATGACCAGGGGCCCAACCATGCTCCTTCCAAACACAGCAGTTGGTGTCTGAAGTCAATGCCAGTAAAAGGTAAATAAAATGGGTCAGTGTCCCTGTGACTATTGCAATCCTTATGTGGGGGTGCAGCTGTGGTCAAAAGCTGCTACATTCCCTAGGGGTGCATTGTGTCCTACTCTGTCTCTGTGTTAGAAACTTCAAGGAGAGCCCCTGGCCATTTGTTATCTGTTCCAGGGCCATTTGAAAGGAAGCAGCAAATCAGTCTAACTATATTAACTGGCGATTCCGTTCATCTTTGTGTGGTCAAGCCCAGGTATTATTCAACAAGTGGCGACACACATGCTACATCAATTCTTCAAAAGCTGCTAAAGCACCAAGAGGTATTCAACTGTCAGTTAAAAATAATATAACTCTGAATTGAATCAGATGAACGAGTTTGAGTCTTCGGTTTCATGACTGGCATTATTTAAACAAAAAAAAAAAAGGAAAAAAAATCCAAAAAGACGTGTATGTCAGATAGTGCCACACTGCTTCCCACTGAATTGCACAGCAATCACTCTGATGGTAAAACAGCCCAAGTTCTATGAACCTTAATAAACACATTTTTTTGCTTCTTGAAAAATCACTGGAAATGTAATTGTAGTGAAGTGTCCCCTTACAAAACTGATATGTTGTATTATCATCATTTACAGAAGCTCAGTGCCAATATGAATGAAACAGAACTGTACCAGCCTCGGGTGTATGCAGAGGAAGGGGAACTTTCTAGGGTGTGCTCTTTGGACTCCATTAGCATCTCGGGAAGTAGTGTCCATCTGTCAAGCCTTCAAAATTTTGGATCCAAGTTCAACATTCTGGAGAGTATTTGTGAACACCATATGAACCTCCCAAAAACTGACCCTAAAACAGAAGGCTTTAGTCTACAGAGTCAGCAAGTATAGTTTGTGTGCCAGAAGATATTATAAGGCAGCATGTATATAAACTCAAAACAAATCCAAGAAAGCTAACTCTCTCTAGGCAGTTAAAATGACTTAACCCGGCCTATAAAATGTTTGCTTTTTCTATGCAGCCAGTTATCCATTAATGTCCTTGATGCAATATCGGGAGCCTCCTAATACAGGTCTGAACTCTGGCTGACCTTCCAAGAACCTGTTCCACTCAACAACCAGCACATGGAATGAGACACTACCATATTTACACATGCAAAAAGGACTTTAGATATGTAGTGACTTTAAAACCTGTTCTGAATATTCTATTCATTTCATCATGCCCATCCATTGACAGCCTTTGAAATGTTAGACTTGGGAACAGTATAACTGGAACAGGTAATTGCATTTAAACAAATCTTCAGGATTTTACAGTTACCCGAATGTCTTCTGGAAAGATAAATGAATGAACAAGTGCTGAATCTTTTCAAACTCTCTGGTGTAAGTGGCTGCATATTCAAAGTTCTGCACTCTAATGTAAGTGAAGTAGCCCAACTAATGGACTCACAACTCTTATCTTCAAGATATACTTTGCAAACTTTGAAAAGCAACATTCTCCACATGTAAGGAAAATCTGGAGTGTCTTATGGATTTACACTGATGGAATCTCAGTTTGTACAAACATTAGTGTATACTTCTATAAATAGCATGCATTATGTATTCTCAGGGAATAATGAAAGGTGATTGGCTTATATTGGACTTGGCATTGGGGTTAGAGCAAGATTTTTAAAAGGGGGTTTCCAAATTTGTAATTTACTCAAATGCTTACTATCCATGTACATGCTCTACAAATACTGCATATGCATTTCAAACAAACAATCAGTATGTCATTGAAAAGCCTATATTTAAGATGTGCAAAAAACAGTCCTGCAAGCAGTATCTTTGGGGCAGTGTGGGAGCGGTGTATACACCACTCCCACACTGTCCCTGCTCATTGAAATGAATGGGAACCACTGCCGAAATGCCTGAAAAGTGCTTTGGAAGCACCGCACAACAGGGGCCTACATTTATGAAGAAATTCGATTTTTTTTATTTTTTTTTATTGGGTATGTTTTATAGTAGAAAGTAAAAAATTATTGTTTTTTTCAGAATTGTCAGTCATTTTTTTGTTTATAGCGAAAAAAAAAAAAAAAAAACACAAAGGTGATCAAATACCACCAAAATGGTAAAAAATGACATCAGTTTTGTTTGGGTACATCATTGCACAACCGCGCGATTGTCAATTAAAGTAATGCAGTGACGTATCGCAAAAAATGGCCTGGTCGGGAAGTGGGTAAATCCTTCCGGGGCTGAAGTGGTCACCAGAAGTAAAACAGTAATTGCAAATAAAACCAAAAAATGTTAAACGAATGTAAGCGGATTTCAGATCAGCATGTGGAGCTGCATGCTGATGTCATCAGGGGGCTCATGTAAACTATTCCAATAAAGACAGTAATAGGCATTCACTAACAGCATTTTCTAGTCTTATAAAGAACATCAGCTAATGTTAGCTGAGGAATCATGTAATTCTTTGTCAGAAGTGAGTCAAATGGTAGACTTAGTCAAAGAAATTGTACAGATATTTTTGGGGAATAATTTAAATGGTTCGTTTATCATAAGTTCAGAGCTACAATGTCAATCCTGTAGCATCTTGGCTTAATAAATATGGAGACTGTTATACATATAGCAGCATAAAATAATTTTTAAATCCACATCCTAGTAAATGTTGATTAAAGTTTCCGGATGGGTTGAATGTTTCATAATTAGGTTAAGTGAATACTGGGTGAAATTTCCAATGTAGAAAGAAAGAAAATGATGTGCCCAAGGCTATGGAAATGCTTTTTTCTTTAGAAAGTCATTATCTAAGAAATTGTAGATTCTATAGGGTTCAAAAGGTGTAGGTGGGAAGTTTATGTCACACAGCCAAGGCACCTTTTACTTTGAGCTATGTTAATTTTTACTTTGCAATCCTAATACAGGTTTACTTTCAACTTTTAATGGCATTTTGCAAACTGTTATTTCTCACTTTGCAAACGTGAGAGTTGCATGTGCTTATCACTCCATGAATTTCATCTTTTACATTCAGTGGGAATTTTGTATTGTAGGCGTTTTTTGTATCGCTGTAAGATATAGCAAGCCCTCCTTCCAGAAATACCAGAGGAAATTCCACAGGATCAATCCAGAATAGGAACTTTAGTTGTGCAATGTCTTCTGCTGCTGTTTATAGGGCTAATTGGACTAATCGGTTATAAAAGCTTTAGATAATGTTCTGTTATGGTTAAAGTGTTAATAAAGCTTCTTTTTTTTAACAAACATGTTATACTTACCTGTCCCCTGCCGATGCTCCTGGCTCCTCACCCTCGAGCAGTACCCTCAGAGAAAGCCGCTTGCCCTGGGGGCACCACTGCATGTACGCTTCTAAACCGCTGCTCTATGCATCCATAAGACAGAGCTGATCAGAGAGGTCCTGGGACAGCTGAGACCATCATGAACCTTGCTGGATCAGAGGAAGTTAAGGTAAGTATTGTGTGTGTGTGTGTGTGTGTGGGGGGGTCGCTGCATAGAATACACAAAGGTAAAAAAAAAAAAATGTATCCTTTAGAACCACTTCTGAACAAGTTCTCTTTAGTTACAAATGTCTTCATGCCTACCTTATACCAATCTGCTACTTATAAAACACAGTGTCCTTTCTAAATCTAAGCCCCATCTCTTAGGCCTTGTACACACCAGCGGTCCGCGGACCGTTTTCATCGGACATGTCCGCTGCCGGATTTTGGTCTGATGGCTGTACACACCATCAGACCAAAATCCCAGCGGAAAACAAACGCGGTGACGTGACGGGGCGACGTGCGCGACCCTGGAAGGTCAATGCTTCCACGCATGCGTCGAATCACTTCGACGCATGCGAGGGCTTTCGGCCGAGCGGACATGTCCGGTAAGTCGTACAGACGACCGAACATGTCCGACGGACAGGCTTCCAGCGGACATGTTTCTTAGCATGCTAAGATACATTTGTCCGCTGGTAACCTGTCCGATCCGCCGGACATTTGTCCGGTCGGCCGTACACACGACCGAACATGTCTGCTGAAACTGGTCTTTTTATAATTCAAACACACACCTGTATGCCTAAACACAGGGGCGTAACTATAGGAGACGCAAGAGTCATGACCCAACCCCAGGCTGCAGGGGGCCCGTGCGGCTCCCCTGTCAGGTTTGTTGACACTTGTATGAGCCAGAGCTGGCGGTCCTAGGTACAGATGACTGCTTGTCTCTTGACACTACACTGTGGATGTAGCTAGCACCAGGCTGTACCATGAGACTAGTTTTTATTCTATTGTAAATTTGCACTAGGTCGGTGCACCCTTTCTTTTTCTTGTGGTTCCAGAATTTCAGACTTTCCCAGTCTTTAGAGGGCAGCAAGATGAAACATATCCTTATAGAACCGTGTTGAAAATTTTGAATATCCTTCCTGAGTGAGCCCATTCCCAAGCGCCGGAGACATGTTTGTGACTGTGGATGCTCTGTCCATGCCTGAGAAGCGAGCCCAGCTTAAATAAAAAAGGGAGATGGCCTGTCTGGGCATGTAGCTAACTGAATCAGCAGCAGGTGGACAGCCAGTCGTGGACACACAAGTCTTTTGCGATAACATGTAAACAGCATAACTTTGATAGCAAAACGAAATATAACAGCATGCTTGCTAGTCTTTGGGAATGGAGGTGACAATATATGCGCTCTGAGGGCACCTCAACGGAGATAGGCCATTTGGGAATTTTCTTCTACCAACAGAGGTGTATGAAGCTCAGAATGGAACATTGAAAAGACAGAGCAAATTACAAGAGATGCAAGGTAGAGCATTAAACAGGGCACTAGGAAGATCTTGAAAGATAAGGAGGATCTAGCAGCACAGATCGGGTGGGAGGTAACTTCTGGAATCAAAACTACAATGGAGGGTTAAGCCAGCAGGTTATGTCATGCCACCATATGGTAGTTTTGGAGCATCAAAGTTCATTGAGTGGTGCTCAAAGTAAGAACCTGCAGATTTATACCCAGCAAAACTAGAACCTAGGAAGCAAAGACAAGCAAGGTTAGAACCCACTGAGTGAAGCCCAACACAGCCACTAGCAGCCAAGTCATGCTCACTGGAGAATAAGCCTACAAATCTCTCATGGAGCACAGAGGAACATACTGCTACCCACTGTTGCCCTAAAGAACGCTTCAGGAGTTAGACAAAAAAAGGACATATCCAATATTGGGCTATTCTAAGGTACCAGAAATATCAAAGCTCAATCTAGTAGAGGTAACCCTTAGGTCTGCCAAAACAAAAACATGGACCAATGTAGCATCTGGGCATACTGCAACAGGACAAGCAGGACACGTATGGGATGGCAAAAGTATTGGATGGCATAATACTGGGAAAATATCTGGGGTTCATAGTACTGGCATGGTACTGGTAAAGCATGGGATACCGAACTCACAGGAATTTACAAGTGTATAGTGCAGCACAAAGGTATTGGTCTTACAAGCATACAGGAGTTAAGAGTAAGGTACCCTTACAGCACCAGGCTGCAGGGGGATTCCAAACTTACAGGGACAAAACAGCAACTATGCGTATGAAGAACATGCAGGTGCACAGGGGTCCTAGGAGTTGGGGTGCATGAGGAGTCTAAGAAAAGAATACCTATTGATACCTATTTCACTGGGATTTCATTATCATTTAGTAGGAGTTGTGACAGCTCTCACCACGTTCCATTTGCAAGAAGACTGGTTGATGTTAACCCCTTCTCACCGGGGCTCAACAGTGGTATCATTGATCATTTTATACCAGTATCTTATTAAGCTATATGCTTTTAGGACTGTCTTTGCAACCATCTGAAAGTACTTTTACCATTATTGACAGTTGCTGCAGTTTTTATTGATTCTACTTCAAGTGCAATAAATTAACTTTGTTACCTATTCAAAGTACTATAAGTTATTTATGCTATTGCCATTGAGTGCTGCTCCTTGTTTTTTCCAGTGGTTGGCAGCTGCACTGGGAATTAGCTAATTTTATATTCTCCAGGTTTCACATGCCCATGCATATGGCTGATAGCGCCGAAAGGAACTGTGTATATGATTGCTACCTATTGGTAATGACAAGGAGAACCCAGCATGCCCACGTGTACAGCAAAGGTGAGGGCCCTTAGAAGGGCCGAGGTGCAGAGTCTGAAGCTGGATATTCATTATACAACTTTTGTTCAATTTTCTTTAGATTTACCTTCAACTATGTAGTGCAAGGGTCTGCTTGATTGCATACAATTTGAAAGTGTTTAGGTTTGACCTCATATTATATGGTTTTGGTAAATCAAAAAGGAAAGTTATACAAGAAAATTGTATAAAAGTTGTATAGTTTTAGCCAGTTTAAGAAACAGCCTGGTCTTCTCCAGAGCTCCTGATGGTAGAGATGGATTGCGCTGTAGATGATTCCCAGGTTGCAGTCCTCAGACTCACCCAAGCAGGCAGCTACTGGGAACTAAGGGCTAATGAGCAGGTAAGAATCTCTAGCAGCACTGAGGTGCAGGAATCACAGGCCAGTAGGCATACAGCCAGAGATGGCTGCAGTGCACAAACACAGAGGGTTTTGGGAGATCCACTGGAAGGCACTGTGAAATTCCTGCTAACAGTCACTAGAAACAAGGTGTCCGACTACAGGATTCCTAGAACTATTAGGTTACTAGTGCCTCGTTTCCACTGAGCGGATCGGTTCGGGTCGTTTAGAATGGAACGGGTTTGAATGGTCCGGTCTATTCTGGTGAGCGTTTCCACTGCAAATCGGACCGCCAGGGCCATACAGGTTTTAGAAAAAATGCCTCTCATGATGTCACACTAGTGCGACGAGAAACGTGATGCAGCGTCACTCAGCGTCAGCCAAACAACAACAACAACAATGGAGGTCATTCAGCAGCTCGTCTTTTCTCTGCTAGCCTTTTGGTTCTTTATAGGCAAAATTCATACCGCACTGTATGAGAGAAGGTTGCGAGCGGCAATGAGAAACACAGCCGAAAAGAGAAGAAAACTTTTAGCTTGGATGTGTAGCCGGGAGGAGAAGTATACATTTGTGCTGCTAAGACAAAGACAGCAGCGCTATAGGGTAAGCACAACTGACTGACTTACCTGAAACACACACACACTGACACACTGAAACACACACTGACCTACACACACACTGACCTACACACACACACTGACACACACACACTGACCTATACACACACTGACACACAGACACACACTGACACACAGACACACACACACACACTGACCTATACACACACTGACCCACACACCCTGACCTATACACACACTGACACACTCACTGACCCACACACCCTGACCTATACACACACTGACCTATACACACTGACACACTCACACTGACCTATACACACACATACACTGACCTACACACACACACTGACACACACACTGACCTATACACACTGACACACTGCATTTTTTACAGATGCTTCTCCTTTTGGCAAAGCAGCGCCGCCGACCAGTGATTTGGGCTTTCCCTCGTGCCAATGAGTGGTGGAATGTGACCGTCCCAGGATTCACCCACAGACAGTGGGTGCAGAATTTAAGGATGTCAGAGGAAACCTTCTCATTCCTTTGTGCAAAGCTACGTCCAGTGATGGAAAAGAAAAGCACCAACTTCAGAGCCTGTTTGCCTGTAAGGAAAAGAATTGCCATTGCACTGTGGAAGCTGGCTACCAACAGTGAATACAGGAGTATAGGTCATCTTTTTGGTGTCAGCAAATCATCAGTGTGCCGGTGTGTGCAGGACTTCTGTAAGTCTGTGTGCACATTGCTAGCGCCTG
Organism: Rana temporaria; assembly: GCF_905171775.1. Taxonomy (NCBI): domain Eukaryota; kingdom Metazoa; phylum Chordata; class Amphibia; order Anura; family Ranidae; genus Rana; species Rana temporaria. Next base: position 22,011,113 of record NC_053500.1, on the reverse strand, counting down.
AAATTGTTCATTTTCCTAACAGGGAAAAGCTCAAAGACATGGCTGAGTACTTTGAGAACAGGTGGGGCCTTCCACAGTGTGTTGGTGCTATTGATGGCTCACACATACCAATAATAGCACCACAAGAATACCACACTGACTACTTCAACCGAAAAGGCTGGCATTCCATCATCCTCCAGGGAGTAGTGGATGGCAAGGGACTATTCTGGAATGTGAATGTAGGAAAGCCTGGGAGTTTGCATGATGCTCGGGTTCTCCGATTGTCAACATTTTGGGATTGGGTTGGCCAGGGAGGCCTGTACCCTGTTAGCACTAAGAACATTTGTGGGGTGAATGTTGGCTATTATGTGCTTGGGGACTCTGCCTATCCTTTACAAAATTGGCTCCTGAAACCATTTCCTGACAATGGGCGCCTAACAACAGAGCAGCAAATCTACAACAAGAAAACATCCAGGGCACGTGTTGTAGTGGAAAATGCGTTTGGAAGACTTAAGGGTAGATGGAGGTGTCTTATGAAGAGGAATGACAGTGACATTCAACTTACCAAATCCATGGTCCTAACGTGCTGTGCTCTTCACAATCTTTGTGAAAGCCATGGAGAAGACTTTGACCAGGATTGGAATACATCTCCAGAAGAGCCAGTACCAGTAATAGCAGCACAGGATATGGAAGAAGAGTGCAGTGAAATACGTCAGGCTCTGATGAGGCACCTTAACGTTAACGTTGTTACCGTGAATAATTAAAATCTTTAATTACTTTTTGCTAAATGCTAAATAAAATCAGACATACTCAGAGAAGTCGTTCTTGTTTTTTATTCCACAAAAAAAATCATCTTCCTACATATTTTGTAAAGGCAAAATTTTGATAATGTAGAAACATTGTTTACAATAAAGAGCTTGTAAAGGTTTGTTTTTTATTAAGCTAGTGCAGGGATACGCAATTAGCGGAAATCCAGCTGTTTTGCAGAACTACAAGTCCCATCATGCTTGTGCCTCTGGGTGTCATGCTTGTGACTGTCAGAGTCTTGCTATGCCACATGGGAATTGTAGTTCTGAAACAGTTGGATATCCACTAATTGCATATCCCTAAGCTATTGCATTGTTGTTTTTTTCTTCAATTTCACTTCCAATAAATGTTTTTTTTTTGTTTTCTTTGTATGAATTTCTAACTTCCTGTTCCTCCTCAGTAAGCTGTTCAACAAGCTGTGCTGACTGACTAAACACAGCTCAGATGATGTTGTCAGGTTTACTGAGAAGGAACAGGAAGTGAGAAATTCAGACCAAGAAAAAAAACATCTAAAAAGGAAATTAAAGGAAAAGGTAAACCAAAAATGCCAAGTATATTCGCAATTACATCTACAATGCAAAAATGAGAAGAAATTAAGCGATCGGGGGTGCCCTTTGTTGAAATCCAGGCTCCACCGTCCAAGGGGGGGTGATAACGCAAAGGAGGCAGAAGGGAATCAAAGCAGCAGCACAAAGAAAGCCATGTGCAGCAAGGAGCAAATGTGTCCAATCTTGTGTGATCGCTGATGGCTCAAAGGAGCCTATTAAAAAAAAAAAAAAATCTAACCTTTAAAACCCACTCTAATTATATATTTTTAAACGTAAACATGGGTACAGGTCCTGTGCTGCATGAAAGGCACTAATGTCTGGGTGGTGACCTGGGTTGACGATTGGCTCCAATCACTTGAACAAGCTGACCAAGGACACCGAGGAAGGCCTGGTTGAAGGTAGCCAACTGCTCCATCTGCTGCCGGGCAATTTCTGCCTCCTGGCGCATAGCTTCCTGTGCATCCTGACGTAGTGCTTGAAACCGCCTCTCAGAAAGGTTATCCATTCTTTCCAGCTGCCTTTCTTCTGCTGCCCGCATATCCTCCATGACTGTGCGCAGATCCAACTGTAACCTTCTCCTTTCACCTGTAATATACAAAAGACCGAAATATTGCTTTTGGTAACATCTGCCAAACCAATACTGTAAGCTCCTTTCTCATCTGCCCCACACTGATTCACTGCCACACCTCTGTTCCCCCTGCTCATCTGCTACACCAATACACAGCACTGCTCATCTGCCCACTGCTGAACCCCCTTCTCATCTCTTCCACCACTGTACCTGCTGCTAATCCCCCCCTTCTCATCTCTTCCACCACTGTACCTCCTGCTAATCCCCCCTTCTTATCTCTTCCACCACTGTACCTCCTGCTAATCCCCCCCTTCTCATCTCTTCCACCACTATACCTCCTGCACATCTCCCCCACAGCTGATCTCCCCCTTCTTATCTATTCCAACACTGTACCTCCTGCACATCTCCCCCACAGCTGATCTCCCCCTTCTTATCTATTCCAACACTGTACCTCCTGCACATCTCCCCCACAGCTGGTCCCCCCCTTCTCATCTATTCCAACACTGTACCTCCTGCACATCTGCCCCACTGCTGTTTTAGTTTAAGAAAATGCACAGTTAAAAATTACTTTATTATCATCATGTCTTACCATTGTGCCTTGGTGCATTGGGAGTACTCTGTAGTTGGCTACTCTGTGGTTGGCTACTCTGTGGTTGGCTTGAGGAAATACTGCTGCTGTTGCTGCTGAAAGACATTGAAGGTCCATCTTCTGATAAGTTTGATGCATCAGTGGAGAGTCCATCAACTGTTTCTGAAAATAAACATATGGTTAGATATTATATTTTAAATGGTAAGCAGAGCGATATTCTAAGCGAAGTTTAAAAAAAAAAAAACTTACCAAAGGGGTCTACCATGGATTCGAGAATTACAGTTGCAGAGTCCAGACCTCCCTCCCTGCCTTGGTTTGCTGGCCGATGACCGTAAATGGCGTCCATGGCGTCGTACCACCTCCAAGCAGTTGGACAGTTTCCACTACGGCTGTTGGCGTCCTTAATTTTTTTATATTGTGCTTTAAGCTTTTTAAGCTTTGCCCTACACTGGCCCGACGTCCGTTCAAATCCCTCGGCTGCCATCCGCTGAGAAATATCTTTATAGACCTTTTCATTTCTCACTGATCCATCAAGCTCACTCTGAATAACGCCATCGCCGATGATTGCTAAGAACGTAGATAGTTCCTCAGATAACCAAACCCTGCTGTTGTTTGCTGGCATCCTTCTCCTTTATATGGACTAATAAGGCGACGTGGTGATTGTTTGGCGCTTTGCTTTGACGTCAGCATTGATGTTTTCTGACCACCAATCAGTGGAAAGTACTGTGTGACGCCAGTAGCTCCGCCCTAACCGTACCGTTCCATTTTCTATGGACCCACATGAGAAGCAGGACCCTGAATGGCGCGGTACGGTTCGGTTTTATGGCACGCTTTCATAATGGAAACACCCAAAATAGCGTACCGTACCGAACCGTACCGAACCGATCCGCTCAGTGGAAACGAGGCATAGGTTTCCCATGTCAGGGACACTAGGGGCCAGATTCAGAGAGAATCGCCTATCTTTAGGCGGGCATAGCGTATCTCAGATACACTACACCGCCGTAACTTAGAGTGGCAGGTCCCGTATTCAGAAAGAACTTGCGCTCTAAGTTACGGCGGCCTAGTGTAAATGCGCCGGCGTAAGCCTGCCTAATTCAAACTAGGCTGGTAGTGGGCGTGTTGTATGTAAATGATTCGTGACCCCACGTAAATGACATGCTTTACGAACGGCGCATGCTCAGTATCACGTCAAATTTTCTCCCTAAGATACGTCGGCTCAATGTTTAGGCGACGTGAACGTAACCTACGCCCATCCCCATTCACGGACGACTTACGCAAACAACGTAAAATACAACGCTGTTCCGACGTCCATACCTAACATGACTTACCCCTGCTTTATGAGGGGTAAAGTTACGCCGGACCGACGCCTTATGTAAACGGCGTATATAGATGCGCCGGACGGAACTACATTTGTGAAGCGGCATATCTAGGTCATTTGCATATTCGACGCAGAAATCAATGGAAGCGCCACCTAGCGGCCAGCGTAAATATGCACCCCAAGATACGACGGCGTAGGAGACTTACGCCGCTCGTATCTTGGCAACCGTGAACTCCGCTCGTGTCTTCCACCGCCCCGCCTCACTGAAGTGGGATGTTTGATAGAGTCCCGATTCTCTCAAGGCACGGGACCTTCGATCTTGCATACCTGGTTCAAAGAGTAGGTTGCCCAACACTGGGCGCAGTGGTGAGGTGCGAGAGCACAAAAATGACTGTCAGTAGCCGTGTGCATATTTTGATGGTGTTTCCTATGAGCGGGTGTCGTTTGACATCCTGTTGTGTAGCAGTGTGGCACCAGGGGGGTGCCAGGGGCACTGGAGGGGGGCCTCACTCTGAGCCTGCTCTAATCTCGGCCAAAGTTTGGTATCCCTGTGGTGGCACCAGTCGATCAGCCGGCCTAAGTGTGTCGCGTGGTACTAGGTACGGACATCCGGCATCGCAATACCTCCGTATTGTTTAGGGAGGGAAATTATCGTCTTGTGTATTCTAGGATGTTTCCCTGCCCAAAGGAATGTTTTGAATGTCGAATAGACCTGTTTAAAGTATTCCGCTGGGATGTGTATCGGGAGGGCCTATGCAATTTGTTTTAACTTGGCTTACGCTAATGCTTTTTGACCAGTCACATACCATGCTAGGTCCTCTTCTCTCCTAAACAGTAGTTGGCATTTTTCCTGGATGATGCAGAAAGAAGTGCCAGCATTATTACTTTAGTGCCACTCGATGTATCAATATAGAGCAAGTGCAGGGTGTAATGCTCATGGAGTCAGGCCACGATGACTTGCCCTTACAGTCTCTTCAGCTTTTTAAGTTGAGTGACACTAGGCACCAGTCAAGTGGGAAGGCCGAGCCACAGCTGCTTTTTTTTTTTTTTTGTGTAAAAACCTAAGCTGGTTTTCAAGTGCTGAGCAGATTCATGTTCTCTTCATGCAGCTCAAGGTTTAAAAACTTCAATTTTGATTGGTGGGTGCCTTTAACTTTTTAGTGCATTTATGAAGGGACAAATACTTGCAAATCTCTATAAAAGCCAGCAGATGGCAGGCATAAGCTTAGTTTTAGCTAGTGGGTCCATTCAAAAAAAATAGACCAATTATAAGTATATGTTGGGTCAATTTAGAAAGAAGCAATATGTAATGCAAGTCCAATAGATTATTGTAGAGAATGAATGCATCAACATGACAACTGAGCTGAAGACGGCAAGAATCCAGATCATAAGTACTCCAATAAGTCCCTTATGTCATTACATACAGTTCTGTCTGTCACTGCGACATCCCTGAAGAGACTGCGGAATATTTATTCATGCTAAACGGGAGTATATAAAAAGAGAAGTATATTCCATTGTATTGGATTGTCACTTACAGTATGTTAAAACATTAAATCAATCTTACAGCTTATCCTAATTGAAGTTTGTGATATTGTGTAAATGTTGAAAGCAGATTCTTTTTTTTTTGCAAAGAGCAGTAACGAGGAAAAACAAGATTCTAATGGTAAAACTTTTGCCTCTTTCCACTGTGGAGTACTTTGCAATTAATTATTTAGATACACAGGATCTATATCAGTAGGAATGAGCAAAATTAGCAAAATAGCAAGTAGCAGTTTAAGGGGCTTAATCTGGCTTCATTAACCACCTCAAGACCAGATATTTTACCCCAGGCCAATTTTCTGATTTCAGTACCGTCACATTTTGAACGACAATTATTCAGTCATGCAACACTGTATCCAAATTAGATTTATAATTTTTTTTAAGTGGTATTGAATCATAACCGAGTTGTTGTTTGCTATATTCAATTAACCGATTAAGACCCGTACCATTATGCAGGTTAAGGACCTGGCCCCTTTTTGCGATTCGGCACTGCGTCCCTTTAACTGACAATTGCACGGTCGTGCGACGTGGCTCCCAGACAAAATTGGCGTCCTTTTTTTCCAACAAATATAGCCAGTCTGCACAAAATGCCCACATTTTAGACTGTTTTTGTTTTTGTTTTGAAGACTTCATATTGTCACAAGTTTTTGGAAAATGCAGAAAGAAAATTAAAAAAATATTTCTTTTACACAAAGCTGTCAGTTTAAAAAGATTTCACACACGCAGCATGGGCATACTTTGAATTACACCCCAAAACACATTCTGCTACACTTCCCGAATATGGAGATACCTCATGTGTGAGACCTCCACTGTCTTGACTGATTATGTACTGGCATTGTATCACACAAATCAACCAAATGAACTGTAATAGCCACCTCTGTATGAGGTGTCGGGCAATCTAGTTTAGTGTAGCGTCACCAACCGTAGTTCCATTACCCATCAAACCATGTCTTTCAAGTCAAGCAATCCTAGCCTACTGGTACATAGCTGCCCACTGGTCTGGTGTCCTACACGAATGTAGTCAGCGGGATGTGCAAATGGGTCAATTCAAGCCACAGGCAGAAACAGATCTGCAAAACAGGCAAAGGATCTGTCCAAGCAGCAGGAAGAAATGTGGTCAATAAACAAGCCAGGATTAGTACAGGTGGCAGGCAAAGGCAATACTGCACTAGTGTAGTTGTGATCAGGGACAATATGACTGGTGTAGCGATGATTAGGGACACCGACTGACAGCATGAAACCTTACTACTATAACATGGTAAAGAGCTACTGTGATTGGTCACAGTGATCATATGGTACCAGGGCCAATCAAAGATAACACAGCGTTTATGAATGAAAGCCTTACTATTATAACTATGATCACTGTGATCAGGGCTGCTGATAGAAATTGCAGGGGGCCCCATACACACTACCTGACAAGCCCCCCCCCCCCCCCCAAGAAAATATTAAAGCTATATTTTGCTAAATATACATAAAAATCCTTATTAGCAGACACAAATACAACATAACTCACATAATCCCTGCTAAATCTAAAAGATAAAAGTTAATTAATAAAAATGAAGATGAGATGAAAAAAATATACAGGCTGGGCTGTTGGAGTTCCGGCATCAGAGACAATGGAGAGGGAGGGAGAGAAACAAAGTTACAGAGGTAACAAACTCAAGAGCAGAGCTAACCTTAGAGCCAGTGCCGAGAGGGAGGGAGCCCGACACAGGGAGGGGATTAGAGAGGGACGAGTGTCTCTTTCTCAGCAGATAAAAGCCCGCAGCAGGGAGACGGGGAGAGACCAGCTTTCAGAGAGAAAGAGTTCTGAAATTGTTGTCCATCCTCCTTGTGTGGGCCCCCCTGTGTGCTCGGGCCCCCTACAAGAGTACTGGTGGTCCCCTCTATCAGCGGCCCTGACTGTAATTGGACACAGCAATCACAGCAGCGCAGTACTGTGATTGATATCAGTTGTGGACCAGTGGACACAGTTGGTTACAGATCGTGCTGCTGTGTATCCCCTAGGGGTGCACAATTCTGGGAGGACTTATGTCCTCCCGTTACTACAGACCACCCACCCAGCTGTTTATGTACATTGGACAGGCGAGAAGTATATACATTGATTTACTGTTTTTATTTGAAGGAACTGCAACAAGAGGGGGGGAAAAAAAGGTTGGTATGTATGACATTTGAGTGGTCAGATCTGAAAATATTTTTTCCTTTTTTTAAACCAGAATAGTTTATTAACAACTTTTAACAGTGCAATAAACAATGCACATTCTGAAGTATTACATGTATACAATACCTACACAGAATACAAAGTAGATGAATGTTTTTGTACATAGCCAAAGCAGGTTTATAAAACAAATTGAACCTGAGATGCCATTAGTCGTTAAATGTCACAGTATATGCATCCCTTGATATAGTTTAGGAAGACATTCTCATCATATCTCTTCCCCAGTACTTTAAATTAAACTCAGTCCAAGGGTGAGGACACACTGAGCGGTTGAGTTCCCACGTTAAGTCAATAGCCTATTGAGAATTAGGTCTAATGGAGACAAGCCAGGGGTAGCAAGCCCAAATCCCCAGATCTTATTTCACTGGGTCGGGCTGACTAGATCTGAAAATATTTATATTTTAATATAAATGAAGTAAATCCTACACTTTGCCCATTTAGGAATAAATTACAGCTTCACCGGATAGCCCACTGTCTGCCAATACAGATCCCCTACTGGAGCCAAGTACTTATGGATAGAGGGTCATGTGAATTATTCCCTTTTCTCCCATGTGTGTGGTGCCCGAGTGGAAAATTTGCTGTGCTTATTTGACTCAAGTAGAGGGAATACATCCATTTTATAGGGGAGGAAGGTGTCCCTGGATTTTTTTTTTTTTTTTTTTATAGAAGGTTGGCAACTATGAAACATATACAGTACAGTCTTGATATTTACATTTAGGTACCTTGAAAACAACATGGTCACAGAAAAAGCTAATTTGCGATAAAACAAACAGAAATCTCTATTTATGGCATAACTGCTATTATTGTCTTTGGAAGCCGACATAAAAACACAGCTAACGCTACAGTGAGACAGCCTTTGTCTACCCCCTACATACTATACGTGATAGCTTGAAACATCTACATGCATTCTATACAGCAGGCACCTTTATCTCACACAGTTCTCAGTGCTGCAAGGGATTCTGGGTAGTGATACCACACCGCTTTCAGTGGGTTTTATACATTTTAAATAGCACAGTTTGTCAGATTACTTTACTGAGCTCAGAGATTGTTTTAGCTCAACTGCTGAAAGGATTCATTACTGTTTTCACATGAAATTTTCAAAGTATGTCTGAAAGCTGGCATGCTTTTAAAATGCCAAGCTGCAAGGAGGGGGCGATGTGTAACATCATTCTACTCACTCTTTAGGGCATTTTGATAAAGCTAGAAGGCAGGCTGTGGGAAGTGACTGATTTTTAATCATGGCCAAACTTAATAAACTTAGAGGAATGCAGGTAGGGAGAAATTAAAGCGAGCCCCATCATGGTGTAAGAGAATTTAGAAGAACAAAAGTATGCTGCTGCATAGTTAAAGATCCATTTTTTAGGTACAGTTCTGCACATGTAGTACCTTGTCCTGTGTTGCCATTTTTTTTTATAACCATAGAAAGGAACAGTCGTGAAGGAGATGGCCAATTCATATCGCTGTGACCAATTTCCACCGACAAGCAGCAGCAGCAGTAGGAGGAACAGAGTTTGACACAGGCCCAACCCTTTGTATTCCTCTTGCAGATTCTTGCCTGTGGAAGGTGCTCACAGGCAAGACAAACTGCACTTGAATTAGCCCCCGCTTTAGTGTTGTCGCATCGACTGTGTCCGGGGTGGAGGAGGGCAGGTCAGACCCCATAACTATGGTTAGAAAGCAGTACTTAAAGCGGTTGTAAACCGCATAAACTTTTTTTTTTTTCCCCAAACCTGCAATGCAAAAGGCATAATAGGCTAGTATGCACCGCATACTAGCCTATTATGAAATACTTACCTCGGAACGAGGTGTGTACCACTTACCTGGTCCACGCCGAGCAGGATGTCATCTTGCTCCGGCGTGTCTTCCGGGTATCGCCGCTCCAGCACTGTGATTCGCTGGAGCGGCGATGACGTCACTCCCGCGCGTGCCAGCGGGAGATTTAAAATCGGCAGGGTCCGGCGGATGCCGGTCCTTCAGCCGTGGATTCCCCCCTGCGCATGCGCCGCCCGCATTGCGGGGGGAATATCTCCTAAACGTGCAGGTTTAGGAGATATTCTCCTTACCTACAGGTAAGCCTTATTATAGGCTTACCTGTAGGTAAAAGTCCAAATAGTGGGTTTACAACCACTTTAAAGACATGGGACAAAGTACTAACTTACCCATCCAACACCAGTTTTAAAAAAAAAAGTCCTGTTTATACATACTTTAAATCCAGCTGCAGAGAACAGCACTCATCTAGCAAAATAAGCTGTGTTCTCCTCTCCTGTGAGCCCAGACAACTTGATAAGGGACATGCCAACCTGGGTATATAGAAGTGGGTAGAGAACCAGAAGACAACTTTAGGACACTGTAGTGACATAGCAGCTGACAGGTGGAAACTACAGAGCACAGTGAGGGACCAGGCATCCCAACTCATCTTCTTATACAAGCGCTTTTGTGTTTGTTTGTTTTTTGGCAGTGATAGGGTTGTTATAAAGAACAGACAAGAGTGAACTACTAATACTGTTTCCAAGTCAGAAAGTCCATTCAGCAAACCCTACCTTGATTATTATTTTTTGTCGCTATTTTGGGACCATTGTCATTTATACAGCGTTCAGTACTGTAAAAATGTACTGATTACTGTGTAAATGACACTGGCAGGATATAGGTTAACCACTAGGGGGTAAGGAAGGGGTTAAGTGTGTCCTAGGGAGTGATTCTAACTGTGTGGGGGCTGGGTTTACTGTGACACAACACTGATTGCTGCTCCCGATGACAGGGAGCAGACAATCAGTGTCCTGTCACTAGGTAGAACAGGGAGATGCCTTGTTTACACAGACATCCCCCCATTCTGCAGCTCCGTGACATGATCGCGAGATACTGGCAGACATCGAGTCCGCGGGTCCCATGGTCACGGACCTTGCGCGCTCCCACACGGCGGCAAATTTAACAGGACGTACATGTACACCCATTTGCCGGTTCGTGCAATTCTGCCGACATAAAAGTGCATGTGGCAGTCGGCAAGTGGTTAAATGATGAACATAGATAATTAGAAATCTATAGTCTCCTAAAAAAGAAATAGAACATGAAAAAAAAAATCATTAACATAACAGATATGTAACTGTAAATGATAAATTCATGTAACCTTACACTATAGCAGACATTACTCTGTAATAATCATTCAGAACAGCATTCGTTAGCAAAAGAAGAAAACAAACGATGCACAATAATTGTAATATAAATAAATATCCATAAACGAGGTAGAGCACATCCCATATAAGAATGGTATATTGGCATACATGTACACACATGATCAAAGATAAATACCGCAGTGCAGTTCCATATAGGAAATTCGTTGGCGATTATGCCAAATAGGAATTTACTAATGCTCACTTTTATATTTGCATGTTCATCTAGTTGAGGTCCTAATTGGGAATAGCTAGATGTAGAGCGACTACTTTTTCTCCTTATTCTTAGTGAATTAGGCCCTATGAGCCAGATTCACAGAAGAAGTACGCCGGAGTATCTACTGATACTCCGGCGTACTTTCAAATTTGCCGCGTCGTATCTTTAGTTTGAATCCTCAAACCAAGATACACCGGCTTTTGGCTTCGATCCGACAGGCGTACGGCTTTGTACGCCTTCGGATTGTAGGTGTAATACTGGGTGGAGTTTGCCGGTCGTTTTCCGCGTCGGGTATGCTAATTAGCTTTTTCCGGCGATTCACAAAGGTACGCGTGGCCGTCGCATTCTCTTACGTCGTAGCTGCTGTTTCGTGGCGCATAGATAGACTTGCCATGTTAAAGTATGGCCGTCGTTCCCGCGTCGAAATTTTGAATTTATTTTTTTTAAGTCGTCCGTGAATAGGAAAGGACGTAACTCACGTCTACGTTCAAAAAATGACGTCGGTGCGACGTCATTTCGCGCAAAGCACGGCGGGAAATTTCAAAACGGAGCATGCGCAGTAGGTTCGGCGCGGGAACGCGCCTAATTTAAAGGATCCACGCCCCCTACCTGGATCATTTGAATTAGGCGGGCTTGTGCCGGAGGAATTTACGCTACGCCGATGCAACTTTACAGGCAAGTGCTTTGTGAATGCGATACGTTACGCCGCCGTAAATGTACCTGAATCTGGCCCTATGTGTCTATGCACACAGACATATAGAGGCAGAAGAAACCCACTACCAGCGTGTCCAGGAGCAGCAGAATTTTGGAAGAAAAAATGCTTGACACATGTATAGGTGGACCATCCGAGCGCATAAGTGTTCATTCATTTTAATTTCCAGAATAAATTAAGTTAATTGACGCCTAAGTGCTTGACGCACCTAAATGGGTTTACACGCGTCAATCATTTTTTTCTGCCACGCGCTGCTGCCAGGAAGAATGGTGTTTAGGCAAAACTGGGCAAACTCTGTGCGTATGGGGCCTTAAATATCTTCTCTGCAGAACCTGGCAGCATATCATTTTGCTTTATTTTTCTGCGGCAAGTGAGCAGTGATTCTTCTTTCTGTGGAGTTATTTGAGAACACAGATGATATGAAATCTTCCCTCTGATTAAATGGAAAGCTTGTCTGTAAATATTTCCCCATCTCCGCTTATCACATATTTGCACCTCTCTGCCAGCTATTTATTCCTCGCGGCACACATTCATTGGCAGGGGCGTACAGGGTTAAAGAGATAAAAGTCCTTCTGCACAAGGGATTCTTTTACCAGATGTAAATTGCCTGTAACGTGTAAAGCAGGTGTAATTGTAAATGTAATTGGAATTATGCCTGTTTGGCTGTGCTAGGAGAAAAAAGCTGAAAAACTAGGTGAAACTTTTTTTTAGTTTATATAAGGGATTACTCAAAAAACTACTTTCTAGCAAAGGGAATAGCTGTCCAGTTTCATAAAGATTCAGTTTTTGTTATGCTATAACTTACCCAAAAAGGAGAATTTATATTTTAACTTGTTTTCCCCCCAAGATAGCATCTCTAGCATATGACCATTTCGAAACTTGTCTCCTGTGACAATTAACAAAAAGATATAAACTTTGTTTTGGCTATTTTTTCCCCATGGACTCTTGGGCATTAGGTACACTAGCAGCTCCTAAACTTGAGTTGGAGCTTTTGGCATTTTTTTTCTAAAGCACCTAAACTCAATTCCATGTACATATGTCCATGTACATATATACTTTTATCAGCATTTACGAGCTGCTGCGTTTAGGTGAGGTTAAACCTCTCTCTCTTGAACGCAGATGAATCGCATTCAGGATAGGAACGTTTTGATTGCTGCCCACAGGAAAACGCAAAAGGCGGCAAATAGCTTGCTTCACCCATCAATTGGATGGTGCAGTCTGGAGCAAGTGAAGAGACGTTATGTGACTAGGATATATGGGGGGGGGGGGGGAAGCATTTGGAAATAGTATTTTTATCTGTATTACTACTAAAAGGAGGTTTGGCTCTGAGGAAAAGGGTACGGTCCTCGAAAAGGGAAAACCACTAGCCTCTGGAGAAAGTGGAGTGGACAAACTGATTGCTAATTTTTAACATGCTTTGCTAGTCTGGATGTTGGAATGGATTAATTTATGCTTTTTTTCCCTAAATAAATGGTTTTAGAAATAATGTACTAGGCTGGTGTACCCTTTCACTTTGTATATTTTCAGTTCATTTTTTACAACAGCCTGCTCAGAAAACAGTGATATTGACTGCCATGTTTGGGTTTTTGTGAATTTAGGTTGCACTTTAAAAGCCTTTCCAGGTTACCAGTTTAGAGTTAAACAGGAAGCCTTGTGCTAAAGTCATTGCTCTCACAGAAAAGCCCTGTACACGCGGCCGGTTTTCTCCTCTGAAAAAAAACGTCAGTTTTCCCGACGGGATTCCTGCCAAGCTTTTCTTGCTGTCTGTCTGCAGCCTGTCATACTAAATCCCGCCGGTCCAGAGCGCGTTGACGTACAACACGTACAACGGCACTATAAAGGGGAAGTTCTATTCCAATGGCGCCACCCTTTGGGCTGCTTTTGCTGATCTTGTGTTATCGCGTGTTAGTAAAAGTTTGGTGAGAGACAATTCGGGCTTAATAATTTGCAGCATGAAGAATGTGCTATCTCCATTACGAATGCTAGTTTTACCAGAAAGAGCACTCCCGTCTCATACTTGATTCTGAGCATGTGCGTTTTTTTTACCCTCGGAAAAGCATACACACGACCGGTTTTCTTGACGGGAAAAAGTCAGACGGGAATTCCGACGGCAAAATAGAAGGCAGGTTCTCTATTTTTTTTGCATACACCAGCTGGTTTTACCGGCCAAGCACTCTCATGGCAGCTTTCCTGCTGGGAAAACCAGTCGTGTGTACGAGGCTTGATACCTCACGTGTGTAGTGCGATCGCTATTCGTTCACGTATGCATGCAGGACTTGCATATGCATTTACATGTGTTCATAACACAGGAGTGCCAAAGCATTCAAGTGCAGAAAACTTGAGGCACAATCCAGGGTTTTCCCTGCAGCAAACAGCAGAAATATGTCAGGTGAAGTCCAGCTGCAGAAACTTTGTGGCACCCTAAGGCTGGGTTCAGACTTGTCCGACAAACGCTCCGACATTGGGAGCTCATGTCGCATGACGTGTGAAAATCAATGTTTCCCTATGAGAGCCATCTTAACTGGTCCGACACAAGTCGGTCTGACTTTGAAAATGTTCCCTGTACTGCAACTTTCTGTTCTTCCCTTCAGTGCTCACTATAGCGCTGGGCTGTGGATAGGCATAGTTGGCTCAGGCTCTCTGCATTGCGCTGAATGGGTGAATTTTCTGTCCCTCAGGCATCTGGGTGGATCCCGACATTAAAGTTGGGATCCACCCAGATCCTGGACCAGCTGAATGACGTCAGCTGACAGCAGACTTTAGCCTGCTTTCAGCCCAATAGGGGGGTCACAGGAGTGCAGAACTAAGGAGAAGGATAAAGAGCTTTGGCCCTACTTCAACCCTTTCATGACTAAGCCTATTTCTGACATTTGTTGTTTACAAGTTAAAATCTGTATTTTTCGCCAGAAAATTACTTAGAACCGCCAACATTATAATTTTTTTAGAGAAAATCTAGAGAATAAAATGGCGATCGTTGAAATTTTTTAAGTCAAACTGAATTTGCGCAGTGATCTTTCAAACACAAATAACGGTTACCAGGTTGGAAGAGGAGACAATAGCGGCGATACCTCACATGTGTGATTTGAACACCATTTACATTGGCGGACGAGACTTACGTGTGCGTTTTCTTTGCTGTGTGGGGGAAGGAGGCACATTAAAAATTATTATTTTTCTTATTTATTCATTCTTTATATTGTCACTTTCAAAAAATAAATAAAAAATGTATCACTTTTATTGCTGTCACAAGGAATGTAAACATCCATGACAGTAATAGGTGGTGACAGGTACTCTTTATGGAGGGATCAGAGGTCTAAAAGACCCCAAATCCCTCCTTTGCACTTCAAAGTATTCAGATCGCCAAAAACTGAGATTTAAAATACTGTATTTTTTTTTTAAACCCACGTCCGTGATTGGCAGCCGTGTAAACCGGAAGTGACGTTGCAACGTCGCTTCTATGTTTACACTAAGGAGACTGGATCAAAGCCGTTTCCTGCTTCCTTCCAGTCTCAAGCTAGCCGGCGGAAGTGCAGGTCTCCGAGATAACAGCCAAATCGATTGTTACTGTATCTCTGAAGAGCCGACCGCCTGCTCTAAAAACTGGTACCAGGATGATGCCTGCAACTGCCAATAAACATCTCTCTACTTCTGGGAAAGACATCCATGGACATCCTCCACCCAGAACTATGTCCCCCAAGTGCCCCAGGGGCATGCATTGGGCACTGTCAAGTCTCCGATGTGAGGCCGAGTGGCAGAGAGGGTGCCCCTTGCGGCTAAGTGCAGCGCTCCCCTGGGAGTGATACAGGGGATACGGTGCCCAAAGGTGCACGGGTTGCCAGTAGTGCTGCAACAGGCTGGTAAGCAGAATGTAGCTGGGGTGAGCTGGGTAGTGATGTCAGTAGCTGTGCAAGAAGAAGTCCTGAGTAGGCGTATGCAGGATAAACCAGGAGCAGGGTTCGCAGCCAGGCCAGAGGTCTTATACCGGGAAACAATCCAAGAGCAAACAGGAGCAAGCCGGGTCATAAACAGTGGGCAGTGGATCGAAGAATAGTCAGCTAAGCCAAGGTCAGAGCGAGGAGATAATCGGGATCACAGGTCAAGCCAAAAGCAGAGGTCAAGCCAGGAGTTACAAGGTAAACAGACACAGGAAGACAGGAAGCTGACGACAATCCAGCAATTTGGGTCAGACAGTGGCAGCCTTTTATAGGCCAGCAGGGGGATCCACCTGTCACATGATGTGCCTCTGGCGGCCATTTCTTCTACTGGCAAGATTGCCAGTACTTCCACGGCCATTTCTTCCATGGCTATTTCCCTGACAGGCACGCTCTGTGACCGTTGTGTCCTTAGGACACAGCTGATCACATGTAAACAGACTTGCTGGTTAACGGCAGTCTTTTCCTCACATGCTGTCTGTGTAAGGAAAGGAAAGCCGATAACCAGCAAAGCTGTCGGGACATTGTTTATGCTGATAACCATGGCCCCAATTATCAGTGCAGCCCTATCAGTGCCAACATAAACAAAGAAAACATTTTTTTTTCTTCAAAACGTTGTCTTTTTTTGTTTATCAAAATATAAACAATTTTGGTTTTATTAAAAAGTGCTGATACACCAAAAAAAAACTGTGTTTAAAAAAACAAAAAAACATGATAAAAATGTAATTTGCGTACAGAGTTGCATGACCGCGCAATTGTAATTCAAAGTGCGACAGCACTGAAAGCTGAAATTGGCCAGGGCAGGAAGGAGGAGAAATTGCCCACAATTAATGTGGTTAAGGTAAGAAAACCTCTGGTATGCAGCCCAATCTCGATCCAGCGATGTGCATGGGAGCAGAGGCACTCTTGGCTCTCTCCCTCCTCATCGGTTCAGACACAGCAATGGGAAGGTAGCAGGAAGCAAGAGCCACACACACACACAGAGCCAGCTCAGGAGTGAGCACGCACGAGTGCCCCCACAGCAAGCAGCTAGCTTATGAGGCACTCGGCGGGGGTGTCTGGCAGGGAGAAGAGGCCAGGAGAATCGGCGAGGGATACGAGAAGAGGAGGATAGGGGCTGCTCTAAGTAAACAATGTACAGAGCAGGTGAGTATGACATGTTTTTTTTTTTTTTTTTACAAAAATGGAAAAAAAAAAACACACATCTGAACATTTAAAATTAAATGTAATTCTGCTTTAACAGAATGTTCTTTTGCTGCATCGGGCATATGTAAAAAAAAAAAATCATGTGACTGAATGTGATGTAGTGAACCTAAACCTAAATAAATGAGGCAATAACCCAAAATGGTCTGAAAATGTTACACTTTGATTGGCAGAAACTTCTCTGGATCAATGAACAATTAAGTAAATGGAAACTTTCAGCATCTGTTAGAATCTGAACCCTTTTAATTCCAAGCAGAAAGTAAATTTTTCATTTCCAAGTAGGAGAAAATGTTGAAATATATATATGTTCCTGACTACATGAAGATTTTGACTAGTAAGTGGGTCAGACAGGAATTACACCACCAGTAGAAAGAAGAAATCCAAGTTGCGCGTGATAAATTTTCAATTGGAAAACTCCGGGATAACATTTCACATATCTTTTTGTCTGCTTTGTTAAGTTTAAAGAACAAAAGAACTTTCAAGCAAGGTATACTTTCAGTTAATTTGCTCTACACATTCTCTAAAAGATGTTGGCAAAGCCAATCATCCTGCACAGAATCTTGTTTGGAAATGAAAAAACTGATTTTGTATCTGTGCAGCCTGTGCTCCTGCACAGGGGTCCTAAAGAACAAGAGGACAAATTAACCACAGATTAAAGGAGTTGTAAAGGAAAATGTTTTTTCACCTTAATGCAATCTATGCATTGAGACAGCCGCCGAGGGACCCCAGAAGACGTGGATCGGGGGCACTCTGTGCAAAACGAACTACACTGTGGAGGTAAGTATAACATGTTTGTTATTTAAAAAAATAAAAAATTCCTTTAGCGACCCTTTAACCACTTAAGGCCCCATTCACACCGATATACATCGGCAGAATGGCACGGCTGGGCACATCCACGTACATAGCTCTTTAAGCCCAGCCGTGGGCGCGTGCACGCGACCCAGTCCGAAGCTCCGTGGCCGCGGGACTCACGGACCCGATCGCCGCTGGAGTCCCGCAGCTTCCCCGTTCTTCACTGTGGTGCTGTCATCGATCGTGTGTTCCCTTTTATAGGGAACCACAATCGATGACGTCACACCTACAGCCACAGCCCCGTACAGTTAGAAACACAAATGAGGTCACACATAACCCCATCAGCGCCCCCTTGTGGTTAACTCCCAAACTGCAACTGTCGTTTTCACAGTAAACAATGCATTTGAAATGCATTTTTTGCTGTGAAAATGACAATGGTCCCAGAAATGTGTCAAAATTGTCCGAAGTGTCCGCCATAATGTCGCAGTCACGAAAAAAATTGATGATCGCCGCCATTAGTAGTAAAAAAAAAAAAAAAAAAAAAAAAAAAAAGAATAAAAATGCAATAAAACTATCCCCTTTTTGTAAACTCTATAAATTTTGCGCAAAAATAGGTAGAAGAATACGTATTGGCCTAAACTGAGGAAAAAAAATAATGTTTTATATATTTTTGGGGGATATTTATTATAGAAAAAAGTAAAAAATATTGAATTTTTTTCAAAATTGTCGCTCTATTTTTGTTTATAGCGCAAAAACTAAAAACCGCAGAGGTGATCAAATACCACCAAAAGAAATCTCTATTTGTGGGAAAAAAAGGACGCCAATTTTGTTCGGGAGCCACGTTGCACGACCACGCAATTGTCAGTTAAAGCGACGCAGTGCCGAATCGCAAAAACTGTCCGGGTTCTTTAGCTGCCTAAAGGTCCGGGTCTTAGGTGGTTAAGCCCCGGAAGAATTTACCCCCTTCCTAACCGGAGCATTTTTTGCGATTCGGCACTGCGTCGCTTTAACTGACAATTGCGCGGCCGTGCGACATTGTACCCAAACAAAATTGATGTCCTTTTTTCCCCCACAAATAGAGCTTTCTTTTGGTGGCATTTGATCACCTCTGCGTTTTTTATTTTTTGCACTATAAACAAAAAAAGAGCGGAATTTTAGAGAAAAAAAAAAAAAAGCAATATTTTCCTATTTTACATCCAATAAATAAATAAAATAAAAAAATCTTCAATTTAGGTCGATATGCATTCGGCTACATATTTTTGGTAAAAGAATCCCAATAAGTGAACATTGATTGGTTTGCGCAAAAGTTATAGCATCTACAAACGATGGAATAGTTTTATGGAATTTTTACTGAGAGCTGGGAGAGGGGGGGCCCTCTCTTGTCGCCAATAAAAGTGATCTTGCGGCGAATCTGCCGCAGAAACCACTTTTATCTGAAAGAGAACCGCTGGCTCTTGAAAAGGATACTGCGATTATGGTAACTAGCTAGCTGCTACAAGAACAACGGTATTTTGCAGGGGGAAAAAAGTCCCTGGCACTTTCCAAAAACGCAGAGACACAAAAATGAATTGATGTGAACGTGTTCCATAGGAACCCATGTTAAAAAAATTCCCTGCATTTCTGCAAAATGCATTAAAAAACATTAATGTGAATCAAGCCTAATGCCTTGTACACCCATTCGTAATTTCCGATGAAAATCATTTTTTCATCGGATATTCAAACCGTGTGTGGGCCCCATTGCATTTTTTCCATCGGAGTTTAGAAATAGAACAGGTTTTATTTTTTTCCGATGGAAATTTCCGATCGTCTGTGTGGAACTTTGACGGATAAAAAAACATGCATGCTCAGAATCAAGTCGACGCATGCTCGGAAGCATTGAACTTCATTTTTCTCGGCTCGTCGTAGTCTTTTACGTCACCGCGTTTTGGACGGTCGGACGAGATATCTTGAATAGAATTCCGATGGAAAATTCCATCAGATTTTATCCCATCGGAAATTTCGATCGTGTGTAAGAGTGCTAGGATGTCCTTTTTATTTTTTGTTTTTGAGCCGTCTTATAGCTGTACCCAGACAACTTCTCAAAGTAAAGCCAGCTGATCACATTAGATAAACCCTACTATTAAAAAAAGCAAAGCTAGAACTTGCTACATTTGATAGCATAGAGTGGAAGGATGTAATGCTTTTATATCATGTAGCACAGCATACCTTCCTACAAGATGAATTATGCCTAGACAACGCACAGCCCCTCCCAGCTGAAAGAGTTACTTTACTTTGCAGGATTAAATATACAGAGCATTGCCAAGAAATGGAATAACACAGTGACTTTCTGGAACTTCTAACACACTGATACGGAGTCGCAGGGCCAGCAAAATGGATTGGGGGATCTGTACAGTGCCATGAAAGTTTCAATAATAACCATTTAGGTTTAAAAAATAAATAAAATAAGGGGGGAGCACTTGTCATTATAAAGAGGGAACAGACTGCTTCACAAAACAAAACACACCCTCATTTAAAATCTTGCTTCCTTGCAATAATACTATTACAGAACATACTCCGCTATCACAGCCCCATGCGGAGGGCTAGTCAAATAGCTGCACAAGAATCAGCACATTCTTGCAGCCTAGAAAAGGAGGATTGTTACTAACAATAACATCCCCTTAAGGCTAATATAATAAGGCAGTGCAACAAGCAATGATTGAGAGGACAATGCAGTAACACAAGAATGCATGGAGTTTTCTAGCCAGCATTTCTGGTGTCTGTCCAAGTACCTTGAGCCCTCATGTCTGTAGTGTGAGGAACAGCCTTCCTGTGTGTTGTCCAGCCTCAGGTGTTGATCAGGAAGTGTTTTAGAATATTTTATTTAAAGTGCCCTATCTCATATACAGCATAGGATAAAAAAATACAGGCATTCCTCACCTAAACCTGTTTAACAGCTCTGCAAGCTTACGACCAGTTCCCCGTCCAGCAGCGCAGCGTTTCAAGCAGGCCAGGTCTTCAACCAGCAGCATGGCATCTAGAGCTCGATTGACACCTATGCATGTTGCTTTTGAGTGTTTTTGCAGTGCTTTTTGCGGTGCTTGCTGCGTTTTTCGACACTTGTTTTTACCGCAATTTTACTGCGATTTGCGTTTTTTTTTTATAAATTTTTATTTTTTTAGACGGCAATTTAAATTTTTTTACATTTGCTTTAACCAGCTATAAACAGGTTAAAATTGCAGCAAAAACGCAGTACTTGCGATTTGGACGCGGGTCCATTAAATTCTATTACATGCAAAATGCTGCTTTACAATAATGCAGAGGCACAAAAAAGCATTGATGTGAACATAGAAAACCATGTTAAAAAATGTCTCTGCATTTCTGCAAAATGCATCAAAAAACGCATTAGTGTGAATGGAGCCTTAGGGTCAAGCAGATATGCAGCACAGTGTCTCAGGATCAAGGATATCACCCTTTCTCACAGCAGTAACCCTAGGTTAACACCTATGCGTTTTTTGTGCAGTTTGCAGAAACGCACAACAGTCCATTTAACATGGTACAAGTTCACATCTATGCGTTTTGCGATCTGCGGGTAATGAAATTGCACCAGAAATGCAAGTGTTGTGTCTGTGGTGAGATTTTTGTATTTTTCAGTTTAAAATGCTGTATATAGCCGTTTGCTAAGGAGAGGGCCGGGAAGTCATCCGCTGCATCCTTAACAACCGATGAGTCATCAGCTGTCAGTGGGCTTCCCCGCTGAATGTAAAAAAACAAATTCACAAAAAAACGGCATGGGGTTCCCCCCAAAGTCCATACCAGGGCCTTTAGGTCTAGGATGGATTTCGAAAAAAAACAAAGGCGTGGGGTCCCCCCCAAAATCCACACCAGACCCTTACCTGAGCATGCCGCCCCGCCTGAACCATACCAGGCCGCGTGCACTCTGCAGCCGAGCATGGGGAATATGTCTCCCTGCCTGTGATTAGTGCAGCGCCGTGCAGACTTCCTGGCGGGCTTTGCACGTGGACTGTGCTAACACGCCGGAGCTCATCCCTACACTGGAGCGTTGCGCTAGCAGGACGGTAAAAAAAGTCCTGCTAGCTGCATCTTTGGAGCGGTGAAGGAGCGGTGTGTTTACCGCTCCTTCATCGCTGCTGCCCATTGAAATCAATAGGACAGCGTGGCTATACCGCTCGCAATACGCTGCTGCAGCAGCGCATTGCGGGCAGTTTTAACCCTTTCTCGGCCGCTAACGGGTCGGTTTTACCCCCAAATCTGCCCATAGCGTCAGTGGAAAAAACAGCGAAGTTTTACCGCCAACGCTATGGGTGGCTCAGTGTGAAAGGGGTCTAAGAGAAAATTCACACCTAAAGGCCAATAAATCGCAGAGCAGCCGGAGCGATTCACTGCTGCAGCCACTGTGTTGTCACCTGTGCTAGTGGGCAGCATGGTGCCAGATTCAGCCCACCACACGGCTTCCTTTTTTTTGTTTCAGCTTTATTTGAAGTGTACAAATGTACACTTCATTCACTGCAATGTCAGGCAGCACAATGCTCTGCACTGCCCGACATTGCATTGCGATTTGGCCCGGTGCTCTGTGATAAAATGCAGCACATCTGCAATTTTGTGCAGTGCTAGGCTGTGTTACAGTGTGAATGGGACACAAATGTTTCCTGTGTGTTTCTGTAGTGACAGACATTTTACAAAGCCGTAAAGAGTCTGTCAATGCATATCGTGTGAATTGGCCCTAAAACTTCATTCAACATCTCAAAAATTTGATAGCGACATTCAATCTAATCTCCTAAGAAAGACCATACACAAAATGAGGCTGGTTTACCGAACAATCTGAGATGTTTGCAACTTATTTTTTGATTCACTTCAGTTATACAAGAAAGTGCACAATAAATAAACAAGAATCTTTTCATGTGACTGGATAATTTAAGTGACTTCACACATTTATTGTGTGAACATTTTCATATAGTTAATTTAGCCATGTGGAATGCAGCTGTGGGTATGGGATGGGGTTTGGCTTGTATGGTTGTGTGGGATTTAATTAGTGTAGATGTGGGATGCCCAGGTGCACTGTATAAAACATTAGTGCTCAACTTGTGGCCCTCCAGCTGTTGCCGAACTACAATTCCCATCATACCTCTGCCTCAGGCTGGGTTCACACTACTACACTACTTTCATCCTACTTTGCTCTGTGTTCAATGTTTCCCTATGAGAGCGTCTTGTAGCGTCCTACACAAGTCGGTCCGACTTTGAAAATGCTCCCTGTACTACTTTTGGTCCTACATTGATCCTACTTCAGGCCCATTGAATATCATTGAAGTCGGACCAAAGTAGTATCCTGTTCATGAAAGTAGGATGGATGTAGGACCAATGTAGGATAAATGTAGGACCAATGTAGCAGAGCAAAGTAGGATGAAAGTAGTGTCGTAGTGTGAACCCAGCCTCAGGGAGTCATGCTTGTAAAAGCTTAGTAATGCTAAGTAAAGATTCACTATTTGTAATCTTTCTGCTGCTAGCATTGGTATTTAGATAGGAAAGTAGATCATATTTACTTGTGTTATACTTTTTTTTATTTACTTTTTTACATTTCTGTAGCTTCCATGCCTAGGCAAATTATGTCATACATCCCAGGAGTCTTCCGGAGGGGAGACGCACATCTTCCTGCCTCCATGCTTAACCACATCAATACCAGGCACTTACACCCCCTTCCTGCCCAAGCCAATTTTCAGCTTTCAGCGCTGTCGCAATTTGAATGACAATTGCGCGGTCATGCTTCACTGTACCCAAACACATTTTTTAGCATTTAGTTCCCCTAAATAAAGCTTTCTTGTGGTGGTATTTGATCACCTCTACGATTTTTATTTTTTGCGCAACAAATAACAAACAAACATTGTAAACATTTTTTTGTAAATAAGTATGCTTTCTTCTTCAATGATGGGCACTGATATGGCTGCACTGATAAGGTGGCACTGATGATGGGCACTGATAGGCGGCACCGATGGGTGGCACTGCTGACTCTGATGGGTGGCATTGCTGGGCATCACCGATTTGTTGGCACTGATTGGCATGTGGATGGCCATGGGTGACGTACCTGGCCATCCACATGTTAGGGGATTCCCCGATCGGCTCTCCTCTACTTGTGAGTAGTGAGGACTCGAGTGAGGAAAAGCCAATCAACAGCTCTTCCTGTTTACATTGTGTTTACATTGTGTTCAGCCGTGATTGGACACGGCTGATCACATGGTAAAGAGCCTCCGTCGGAAGCTCTTTACCGAGATCGGTGTAGCGGTGTGTCAGACTGACACACCACACCACCGATCACTCGCGTGGCGGCTGTTATCCTGCTGGACGTCATATGGCGTCCATTCAGGATAACTGAACCACTGCCTAGCTGTCATTTTGCTATAGGCCGGGCGGTAAGTGGTTAAGCTAAGGGCATATGGATTCCATGAAGTAAATACTGCATGAATCATCTCCCCATACTTTAAGCGGAGCTCCACCCTAAAGTGGAACTTCCGCTCATCGGATTCCTCCCCCCCTCCGGTGCCACAATTGGCACCTTTCAGGTATTTGCATCCACTTCCAGGCATAGACTCTGCGGGGACCTGCGGGCAGTACATCATTTGCCTCCCCGGATTGTGTTCTGGGAAACACACGGCTCCCAGAACACAGCGGAAACAGTGAGGATGGCGCAGCGCGGCTCACGCATGCGCAGTAGGGAAAAGGGCAGTGAAGCCGCAACGCTTCACTTTCCCGATTCCCTCACCGATGATGGCGGTGGGGGCAGCTGAGAGATGAGCGATAGCTCGTCTTCTGCTGCCAACGTCGCTGGACTCCAGGACAGGAAAGTGTCCATTTATTTAAAGTCAGCAGCTGCAGTATTTGTAGCTGCTGGCTTTTAATTTCATTTATTTTTACGTCGGAGCTTCACTTTAAAGCAAAGTTCCACCTATTTAAAAGTCAGCACCTACAAAAAGTGCAGCTGCTGACTTTTGATAATCAGACACTCACCTGTCAGAAATGCCAGAGGGTGGTTTTTAAAGTGATTTCTCAGCAAAATAAAGCACGGAGACATGGATAGATAGGTGGCTGAATTTGCTTTGACTATTAAAAGTGAATTAAATAGCGGATTTAGATTTGTGGCGCTCAGATCCAGTGTAGCTTTAAATACACTGACACAAGCTTGCTGCACTTGTTTTTGTTGCTGATCATTTCATGCGATATGACCAGGATAATGAGCATAACAAAATTTGCACAATATACTCCAAAGTGGTTACTTTTGGAAGCAGCAATTGACTTGGTCCATACAGGACCTGGATTCAAAAGAACATCAAGCGGATTTGTAAAAAAGGTTTTGTTGATCTTTGTCTAGCATTTTCCCAAGTGACAGAAGCTGGCAGGAATGACAGCATTGTCAGCCTCATTCAGCCAGTTCCCGTTCATTTTAACAGAGAAGCCGACTCTTTAGGCCTCATGTACAAGGAAAGCGAGAGGCTGAAAATATGCCCAGGTAAACACATTCTTTGCATTTCTTTTTGCCGGAGGAGCTGCAGGAACAACATGCAGCCTGCCATACAAGTGATTGGCTGTACACAGCAGTACTTTTGTATACATATGGAATAAAGTATAGTCTCTGCCACAGACCTTCCTTTATGAGGAGACACTTTTGGTCCAGAATCCTATGCCACAGGATTCAGCACCGGATATCTCCAGATTAACTTTAGTAGAACTTAGATCTGACAGGCGACCACCATCAAGCCTCTCAGTGTATGGCGCATCCTTCGATTAAGTCTCCAGGCCTTCTCCCAAGATACCAGCCTCTTGCATGGTCCTCTCCAGGATAGGTCAACCCCTGGTTACCCTCATCAAGTGGCTTCCTCCCGCAAGACAGACAGCACAGGATCACCTTGAAAGGGCAGGCCCCAGTCTGACTACTGGGCCTACCAACGAAGCCACAACCCTGGACCAACGTGGTCCAGAGCCAGCATTCAGGAACACGCACCCCCGGCCAGGCAGACCACGAGGTGTGTGGGACGACAGACCCCTTACCAATATTGTCTGTCCCTTAAGTACCCCTCCCCAGCATGCTCAGCGGGACGATCACTCCCACTGATTGGCTGCCGAGGGGGACACCCAATACACCCTGACTCTGCTGCTACCACCCTTGGCCTGGGATGGTAATAGCACCCCCAGACGAACAATGGTGGTTACTCCCAGCACAGCCATGGCTGGAACAGAGGCTAAATTGCCCATAATTAAACATGTCTAAATCAAATAACTCTGGCCCCCTCTAAATTTACAGCAGCGCGTGTTCAACAGGAGCAGGCCGCTACATGTATAAGGCCTTAATTAAGGATGAGCTCTGGCGTGTTCGCAAACGGCATGTGCACAGCCCGCCAGGAAGTCGGCACTGCACAGCGCTAATCACAGGCAGTAAAACATTTCCCAATCGCTGCAGCTGCACATTGGGACAATGGGGTTGATTTACAAAAGGCAAATTCACTTTGCACTACAAGTGCACTTGGAAGTGCAGTCGCTCTAGATCCGAGAGGGACATGCAAAGAAAATTAAAAACAGTATTTTAGCTTGCACATGATTGGATGATAAAATCATCAGAGCTTCCCCTCATTTCAGATCTACCCATTTATAGCGAGTGCACATGTAGTGCAAAGTGGATTTGCCTTTCGTAAATAACCCCAATCTCTCACTGCTTGTGATTAGCGCTCCTCAGTGCTGACTTGGCGGGCTCTGCATGTGCAGTTTGCGAACACGCCTGAGCTCATCCTTAGCCTTAATGAGTACTAGGATGTACAAAGCCTTCAATCTCAATGTACCAATTGTTATCTGGCACTTAGCAGAAAAGGTAGATTTAAAGAGGAATGAAAATGTCTTATTTTTAAATTGTACCTACAGCTAAGCCTATAATAAGGCTTACCTGTAGGTATTGTGAATATCTCCTAAACACAGTTTAGGAGATATTCACAGTGCATGCAGCCAATGACGTCATTGGCGCATGTGCTCTGAAAGTCCGGCTCACCGTGCCGGACCTTCAGAGGCGGTGCCATAAACAATGGCTCCCGTGGCCATCTGTAGGAGTGACGTAATTGTGGCTCTGGCCACTCACAGCAGCGGAGCCCACGAACCTGGAAGAAACACTGGGGAAGATGTCAGCTGTCTCAGTGGTGTGTTGGCACCGCTGCAGGGCTTCATTCTAAGGTAAGTGTTGCATAATGATCTAGTATGCAATGCAAACTAGCTCTTTATGCCTTTGTCTTACAGTTTTTTTTTCTCTGGGTTTACAACGTCTTTAAGAAACCTGAGGTAAGTTATCTCTTTTTTGGTAATGTGTGAAAGCAGGGTCCCTGTTCATCACCAACAGCCGCCATACTGGCCAAGGGCCCTTCCACCATCTTACTACTCAGGAACAAGACAAAGTACACACACACCTGTAACATGAAGAAACAACACCATCTTTGGTCAGTCCCATTCTCTGTGCTGCCTGAGTTCAGGAATGAACTGATGCCCCAACCCCCCCCCCCCCAAAAAAAAAACACCCACCAAAAGGCCTCCACATTCATTATTTTATGGATTCATGATATAATAATACTAAATAACATTTATCAGAAAATCAGACTTAAAAGTGTGTTCTCTGAAGATCTTGACCCCTTTAGGCGAATACAGCTCAATGCTTTTTTACGGTCACTTACGCAACGTATGCCAGTAACACGTACACCATCTGGGTTTGAACAGATATGCCACTTAGGCCCCATACACACGGGAGAATTTATCCGCGAATACGGTCCAGCGGACCGTTTCCACGGATAAATCCTCTCAAAGATATCCGCTGATTTCGATGGGATGGAGTGTACACACCATCCCATTGAAATCCGCGCGGAAATCCTCTGGCGATGACGTGTCGCGCCGTCGCCGCGATTATGACGCGGCGACGGGCGCGACGCTGTCATATAAGGAATTCCACGCATGCGTCAAATCATTACGACGCGTGCGGGGAATCCCTTTGGACGGATGGATCCGGTAAGTCTGTACAGACGAGCGGATCCATCCGTTGGAATGGATTCCAGCAGATGGATTCGTTGTGCAGCACAACAAATATTCGATCTGCTGGAATCCATCCCAGAGGAGATTTCTCCGCGGAAAGAGATCCGCTGGCGTGTACACACCATAGAATCTATCCGCAGAAACCCATTTGCTGGGATTTATCTGCGGATGGATTCTATCGTGTGTATGGGGCCTTAGACACTCACTCTCAGCTATGTATGCCCTGCTGATAGATTCAGAAGCCCCTCAAGGATTGGCTTTTTTACAAGCATGGGAGAGGGATTTGGGAATTACCTTTTCGGAGATACAGAAAAAGAAGATATTGTTATTTGCACACAAAGCGTCAATGGCAACTAGGTACCAGGAAGGAGGGTATAACATTTTAAACAGGTGGTATAGAACTCCGTCAGTATTGAATCGGATATTTCCACAAGTATCCAATCAATGCTGGCGCTGTCAAAATGCAGAGGGTACTATACTACACATATTTTGGGAATGCCCCAGACTGAAAGAATTTTGGGAAATGGTGTCTGAAACAGTTAAAGAAATTACAGATGTGTCTCTTGGAGAAAACCCATCAGCCTTTTTGCTGCATGATATCCCGTTATCTAATGAAAAATATAAAAATTCTCTTGTAAGGCATTTACTCACGGCAGCGAAAGCTTGTATTCCGATCCTTTGGAAAAGTGCGATAGCTCCAACTAAAATACAATGGATGGGGAGAATAGCGGAGATCCAGCAAATGGAAAATCTGACTATGATACTGAGAGAGCAAGAAGAAAAATATCGGGAGGTCTGGATACCATATATTAAATATAGGGAACAAAATCCATAGGTGGATATGTGGTGGCCTGGGGGGGCGGGCTTAATATTTAATTTTCCATTTTATCTTATTATAATTTTGTTTTTTTTCCCCCTTCTACCTCTGTTCTTTCTCTATTCTTTATCTATCTTTGTCTTCTTAATAAGTCTATCTATACCTGTCTGGGAGGATAACTAGGGCTTCACCCTGGTTAAGGAAAATGTATTGCATTAATGTTAGGGAATAATAACAGAGTTGTATTAGAATTATGAGGAAATACTAGTTAAGGATGAACATAGGTATGTTAAGATAATGCAACTGTGTGAATACGTGGTATTGGCTGGTAATTGTTGAAGAGAATATTAGTAGCATAAGTAGAATGAAAATGTTAATGCACGTATGTATATTATTGTATAATATTAATGCTGCAGAGAAAATAAAGAATTTATATAAAAAAAAAGGAAGTCAGACTTACATGCAACAGCACCTTGTCTATATGCAAAATTATATGACATACCATTATGTTTCCACTCCCCAATCTTGTCGCCCTAGCCTATCAGTGTCCATCAGTGCCCACCAGTTCAGACCATCAGTGCCATCTTATCAGTGCAGCCTATCACTACCTATCAGTGCTCATCCGTGCCATCTCATCAGTGCCCACCAGTGCAGCCTAACACTGCCCATCAGTGCCACCTCATCAGTGCCTACCAGTGTAGCCTATCAGTGGTGCCTCATCAGACAATTCACAGGCAGCCATTGCATTGGGGAGAAGGACCTACCTGCCAGTCCGCTCAATCCACATCCAATCTGTGCTCCAGGGATTTCAGAGCTGCCGTTCCCACTCCAGACCCAGTACTTAGCTGCACGGTGTACCTGCAGCCTCATCCTTCTCCTCAATGCAGACTGCATCGGGGCTGGGTCTGAGAGTGAGCAGCGCTTCTGGCCCCGCCACCTCCCCTGTGGACTACAGGCATCGTGGGGCGCCCCCCCAATGTGCAGGCAGCGTGGGCTCCAGGGGCAGCTCCTTTGGGCCCTAAAACAGTGACTGGGCCTGGGCATTTGCCCTGCGTGAAAGATGACACTGGTGTCGCCCCTATTAAACTACTGTCTGGATCCCATGGACTTTGCGGGAACCATGGTAAGGCCGGCCCTGCATCCACCTCCACTATGATAGCCCCAACATCATAATTTTCAACAACATGGGATAGCCGCTCAAGTCTTTGATGGCCCTTACCATTGCTCCCCTATAGGTCGGTTCTCCATCCAAGCCTTTTACATGCCTACCTCAAAGAGCATTCCTTTCCTAATGCAACACACTTCCATAGCAGCCTTTTTCCACCACCCTCTATCTCAGGCTCTTCCTGATAAAGATTATATAGGACAGACTAGCCCCACTAACAGGAGGGGTTTCCTTAAAAGGCATACTTAATCCTGCTTATATGTGTATCGAATTTTATAATGGAAAATAGGAGAGCACCAATACTATAGCAAACCCTGGTAATTAAAGTAGGCGTAAATCCAATCACTAAATTATCACATCATTTTAACCAAGTTGATGTAACTTTAATAGCCAATTTCATATTTTAAAAATTGCAGCTTTCTTTAAAATTACATCCGGTGATCCTGCTATGAAGGTCCTTGTTGAAGCACTTCCTGTCACAGGGTGACCATTCTCTGTCCCGATCTTCCAATTATCTTCCTGTGTTGTCACCCTGTCACATATGCTTCCAGCGGAGAATATGCTTCCATTGTCATCAAGAAGCATGCCCTAAGAAAGTATGTGCAGATGGCACTGGGGTGAACAGAAAGTGACTGCAGAAGAATAGCAACACTGAGATGAGAAAAATGCTTACAAACGTTAATGGTATTTTCTGAAAGAAAAATAACAGTCGTTTAAGCAAGCTACAGTAAATGTCATCAAGTTTGCTTATTCTTTAAATGGTTTGTTTATTAGACATTGTTCTAGCTTTTAAAGACGTGTAATCACCATGGACTAGGACTGCAGCCAAATTTACAAAACATAAGGGGACAGGACAGTGACAAAGAGATAAATACATTTTACACACCCGTTCAAAAGAAATGTCCTCTAAATGACCAATTAAAAGAAGTAACCAGTGAGGCAGTGTAAGAATAACGGAATTGTCAGAGGATCATTACCACTACTGAGCTCTCAGGATAATGAACAAATGAGAGGTGATAACACAAGTAAGATTGCATAGAACAAATTAAAAAAAGAAAAATACAAAAAACACAACTAAAACTAGTTGATACGAAAGAAAACAACAGATTCATAAGCTGACAAGTATGAAAATAAATGGACGTGATGTATACAATACAATGCAACAGAGCCAGGAATGTTTATTGTTAGATTTGCTTAAAGCTACAGCATATAAGGAAAAATATACCAGAAAAAAAAACAAAAAAAAACGATATCTACAGATTGGCAATCAGTGATATTTTGACAGCCAGAGGATAAAACATAAAGCTATTTACATCAAAACTCCAATATGTATATGCAGGCGTTATCCAGGTACAATGCAGTTCAGAACTGCCATTTATTGTGCCTGAATGTGTCAGAATAATAACAGATAATGAGATAAGCTCCATAATCGCTTCTTTGTGACATAAATTCTGCCAGAATCAGGTTATAGTAACCTTCTGAACCTTGCAAATGTTTTTTAAATTGAAATTAAAAAAATATAATGACAGAGAACATTTTACTGTCATATGCATGTGTTACATAAACATTTCTTTAGTATAAGTTCTTCAGTCTAGAAGAGCCCGGATTCTCAAACGAGTTACGCCGGTGTATCTCCAGATATGCCGTTGTAACTCTGAGGCCCCATACACACGATAGAATTTATCCGCGAATACGGTCCAGCGGATTTCGGCGGATTTTCATGCGATGGAGTGTACACACCATCGCATTGAAATCCGCGCCGAAATCCTCTGGCGATGACGTGTCGCGCCGTCGCCGCGATTATGACGCGGCGACGTGCGCGACGCTGTCATATAAGGAATTCCACGCATGCGTCAAATCATTACAACGCATGCGGGGGATCCCTTCGGACGGATGGATCCGGTGAGTCTGTACAGACCAGCGGATCCATCCGTTGGGATGGACT
The DNA here is from genome assembly GCF_905171775.1 of Rana temporaria. Taxonomy (NCBI): domain Eukaryota; kingdom Metazoa; phylum Chordata; class Amphibia; order Anura; family Ranidae; genus Rana; species Rana temporaria. The sequence goes on along the minus strand of NC_053500.1, from coordinate 21,979,556 downwards.
CCAGCAGATGGATATGTTCTGCATGTCAGCAAATATTCGATCTGCTGGAATCCATCCCAGGGGAGATATATCCACGGAAACAGATCTGCTGGCGTGTACACACCATAGGATCTATCCGCTGAAACCCATTTGCTGGGATTTATCTGCGGATGGATTCTATGGTGTGTACGGGGCCTTAGTCCAGTTACGCATAAATTTGTATTAGATCCGACCAGAGTAAGTTTCTTAGGCGGGCATGTAAATAACAGGCCGGGTTTACAGGAAATGGGCAGAATAGCAATGCCCAGAGAATGACCTGCCCGAAGAGGACTGCTGGCCACAATTGCATTAGGGTGTGCACCCCAAACCTCAAACACATGCTACTGATCGCTCACCAAGTTCATTCAGAAAGGAAAGGGGCCGTCAAATGACATATTTACCACCCCCTTCCACCACTTATTGTAAAACATCCCTCTGTGTGTGCCCGCAGCAGGGGAAGGGACGAGGGGGGGGGGGGGGGAGCCAGGACAGTAAAGAGAAAATGTGCTGCACAGGGTTGATTAGGTTGTGATTGGGCACAACTGGCACACCCTGTGCGCACGCCTATGCTGCCGGCACTGGGTCGGGGAGGCAGCCAGAAACAGCGTTGGACTGTGGATCTATACAAACAAAAATGTTGTTAGTTGGAGTTTTAATTTAAAGCTGAACTCATGTATATAGTACTATACAGTAAAATACACAAATGAATGCAGCTCTGTATTAATGAATGCATTAATAAATGAAATAATTTGGCCTGATACCAGCCTCTTGCAGTGCACTGTACAGCATAGCTCAGACTGGGGAGGGAGAAGTGGCAAACAGGAGCCATCAGTTGAGCTGCAGTGCAAGAAGTATGCTGATAGGGGAAGAGAACAGAGTGACACAGAAATTAGCTTATCAGACTACTGCTTTCCTGTTAACTGTCCAGTCACAGCATGGGGACAGGGACAAGTCATGTACGTGTTATTTATTGAATATCAATCAGGAAAAAAAATATGCATTACCAAAGAACGTTCTACTGTGTGGAAGAGCTGTGTCAATTTCAGGACTGGACTGTGAAAAAAAATAGGATTTTTTGTACTCACCGTAAAATCCTTTTCTCTGAAGTCCATGGACGGACACAGCTCCTTAAATCTTGACAAGTGGGTTATGTTCCCTGTTTACAGGAGAGGACTAGGCAGAAACATGTTAAATAGTTAAATACATGTTACATTAACAGAGTTGAACAGCCCCGCCCAGGGGGCGGTCCCTCCAGACATAACCCTCCTCACTGCAGCTTGCAGCCTCAGTTCGTAACAAGCAGTACAAACCTAAAAAGGAGGGGTGGGAGCTGTGTCCGTCCATGGACTTCAGAGAAAAGGATTTTACGGTGAGTACAAAAAATCCTATTTTCTCTTATCGTCCATGGACGGACACAGCTCCTTAAATCTTGACAAGTGGGACGTCCCCAAGCAGTGTCAAAAAACGAGGGGTGGGAAATATATCAGTAAAAACAATTTTAACTTCACCCCAAAACAAGCAGAGCTCCTCAACGGAGGAGGTGCAACTTTAAACAGCCGCCGGCAAAAACTAGCGGCTGAAAAAAACATCATAAGATGCACTCACAGCAACCATGTAAATTCTGGAAAAAGCGTGAACGGACGAGCAAATCGCCGCCTCGCACACCTGTGAGACCGACGCATGATGTCGGGAAAAAAAAACCCAGGAAGCACCAATTGCCCTGGTCGAAAGTGCCGTGACCGGAAAGGGGGGCCCGCCCTTAGGAGCATAGGCCTGTATGACGGCCTGCCCGATCCACCGAGAAATGGTGGTCGACGAGACCGCCAGGCCCTTTTGTGGACCAGACACCGACACAAAAGAGAGTCAGAAGCTCCGAAATGGAGCCGTAGTAGGCTGGTATACCCGCAAAGCGCGTACCACGCCTAAAGTATGAAAGGCCGAAACCTCCTTCGGAAGAAGGGAAGGTCGCGGGCGCACCATCACCTAATCCTTATGGGGGATCAAGCATGGCGGCTTGCAAGACAAGACCGCCAACTCAGAAACCCCTCTAACAGAGGTAAAGGCCACTAAAGGGGCCACCTTCTGAGATAGTGTCAAGAGAAAATCTCTCTGATGTTTCCAAAAGGAAGGTTCCTGAAGAACCGAGAGCACCAGAGTCAAAACTCATGGGGGAAGAGATGGGCCAAGAGGGGAAAGTATATGACAAACCCCTTGCACACAAAAAAAAAAGGGGACCCACCAGGGAACGGGCCGCAAAAAGGCCACTAAAAGAACACAGCCAAGGCTGAAATCTGCCCCCAAACGGTGCTTTAAGCAATTTTTAGATCCAATCCAAGCTTTAAAAACAGCAGGACCCTGGACATTGAAAGTACGCCCGTGGACGTCACTTCATCCCTTCGCACCAAGAGAGGTGCGACGGTAGATCCTCCGGAAGAAGACTACGGTGCCCTGTTGAGATGACCGAGTCAGACAGACCCTGGTCACCTAAAGTCTGGCTTCCAATAACCATGTTAAGCAAGTCAGTGACTGTACAACAGGAGGAAGTATGGGACCTTGAGACAGGAACCTCCTGCCCTGGCAATCGCCAGGGTGCCTCCGCTACCAGGCGCCCGATATCAGCGTACCAAGGACGCCGAGATTAATCTGGAGCGATTAGAATCATCGGGATCTCCTCAGCATCCACTCTGTGGAGCGGCCGAGGAAGCAACTACCATGGAGGAATGGCAAAAAATCACCGATACAGACAACACAGGGCCACCAGCGCGACTGACGCGTCTGTACAAGATCACTAGACCTGGCCACTAACTGACACCCTTGCGGCGGAGACAAGCTGCCAGGAGATCCATGCCATGTGAGGCTCACCTCCTGCAAGGGAGCCGAAACACCCCAAGCACAAAGACCAGTCGCCCTGGTCCAGCATCTGGCGACTCCAGTAGTCTGCCTGCCGGCATACCTGATGGTAGACTGAAGCCACGGCCGTGGCGTTGTCCGGCTGAAACCAGATTGGTCGACCACAAGGAGAAGCATAGCCTGATCGCCTAAAATAGTAGGACAATGAACAGTAGACAGCACCTGGTATTCCCAGGCGGTCTTCCACCAGGCACTAGCCAGGCCCGACCCTGGGTAGCTACCGAGACCAGACACATTCAAGGAGGTGTGGTCATAGGTCCACGCAAGTCCAGCGACTCAGGGCCGACTGGACCCCCCAGTTTTGTGAACCTCCAGGTTCACAACCCGTGAGCTGGCATTCGTCGTAAACACCGACCACTGGAAGGAAGGAACAACTTCCCGGACCGAAGAGTCGGGAATCTCTGTCACCAACTCAGAGAGACTCTGACTAGGTGGCGCACAGGAATCTAATGATTTCAGAGACAAGAGATTTTTACCACCTGGACAGTAGTTCCACTGGAAAACCAGGGTGTGGAACTGGGCATACAGTACCACCTTGAAGGAGGCTACCCACAGACCCTGAACCAGCAGGCGCCCGGAGAGAAGACCGATTGCGTGATGCCAATACCTTCTCCGCAGACTGAAGAGTCTGCAATTTCTCCAGGGGAAGAAGGACCTTGCCACTGAGGAGTCTGGATCAACACTAGATACTCCAACGCTGAGTCGGAACCTAGTATGCCCATAATTTGAACCCTGGGTCGCACACATGTAGGGCAGGCTTGCTGCCACTGAGCTACACTTTCTGGCCTAAACGTTTAACATCCACCCGAATCTTCGGAGGGTCTGAATGGGAATAACCCATCCACTAGGTCGGAGACAGAAGCTGCTCTCAGAAGAAAGTCGTCAAAGTAGCCAATGAGGCAAAGCCTCGCTGTCCCAACAAAATTCAAATAAGTGCGAGCTCCTAGCTGAAAACCCATGGTGCTGACGCCAGATCAAAAGGGAGGGCCACAGGCTGACAGAGACCCTTCTCTCATCACGAAGCACAGAAAAAAACACTGTGACATGTGCAAAACGGGACATGCATGTATGCGTCCCTGATGTCCGAGGACGTCAGGACATCCCCCGGATGAAGCGCAGCTACCACCGAACAAATGGATTCCATGCGGAACTACCCGACGTTCACAAAGGTATTTAGGGCCTGAGGCCCATAGAAAACCCCAAAACTCTCGTCCTGCAGGAAAGGTAAAATTACCTTGCAGCTTAGCAAATCCCACACTGCCCAAGGCAGACCGACGTGCCGGGAGGGGAAGACACAAGGACAGAACTTTGTTCTGTCGATAGATGGAAACCCTATCTAGTACTCCGAAGAGACCTCAAGAAAAAGTAAAGTAAAATAAAATAAAATTTCTCCTCAGGGCGCTGGGCCCAAAGGGAGCCATACGTCCTTCTCCTTTGCTAGGCAGAACGAAACTGAGGCTGCAAGCTGCAGTGAGGAGGGTTATGTCTGGAGGGACCGCCCCCTGGGCGGGGCTGTTCAACTCTGTTAATGTAACATGTATTTAACTATTTAACATGTTTCTGCCTAGTCCTCTCCTGTAAACAGGGAACATAACCCACTTGTCAAGATTTAAGGAGCTGTGTCCGTCCATGGACGATAAGAGAAATTGGATTTTTGTACGCACTGTAAAATCCTATTCCCTATGTTCATTGAGGGACACAGATAAGATCTTGACCACTTGGTTATTTTGCCACTTGGAGTACAATGCCGGGTACAACACACAAAAAAAACTGCCTGGGGCGACCCCTACTGTTGGTCACCCCCCCCCCCCCATTTGCAAACACATTCTCAGTAGCAAGCAGTAAAAAGGGGAACATGACAAATCCAATGGCAATGCCCAACAAGTAATGTCCATTAATGCTTGCAGGGAAACGGATTTTATCAGTAAGTACAAACATTTTATTTTCTCTTCTGTTCAATAAAGAAAACTGTGAAGATCTATAGATCTTGACCACTGGGACGTCACAAAGCAGTGCCCACAGGTGGGCAGGCAAACAGAAAAACTATCTGGTGCAAAAGAAACAAATCAAACTGCTGCCTGCAAAACCCTCTGCTCAAAACAAGCATCTAAAGAAACGAAAACATACATTTTATAAAAGTTAGTAAATGTATAAACAGAGGACTAAGTGACTACTTTACAAACTTGAAAAACTGAAACGAGGTGTCGAAAGGCCAAGGACATACTAACCACTAGTGGAATGAGCAGTGACAGAAGCTGGAAGCTGCATACCCAAAAAAAAAAAAAAAAGGTCTGGATGATAATCAGTCCAATCCATTTCAGGACTGTTGTTCAGGAAGTGAATCAATCTAACGGAAGAGAGCCATAGCATCCGGTTTTACCCCAACAGCCTGAACCACATCTGGGCAATGCAAAGCCTTTTCTTGCCGATGAACTGCTTTGGGACAGAGAGGCGGTAACACAATAACCTCATGCAAATGAAAAGCTGACAAAACTTTTGGAAGAAAGGAGGGTTTAGGTCAGAGCAGTACCTCTTTCCTGTGCAACACCAAAAAGGGGGACTTATAGGACAAACCATCCAACTCTAAGACCCTATGGGCCAAGGTGAGAGCCACCAAAAAAGCCACCTTCCGAGACAGCATCAACAAGGGAATTAATGGCATATGCTTAAAAAAGGGCTTTTGTAAGATCCAAAGTGCTAAATTCCAGTCCAACAGCATTGCAGAAGGTCGATAAGACAGGACAACATGCACAACTTCTTGAATGAAAGTACACCCTGTAGAATACAAGGTTAACAGGCTTTGAGGAATGTCCTGAGATCTAGACCCTGGTCCCCCCCTCACTGAAGAAAGACCGAGACCCTGGCCACCAAATAAACTTGCAGAGAGATCAATTCAGACTCACACTAGGCAAAAAAAACTTTACACATCCGATAATCGATTCAATGAGAAGTGCCCTTCCATTCCTGGAGCATAGTTAGTAAAAAGGCCCTTGAGATAGAAGATTTGGACAAAGAGGCAAGCATCAGGGCATTGACGTCACGTGCCAAGGCTTGAGAGGCGAATCTGGAGCCACTAGAATGACTGGAATCCCTTCTGCCTCGATCCTACAAGGCAAGAGCTTCAGAGGTGAAACACGTGAATCAGATGCTACTAATACCATGGCTTCTGTTCACTATTCCCACATATGGAGACCTGTCAAACAATCAATGCAGCGCAGAAGAGACAGATGGATTGCCCAATGTTCCAACATGTTGATCGGTAGCCCTGAGTCCTCTGGCGTCCAGTGACCCTGTTTTGACAAACGATCCAGTACTTCACCACAGTCGAAAAAAAGCTGGGTTTTACCATCACCAGTTTAGCTAAGCAGAAGGGACAATTAACCCCCCTCCCGCCGCCATCCGGTGCTTCTCCGGGCTCTCCCGTGCCATCGAATGCTCAGAGAACGAATCGGTTGGTGCTAGATGAGGAGAATAAGGATTTATCTATGACCGTCTGAGGCCCGGGCGCGACGTTATGATGTCACTCCTGGGTACCCGAAAGTAAACAAAGCCGCAATCGTGGCTGAAAGCATGGGATCGGTACATTTTTTTTCCCTGATCTCATGCTTTCCAGCCTGGAGGAGAGATGTGGGGTCTTATTGAGGACCTGTCACAATATATTCCTATTACAAGGGATGTTTACACAAAGCGTCGCCTATGGAGATTTTTAGTACCAAAGTTTGGCGCCATTCCATGAGTGTGCGCAATTTTAAAGCGTGACAAGTTAGGGTATCTATTTACTCGGCATAACATCATTCTTTCACATTATACAAAAAAATGGGGATAACTTTACTGATAACTTTACTGTTTTGTTATTTTTTTAATTCATGAAAAAGTTGCAATGACCGCCACTTTATTCCCTAGGGTGTCTGCTAAAAAAATATATATAATGTTTGGGGGTTCTGAGTAATTTTCTAGCAAAAAAAATTATGATTTTTACATGAAGGAGAGAAGTGCCAGAATAGGCCCGGTAGGGAAGTGGTTAAGGGAGAATGTATCAAAAAGATAAATGATAGTATTTATGTTAGCTTTTTAGTCAAATTCACTTGTTATTGGATTTTAAGTAAATTGTACATTAGGTTGAACGTCCTGTTATTCTGTAAAATAGTTGCAAGCTTTTTATTGAAGAACACATCATATTTAGAATAATGAAAGTTTTCTAGGCTCACTTTTATAGCAATCCAAATTTTCTTCTGGTCCCTTGGGCGCTACCAACCAACAAATATTGCAATCAATAGCTACATTAAACCACATCATCACTAGAGCTTAATATGGTGGCTCAAATTGAAAACAGTATAATACTAAATCTATATTTAAAAAAATAACTGCTGCTGTGAAGCTTTTGGGGAATTTAAAGATAAACACTGACAAAGTTCACTAGCTAAACAAACATTTTATTGTGAATATATATATTTATTTTCAGTATATTAAAGAGCATGTCCTTTATAGATTAAATCTGAAGAAGTAGAAGTACAGATTTTGAGACAGAGGATATGGTATGAAAGTTTCTCTTCAGCACCATGACCTACATTTTTCAAAAGACACATTTAAACATGTATCAGTCTCTGTGGTGCTTTTGTGCACATTTGGCCTGCCACTCAGGTGCAAGTGCCTTAGAGATCTGACTAGGCAAGCTCAAGAGTGTGTTGCTGAGCCATGCTGGGACTGACAGGAATGTATGAGGCGAAGATCCACACAGATCATACAAGGGTTCTGTCTGTTCTTGGTTTATATCATACTGAGGTTAATCTAATTTGAGGTTTCCCTTTAATTCTAGTTTAGGGTAAATCATTTGAACAAAATGTAGGGCCTACGGCAATTTCGGAACGTGAGGTCTTATTGCATTGTGCATAAGCCTCTGTGAGCAAAGTTGAAATACACAATTCTATGATCACATCCTAACAATGCCCTTTTCCAAAAAGGATTCTTCTGTTGCCCACAGTTGTTAGAGTTTTCTCAAATGTGAAGCTTGTTCACACATATGTAGACATCCATATATGACCTGAGGACTTAAAGATCTTTCACCCAGCATCATGTTCTATACAGATTCAAAAGTGAGAGACCCACTGTCTGAGTGTAGTTACATATCTTTCAAAGATGGCCACAGAAATCCACAGTCACAGCACATTTAATTCTGTATCATGGGTAATACTGGCTCCTATGTAGTGGAGGCCAACCCCACCCCTAAGGGATGGCAGTACAGGGTGGCTGGGCTCCATGACAACTGGCCTCAGCAATGAAGCTCTCACTTTCATTTCAAATACACAGTATATGAAGTGTGAACAGGGACCAGATTCACAGTGAGAGTACGCCGGCGTATCTACTGATACGCCGGCGTACTTTCAAATTTGCAGCGTTGTATCTTTATTTTGAATTCTCAAACAAAGATACAACGGCATTTGGCTAAGATCCGACAGGCGTACGGCTTCGTACGCCTTCGGATCTTAGGATGCAATACTTCGGCGCCCGCTGGGTGGAGTTTGCGTTGTTTTCCGCGTCGGGTATGCTAATTAGCTGTTTACGGCGATCCACGAAGCTACGCACGCTCGTCGCATTCTCTGGTCATCTTGGATGTGTGTTTGTGCAGCCCAGTCTCTGAAAGGAGGGGATCGTGCTCTGCTTCAGTATGTCACAGTACATGTTGGCATTCATGGTTCCCTCAATGAACTGTAGATCCCTAGTGTCGGCAGCACTCATGCAGCCCCAGACCATGACACTCCCACCACCATGCTTGACTGTAGGCAAGACACGCTTGTCTTTGTACTCCTCACCTGGTTGCTGCCAAATAGGTTTATATTGGTCTCATCAGACCACAGGACAAGGTTCCAGTAATCTATGCCCTTGGTCTGCTTGTCTTTAGCAAACTGAAGGCTTTCTTGTGCATCATCTTTACAAGAGGCTTCCTTCTGGGATGACAGCCATGCAGACCAATTTGATGAAGTGTGCAGTGTATTGTCTGAGCACTGACAGGCTGACCCCCCACCCCTTCAACCTCTGCATCAATGCTGGCAGCACTCATGTGTCTATTTCTTAAAGACAACCTCTGTATATGATGCTGAACATGTGCACTCATCTTCTTTGATCGACCATTGCGAGGCCTGTTGTGAGTGGAACCTGTCCTGTTAAACCGCTGTATGGTCTTGGACACCGTGCTGCGGCTCAATTTCAGGGTCTTGGCAATCTTCTTATAGCCTAGGCCATCTTTATGTAGAGCAACAATTCTTTTTTAAGATCCTCAGAGAATTCTTTGCCATGAGGTGCCATGTTGAACTTCCAGTGACCAGTATAAGAGAGTGAGAGTGATAATGCCCAATTTAACACACCTGCTCCCCATTCACACCTGAGACCTTCTAACACTAACGAGTCACATGACATCAGGGAGGGAAAATTGCTAATTGGGCCCAAGTTGAACATTTTCACTTAGGGGTGTATCACTTTTGTTGCCAACGGTTTAGAGATTAATGGCTGTGTTGAGTTATTTTGAGGGGACAGACAATGTACACTGTTATACAAGCTGTACACTCACTACTTTAGATTGTGGCAAAGTGTCATTTCTTCAGTGTTGTCACATGAAAAGATGTAATAAAATATTTACACAGATGTTAGGGGTGTGATCTCTTTTGTGAGATCATGTATATTGCAGCTTGTCAGTCCATAGATGTGGTGGTTATACACATTTTCTGCAAGTACAGAAAAATACCTGCTGATCCTGACAGAAGACCTGTATTATTTTAACTTTCTACATACATATCTGAATTTCAAACATCAGCTTTCATGCTTCCTAAGCTACTCCAGAACAGGCAATACTGAATAGAAAACTAGACAACTAGTAAATTTAAAGCGGAGGTTCACCCAAATAACATCTATATAAAGACCAAATTCTTAATACTTCTGAAATGTACAGTAGGCATTTTTTTTAAAATTTTTTAGGCTGTACATACCTTATAATCTATATTTGCAATCCGGCTTCCGGGTACTCACTCCCACGGGAGTAGGCGTTTCCAAGCTGAGCCGCAATGTAATCTGGGAGTTCGCCCAGATGATTGATGCCCTTCAGAAAATGTTCCCCCCGTCGGATAAGGCCCCCCCCGTATTGCGTAGGCGCTTCACGAGAGTCACAGAGTGTTTCCGAAAGGAGCCGAACATGTAGAGCCGCGAGTTAGCTCTACACGGCGCCTGTGCACCGACTAGGAGCCGTGTAGAGCTGACTGCGCAGGCGCCGTAAAGAGCCGACTCGCAGCTCTACATGTTCGGATCCTTTCAGAAACTCCGTGACTCTCGTGACGCGCCTAAGCAATACGGGGGGGGGCCTTATCCAACGGGGGGAACATTTTCTGAAGGACATCAATCATCTGGGCGAACTCCCAGATTACATTGCGGCTCAGCTTGGAAATGCCTACTCCTGCGGGAGTGAGTACCCGGGAGCCGGATTGCTAATATAGATTATAAGGTATGTACAGCCTAAAAAAAAAAAAATGCCTACTGTACATGTTAGAAGTATAAAGAATTTGGTCTAATATAGATGTTATTTGGGTGAACCTCCGCTTTAAACACTATGACATTCAGCTTGCCCATATTTTTTATCTACTCACCTGCAATCTATTATTACCTTCCTTTTGTTTTCTGTTTGCTAGCTGCCTTTAGTTTATTAGTACCTACTTGCGTTAAATTTTTTTGTTTACCATTATTACTTCTTTTACATACTTTTTACATATGAGTACTGTTTGCTTCCTCTAGTCTCTTTGCAGCCCTTTTCCTGACTCAATGCACTTGCTCCAGCATAGTTACCAAGCTCTGAACCATTTATACAACACTTCATTCAACACAATGGTAGTTAGTTTAGGATTTCCCCCTTCCTGACGACGTCACTAAGTCGAAACGTACGTCTAGGCGCATCCCAGTCATGATTGTACTTCCGGACACTTTTGGTCTTTGAATATCCAGGCGGTGGTATGCACGCTGATCCACCACAGCGTGAGCGAAACGGCTGCTTCTCAATCCATCTGATAACAGATGCGGTTTGCCTTCAGTGCAGAGGAAAGGCACATTTTAAAGTAAGCGGCCATTTGGCTTGTGGTTTTAAGTATATCATTTTAATAAAACTGTATTACGCTATGGCCCTGCTTTTCTTCATTTTTTTTCTGAATTACATTGCGGTGGAGCAATTACTAGATCCCAGGCATATCCTCATGGTGTTTCCCACTAAAGACCACAGATCTTTAACTATAAAAGCTCCACCTGACCGGTCTTGGTGGTCTGGTGAGTAGGCTACTTAGCCTTATTCACCGGGTGTTGTCTTTTAAAATTGTGGGCAGTGGTGATGGTGTAAAGACCAGAGTTGCTTTACAAGGATTTTTGGACATTTTATTACATCCAATACTCCAATCATCTTGTTTGCTGTCTTTGATGCATTTTGTTTATTGATGAATCATTCTCAGCCACTGTATTTTTCACTTATGAATTAATTATTAAGCACCATGCACTTTATTTGTTTATGCTAACACTATTTAGTCTATGGCACAGAATTATTGTTTTAGCGCCACCTTTAATACACACCCCACTTAATTACTGTATATGACAAGGGATTGGTGTTTAGTTTAGAAGTGAATAGAGTGAGGAGAAATTAAAAATTATTTTAGGTTACAGATAAAGCAAGTGTTCAACTCCAGTCAGGAGTCAAAAAATGAATGGGTCTCATTTAAAAGGTGAAGCATGGGACATATTTACAACAACACATACATTGTGAGGACCCTAAGCCACTGCAGTGTTTCTTCTACAAGTACAAAACATCTCTTACAGTGTGTAGCTGGCCAGCTAAGACCTGTCCTAGGTTGCTAATATGACTTACATGCATATACAGCTATACCTTCTAATAACCTTAATACAGTTCATATGTTCATATGTAAGAGATAAAAGCAGAGCGATTTACTGTGATTTCATGTTTTGAATGTCATGTAACAGTTGTATATTGTGTTCACAGAAACAAAAGTGAAAATATGCCTTTTAAGATTTGTTCTATATACTGCAAGGAAGCTTAAGACACGACAGAATTGAAACCAGAAAGCAGAGTTAAAGCGGAAAATGGAAACTTCCGCTTAATCCACTTCTCGCCCCCTTACATGCCACATTTGGCATGTAATTTTTTTGGGGGGGAGTGGGGGCTTCAGGAAGAGTGGGACTTCCTGTCCGACTTCCTCCTTCGGCCGAGGGGCTGGTAAGGCCAATATCTTAATCGCCTTACTGCACCCCTTCCCTGTAGGCGATCGCTTGTCCAATCGGACGGTGCAGCTCCGCTCGCGCAGTGACGCTCGGGTGCCCACACTTGGGATGAAGACGCCGGCCGGAGAGGGGGGGAGAGGAGCGGATCCCTGGCCGGCGCGTCGCTGGAACTATGGAGCAGGTAAGCGTCTGTTTATTAAAAGCCAGCAGCTGCACTTTTTGTAGCGGCTGACTTTTAATAAACATAAAAAAAGGCTGGAACTCCCCTTTAAGCTTGTGTGACTCATCAGGAGTCTTGGCCAATCACAGCCAATCTCACATTGAGCAGGAGTCTTGACCAATCACAGCCAGCCTTACACCCATTCTGTCTGGAAAGTTCCCTAGCAGAGCTGCTACAGCTCATTACACCAGAGAGAGAAGATCTGAGCAGACACACACCACTCAGAGTTCTGTTTTATGGAAGCAAATGGTCAAAATAGTTTCCACAAATGTTCAAAACAAACAAACAAACAGCAAATGGTCAAACAAGCAAACGTGCTATCAAACTGCAATAGCAAACGTTCCAGCAAACAGCAATATAGAGTGGGCAAAACTATTGATTAAGCCTCAGAGAGATCATAAAGTGTTTAAATAAATTAAAGTGAGAGTACAGATACTGAAGAAAGAAATGTATCTACCATTTTATGTAGAATGCCAAGATTGAACAGTTGAACCGCAATTTGTTATACTTTATTCAACACGTGTTTGTACATGGACTGCCTGCTGTGAAATTGTCAGTGTTATATATGAAGAAAAGCTGAAGTGGGTATATACCTTGAAACATGTGAACATACTTGCTTTGTGCAGTACAATATTGCAAAGGTCTTCTATATTGGTTACCCAGGCATTAGGGGGACTGGGAGGCCCCATACCATGATTAATTTATGTCTGTGAATATACAATTCTGTAAGTATATTCAGCCTACGTTCAATTCATTTTGCTGTTGTTGCCAATCTTGGTAACCTTGGCTAGAGGTAACTGGGTCTCTTGTATTGTACAGCAATACACCACCAACATCACTCAATGATGCTAAAGACAACCAGTGTGATCCGGCACCAAATTCAAAAAAGGTAACAAAACTAGCAAAAAGGGTAAAGGAGCACATGGGCAGTTTAATATACAGAGCAAACTTCCCCAGCACACTTTCCAGCTAGTCAGCACAATCTCCCCTATATGGACACAGGCAGCAACAAAAACAGAAGTTGTAACCTTTCACTGGTCTATTACATTACTAAGTTGGACTTTGTAATTTAATATAGTACTTGAAAAGTGTGAAATATCATTAGCTTTAGAAGAAACATAGAAACCTGTATGGGGACATAAAGTTTTAGAATATCTGTAGTTTTGGCACAGTTAGAGTTCTCTACATTTATTTAATTTGTTTAATTCATCTATTTTGCTGCTGGCTCACCCTGCTGTGTATGCCAAGAGTGAATATCCAGGCCAGACTACTCACACCATAAGAAATCCAGGTATAAAATTCTGATACTGGCAAAGAATGTTTCAGCCTCATTATTTTGTTGCAAGCGTTCTAATCATGCTGTGTCTTCTAAATATGAAAGCAGATCTGACAGTCATGTGGCGCCTGCAGCAAGCCTGTGAACTAATGCTTGGATTTTATAGAATTCAACTCCTAGAGGAAGGGCAGGTGCCCAGGGCAAACAATTACCTTAAATATTTCCAAAACCAAAATACATTAGTAATGAGATGATATTAATACATTACAGAATAGATGCAAAACACAAACCTTCATTTTTTTTTTCAAACTTATCTCTGTAGCACTGATGTATTCTAAAGAATGATCTTTAGGAGTGTTTTGGTGGATTCAAACTTCTCCAGGCCCTATCCAGCAAGCTTCATTTTGGTCAACAAAAGAGGGGTAGAGAAAAGAAGCGCCACCTAAGTGCAGTATTAAAGAGGTTCTTTTAATGACACATTGTACAAAACACACTTACAAGAGGTAAGGACAGAAGGCTCATCTGTAACATCCTGTAGTCCTCGTCCCGGGTTCCATGGGCTGCTTAGAAGTGAAGATAGCAGAATGTGTGGAGTCTTCAGGCTTGTCCTGTGGCCATCAGGATGAGGCCTGTTCCAGCCTCACGGGTCACGTGACAGGTCACGTGATTACTTCCAAAGAACACTCCCGGGAGGAGGGTCAGACAGGGAGAACAAAGGCTGATTGAGCTACGCGCTCGGAGCCACTCCTCCTTCTATTGGCTGTCGGAAGTAATCACGTGACCTGTTACGTGACCCGTGAGGCTTCAACAGGCCTCATCCTGATGGCCACAGGACAAGCCTGAAGATGCCACACATTCTGCTATCTTCACTTCTAAGCAGCCCATGGATCTGGGATGAGGACTACAGAATGTTACAGATGAGCCTTCTTTCCTTACCTTCTAAGTGTGTTTTGTACAATGTGTCATTAAAAGAACCTCTTTAATACTGCACTTAGCTGGCGCTTTCTTTTCTCTACCCCTCTTTTGTTTACCACAGAGTCAGCTCTCTGAGGACAGCAGCCGCCATTGAACAGCCAAATCACCTGCATTTTTAACCATTGAACTGCCTGTTACTATTATTTCTAATGGACTAATCACCCTACCCTACCTATACATGTACTTTGTATCTGCGCTGACAGTTACCTCTCCGCTCAGTTACGCTCAGCCATGACTCAAAGAAACATTCATCCAGTGGACTTTGTAAAACCTTTGCCTTAGATAGACTATAATGCTGCGTACACACGACCGTTTTTCGGGTTCTAAAAAATGAAGTTTTTTTTAATGTCATAAAAAACGATCGTGTGTGGGCTTCAGAGCATTTTTCACGATCTAAAAAATGGGCATTTTTTTTTCCCGAACATGCTCTATTTTTTTCACAACGTTTTTAAGGTTCTAAAAAAATGGTCGTGTTTGGGCTTTAACGATATGAAAAAAACGTGCATGTTTAGAAGCAAGTAGTGAGACCGGAGCGCTCATTCTGGTAAAACTACCGTTCGTAATGGAGATAGCACATTCATCACGCTTTAACAGACTGAAAAGCGCGAATCGTCTTTTACTAACACGAAATCAGCTAAAGCAGCCCAAAGGGTGGCGCCATCCGCACGGAACTTTCCCTTTATAGTGCCGTCGTACGTGTTGTAAGTCACGCGCTTTGCTAGAGCATTTTTTTTTTCACGATCGTGTGTTGGCAAGGCCGTTTTAATGATCGGGTAAAACAAAAACATAATTTTTTAGAACCCGAAAAACGGTTGTGTGTATGCGGCATCAGAACCAGGAATACATTTGGGCCATTTTTTTTTTAAGTTCACTGTAGTTAAAGTTGAAAAAAAGCTAACTTTCCTGCAATTTATGTACACCCTGTACATTTATGTAATGCTTTTCTGCATGCTACAGTTGATCTAACTAGCAGGGAAGGGATTATCCCTACATACTGAATTTACTGGCAGAATGTGTAATTACAGTCTCCATGATTGATGTGAAAGCGTTCATCACCCACCTTTAGTAAACCTGTTCTGTACAAGATTTTCTTTTTTTTTAAATCCCTTTAGTTTCCTAAGCAACATCCTTTTTGCAGATATATAACTTTTTGTTGTCTTAAATCCGGTTCACACTGCTGCGCTGCGGGAACCCTGCAAATTCACTGCTGGTTCCCGCATCGTATGTCTCCCGGCGGCAGTTCACACTGCCCTATGCAAACTGCTGGGAGTGTCAATTAAAAGTTAATGACACCTCCAAAGCAGTTCGCATTTCGCAGTGCGATTTGCAAATTCGGACAGGAATCGGATCGCATGAGTGTGAACACCCATGCGATCCGATTCTGCTGCAGACCAAAATATAGGTCCTGTGCACGTTTGGTCCGAATGCGATGCAAATTTAGCCATACTATCTGTATGGCTGAATTCTCATCGCAAGGACATCATTTGTAATTTGCACTATAGTGTGAATCACATGCAATCTCGCACCACGCAGCAGTAGGAACAGGCCCTTAAAGGGGATGTAAAGGTTCAGTTTTTTTTTTTCTAAATAGGTTACTTTAAGCTAGTGCATTGTTGATTCACTTACCTTTTCCTTCAATTTCCCTCCTAAATGTTTTTTTTTCTTTGTCTGAATTTCTCACTTCCTGTTCCTCCTCAGTAAGCTGTTCTGACTGACTTTCCACCGCTCGGATAATGGTGGAAAGCTTACTTCAGAGAAACAGGAAGTGAGAAATTCAAACAAAGAAAAAAAACATTTAGAAGGGAAATCGAAGGAAAAGGTAAGTGAAACAACAATGCGCTAGCTTAAAAGAACCTAAAAGACGAACAAAAGAAAATAAAAGACGAACCTTTACAACCCCTTTAATGATAAATTCTCTAGGAACTGCAGTGGAATACCTCTAGGAGAGTTCCCAGCTTTATAATTTTAGGTTAGGCATGCTTTGGTGAGCTTATGTGATGTTGGTATTAATGGAAAATATACTTTTTCTTGCCTAAAAACAGAAACTATATAAAAAAGGAAAAATGCGCTATTTTTGACAAGTACCCATCCCCACGTGATCACTCTGAAGTTCAGCCCCCCTTCTCCTTCCCGGGCCATTCAGAAAGCGCAGCAATGGCAGCGGTAGCACCCAAGAGTCGATGGAGACATTGACTGGGTTCCAGGACAGGTAAGGGTCCTAATATTAAAAGTCAGCAGCTAGAGTATGTGTAGCTGCAGACTTTTAATTTTTTGCTGAGGGGGGGGCAGAACTCCACTTTAAACTGGCAATTGCTTGGCTATGCAACACTGTAACCATATGAAATGTATTTTTTTTGTTCACACAAATAGAGCTTTCTTTTGGTGGCAATTAATTACCAGTGGGTTTTCTATCTTTTTTACTATATCAATTTAAAAATACTGAAAATTGTAAAAATAGTTTTTTCTTAGTTTCTGTTATAACATTTTGCAAACAAATAATTCATCATAAATTTAGGCCAACGTGTATTCTTCTACATTTCTTTGGTAAACCCCCCCTCCAAAATCAGTGTGTATTGTTTAATCTGTGTAAAATGAGTTGTACAAACTATGGTATATACAGTATATATGAAAACTGATCAATCCTGATGTACTGATGGCCTGTCTCATTTCTTGAGACCCTAAGGACAGTATAAATACCCCCCCCCCCTTTAGGAAAGTAGACAGTCCCAGGTATTTAGTAAGAGGCATGTGTAGTTTTTGTGATTTTTTTGTCACAATTTTTTGCAACTATAGAAATCAAATACAAATTTTTTTTGTACATACTGTCACATTGACCATTTCAGCCCTGGAAGGATTTACCTAAAATACCTATTTTTGTTTATAGCCCAAAAAATAAAAACCGCACAGGTGATCAAATACCACTAAAAGGAAGCTCTATTTATGGGAAAAAAAGGACATCAATTTTGTTTGGGAGCCACGTCGAACGGCCGTGCAATTGTGAGTTAATTCGCCACAGTGCTGAATGGCAATAAGTGGCCCGGACATTTGGCAGCCAAATGGTCCGGGGGTTGAAGTGGTTAATGTTGTTTTCTTTTAAGATGATATACAGTTGTCCCTTCAACATCTTGGGTATAACCCTCTGATTTCAGATTGTTTTGCTATTGGACAACCATCACCTGGGGATCCAGACTCGGTGACAGGAATAATGAGCATCTAGTATATTTATGTCACCTTATTACAATTCTACTGTATTGTTTTATATATATCTGTCATTATTTGACATTTGTCTGTTTTCATAATCTCATGTGCTGTTATTTTGAATTTTTACAATAAAAGTTTGTAAACAACAAAATATAAAAGAAACAAGAGCATGATACCTGTAGATGGTAACAGTTTGATTAGTGCATATTAGGCACACAGGCAGTGGCGGCAGGTCCATAAGGGGCCCCACCCCCCTATTTTGCACGCGGGGTTATGGCCTAATTCCTTTCTATGAGGTCTGTCTTTTTTTTTCAAGCACACTTAGGCCCCATACACACGAGAGGATTTATCCGCAGATACGGTCCAGCGGACCGTATCCGCGGATAAATCCTCTCGAGGATTTCAGAGGATTTCTATGCGATGGCGTGTACACACCATCGCATTGAAATCCGCGCTGAAATCCTCTGCCGATGACGTGTCGCGCCGTCGCCGCTATTATGACGCGGCGACGGGCGCGACGCTGTCATATAAGGAATTCCACGCATGCGTCAAATCATTACGACGCGTGCGGGGAATCCCTTTAGACGGATGGATCCGGTAAGTCTGTACAGACGAGCGGATCCATCCGTTGGAATGGATTCCAGCAGATGGATTTGTTGAGCATGTCAGCAAATATCCATCTGCTGGAAATCCATCCCAGGGGAGATTTATCCGCGGATAAATATCCGACGGAGTGTACACACCATAGAATCTATCCGCAGAAACCCATTTGATGGGATTTATCTGCGGATAGATTCTATGGTGTGTATGGGGCCTGAGGCTCTAATTGGCTTGAAAAAGTTTTTTCTCCCACTTGTGATACTAGCGAATCAATATTCGCTATCGGTTTCCGGCTTCTCCTTACAGAATTACATAGTGGGTGAGGTTGAAAAAAGACACAAGTCCATCAAGTCCAACCTATTGGAAATTCCACATCCTTGCAGCTTATACAGTAAATAACCCTCTACGTAGTTAAAGGTTAAACCTCTTTTCTTCTAATTTTTTTGAGTGACCACGTGTCTTGTTAAACTCCCTTCAGCAAACAAGTTTAATCCCTATTGTGGGATAACCAGTATGGTATTTGTAAATTGAAATCATATCCCCTCTCAAGCGTCTCTTCTCCAGAGAGAATAAGTTCAGTGCTCACAACCTTTTTTTAGAACTAATATCCTCCAGACCCTTTATTAGCTTTGTTGCTCTTCTTTGTACTCTCTGGAGTTGATCCCCTTTTTATTGCATGCCAATATTCTGTTTGCTTTGTTAGCAGCAGCTTGGCATCGCATGCCATTGCTGAACCTATCATCTACTAGGACCCCCAGGCCCTTTTCCATCCTAGATACCCCCAGAGGTTCTCCCCCCAGTGTATAGATTGCATTCATATTTTTGCCACCCAAATGCATTATACATTTTTCTACATTTAACCTCATTTGCCTTGTAGTTGCCTACCCCATTCAGATTTTTTTGAAAGGTTTCTACATCCTGCGGAAAAGTTATTGCCCTGTTTGCCACCCCCCCAAAAAATGTTTAGCACCAGCTGCCACTGCACACAGGACATTTCATAAAAACATACATCAAGATAGGTAATTTTGCCAGTTAAATTAATGAAGCTGCCTGTGCCATTAAATAAAAGGAAAAAAGGAATCAAAATTGCCAGTTATCAAAGCTGATGATTCATCTCAATTCATAACTCAAAACAAGCAGATGATAAAATGAAAATGTGCCTTAAAAAACACATTTTGATGTAAGTATAAAGTATTACTTTCCCTTTGAAAAATTGGCCTTTTTATAATAGTATACAAATACAACATAGAATTATACAATTCTAGAGAAAATCTTTCTAAAAATATATTCTTGTTAGCAAGAATCAGTAAGTTCTAGCGCATTATAAAAACAGGTCCAAGAAAAATAATTTTTGTCATAATACTTTGTCCTAAATAGAATACTCTCAAATTTAGTAAGGCGACTTGGAAGAAAAAATAATACATAATCAACTTATCATCTCTACATCTCCAAAATCGAAAAACTGCTCTGGAAATAATGGGAACAAAGCCGTTAAAAAGTGGTTAATGAGATGTTGCAAATCCATTTGGTGATGCCGCCTGCAAAACCCTGGAAAGCTAGCACTTACCTGATTTTAACCACTTGCCGCCCGCCAATGACATATTGATGTCGGCAAAGTGGTTGTAGAATCCTGACTGGACGTCATATGACGTCCTCAGGATTCTGAGCCGCTGCGCGCCCCCGGGTCTGACACCCCGCAACACCGATCTCGGTAAAGAGTCTCTCACGGAGGCTCTTTACCACGTGATCAGCCGTGTCCAACGACGGCTGATCACGATGTAAACAGGAAGAGCCGTTAATGGCTCTTCCTCACTCGCGTCTGACAGACGCGAGTAGAGGAGAGCCGATCGGCGGCTTTCCTGACAGGGGGGGTTTGCGGTGATTGTTTATCAGTGCAGCCCCCCCTCAGATCACCACACTGGACCACCAGGGAAGCCCACCCTGGACCACCAGGGAAGGGCAAACTAAAGAAAAAAAAAAAGCCTGGAAAAAAAAATATGCCAATCAGTGCCCACAAATGGGCACTGACTGGCAACATGGGTAAATCAGTGCCGCCCCACAGTGTCCATCAGTGCCACCCCACAGTGTCCAGTGCCACCCCACAGTGTCCATCCATGCCCAGTGCCCACCTATCAGTGCCCATCTGTGCCACCCATAAGTATCCATCAGTGCCACCCATAAGTGCCACCCATGAGTGCCCATCTGTGCCGCCTATGAGTGCCCAGTGCCGCCCATGTGTGCCCATCAGTGCCGCCCATGTGTGCCCATCAGTGCCGCCCATGTGTGCCCATCAGTGCCGCCTATGTGTGCCCATCAGTGCCGCATACCAGCGCCGCCAATTAGTGCCACATTATCTGTGCCCGTCAGTACTACCTCATCGATGTCCATCAGTGCCGCCATATCAGTGCCCATAATTGAAAGAGAAAACTTACTTATTTACAAAAAAATTTACAGAAAAAAATAAAAACTTAATTTTTTTTCAAAATTTTCAGTCTTTTTTTAGTTGTTGCGCAAAAAAAAGAAAAAAAATCGCAGAGGTGATCAAATACCACCAAAAGAAAGCTCTATTTGTGGGGAAAAAAGGACGCCAATTTAGTTTGGGTACAGTGTAGCATGACCGCGCAATTGCCATTCAAAGTGCGACAGTGCTGAAAGCTGAAAATGGGCTTGGGCGGGAAGGTGCGTAAGTGCCTGGTATGGAAGTGGTTAATATACCCCTCATGATAAAGACAAAATACATTTAGTTTTCCAAGAGGTAAACCGCTGGAATTAATACTCAGATGAATCACTTTTGAAAATGACATAGGTATGGAAACAATATCACTATGAAAACTATGGTTTATGACATGGCTTTGAGGAATTGCTTTACAGAACTTTCACTGGCTGTGCAAAAAAAAAAAGGAATACCCAGTCATCAAATGGCACATCCAGAAAGGGGTATTTTGTTCTGTGATGTGGAACAAAGCAGCTATAATGAAAAGAAAGTCTTCTATGAACCAAACAGGGGAGTACATCTTCTCTCGTTCCCTTGTCTGAATATTTGATTGTAAAGATCCTCAGAGCAACACATTAGAGAGACCTATGAGCTGTCTGTTATTTGGTTACCATATATCTAACATTTACAAGGAATGACAAATAACCAGGAAAACTAACAGCTATCAGGTTTTCAAATAATCTATTATGAGAAAGAAAAACACATTTTTTTCGAAGAAGTAAACAGATGTCTCCCACCATGCAAATACCACATCTCGTTCCTTTCTTCTTTGTTGTCAGAGAGACAAAGCTTTGTGTATTTCCTACCCTGAAGAACTTTACAAACATTTGTGAGATGTCAGGGATAATTAGACAAAGTGGAGATGTAAGACCCAGCCTAACGACTGTGTGTTTTGTAAAGATCAAAAAGCGTCTGTTGCCAACTTGTAGGAAAAAAAGAAATTAAAATCAGTCTAAAAAGCATGGTTCCTGGCTTTTGCTGTTAACTAACCAAGCTTTTAGTGAGACAATCTTTAGCAGAACTATACTGTATACTGTAGATGCTTTTAAATCCCAAATGTTTAGGACAAGGTTTAATGCACGGCATGCCAGATGCTACAAAGGTAACCTGACAAAATCCAAGCAATTCTAGTAAGCGCACATATCTTTAAAAGACTGGTGCCCAAATAACAAATTCTGCTACAGTAATTACAGAAGTTGAGTACAGCAACCAACATGTCTGGCACCTAGCGTCTTTTCTTTGTGAAGACTTCTGTTGTCAATGGAACAGTTTTCCATTCAATTTTCTGGTAATTTCAAATTTGAACAGACTGACTCCTAAGTTCAACTTGAATATGTCCAGGCCTGCCCAATAATTTTGCTGCAGGACACCTGGAGCTTTATGAAACTCCAGCATAAGGACATCCTTTACCTCCACTTGGAAAGTGGCAATAATAAGTTCTCAATAACTTGCTCAGACACCAACACTGGCCCATGGCACATTTTTCAGATTAGATTCAAAGTAGAAGTCCACAAATAAGGGAGTGGGTGAGAGGGGTGGGGTAAGCATGAAATACATTCAACTTGATGACTAGGACATGAAATTTGTGCATACCATCACTGAGCCTCATTTTTACTGGCCAGAAGCTTCACCGTGGAGATCTCTAACTTAATGTCCTTAGAAATATACATTAGCTAGTTAACTGTTTAAAACACACCTAAGCCTAGCTGTAATTTTTGAGTAAGTACTAGTCATTTTCTTATATTCCAAGTTGCAGTATGGCATTGGGGGAGGAATTTTAAGGCCAGCCATAGTCAGCAGGAACCGGCCGAGATTCGAACCATGTGTGGGCAGGCTGAATGTACCAAGATGATCAGTAAAAAGGGGGTTCCACCATGAACCTAGTATCCTGTCGCCAACATCCCAATATTGTAAGGGAAAAATAAATTATCTCCTATTGGGAACGGGACTTTGAGGGCAACTAGATTACGATATAGGATTGTTTAAAATAGCATAATTGTTATTGATACAAAAGGAACAATCAGTGAGCAGAGATGGACCTGTCATCCGCAGGCTCAGCGGAGATTAACGATGAGACCTCCTGATGATCTGGCGGACTCCGCTCAGCGGATCCGCTTGTGTGAACAAGGCCCTAGGGTTGCCACCTCCTCCCTTTAAACTCGAACATGTTTGAATTACACAGGTTCTGAGGCTAATTGAATGCAGATAAGGCACCAAGTGAGTTTATTAACCACCTTAATAAGCCACAGAACCTGTGGAATTAACCACTTGCCGACCAGCTGCCACCACTATATGGTGGGCTGGTCGGCTCTCCTGTGCAAATCGCCGTATTGTATGGTGGCGCAAGCTCGCGCCCGCTGCACACTGAGGGAGCGTGCCCACGGGTCGGGCGGGCCCGATGTCCACCGGCGACCCGTGATCACCTAGTACAGAGGCAGAATGGGATCTGCCTTTGTAAACAAGGCGAATCCCCATTCTGACAGATGACATCACAAAGATCTGTTCCCAGTAATCGGGAACAGTAATCTCTGTCATGTTCCTTCCAGCCTATCTTACAGTTAGAACTCACCTAGGGAACACAGTTAACCCCTTAATCGCACCCTGCTGTTAACCCCTTCCTTGCTAGTGTCATTTTTACATTGATCACTGCATTTTTATAGCACTGATCAATGTTACTGGTCCTCAAAAAGTGTCATTTGGGGTCAGATTTGTCTGGCGCAATGTCGCAGTCCCGCTAAAAATTGCAGTCGCCGCCAATACTAGTAAAAACAATAAAAATAAATAAAAGTCCCTAAATCTATCCCATATTTTGTAGATGCGATAAGTTTTGTGCAAACCAATCAATATATGCCTATTACAATTTTTCTACCAATAATATGTAGAAGAATATATATAGCCTAAACTGATAAATACATTTGTTTTTTAAATTACATTATTTTTTTCAAAATTGTCGCTATTTGTTTATTTATAGTGCAAAAAATAAAAACCTCATGGGTGATCAAACTCCACCAAAAGAAAGCTCTATTTGTGGGGGAAAAAGGGACATACATTTTCTTTGGGTACAGCGTTGCACGACCGCACAATTGTCAGTTAAAGCAATGCAGTAATATATTAAAAATAATGGCCTGGTCATTAAGGGGGCAAATCCTTCCGGGGCTGAAGTGGTTAATATGCGTTTGGGTTTAAAGGGATGAGGTGGCAACCCTAATCCAATATAATTTCCAAAATAATGGGTCACAGTTGAACTTAGAACAAGTGCGGCTCAAAAGAGTTCAAAGAGTTCAGGCTTTTGAGCTCTTATTTTTTTCTGCCTAGAAACTCCCCTCCATGTTAGCCAATGTGTCCATGCACACTAGGGCTTTTTCAGGCATATGCTCCTACAGGCAGAAAAAAATACAAAATCCACCAAACTCGTGTTTTTAAAAGAAGCTAGAGCCCCAAAGAGTTCAAAAAAAGCTCAAAAACTAGTAAAAATGTTTGTTCCGACTTTTAGTTTTGATTATACAGTGGTTAAGAAAATTCTATCTAGGAGGGTTTGTGAAAAAATTGCTTATGCTTAAAAAAGCTTGAAAGAGCTTAATAACGCGAGAGAGCACAAAAAAAAAACAAGTTTCTTCCATCTTTTATAGGCAGAAATAAAAGCTCAAACGCCTAAAAAGCTTTTTTTTTTTTTTTTAGCTGCAGTGTGCATGAGCCCTTAGGGCTCTTTCACACCTGCGGACCGTATGTGCGCTTTTTCATCCATCCGTTTGCGGATGAAAAAGGGACATACATTGGTCCCTATGAGATTGCGGGTGTCAGTGGATGAACATTTGCTTAAAATAAATAAACGTCTCCCACAGAAGATCCAATGTCAATCATAATAAACGCCGGCTGCCACCTCAAAAAAAAAAAAAAAAAAAAAAAAAGGTCTCCGGTTGACTGACAGCTCTGCTTCGAAGCTGCCACTAAATAAACAAACAGGTGATCCCGCCCTCTTGCAATGTTATTTTTTAATGCGAGTCGGCAGAGCGGCTTTCATCGTGATTGACAATGGATCTACACCGGGGGACAATTTTTTTGGTCTTTGCACAACTCTTTTTTTGTGAATGAGTAGGGATACTATTCACTCATTCACATGGGGGAGGGCCGGGTTCCATATTCCGATAAGTCACACTCCGCACCCCCACAACCACCAGGTTAGGGTTATGGTGAAGAGGCTCTTATCAACATGGGGACAAGGTGCTTTGAGGGGCAGCCCCCCTACCTAAAAACACCCCCCTTTCCTGGCCTGCTGGGCATTTTTGGGGGGGGGGGGACAATTTTTTTTAAAGAAAAACCTGGTTGCTAACCGGTTCCTGACCAGCCGCTGCAGATATATTGCAGAAGGTTGTCTCTCCTGTGTGAATTGCCATACAGGTACAGTGATCTGTGCACTAGCTTCTGCTTTTGTGGGCACTCAGACGCGAGGTGATCAAATACCACCAAAAGAAAGCTCTATTTGTGGGGTACAGTGTCGCACGACCACGCAAAGCGACACTGTGCCGTATCGCAAAAAAATGGCCTGGTCATTAATGGGGCAAATCCTTCCGGGAGCTGGGGCCGCCAGCTCTATAACCATAAGTCACATCCAAGTCGCACCCATACAAAGTTGCATCAATGCGGACAGAAGTCGCATCAAAGTCACACTGGAAATTGCACAATTTTGAAGTCGCACAAGTGTGAATGGAGCCTAAAATAATTTTCCCTTTCTTTACAGTATAGGACTAAACTATGGCTTAGATAAATGAGAACCTTCATAGGCATACGTGAAATATTACCAAATGCAGAATGGAAAAAACAAAAGTTAGGGGTGCGGCCGCCTCTGTGGCTTCTTCTGAAAAAAAACACAGGGAATATATTTTATGAATGTCTAAAAATCTTCTGACAGGCAAAAGAAGGAGTGATTGTGAAGAGAATGGATCGTGCAGCTACAAATATACCCCTATCTGTTGCATGGGTGAGAAGACATAAAAATCACTCTGTGAAAAAAAATTGAAACAGCCCTTACAAAGAAGCCTCTCAGTATCCTCCAGCAATATTGTTTGAGGTATTTAAAAAGCTGCCACAAATTCTCTTCTACCTTTTCTGTCTGTCAAACTGCATCCTGTGCTGCCTCCCTCCATTGTGTAAGCTTTACTAAGGCCCCATACACACCATAGAATCTATCCGCAGATAAATCCCATCAAATGGGTTTCTGCGGATAGATCCTATGGTGTGTACACGCCAACGGATATTTATCCGCAAATAAATCTCCCCTGGAATGGATTTCCAGCAGATAAATATTTGTCGACATGCACAGAATATCTATCTGCTGGAATCCATTCCAACGGATGGATCCGCTCGTCTGTACAGACTTACCGGATCCATCCGTCCAAAGGGATTCCCCGCACGCGCCGTAATGAATAGACGCATGCGTGGAATTCCTTATATGACAGCGTCGCGCCCGTCGCCGCGTCATAATAGCGGCGACGGCGCGACACGTCATCGGCAGAGGATTTCAGCGCGGATTTCAATGCGATGGTGTGTACACGCCATCGCATTGAAATCCTCTGAAATCTTAGAGAGGATTTATCCGCGGATACGGTCCGCTGAACCGTATCTGCGGATAAATTCTATCATGTGTATGGGGCCTAAGAACTGATGCTGGTTCAAATAAGAAATAATTGGTTTTCTGTGTCCTTGATTAACTCATCTGCTACATCAAGGATGGGTATTCCACCAAACCACTAGGTCTTTGGGAAAGTTGAAGTCACTGAAAGGGTTAAGACTACAAGGACAAACCAAAATGGCTATACACGAAAATATATTTTGTTAAAAATGGCCTGTTTGATGTTATAAGTCCTGGAGAGGTGGGCTTTGTTTAGGGTCTTCTGGAAAGCTTTTTCCCACCACAGTCCTCACTGTGAACTTGATTGAATAATCTCTCGGTTACAATAAAAAATACTCCCTCCTCAGTCTACCAGCCTGTTAGAAACATGTACACTAATCAGTGAAACTGTGGAGACTGGCCAAAACACCAGAGAAGAAAATCAGACAGTTCTGAAAAAATAAAAAACATGTTTCCAGCTGAGAAATTGGCTTCAAACGAAAGCAGCCGTCAAAAAAAAAAAAATATATATATATACTTTTAAGAGTTGCCTTGCGAGACTGGCAAATGCGTTTAAGTCAATAGAGGCAGCCAAGATTAAGGCACACTGCTCTGTCCCGGAAAAATACAGACTCTCGTGTTTGTTGTAAGCTGCAGGTCTCCACAAATTATCTTCAGGTTTGTTAATTTGCGGTATTTATCAGGACACCTTCTGTCCATGTGCAACATACACTCCTCATGGGAATGCTAACATTTTAATATAAAAAGCTTTTTTATCACACTCCTAACAAGCACTAAGCTTGTCATGACTGGATGTCAGGGGCGTCGTTAGGGCGGGGCTTGGTGGGCTGGAGCCCCGAATGGTACCCCGAAAAGCCCCGAGTCTCGGCCGTTTAATTTAACATTATTAGCCCCGAATCGGCGGGTCCCCGTAAAATTAGTCAAGTGCAGTCATTCAAGCTCACTGTCTGTGCCGTGCGAGTGCGACGCATGCACGCTATTCCCAGGATTGGCCAGTGAGATGTCCATCATAGGCGCGCTGTGCTGTTATGATGGACATCACAGTGGACAAATCCGCAGCCGGGACGTGACGTGTCTTGTTTACATTGGCCGGACCCTTCAAATGGGAAAAGCGCGCAAAGCGTGACTTCCCTGACGGCGCAGCTGACAGACTGGAGTCTGTGTGTGACCGAGGAGATGGCGCCGGACCATGGCGCCGGCGTGGAGAACGGCTGGGCCAGTCGACGGCTAGAGCAGCCAGCCAGCCAGCGTGAGTGACTCCAGGGGGAGAGCCGGCCCGGGAGGACACCCAACCCGCCCCGGACAACTTAGGAAGCAGGCCGCCGGCGTCAGTCATTTTCAGCTGCTAGTCCAACTCAAAGTAAGCCCTATTTACCATCTCTGCGACGAAGATGTATTTAATATTCTTAATATGTTTTTTTTTTATGATTGTCACTGTCAGGTATACTTCCCAAACATAATTTGTGGAAGGAACCCTTTAGCCTTTGGCTCGAGGTTACTGTGGGCCCGAGGCTAGGACAGAACAGGTCAGTGTAAGTGTTGGACAGGTCAGTGTATGTGTTGGACAGAACAGTGTAAGTGTTGGACAGGACAGTGTTAGTGTTGGACAGTTCAGTGTGTGTTGGACAGGTCAGTGTTGGACAGGTCAGTGTGTGTTGGACAGGTCAGTGTGTGTTGGACAGGTCAGTGTGTGTTGGACAGGTCAGTGTGTGTTGGACAGGTCAGTGTGTGTTGGACAGGTCAGTGTTGGACTGGTCAGTGTTGGACAGGTCAGTGTTGGACAGGTCAGTGTTGGACAGGTCAGTGTGTGTTGGACAGGTCAGTGTGTGTTGGACAGGTCAGTGTTAGTAGGACAGGTCAGTGTTAGTAGGACAGGTCAGTGTTAGTAGGACAGGTCAGTGTTAGTAGGACAGGTCAGTGTATGTAGGACAGGTCAGTGTATGTAGGACAGGTCAGTGTATGTTGGACAGGTCAGTGTATGTTGGACAGGTCAGTGTTGGACAGGTCAGTGTTGGACAGGTCAGTGTTGGACAGGTCAGTGTATGTAGGACAGGTCAGTGTATGTAGGACAGGTCAGTGTATGTAGGACAGGTCAGTGTTGGACAGGTCAGTGTATGTTGGACAGGTCAGTGTATGTTGGACAGGTCAGTGTTGGACAGGTCAGTGTTGGACAGGTCAGTGTATGTAGGACAGGTCAGTGTATGTAGGACAGGTCAGTGTATGTAGGACAGGTCAGTGTATGTAGGACAGGACAGGTCAGTGTATGTAGGACAGGACAGGTCAGTGTATGTAGGACAGGACAGGTCAGTGTATGTAGGATAGGACAGGTCAGTGTATGTAGGACAGGACAGGTCAGTGTATGTAGGACAGGACAGGTCAGTGTAGGTCAGGACAGGTCAGTGTATGTAGGTCAGGACAGGTCAGTGTGTGTATGTAGGACAGGACAGGTCAGTGTGTGTATGTAGGACAGGACAGGTCAGTGTGTGTATGTAGGACAGGACAGGCCAGTGTATGTGGGACAGGTCAGGCATCAGAAACAACCCTGAAAGACATGCTAGTGTGCCTAAGAGCTTCCTTGCATGCTGATCTCATGGAGTGTGTAACTGACATTCATACACACACACACGTCAGTGTGTGTACTGACACACGCGCGCATAAGCCGGTTCCGGCTTCGGGCTGAAGCCCCTGGTCTTTT
Organism: Rana temporaria; assembly: GCF_905171775.1. NCBI lineage: Eukaryota > Metazoa > Chordata > Amphibia > Anura > Ranidae > Rana > Rana temporaria. Next base: position 21,950,280 of record NC_053500.1, on the reverse strand, counting down.
TGCTACCTAGCAACGCCCCTGCTGGATGTACAAGGTTTCCTGTTAATTTTTTTTTTTTTTTTTTTTAGGGCTGTTACTGATCAAAATTTTTGTGTTTGATTAATAGATTTTTTTTTTTAATCGATTAATCGACTAATTTCGGTTACTTATAACACACATACAGATCCAACTACTTTTAGCTGATCTCCTCCTTGCAGGCTGATTCCCAATGCAGCTACTGTACCAACCACTGGAAAAATGGATAGCAGGATACAAAAAACACACAAAGGCAGCGCTCGAATAGCATTAAAACTTTTATAGTCTTCAAGTAGGTAACCAAATAAATATTGCACTGGAGATAAAATCGATGTAGCTACATAAACTGTAAAATGGTGCGAGTAATACCAAATGGAAACAAAAGCAGTCATAAAAACATGTAGCTAAGTATGATACTGGTATAAAAATGTGTACAACGATGCCACTGCTGAATCCAGATGAGGAGAAGTTAACATCAGTTCGTCGGCATGTAGATGTCCCATGAAGGGAACTATCACAACTCCCAGTGGATGGTTGTAGAATCCCAGGTTGATAGAGGAAAGTGTAACAGCCCTTGCGTGTGGCAGATAGTAAGGTCCCGCCGACATGCAGATATAAAGGCACAGCAAAGGAGCCCTTCAGATGGACATGGCAAGCCCCGCCGGTGGCCGTGACATCACTGGATCTCCGACGGAACTCCCTGAAGCCAGCGGAGAGGTGAGTACAAATCAAAATAATTTTGATCGATCAAAACAAATTTGATCGATCAAAAAAATTAAAGATTAATCGATTAATTAAAAGTTAATTTCCACAGCCCTAGTTTTTTTTTACTAAGCAATATGTTTGAGCACATCATTACAGCCACATTTTCACAATTTTTCCAATAATAAACTACAAACTCCTGGGGTGAAAAAATGAATTCAGCCCAAAATTCGGGCTGAAATCTGGGCCTGAAACGGTGAAACAGGACGCACCAGACCCCTGCATGCGGCTCATATGTGAACCAAGCCTTAACCGCTTGCCGACCGCCTCCTGCAGATATATGTCAGCATAATGGCACGGCTGCGCACTGCGTACAGGTACGTTGCTTTGAATTTGCCATCGTGCGGGAGCGCGCGTGCCCCTGCCATGAGCTCTGTGACTCGATGTCCGCCGATGTCCCGCAATTATGTCACGGAGCTGCAGAATAGGGAGATGCCTGTGTAAAAAAGGCCTTTCCCTGTTCTGCCTAGTGACAGGACACTGATCTACTGCTCCCTGTCATCGGGGGCAGTGATTAATGTCATGTCACTCGTAGCCCAGCCTCCCCACAGTTAGAATCACTCCCTAGGACACACTTAAAGTGGTTGTAAAGGTTTGTGTTTTTTCATCTTAATGTATCCTATGCATTAAGATGAAAAAACACCTGGCAATGACTGCCCCCCCCTTTTACTTACCTGAGCCCGTTCACCTGCTCGGCTCCTCCCTGGCGTCCTCTTCTCCACTGCTTCTCAGCCATTGGCTTCCGCTGCTGTCAATCAAATCCAATGACACGCCCGCCGGGGGACGGGACCGAGACATACACTCTGTCTGTGGATGCAGAGTTTATGAGACGGGAGCGCGCCCGCAATGTAACCCCCTCGGGAGAGAGCTTCCCGAGGGGGTTATCCATTGCGGTGAGCAGCCAAGAGAGCCGCCATGGGACCCCAGAACAGGAGGATCGGAGCCACTCTGTGCAAAACGAACTGCACAGTAAAGGTAGGTATGACATGTTTGTTTTAAAATATAAAATTAAAAATGAACCTTTATAACCCCTTTAACCCCTTCCTCGCCCCCTAGTGGTTAACCCCTTCCCCGCCAGTGTCATTTACACAGTAATTAGTGCATTTTTATAGCACTGATCGTTGTATAAATGACAATGGTCCCAAAATAGTGTCAAAAGTGTCAGATGTGTCCACCATAATGTCACAGTCACGATAAAAATCTAAATCTACTGTAAAACAAAAATCCAGAAAATCACATTGTATGATTTTTAAATAATTAATTTGCATTTTATTGCATGACATAAGTATGTGTTTACCTATCAACTATTAATAATTTCATCTCTCACAGACCTGTTATTTTTCTTTAAGAAGCCCTCCTGTTCTCCACTCATTACCTGTATTAACTGCACCTGTTTGAACTTGTTACCTGTATAAAAGACACCTGTCCACACACTCAATCAAACAGACGCCAACCTCTCCACAATGGCCAAGACCAGAGAGCTGTGTAAGGACATCAGGGATAAAATTGTAGACCTGCAAAAGGCTGGGATGGGCTACAGGACAATAGGCAAGCAGCTGGGTGGGAAGGCAACAACTGTTGGCGCAATTATTAGAAAATGGACGAAGTTCAAGACGGTCAATCTCCCTCGGGCTCCATGCAAGATCTTGTCTCGTGCGGCATCAATGATCATGAGGAAGGTGAGGGATCAGCCCAGAACTACCCGGCAGGACTTGGTCAATGACCTGAAGAGAGCTGGGACCACAGTCTCAAAGAAAACCATTAGTAACACACTACGCGATCATGCATTAAAATCCTGCATCGCACGCAAGGTCCCCCTGCTCAAGCCAATGCATGTACAGGCCCGTCTGAAGTTTGCCAATGACCATCTGGATGATCCAGAGGAGGAATGGGAGAAGGTCATGTGGTCTGATGAGGCAAAAATAGAGCTTTTTGGTCTAAACTCCACTCGCCGTGTTTGGATGAAGAAGAAGGATGAGTACAACCCCAAGAACACTATCCCGACCGTGAAGCATGGAAACATCATTCTTTGGGGATGTTTTTCTTCAAAGGAGAAAGGATGACTGCACCGTATTGAGGGGAGGATGGATGGGGCCATGTATCGCGAGATCTTGGCCAACAACCTCGTTCCTTCAGTAAGAGAATTGAAGATAGGTCGTGGCTGGGTCTTCCAGCATGACAACGACCAGAAACACACAGCCAGAGAGACTAAGGAGTGGCTCCATAAGAAGCACCTCAAGGTCCTGGAGTGGCCTAGCCAGTCTCCAGACCTGAACCCAAAATCAAATCTTTGGAGGGAGCTGAAAGTCTGTATTGCCCAGCAACAGCCCCGAAACATGAAGAATCTGGGGAAGATCTGTATGGAGGAATGGGCCAAAATCCCTGCTGCAGTGTGTGCAAACCTGGTCAATAAATACAGGAAATGTATGATCTCTTTAATTGCAAACAAAGGTTTCTGTACCAAATATTAAGTTCTGCTTCTCTGGTGTATCAAATACTTATGTCATGCAATAAAATACAAATTAATTACTTAAAAAATCATACAATGTGATTTTCTGGATTTGTTTTACATTCCGTCTCTCACAGTTGAAGAGTACCTATGATAAAAATTACAGACCTCTACATGCTTTGTAAGTAGGAAAACCTACAAAATCGGCAGTGTATTAAATACTTGTTCTACCCACTGTAAGTGTCCTTTGACCCTCTTCCAACAGAGCAGTGTCCTCTGCCCCCTTCACAATACCCCCAGTAGTGTTCTTTACTCCTATGCCCCCCCCCCTATAGCAGTGTCCTCTTCCCCCACCCCACAGTAGTGTCCTGTGCCTCCAAAAGCATTAGCTATGCCCCCCACAGTAGTGTCCTGTGCCTCCCAAAGCAGTGTCCTCTGCTCCCCATAGTAATGTCCACTGCCCCCCACAGTAGTGTCCTCGGTCCCCTTCACATCACCCTCTCTCCCCCACGGAAACATACAGCAGTGTCCTAGCCTCACTCTCCTATCGTATACAGGTATACAGCAGCACGGAGAGCGGGAGGTAGCACAGTTCTGGGCAATGTGCAGGAGCAGGAGCTGCTAGAGTAAAGTTTACATATTAACAAGGCTGGTGATTGGTTGTTAAGCTCACCCTGCATCCCAGCAACCAATCACCTGACCCTTAACTTGAAAGGATTACTGGGGCAGCTCACGCTTCCTCCATCCAGAACTGTGCTGCCTCCCACTCTCAACTCTGCTGTGAGGATGAGAGCACAGAGGCAGGGGGAAGGACCAGCACTGTACTGACACCCGCCTTTTAGTAATCCCTGAACTAGAGGGTCAGCAAAGCAGGGACTTGTTGCTGACCCCTGATCTACAGGGTTAATGCACTTCAAACTCTCCTTTCTCAGCCTTTGGATCTCATATACACATTCAGGTGTATGCCCTTGAAGGGGGATTGCAGCTCTTGTTTAGATCAGAACCAACAATGTATTGCTCAAACAAAGATAATCACTCCCTTTGTGCAGTGTACCTCAAAAATATGCTTTATTAAAAGATGTATTGCACTTACATTCATTTATGCACAAACCGGGACTCAGAATAACATCCAAATAATGCGGAGTGTTGCTTCGGTGCTGTCAACACAACTTCCCGAATGTGACGTCACCCAGCTCTGCATACGCATATTGTCATCGATCACGTGACTTTGAGCTACAGTAGCTCTTCTATTGGATCAGACTACATAGGGCAGCCTTTGCTCCTCACGTGCATCAGTGAGCCTTGGCTAATCATGACCCTGTCACCGGTTTACAGGTTTTCTTTCCATGGATCACATGCATCACATGACCATTGCAGGCTGGGAATATCCCACAAGAGCTGAAGTGTTAGACTTGCTCTGACCCCAGTCGTTAAGCCATTACAATTTGGCCTTTGTCAAAGTCGCTCAAATCCTTACGCTTACCCATTGTTTCTGCTGTCAACACATCAACTTTGGGGAAAACATGTTCACTTGCTACCTAATATATCCCACCAACTTTTAGGTGCGATTATAACAAAATAATCAATGGGGTCTCTTTTGTCATAAATACCCTGCCTGTCAGCCATTTGATTAAAAAATAACTTTACTTCCACTTTAAATAACACTACAAGTACTACAGAAATCCTGCCAGAAATCCATCGAGAGATCACAACTTCCTGGACTGAGCTGACATTACTGCATCTTCTGATCTCAAGCAGTGTTGTTAGCCCTGCTGGAGTTCTCCCCTGCTGAATCACAGAACAACTCCCCCTTATGGTACAAAACTGCTTGTAATTTTAATGCAGCAGATGCAGTGTTGTCAGCATACTATGCTTGAGGACAACAAAGGGAGAATTAAATGACTGAGGCATTTGTTTATAATTATCTCCAGCAATGTATGTAGGTTGGGGTTGGGGCCACATAGCACATATTGTATATTCTGCCTTGCCAGCACTAGGAAAGGAATATTTAAAAGCATTTTAGGTGCATGGCAAATCACTTGAGTACGCTTTGAGGCTACCAATATGTGAACAGCTTACAGCTGAAGCTCATGTTTAAACTGCATGATGTGTAATGGCTGTTATTTGAAAAACACAAAAGCCAGAAGTTATCCAGATCAGAGCTTAAACTAATAAAGAGCCCACTCTGGCTGGGTTGACATCTAAGATGGATGCGGCGCGCAGCAGGGGGGGCGCGTCTCTGTTCTCCATTTCAGGGACGAATCAGGGACGAATTTTCACCTGAATTCAGCCCTTAAATGGAGCAAAAGACACACAGCACTACTGTGCAAGCAGCTCTGAAGCCGCCATGGACATATGTAAACTGGCTCCATAGAGAGCCGGTCACAATCTCCTGTCTTATGAATTGGATGCGGGAAACCACATCCAATTCACACCAGTGTGAACCCAGCCTTAAACTCAAAAAAATATATAGGTCTAAACACTGTTTTTTACTTAAAAATTTTGCGTTTGTGTCTTTTGGATATGTATTATGTAGACATGCAGAGCTATTTGTCTTGGTTGCCATAAAACAGATCACTGTAATGCTTTCTGTACTAAAAACATTTTATCCATAGAGCTGTTGCTAAAGTGAAGGGAAAAAAAAGCACTTGAGAATACATACTTCCATCAACCATTTGCAAGCAAGAATGCAGATTTTTTTTTTTTTTTGCATCACCACATTCACTAAGCTTTGGGGCAGCCTATCTGCCTTTAGCAGGGTAGTCCCACTGCATTTACGTAAAGTCACCAATTTACTTTATCCAACCTGATATAGATTCTCTAGAACATTGGCAATCACAAATAAATGAATATGACAGCCAAGTTGCAAGTCATAAATATACTGAATCAACATACTGGACATACTGTAGGATAGAAAACAAACTTTGTAACTTGTAGTAATGGGAGCTATCCTTGGTCCTGAAATAGCTAACCTGTTCAGACAGAAAAAAAAATCACTAGCACAATGCAAAGAGACTGCTCTGTAGCTTTGCATTTGCAAATTGTTAAATTCTGTTGTCTGAACTGTCATCCTAAAAGGTGTTTAATGGAAATCTCCAATGGCCTAATAAAGAGCTGTAGGCCAAAAAAGTTCCAAGATGTGCATGATGTAGAAATGTAACTCGACTGGTTAACAAAATTAGGCAATGGAGGTGAGTGAGATTCCACACAATGCTACTTTACATACTGTACACTCTTTTAAAGGAACACAGGTTAAGTCTACATCAGGGGTAGGCAACCTTCTAGAGGTGGAGATCTACCTTAACAACACAGGAGAAGTCAAAGGTCACCAGGCAGAGTGTCCTCCAATGTTGCCTCCTCACACCTGATTTAAAGGGGTTGTAAAGGTTTGTTTTTTATTTTCTAAATCGGTTCCTTTAAGCTAGTGCATTGTTGGTTCACTAACCTCTTCCTTCCATTTCCCTTCTAAATGTTTTTTTTCTCTTTGTCTGAATTTCTCACTTCCTGTTCCTCCTCAGTAAGCTGTTCTGGCTGACTAACCTCCAAAAAGAACAGCTCGGATGATGGGGGCAAGCTTACTGAGGAGAAACAGGAAGTGAGAAATTAAGACAAAGAAAAAAAACTATTTAGAAGGGAAATTTAAGGAAAAGGTATGTGAATCAACAATGCACTAGCTTAAAGGAACCTATTTATAAAATAAAAAACAAACCTTTACAACCCCTTTAACCACTTCTTATCGGGGCCAATTCTGACACTTCGCTCCTACATGTAAAAATCTACTTTCTTTTGGCAGAAAATTACTTAGAACCCCCAAACATCAATTTTATAGATATATATGTATATATTTTTATCAGAGGCCCTATAGAATAACATGGAGGTCATTGACATTTATGTCACACTGTATTTGCGCATCGGTTTTTCAAACACAATTTCTTTGGAAAAAAAACTGTCATGAATTAAAAAAAAAAACACTAAAGTTAGACCAATTTTTTTGCATAATGTGAAAGATGATGTTACGCCAAGTAAATAGATACCTAACATGTCATGCTTCAAAATTGCATCTGCCCGTAGAATGGTGGCAAACCACATTGCTTAACTTTCTCCATAGGCGACGCTTTAAACGCCTTTACAGGTTACCAGTTTAGAGTTGTACAGAAGGTCTGGTGCTAGAATTATTGCTCTTGCTCTGACGCTCGTAACAATACTTCACATATGTTGTGTGATCACCGTTTACATATGCGTGCGGGAGTAACGCATGCGTTCACATTTACACGTAAGCACGGTGGGACGGGTCGCTTTAATTTTGCTTGTAAAACCCTGTAGTTGAGTTGCAGTTTTACCAACCCCAATCCCTACCCCCTTTAGCCGCTAAGGCACACATCAATCTGAAGAGTGTAAAGTGCTGCACAAACGTGCACATGCTAATTATTCCTATGTGGACAATTCATAAAACATTTATACTAAAATAGGATAGCAATATATCATACAATATATCAGCAATTTGGTAGCGCAGGAGTATTTACACCCATATTCAAAGGTGTACACATGCTGCAGCAGGAATTAAACCCCATATTGCTTTTGGTGGGTGCTACTGCCTGCCAATCGCGACCCATTCAAGTAAATGGGGCCACTCTGCAAGTGCCCCCCCCCCCAAATGCATTCTTCTGCAGGGTCAAAGGGATTAAAGCAGGTGGCGAGAAAGCAACACAATGATGCCTGCTTTAAGGTTGCAGGGCTTTTGCAGAGTGGCCTCTTGGCAGTTGCTACACCCACCAACCAGGGCAGGGTGTATAACTTCTGCTGCAGCTGCGATATGTGTACACCCCTGGCCACTGCAGCTAAAGGGGGTGCAGTTGAGGTGGGGGGTGATAAAAACATGTCTTAAAGTGTTACTAAACACTAACAGTAACCTTCAAAGCCATCCACAACCTGGCCCCCAGCGACATCTCTTTGCTCCTCCCAAAATTGCTCTCTAGCTTTGTCACCTCATCCCATGCTTGCCTCCAGGACTTCGTCTGAGCCTCTCCCATCCTTTGGAATGCTTTACCCCAATCTGTTCAACTATCTACTACTTTTTCTACTTGCAGACGATCCCTGAAAACTCATCTCTTCAGAAAAAGCCTATCTGGCTCACCTAACAACTGTACATTTATTTTCTCCATAGCACATCAGCACATCCCTCACAGTTATTACCGCTTGTATGTCTTGACCCTCCCTCTTAGATTGTAAGCTCCAACGAGCAGGGCCCTCTGATTCCCACTGTATTAAAGTGTATTGTATTTGTACTGTCTACCCTCAAGTTGTAAAGTGCTGCGTAAACTGACGGTGCTATATAAATCTTGTATAATAATAAACCCAGGACTCTGCATTCACTATATCTGGTCTCCCACAGAACACAGCACATGGACATGCAATTATTTTAGTAAATATAAACTGCTAACTACCCTTTCTCAGCAGCGGTTATAGCAGTCTTACAACTTGTGTCTACTGGTTAAAGCTTGTAGGAGGAGAATAGAAGTGAATAGGAAAGGACGTAACTCACGTCTACGTTCAAAAAATTATGTTGGTGCGACGTCATTTCGCGCAAAGCACAGCGGGAAATTTCAAAATGGAGCATGCGCAGTACGTTCGGCGCGGGAACGCGCCTAATTTAAATGATCCCCGCCCCCTTTGAATTAGGCGGACTTCAGCCAGAGGGACTTACGCTACGCCGCCGCAACTTTACAGGCAAGTGCTTTGTGAATCAAGCACTTGCCCGTAAAACTTGCGGCGGTGTAACGTAAATGCTATACGTTACGCCGCCGCAAATGTCTGTGAATCTGGCCCCTAGATGATTGGCAAAAGAAGTTCAAGGTAGCTTTCTTTATATATATATATATATTATATATATATATATATATATATATATATATATATATATATATATATATATAATGTACTTTTACCATTATACTCTTTACTCTTTTTTCAATTAGTTTTTATAAGATTTTCAATACAAACAAAAAAAGTCAAAAGGTACAACATTGGTCTACATATACCGGTATTTAGAAAAGGAATAAGTCGTGATACATAACCCAGTGTTACCGTGTGGTGGAGAACACAAATAATCTGAGGCCGCGCATCCTACTACTCAATGTGGAGCTACGGCCTCCTATATAGGAAAGTACTGGTAACTGGCATAAACATTTGAAAGAAGCCAAGAAGATACCAAAGAAAATAAAGTATATATACGTCAATCTTCATGAATGATCAAAAATGTTCTACCTATATGCGTCCACACAAGGTAGATAGACTTACACAGGTAGAGATTGATAACCCAATGTTCAAAACACAACAATGATATAACAGTAAAAGGAACGTTAAAAAAAATTAAAGGAGTAAATAAAGAGTACATAAAATAGACAAATAAACAACTGTACCGTATGGAACAAGTGAGCTGCTATCAAGATATGTGTCATCATACTTGGAAATTGGGGTGGAATAGTAGTAATATTAATATTGAGGAGAGCTAGTGGGGGGTACCATTATACTCTTACCAGTTTACCCGTTTCAAGTAATCTCATCTGGTGTGTTTTTTAAGCAAAGTGCCATTTTAATTATAATTTTAACCACTTGAGTCCCCAAGCCCTTTTCTGCCTTTAAGTGCCAGTGTGTTTTTTTTTTGGTGATGTCTAACCACCACACGTTTTACCTTTTAGCATTTGTAGTCTACCCTTACATTAATTTTTTGTGACAGATAGGGCTTTAATTCAGTAGCAAATTTGGATACATATATATGTTTTCCTTGGTTATTCTTGAGAATAAACTGTCTGCATTGAGAGCCACATATCCACACTCGCACGGCTGTAAAATTGCAGATTTGTGCAGATGAGCATCCTTGTATAGGTACACATGACCCAAGAGAACCAAGAGAGTCCGGAGTACTGTTTCAAAATGGTGCTGGAACAAAAATCGAAAGCACTTGTTTATTTTTTTAAATAAACAATCTTCTATTCACTTTGATAGGGGGGGCTACAATAAACGTAAATGTACTTTAGCAGAAGCCTTCATTATTCACTGAATCTGTTACACCCACTATCTAATTATGTACAGCTAATTTAAACTCTTAGAATCATTTCTTACATGGCAGTTTAAGTAATGTAAGCAGTGCCGCATTCGCTAATATGTGATAAGTGAAGACCAGAAAGGTCATGAAGGGATTTATACTAAAACTATTAAAAGTGTTTCTGTTCCTTGAACATAATTATTGGATATAGTTTTAATTAACTGTACTGTACATATTTATATGTTGAAATAAAAAACACTGTAAATTAACTTCGTTTATCATACAACGTAGTTATTGTTTTTAACCACTTCAGAAGATTCTTCCCCCTTAATGACCAGGCCATTATTTGCTATATGGCACTGCATCGATTTAACTGATAATTGCACAGTTGTGCCACACTGTATCCAAACAAAATTGATGTCTTTTTTCCCCCCACAAATAGAGCTTTCATTTGGTAGTATTTGATCACCTCTGCGGTTTTTAGTTTTTAAACTATAAACAAAAAAAGATTGACAATTTTGAAAAAAATAATTATATATATATATATAAGAAGGCCAGTATGGTGGCCTGAGTTTATGGGAGGAGCCCGGAGGGTATTTAAGCAGCCCACTCACACATGCTCTTTGTCGGTTCAGTGTGCAGTACTACACGTCACTGGGCCGACTCTTCCCAGCTCACCTCATGTCCGTGAGTCTGTGCATTCAATCGCATTCGACATCGCAAGCGCTTTGCGGCTTCTCCCTTCATGGTCTTCGCCGGCGGTTCCCGCTTACTTCGCAGGTAGGATTCAAACCTTTTCGTATCTTGTGCAATCTTACAATTCGTTATGCTTCCTATCCTGCATCCCTTTTGGGAAAAAATCTGCTTCTGAGTTACTTTTGCTCATGTTCCAACATCATTTGGCTCAGGCGTAGTACATTTGTAACTTCCTTCTGCCAAACATACGATTCATTTGTAAATCCATTTGGAGATTGACATGTGTTTGTATGGGTTCTTTGGCAGATTGAGGTGCTAATTGGACTCACATGGTGCCTTGTCTGCACTTGATTAGCCTGGGGGGATGGGTGGTTGGTAGGTGTTCGGTTTCAAAGCAAGGGGTAGCATACACTCTACAACCAATTCGTATTAGATTCGTTCAATACTCCTTACTATCAATTCGTATCGGATTCATTTCATGCATTTTACAACCATTTTGTATCAGATACATTGCATACTTTCTACCGTTGTCATTCATTGTTTCCCCATGTCGTGTGTTTTAGTTCCCGCAGCGGAACTTAGGAATTGCTTGTTCCCGCAGTGGAGCTTACAAAGCATTGATACGCACTTCTCGTGTTCTATTTTCTACACCAAACCTTGTTGTTTTGCCCCATGCACGGCATCACGCTACACATTCCCGACATGTTTCACTCCAGCCACAGTCCGCCGCAAACTCACTCGCATGGCCCACTGTCGCAAGTAAGATTTACACATTCTTTATGTCCTATCAATTTGCTACCATTCGTTGTCTCCCATATCGTTCATTAGTGGCCCCTATGGAACCTACGATTCAAACAGGCGTTGTCCTTTTACCTTATACTGCTTGCTTAAGGTACAAACAAACCAGGTGTTTTTATCCTTTCTCAGTAACCCAATTCTTATTGATTGAGACCTTGCAACCATGCAAATCATCTCAGCAGTCTGATACCCTTGCTGAGACCCTTGCAACACATGACCATTACAAAATGCGAAAAAAAAAAAAAAAAACGCAAAAAAGGAAAAAAATATATAAAACGCAAAAAAAAAAAAAAAAAAACTATTGCCACCACGTAACCTCAGCCCAGCAACCTGACACCTGTTGAGACCGTTGCAACGATGCAAAATTCGTCTCCACAGCCTGACACCCTTGTTAAGACCCTTGCAAACGCAATACCGTCTTAGCAGCCCCACACTCATCGAGACTCTTGCAACCACACTAAATCGTCTCAGCAGCCGACACCCTTGTTAAGACCCTTGCAACACATGACCCTTACAAAACGAAGAAAAAAAAAAAACGCAAAAAAAAAAAAAAAAAAAATATAAAAGTGCAGAAAAAAAAAAAAAAAAATTGCCACCACACAATCTCAGCCCCGCAACCTGACACCTGTTGAGACCGTTGCAATGACGCAAAATTCGTCTCCACAGCCTGACACCCTTGTTAAGACCCTTGCAAACGCAATACCGTCTTAGCAGCCCCACACTCATCGAGACTCTTGCAACCACACTAAATCGTCTCAGCAGCCGACACCCTTGTTAAGACCCTTGCAACACATGACCCTTACAAAACGGAAAAAAAAAAAAAAAAAAAAAAAAACGCAAAAAGAAATATAAAAGTGCAGAAAAAAAATAAAAATTGCCACCACACAATCTCAGCCCCGCAACCTGACACCTGTTGAGACCGTTGCAATGACGCAAAATTCGTCTTCGCAGCCTGACACCCTTGTTGAGACCCTTGCAAACGCAATACCGTCTCAGCAGCCCCACACTCATGGAGACTCTTGCAAGCACAGAAAATTGTCTCAGCAGCCTGACACCCTTGCAAACGCAATACCGTCTCAGCAGCCCCACACTCATGGAGACTCTTGCAAGCACGCAAAATTTGTCTCCGCAGCCTGACACCCTTGTTGAGACCCTTGCAAACGCAATACCGTGTCAGCAGCCCCACACTCATGGAGACTCTTGCAAGCACGCAAAATTTGTCTCCGCAGCCTGACACTCTTGTTGAGACCCTTGCAAACGCAATACCGTGTCAGCAGCCCCACACTCATGGAGACTCTTGCAAGCACACAAAATTGTCTCAGCAGCCTGACACCCTTGTTAAGACCCTTGCAACACATGACCCTTACAAAACGCAAAAAAAAAAAAAAAAAATATATATAAAAAAAAAAAAAAAAAAAGCAGAAAAAAATTAATTGTCACCACACAATCTCAGCCCAGCAACCTGACACCCGTTGAGATCATTGCAGCCATGCAAAATCGTCTCAGCAGCCTCACACCATTGTTGAGATCCTTGCAAACGCAATACCGTCTCAGCAGCCCTACACTCATCAAGACTCTTGCAACCACACAATACCATCTCAGTAGCCTCACACCATTGTTGAGACCCATGCAAACGCAATACCGTCTCAGCAGCCCTACACTCATCAAGACCCTTGCAACCACACAATACCGTCTCAGCAGCCTTACACCATAGTTCAGACCCTTGCAAACGCAATACCGTCTCAGCAGCCCCACACTCATCAAGGCCCTTGCAACCACGGAATACCGTCTCAGCAGCCTCACACCATAGTTCAGACCCTTGCAAACGCAATACCATCTCAGCAGCCCCACACTCATCAAGGCCCTTGCAACCACGGAATACCGTCTCAGCAGCCTCACACCATAGTTCAGACCCTTGCAAACACAATACCGTCTCAGCAGCCCCACACTCATCAAGACTCTTGCAACCACGCAATACCGTCTCAGCAGCCTCACACCATTGTTGAGTCCCTTGCAAACACAATACCGTCTCAGCAGCGCCACACTCATCGAGACCCTTGCAACCACGCAATACTGTCTTGAGCAACCTCCCACTCGTCAAAGACCTTTGTGACCATACAGTCTCGCCCCAGCAACCTGGCATTCATTGAGACCCTTGCAGCCAGACAAATCATCTTTGGCCTCATGTACACTGCTGTTGGTAAAAAAAAAAAAAAAAAAAAAAAAATGGGTTCAGACGGATGTTCAGAGGCATTCGAAACGCCAATGCCTGTAACAGCTTGTAAACACTGCCAGATGCGGTAACTCATGTTTACCAGCGTTTCATTCACAGTCGTTTTCATAAAAAAAATAAAAAAATAAAGGGGAATATTGTCTCAGCAACTTGACACTCATTTGAGACCCTTGCTAAATGTAATATCATCTCAGCTACCTCACACCCTTCTAGACCTTTGCAACCACACAATCTCATCTCAGCAACCTGACACCCGTTCAGACCTTTGCAGCCATACAAAGTCATCTTAGCAACCTGACACTCATTTGAGACCATTGCAAATGCAATATCGTCTCCGCAACCTGACACCCATTTAGACCCTTGCAGCCATACAAAGTTGTCTCAGCGGCCGACACTCATTTGAGACCATTGCAAAACGCAAGATCGTCTCAGCAACCCCTCACTTGTTGAGACCTGTGCAACCACACCATGCCATCTCAAAACAAACCTCATAATCATCGAGACCTTTGCAACCACACAATATCGTCTCAGCAAACCAGACTGAGACCCTTGCAACCACCAATACCATCAAACCTTCATACTCAAGGCCCCTGCCACCACACAATATCGTCCCAGCAACCTGACACTCACTGACACCCTTGCAACCGCACAATATTGTCTGCAGTAGTATAAAACACGTAGCGGCACGCACCTACGTGCAAACCCGAATACAAACTAAACTTGCAAACACACCTCAGTGACAAACAATCAGCCACACAAACACACAGTGGCACCCAGTTGGCCATTCATCTTCAGTGGCACGCGGGCCACTCATCTTTTCTCAGTTTTTTCCCTGCGGTTAGTTCAGGTTTTCATCCAGCACCAGCAAGTGCACGTTGGCCTGCGAGTGCACGTTGGCCTGCGAGTGCATGTATATCGTCTTGTTGAGCACCTGTGTATTGTCTTGATTTTCTCACACCAATGCAAGATCCAGTCCAAGTTCTCAAACTAGACCAAGCATCAGTAGCAGACTTAGCTATGTGGGACAACTTCCCCACCTGATAGAACATCATTTCAATCTTCATCCCGGCAGTGTCAGCCGAGCCACCAAAGGCTTTTGCAGCCATTTTTAGGCCGCCACTGGTTCTCCAAAACTTGGCCCCCAGAAATTCTCTTAAATTTTTGCTTCACCCAGTCTTCATCACGCCTCGTGCTGCACCCCATCGTGGCAGCTGCCCAGGTCTGGGTCCACACTTGAACAGGACAGACACTGTTCTTCACCACAGACAATCAGGCCACAGCCGACATCATCAATTAAGATAGATCTAAGTCACTCCCCATCACTTCCTGCGCAGGCTCGCGCAGCTGTCACTCCGTCACCAGTTAATATCTTATGTAGACCTTTTCCAGGCAAATGCAAAAAGCAGCTGATGCGCTTTCCTATTCCAACCTTGGAATGGATGTTTTTTCCAGCAAGAGCCTGGAGCCGACCCAACAACTATCCCTGTCCCACCATGGACATTGCTGACGATGGACTGAAGTCGCATCTCGCCAACGCAATCCAACTTATTAACCACTCCTTGGCACGCAACACACTGAAGGCCTATCGCACTGCTTGGAACACTAATCGCAAATTTTTGGCCCCTTGCCCCGGAGCAGCAATAGGCAACGTTGGACACATCCTAGCCTTCATATCGTATTGCCACATGCAGCTGACCATTTCTCAATACTATCTCGCCATATCTAGATGACATCCAGCATTTCCTGTCCCTGCAGGACCCCAGTAAACCGTCAGTATTCTCGAGCCCATGCAGTCAAATCCCTCCTACAGGGCATACAGAAGCACTGTAGTCAGTGGCAAGCGCCTAGCTTTCAAGAGTCCCCTCTTTAGGGACATGTCTAAAATCCTTACTCGTTCCCTGTTTAGGGCTTTGCCCAGTCTAGTCACCCAACAGCCATCTACCAGGCCTTCTACGGTTCCCTACAACCTAGTGAATTTAGTCAGCGGCTCCGGCAGTCACACACTGCTCCGACGCGACCCGACTTGCTTTCGAACCACTACACTCTCACAGTCTGCAAACGCAACAAACAGGCCCCTGGGGTTGACATCAACCTGTTTCAGCCTGACGCCCAGTGACGGTGCTCAACCCACTACTGCTCCATCTACCCAGCCAATCTGAGGGTAGCTCGTTGCTACCCTTTCTAAACCAGCTCCCTGAGTGTCAGCCAGTGTGTCAAGCATGTCAGAATCCTCCTAAGTAACTTGTGCTTCAAACCCCAGTCAGTTCTCTGGACATTCTTTCCGAATTGGAGCAGCCTCAGTTGCCTCCCAACAGGGAGTACCAGACTACGTAATCAAGATACCAGGCTGATGGAAGTCTCCTTGTTTTGCCACATACATCCCAAATCCTCATGAAGGAATGGCACAAGCCTTTACCAAGCTGGCTCAATAAATACAAGAAATCAATATAAACTATTTCCCTATCTGAGTCTTTTGCCCCCTTTTCTTGGCATACTGACCAGACCACCAAGGCACACTTCAGGTCTATTTATGTTGTAAGTCTTGTCGCGTGTTTATGTGATCCACATCTCTCTCGGTTAGAGGGTAACGACCATAAATAAGAAGGCCAGTATGGTGGCCTGAGTTTATGGGAGGAGCCCGGAGGGTATTTAAGCAGCCCACTCACACATGCTCTTTGTCGGTTCAGTGTGCAGTACTACACGTCACTGGGCCGACTCTTCCCAGCTCACCTCATATCCGTGAGTCTGCGCATTTAATCGCATTCGACACCCTCCCGCCCTTCCCTTTTTCAGGGCACTTCTCAGCATGTCCTTCTTCAATTAACTACCCATTACTTACCTTGGGTATGCCCCCTTTTCTTGGCATACTGACCAGACCACCAAGGCACACTTCAGGTCTATTTATGTTGTAAGTCTTGTCGCGTGTTTATGTGATCCACATCTCTCTCGGTTAGAGGGTAACGACCATAAATATATATTATACTTTTTGTTATAATAAATATACAAAAAAAATGTAAAAAAAAAACAAACTTCTTTGTCAGTTTAGGCCGATGAAAAATTGCATTAAGCGTATATTGATTGGTTTGCATAAAAGTTATAGCGTCTACAAAATAGGGAATAGATTTTTGGCATTTTTATCATTATTATTTTTTTTTACTAGTAATGGTGGCGATCTGCGACATTGTGGCTGACAGATCGGATGCCTTTGACATATTTCTGGGACCACTGACATTTATATGGCGATCAGTGCTATAAAAATGCATTGATTATTGTGTAAATGTCACTGGTAAGGAAAGGGTTAAAACTAGGGGGCGATCAAAGGGTTAAATATGTTCCCTCATTGTGTGTTTCTAACTGTGGGGGGATGGGACTGACTAGAGGAGGAGACATATGGCTGTTGCTAATTACTAGGAACAGACAATCTGTCTCTCCTCCCCTGTCAGAATGGAGATTTGCGTGTGTACATACACACACAAATCCCCATTCTGTCTTTCGTGCCCTCGATCGCTGGTGGCCGGCGGACACCGTGGCCGCCGGCCACGCGTATCGGGTACCCCGCCATCAGGCCCCATACACACCATAGAATCTATCCGCAGATAAATCCCATCAAATGGGTTTCTGCGGATAGATCCTATGGTGTGTACACGCCAACGGATATTTATCCGCAGAAAAATCTCCCCTGGGATGGATTTCCAGCAGATGGATATTTGCTGACATGCACAACAAATCCATCTGCTGGAATCCATTCCAACGGATGGATCCGCTCGTCTGTACAGACTTACCGGATCCATCCGTCTAAAGGGATTTCCTGCACGCGTCGTAATGATTTGACGCATGCGTGGAATTCCTTATATGACAGCGTCGCGCCCGTCGCCGCGTCATAATAGCGGCGACGGCGCGACACGTCATCGGCAGAGGATTTCAGCGCGGATTTCAATGCGATGGTGTGTACACGCCATTGCATAGAAATCCTCTGAAATCCGTATCTGCGGATAAATCCTCTCGTGTGTATGGGGCCTCAGGGGCGTGTGCGCGCCTGCCATAACCCTTAAAAGGTGCCGACGTACACCTATGGCGTACATCCCGACCTGCCGCAGTATAATGACGGCAGTTGATCGGCAAGTGATTAGACGCAAGTCACAATTAGGCTTATTTGAGAATCAAAATAGTGCTATTAAACGCAAAATCAAAAATGTTATATATTGCAGATTACCAATGACTACTGTAGATCTGGTGGCTGCATCAGTTTTCTTTTCTTTGGCTTTTTTCCTTTCACCTGGTGATCTGCTCAGTAACACACTAGTTTCCATTAGTGAGACATAACTTTGGAGGAATGAGCACAGCAAACAGAAACATTGTAAGTCGGGGGGCATTGTTAAATGTTTTAGCAGATTTAGAACCACTAGCAAATTGAAGCTAAACTCTAGCTTACACTTTATAAGCAGTTACAGCAAACTGATTTTTTTTATTTTAGGATACAAATTTTGCATGAATAAATAAAACCTAATAATTTGAATCAGTGTTAAGTGGTTTTACTCATCCATGTAAACTGATAAACTGATACATTCTGCTAAAAAAAAAATTGCGTAGAGTCGTCGTCGTCCCCCGCCCCCCAGTCCTCATCAGGCCCTTGGGGTCTGGTATAGATTTGGAGGGGAACCCCATGCCAAAATGTATAAAAAAAAATCTGTGGGGTCCCCTTATTCGGGCATGCAACCTGACAGGTCAGGGAAGGGCGATTTTTTCAATAGCTGGGTGTCAGCAATTTTAACCCGCGAGTCATTTTAAATGGGTTTTGATTTGTTTGTTTTTTTTTCTTTTGACATTTTTGCTGACATTTTGCTGACCATCAAAATCTTTTTACATTAAAAAGATTACACACTATGGAGGCTTTATCTTTTTTTGGAGTCCATTGGGCAGTGGAGGCTCAAGAGCGTGATCTCCCTGGATAATAAAAGGCCCTGGCTGGGTATATACAAAAAAAATGGGTAGTGGCACTGCTAAATAGTATGAGATTTAATACTTTAGTGCATCATTTAGTCCTTGAAGTGGATACTCAGTATATGTGGAGGAAAGATGAAGGGGGGAGACCTGTATAGATTACTTTAGCAGTCCAAAACAACCTCGGCAGCCTTTGAGGGGGGGGAGTTGAAAGCAGACTCCAGTTTTGCAAATGAGAAGAGAAACACAGGTGCCTCTAGGTTAGAACTGTAAACATTTTAATGAGATATAGGTGCATTATCCACTTACATGGAGGTTAAGGAAGTAAGGCACAAGTGCATCCACACTGGCGTGGCGTTCACTGCAGAGCGGCATTCTGAACTGCTGATTTTTCTCCCTGTGGGGGAGAAATCCTAGCCAGCAGGAACTGTGGGACCATGGCCATGAAACTGCATTGACAAAGCTTGACAAAGGAGCCCATCTGGGGTTCCATCTACCAGTGGGCATGCTCCAAAACACAGCTGTAACCCACTAGTGATGTCATCATGCCCGGCGCCGCGTTCCAGCCCTCACCATCGACCTGATTCAAGCCTTGTTTCAAAACTATGAAACCACTCCTATTAGACCCACTTAGCACAGAGGCACAGCCAAACACACATGGATTTCTTCAGAACAACAATAGGTAGGAATCTGCAACAAAGGTTTGTTATAATCCTTGCAATGTACATAGATCACCCGGTGGGCTTGACGTTTCAGCTCCCTTCATACATTTTCTACAGGATTAAAGGAGTTGTAAATTAATGATTTTTTTTAACCTTAATGCAATTTATGCATTAAGGTGAAAAAACATGGAAAAAACATCTGGTGTTGCCGCCCCGAGCCCCCGTTTTACTTACCTGACCCGTCGAAAGTCCTGCGCGTTCCCGATAGCCTCTTCGCCGCTCAGCCTGGCCACTGAATGGCTAGAGCGGATGGATTGCGAGCAGCGCAGCCATTGGCTGGCGCTGCTTTTGATCACATCCTGTGACGCGGCGCGCCGAGGGACGGGGCTGAGTGATATAGTGAGCGGCTATGGCCGCTCGCTGTATCACGGGAGCGCGCCCGCAATTACTGACCCCCATGCAAGCTCTCGCATGACTGTGGTGAGTAATTGCGGGGAGGACAGAGACAGCCGCCGAGGGACCCCAGAAGAGGTGGATCGGGGCCACTCAGTGCAAAACGAACTGCACAGTGGAGGTAAGTATCACATGTTTGTTATTTTAAAGACAAACATTTTTTTCCTTTAGTGACCCGTTAAGGGCTGGAGACTGGCTAGACCACTCCATGACCTTAATGTGTTTCTTCTTGAGCCACTCTTGTTACCTTGGCGGTATGTTTTGGGTCATTGCTATGCTGGAAGACCCATCCACAACCCATCTTCAGTGTTCTGGCGGAGGGAAGAAGGTTCTCATCCAAGATTTTACAATACATGACCCCATCCATTGGCCCCTCAATGTGGCAAAGTCAGCCTGTACCTTTAGAAGGGTGGATTTGATTTAAATCAATTACATTTAAATCATTTTAAAGAGCAACTGCCATTTCTGTCCCGCGGTGGCTCATCCTCTGACCCGCTGTTGACTCACCGACAGTCCCATTCTCTTTAATGGGACGTCTGGTGATGTGGTAGTGACACAACAAGGTAAGGGACATGGCTCCAGCAGGTGAGTCAATGCCCGCTAAAAGGCACTGCCATGATGGATCTAAAACAATTGCCCTGAATGCGATTTTTGTGCTTTCAGAGAAATGCCAGTAAACTCAGCTCCCTGTAAAATCTTCTAAACAACTATGTGTGCATGGACAACATTGAGGAGAGTTCAGGGGCTCCAAAAACAAAACAAAAAAACGCTCTGCTGCTCCTAAACATGAGTTTAGCAGGTGCAGTGTACATGAGGCCAAACAGTATTTAGTAGATACCTTGAATTAAAAAGCAGGTTTGGAGCAGATAAATGGAAGATCGTTGAAGCCAAAAAAACGCCCTTATCAAAATATTAGATTACCAGTATATTCCGCTATGTATACTGTAGGAAAAGTGAAGTGTAGAATTCATCTGTTCAAGCTCCAAATGCCTTCCAGCTTTCTAGTATGATGGATAGACAGCTATACCTAAGGAAAGTCTTTTGTATAAAAGTAATATATGATAAGGACTTTACATGCACTTATTCAACCCAAGTAGCCTACATTCTACCAAATTGTGGGGGGGGGGGGGGGCAACTGCAGCTATTATCAGACAGTTATCTTAAGGCCCCTTTCACACTAGTGAGCAGTTTTACACAAGCACACCAAAAAGGCAACTTCCATTGGTGAACATGAAGGACCCGTGACATCACTAGACCAGCCAGAAAGTATGTAAAAATATATACATATACTGTGGGGAAGGGCAGGAAGGTGGGGGTGTATTTTTTTTTGGGGGGGGGGGATGCAGGTATACATAATTATAATAACAACACATACAAAATATAGTACTCAAACACCCACTATAACACTACCATGAATATGTGCCTAAATTATCTTTGGCTTGTAGAACTCATAATAATTTAGGCATCTTCCTGCACAGAGCAGGTGGAGGGAGAACAAATATATCCACTGAACAATGGCAAAAAAGAAATATTTTACCAACTATTTTGTACTTTATTGCAGTTTAACTGGGAAAGAAAATTGTGAAGGTAAATTTCACTTTAGCAGTAAAACCCACATGTAGCTTGTTTTAGTACTCCACTGGCTTTTATCTCTCCATATTCTTTCACTGTTAAGCAGCAATAAAGATATATTGGTCAATAAAGCATTTTGCCACTAGGCTTTGCGCATGCTGCATGGCTGCAGGTCATGTTGCTAAGTAAAATCCTCTCTTTTTAACGTGCTTTCTTATTGGCTGTAAAGATAGTCAATTGTGCATGGATTTGCAGAATGAACAGCCGTGAACATTGAGGGAAGCCTCATTAACGTGAAATATTTATAGCGCTGGGATAGGAGAAACTTACTGCAGGATATTTTTCTTCATGTGATATATGCGATGTGTTCTCTGCATCTTTAAAACACTACTGTAAAAACATGAAGTCAGGAAGTACGCATCACAATATTTCTTCCCAGTACTGTCTCAGTGGATGCGCAATCAAGAGACATATTCTTTAATAATATGTCACTGTTGTCTGCAAACTATATCAACTACTTTGTTAACTGTAAAAAGAACAATACATGCCTAGGCTTATACTGTGCAAGAATGTGAACTTTTAGCCCAAAATGATTTTAAAATTGTGGCATTATCTTCTTTCTTTTTTTGTTCAAAACACGACACATTGGGAAATTACATAGAACACGCTGATTACAGGATGGGAAATACAAGCACATGAAAGGGAGGAATCCCTGATAATATAATGCGTTACTGTACAATGGACAATGTAATACAATATTACAAATACTGACAAAGAGATTTACTCCTAAACAATTTTTCCGAGTCAACCGAGTACCCATAACAGTGAGTTGGAGGGAACAAGAGCTAAGATAGGGTCTAATAAGTGATCAGTGGAAGTTTACCAATAGAAGGTGTATAGCCCATTAATAAAGAACCCTATTTTTGGACAATCTCAGCATAACGCAATCCGGGACAAATTGGTATACAAATTGGTTCGCTGTTCTCTAAGTAACATATATACACAGTTTCCACAGTCATCCACATGTTGCTGAGGACTGCAATCATCTATCCCAAATTTTGGTATATTTGGACGGGCAGCCTCTATGAACATACTGTAGATACATTTCTTATAGAGTAATGTACGATTTCACAAATTCAGGAGTTAAAATTAGGGGGTTCAGCCATCATCCAATTTCTTGCAATTAGTTTTCTAGCTATGAATAGAGTTTCATGTAGAAAGAGTTTAGTCAACGTCTGCATGTCTGGATTAGGATAAAGTCCTAGCAGACACAGCTTGGGGTGTAGGGTCAGTGGGGAGCTCAATGGTGTCATAAAAAAATGTCACCACATTTGTCCAGAACTCCTAAATAATAGGACAGGCCCAGAGCAGATGATAAAAAGTGCCCGGACTAAGAGTGCACATAGGACAAAGGCAATTCTGATCCTATCGCTAGCAGGCAAGTCAAACTGGGGAGATATAGGCTTAATGGAGAATATATACACTAGTTGTGTAAGGTGGGCTGTTAACTTAGGCGATACTAGTTTACAAGTATTTAGAACCTCACTCCAGTTCTCATCACCCATATCCATAACCTCAGCCTCCCAACGCGGCTTAATCCAGTATCCCAAGGCAAGAATACCCTTAATCACATTCATAAGGGGGTTGAACACAGGTGGAGGTAGCCTTATTTTTAACATATTTTTATGTGTCCCCTTATTTATTTTTACTTAATTTGTCTACTCCTGACACTTCAGTATCAGTATCAGGGGTGAGTGGTCACCCAAAGTCTGCTTGTCAAATGCTCAATGTTACATACGTTTTTCCAATGGCTAAGAGAGCATGAATTGTCAACTAAAAATGCTCCATAGATAAGAGGGATGTACACAACTACAAGGGTCTGTTATTTGATACCTTTATGCACTCAGAAGTTATAGTATGAGGACAGGCATTTCAAAAGGCAGCTCCAGTCAGACTTCAGATAACCGGTGACTCTTAACACTTAAGCTGGAGTGGAAGTGTGAATTGCATTCAGGATAGGAAAGTTTTGACTGCCGGCTGCTGGAAATGCAAACTGGGGCAAATTCATGGTGCAATTTTGCCACATTTTGCATTAATTTTAATGGGCTGCCATAGCTGTGTTTCCTGCACACAAAAAAAAAAAAAAGGTGCATGCATCATGTAATAGGCTTGCACACCTATGCCCATAAAGCAGTGAAATACAGCACTGTCTCACATTCTGCTTATGCATCATGTAACTTACCTGCAGTTCCTGCACCGGCAAACTTGCTGCATTTTAAGATGTTTAAGACACGCTTTAAAAAACACAATGCGTTTGTGTGTGTAGGAAACGCATGGTGCAAAAGCAACATGGATTTCAAGGCTACTGCATTTTTTAAATGCTGCATGCACCTTTTTTTCTGCGCAGTCAAACGCAGGCACGGCAGCCCATTCAAATGAATGGGCTGCTGTGCCTGCGCAAATGTGGGCCGCCCAAACACATACATGTGAATGTGTGATGTGACAATGGCTGCAATGTAATAAAGCCCTGTGACATGAAAGGGAACTGAGGACAACGTGGGACTGCTGTGAAGAGGTCTGCAAAGTTTTTTTTTTAAAGATAATTCTATCTGTGTGTCTGTTTATTGAGATGTTGGGATGAAGAGCAATATTGCATTGGGGGGGGGGGGGGGGGGGTGGGCAAAAAAAAAGTTTGCCCAGGGCCCAAACCATATTAAAGTATGTCTTATATTCTGACTATGATGTTATTATTATACCCCTACATAAACAGCACAAAAATAAATCATATTTTTTTTCAAAGTATTTTGATGAAATTGAGTTTTGCTGTTTTCCTGCACCGCATTATGAACAGCAAGTGTGAAACTGTGTTAATTCTTGTTCTATGTGAAGACAGCACTAGCTTTGGACAATGAGCTCTGGCAGATGCTTTTAGGAGGATTGACTCCATTATGATTTGACACTAAAATGCCTACATGACCTCTCACGGGCATAAGATGAAGGTTTCTGCAGCTAGTTTCCTAACGGGCATTAGGACACTTGAATAGCTGCCATTTCAGCAGGACTTATAGCATTCATTGCTCGGAGAAAACATGAGGGAAATACTAATTCTCCCTGTTTCCTTTACACACAACATTTCTTTTTGGTATTTGGAAGGGAGAAAATTCCTCTAAATGACTCCACTCGGTTCATGTTTTCGGAATGTCCTGCTGTTCTTGCTCTGGGCTTGCCTGTAAATTCTGACAAAACAATTAGTCAGCATTCTACTAGTCAGCGACAGATTGGCAAATTTTTGCCAAGAGTGCTCTTCTGACTTACTTCCCCATGACGAGACACAGGTACGCTCAGGAAGCGCACATCTGTGCTGCAGGTGCCTCTGGCGAGTGTGGTAACGTGCATGTGGATGAAGGAGATAAAGAACATGCTTAACTTTAAAAATTATTCTATAGAACATAAATTCACATAGACACATGACCTCTGTCCTGTAAAGACACATTCAGTACATATGTACACACATTTTAACTATTTAAGTATGATATGTAAAGTACAAATGTGAAAAATAACATAAAAAATAAAATCGCAGAAAGTACACCTCTTATCAGACAAAAAAAAAAACACATGTGCACAGCCAAGGCTCTGACGCTAATATATTCCCTACCTGTAGCTGCCCTGTTTCACACCTCATCTGCATTAGGCCCTCTTGGTCTTCTTTTGCAGGAGGAAGTCAGCTTTTTGGTCAGATGGCTTCTAGATCTTAAAGCTACACACACTGGAATTGAGTTTACCTCTGATTGGTGGGCTGCGTTTGCCTCTAGGTACCAACATCAATTTTATTATACACTGTATATCACCACCATTAATATGACAGCACCAGCTTAATAAAATAACTGTAACCAAGGCACAGTCTTTACCAGTTTTGGGGCATTTAAGGGATATTAGTAGGCTAATATCTACTTCTTTCTGGAAAATCGATCGCAAATAGTGAAACTAGGTCCTTTCACTTCTAAAAAACGCACAGTGTCATGCGGAGTCCCTCAGGGGTCTCCCCTGTCGCCTGTACTATTCAATATTTATCTCCGCTCTCTCCTCGAAATCATCAGTAACCAGAATTTACTCTACCATTCCTATGCGGATGACACCCAACTCTACTTTCGTAGCAGCAAAAAAAAGGATCATTATCTTGGACTAGAGAAATACCTTACTCTGATAGAGAATTGGATGACGGAGAGTTACCTTAAACTCAATGGATTAAAAACAGAACTTCTTCTGTTCCACGCCAACCAAAAGAGACTTGCTACGACAACATGCCCCTGCTCTCCAATCTACCAACCAAAATCTACTCCAAATACCCAAGGCTCGCTACAAGTCCAAAGGAGATTAAAGATTTGCAGTCCAAGGACCTAGACTGTGGAATGCTTTACCAACCAGTATGCCAACGGAAGTGAATCACCAGGCCTTCAGAAAAAAACTCAAAACCCATCTATTCTGAAGGCAAAATATAGTAGGAAATGAATACCATGCGCCCGGAGGCGATTCAGTTTGCATGTGTTGCGCTATACAAGTTTTTCACTCACTCACGCCTCCAAGATCGGTGGGGTTCTTCATTGTACGCCAAGGCAATTTATGTCTGTTGATTCCACATACAAACGGGTTTAGTATTGTTTCCTTAGATTTGAAATATTTAAGAGTAAGGTATACTGGGGAGTGCCACAGGATATATAAAGCTACATATGCTTTTAAGGGAAAACCATTATAATGAACACCCCTGCTCGCCCCCTCCCCCCTCAAGAGGCTTTCTCCACATCAGGGGGAAAGCATTGAATTACTGTGTGTAGTTACAGATAGAAGAACAGGAAGTGAGGATTTCTCAGAAGAAATAAGGACATTTAAAATCAAAATCGAAGGATGTGGTAAGTGAAGGAGGATTGCACTAAGGTAAAGGAAGCTATTTAGGGAAAAAAAATGTTTACCTTTACAACCCCTTTAAACAATGTCATCAGTATTCCAGTCCCACAGAATTCCCCAGGGATTGCACAAATTGTGTCCCTTGAATACATCCTTACTAGGGATGAGCCGAACACCCCCCCATTCAGTTCGCACCAGAACCTTCGAACGGATCGACCGTTCGCGCAAACATTTAGAAGTCTATGGGACTCGAACGTTCAAAAGTGCTAATTTTAAAGCCTAATATGCAAGTTATTGTCGTAAAACGTGTTTGAGAACACGTTTTACGACAATAAAACGTGTTCTCAAACACATTTTACGACAATAACTTGCATATTAGGCTTTAAAACGTGTTTGAGAACCCGGGTGTCAGAGAAACATATTGGATTCTGAACACTAGATGGTAGCAAAGTTGTCAGTGGGAGCTGTCAAAGAAACCTTCAGCTGCAGACTGGCTGTCACATGACTTGCACCACATGACTTCCTGGCTGCCTATAAAGCTGAGCAGATGCCCAAAGGAAAAAGCTGGCTTGTCTTCAGCTTCCTGTACCTGAGTTCCTGTTTCCTGATTGATTGATATCCTGCTGTGACCTGGATTGACCCTGACTTACTCTGATCTTCTCCTGGACCCGACCTCGGCTTGTTTTATGGACTTATTCCTGCCTCCTGTGTTTGACCCTCGGCCTGTGACCCGGATTCACCTTCAGTCTACTGTGCTTTGACCTTCTGCTTGTGTCTCGGTTTTGCCTCCCGTCTCCAGTGCCTTAACCCCCAGTCTGTATCCTGGATTGTCTGCTTACCTGTGTTTGAGCCTCAGCCTGCTCTGGACTTTCTACCTGTCTTCTTCTGCTGTACCCTGATACCCATCGGTCCCTGCTCCAGTTCTACAGGACTTCCACGCAAGCTCTACCCTGCCTGCTGGTAGCGCTTGTGCCTCTTGGTGCCATCCACCCTCTGTACCACCTCCAGGGGGCGGACTGTGCTTAGTCGCAACAGCGAACCACTCTCAGCATTGGTAAGTACCCTATTCTGATAGTACAAACCAGCCATGTCAGAGGCCGACAGAGCACGTTCTCCTCTTGAGCCCTCACCGATGCGGTCCAGAAACTGCAGGAAGGCTATGCACAGATTGACGGTCGTCTCCAGCAACTTTCAGGATCAGCTGCACCAAAAGCCGCAGCTCCTGCACCCACCAGCGGGGCCGCCTCTTCTCAACCTGCATCAAGCCCCACAGCGATTATGGCTTCCCCTGAGCCCAGGGTGCCCACGCTGGAGCGATTTTCATCTGACCGCAAAAAGTTTAGAGCCTTCAAAAATGCCTGTTCCTTGTACTTAGCCCTTCAGCCCAGGACTGGAAGTAGTTAAAGTGGGATTTGTCATCTCCCTGTTGTCCGAAGAGCCACAGGCTTGGGCCCACAGTCTGATGGAACAAAGGAGCCCTCTTGTGAATTCCTTGGAAACTTTCTTTGAGAGCATGTCTCAACTCTACGACGACCCTCAACGCACCTCTCCAACACTCAGCCGAGACAGTAGGAAAATGTTTTGTTAATCTAGCAGGGGTGTAGTAACTTCTATGTAAAAATTTTAACTGAATTAATCTATCCCTGGCAGATACCAAATGTTTAAAAGGCTGTGTCCACACTTCATCCCATTCTTCCCCATGTATGTCAGGAACCTCTGCCGCCCACCTTTCCCTGCACTTGGATAGAGCCGGTGGTGTTTTTTTGAAAAATTCCTTATACGTCATTGATAATAGCTTGACTAGATCCTCATCTGACAACAGAGTCTCAAGAGCCGAAGGCAGAGATTCCACCTGAATCTAAGCCTGCTTTCCTTCAATGATAAAACTTGTCCTGACATGTCCCCCCCCCATGCAGTCATTTACTGGGAAGATCAGTGTCCTGCTGTTTTTTCTCCTCCAGCAGAGGGTATGTGATCACTTATAAAAAAAAGGAGAAAAACATATTTTAGCTT
Organism: Rana temporaria; assembly: GCF_905171775.1. Classification (NCBI taxonomy): domain Eukaryota; kingdom Metazoa; phylum Chordata; class Amphibia; order Anura; family Ranidae; genus Rana; species Rana temporaria. The sequence continues at coordinate 21,921,739 of NC_053500.1, read as the reverse complement.
CGGAAAAGTAGGAAAGGGTAAGATTGACATGCTTATATTGCTGTCTGTGTCCCCACTAGTGAGATTCATTTTATTTGTCCTGGAGATCACTGTTACTGAGATGGAAAATGGAGAATTCAAAACGTTACTGACAGAAAAAAACTCCAAGGAGGACACATGTTCCAGTGACGACTATATAAACTGGGGATTTCCACTTACTTCCTGTTTTGTCTATAGGACAGGATATGAACCGAAGGGTGTTAAGTATCAACAACAGTATTCAAAATGAAAGGTTTTGGCTACAGATACGTTTTAATTAACCAGCTGCACATGCAAGTCTGCCATTACTCATAAAAGTAAGAAAAGCATAATTAATTAAAAAGTGTAATTGTATTTCACATTAAAAGGGGTCAGTAATGTTCTTTTAATTACTATTAGTGATTATCTAATTATGAGATTTAGAAAGTTGCTAATTTACGATTAACCTGAATATTTACATACAAATCTGGTAAAGATTACACACGATTACACAATCCAGGTAATTGTAATTCAAGAATTACATGATATACATGCATACATTCAGGTAATGAAAAAAATACATTCACAGTTTTGCCTCATTTGAAAACCAATTTGCTCCTTGCTAATTAGCAGGACTCTAAATGAAATGCAATAATTCAAAGTGGAGAAAACAAGGCCACTTTTTTAGCAGCAGTATATTTGTTTATCTAATAAACTGCCAGTGGTCTATCTTCTAGCATTATTAACATAGTATAAACTTTCCAACTTGTTTGTCTGTACTATTTATTATTAAAACGTGATATGTCTCAACTTAGTGAGTGAATGCCTTGGGATACACAGCTTGAAGCAAAGAGAGAGGAAAAAAAAAAAACATACTTCTTGCTATTTGCATAATATTATACAAAGAATATTAGCTTGGAAATGTGTGATCCCTGTGGAAATTCAGCACACCCCTTAGGCCGGGTACTCACGAGCAAACATGTATGGTGAAAGCGGTCCGTCGGACCGTTTCCACCATACATGTCTGCCAGAGGGCTTCTGTACGATGGTTGTACACACCATCGTACAGAAGTCCGCGCGTAAACAATACGCGGGGCGTGTCCGCGGTGTCGCCGCGTCGATGACGCGGCGACGTGGGCGGCCCGCCTTTAAAATGCTTCCACGCATGCGTCGAAGTCATTCGACGCATGCGAGGGACGGCGGGCGCCTGGACATGTACGGTAGGTCTGTACTGACGACCGTACATGTCCGAGCGGGCCGAATTCCAGCGGACTGTTTTAAAACAAGTCCACGAATATTTGTCTGCTGGGAAAAGGCCCGGCGGGCAAATGTTTGCTGGAATTCGGCCCGCTCGCGCCCACACACGACCAAACATGTCTGCTGAAACTGGCCTGCGGGCCAGTTTCAGCAGACATGTTTGGTCGTGAGTACGGGGCCTTAGTGTTTTTAATGTTGGTAAATATTTAAATATCAGCAGTATCACATACTCCCTTGCACGCCCTGATCTGAAGATGTAAAACATGAAACTGTGTGTCATATGGAGAGATAAAGAGGGCTTGCCAGTTGGCAATCACAATACACAGCAGGCTACACAACTTTGTTTCCTTGACCGGTTTAACATACAAGCAACAGCGAAAGAAATTGTTCAAGGCCAAAAGCAGCTGACATTAATTCTGAAGTATTTGTCATTATTACAGCAAGTGGTCCCAGTGCATGATAAAAATCAGTAGGCTTCGAAGGTATACTCTATCAAATGTGAAAATTTTGCATGTAAAAGGGAACTGTACAATTTTTAGTTTTATAAATATTGCTTTTAACATTGTGGGAATCTTAGAGTCAGAATAGCCCCTGTACCTTAGACCTGGACTTCCAACAACCATGTCATTAAGAGCAGTGACCTTAAAGCAGGGAGGTAAACTGGTCCTTGCAATAGTAAAAGATCCAATCGATCTGGAAGAACCCACAGTAAGGGATCAGTCTGGAGCTATGATGATCGTTGGAATGCCTTTTTATCTTGATCCTGTAAAGCAAACGAGCAAGGAGCTGCAGGGGAGGAAAGGCCTAGATCCAGGTATACTGATTCAACAAAGCCATCAGAACATCTATTTCCTCCGCCAGAGGATATCTGCACCTAGAGACAGTTTGTTGTTTAACCTGGAGGCCAGGAGGTCCTGGACAGGCTGGCTTCCATTGTAATGATCGACCAAGAGATTGGAGAGAGAGAGTTTTCCCTAACTCTAGAGCAGAATTCCTAAGCTGCTAGGCCAGAGAAAAACAGTTTTTTGATGTCCGCCGACACAGTTTGTCTCGTGGTGACAGAAAGTTTAGTTGTACGGGGCTGAAGTGAAACTGGTCAAATGGCATAAAAAAACGCTACCATCCGTCCCAGTACTTGCTGTCTCCTAGGTGGAAGAGTCAGAGTCTGGGAGTAGAGAGTTTAAAGTTTTTCTTGTGGAAGAAAAACACTGTTATGGTCAGGGGTCAGGTTTTGAGACCAGGAACTAGCAGTAGTATAGCAGGCTCCCACCAACCAGCAGGATGAGTACATAAGCAGGTCACCCTGGCGGATGAAGTGGGCTTACCCAAGGTATGGGGTCTAAGCATTAACTCCTGATGCTGGAGATGGGTTTTCCTGCCTGTTAGTACTAGGTCGTGGTTCTCAAGATCGCCCAACTGGGAGGTGAGCAAGCCAAGGTCCACTAGCAGATATGGCAAATAGGGACAGTAAAAAAGCCAAAAGGCAAGTAACAAGTAGTAATAGGTTGGGATCAAGCGGAAGCATAGTCAAGGAACAAGCCAAAAGGTCAATAATGAATGGTAGTGGAGATAAGGACAGCTGCTGAAATACAAAGGAGCAAGATATTGGCCTCTATAACACTAAACACTCTATTATAGATTCCTGCATCCACACAAGCGAGATGTTATAAGCTGTGCAACTGGCCATTGGCTACAGACCACTGATCAAATAAGGTTTAAGCAGAGCCATTCTAAAAGAAGCCAATCTAATAATTGGCTTCTGTCTAACAGCGAGGACCACACAAAAATCTAAGTTTGTACAGTTTTTGCTGAACCGACCAATTTTGATCTGTATGTACCCGACTAAAGAGTCTGCAGATTTGGGGAATTTAGGGGCCCAGGGTTTGCAGTGAAACTGGGCTAATGGCTTGGGTTTTGCCTTATGCCGCGTACACACCATCACTTTATGTGATGGAAAAAAAAACAAATTTTTTAAAAACGTCAATTTAAATGACCGTGTGTGGGGGAAAACGTTGTTTTATGTCTTGTGAAAAACGACAAAAAAAAATTGAAGCATGCTTCAATTTTTTGTGTAGTTTTTCAAAACGTCGTTTTTTGTTTCACAAAAATTAACCGTGTGTAGCAAAAAACGACGTTTAAAACAACGTTTTTAAACCCGCGCATGCCCAGAAGCTAGTTATGAAGCGAGCTTCAATGGAAAAAAGTGGTGAACGTAACCTCGCTTTGCTAGAGCATTGTGAAAAAACGATGGTGTGTAGGCAACTTCGTTTCAAAAACGTCATTTTTTACTTCACAGAAAATGTCGTTTTTTTCCATCACATAAAGTGATGGTGTGTATGCGGCATTAGAAGTTGAAGCTCAGAAGTTTAGAGTTGAGAGGTCATTCTTCCCAGCTTACGGACCAGGCTTCTTCGGCTGGGGTAGATGGGTACTTTTACTCCAAGTAACATCCAGGTTGCCACTCAAAGTACATGTGCAGAAAACACTGTTCCGCAACCCAACATAGAAACATAGCTACATAGAAAAATGACAACACAAAAAAGACCAAGTCCAGGTCCACTAATTCTTATTTCAACCAGCATTACGTTTTTTCACTGTGCTTTTTGACATGTGTGAAAATGCATGTCTGCTTGCTGCATTTGGAGTGCCATTAACAATGAATGGAACTTCAACCGTTACTTCAACCGTCCTATGAACGCGTAGATGTGAATACAGCATAAAAAAAAGAATAAAACCCTGAGCACTCAATACCCAACTTGCTGAAAGCAGGTGAAGTTTCTATGGTCAGAGGTGACCAGGTCATTGTAGTAGGCAGCAAGGATTAACCTCATGCAGAATGGCCCTGGAAGAGGAACACGGAGTGTGTGTTACATTCCCCTAATGACCACTCTCCTAATTCGTAGTAAGGCCTGCAGGTCAAATTCCAGACAGGCCCCACAACTGTGCAGCCTATTGAGGTCCGGGCGATTATTTAGTTAGCTTACTAGCTCAAGCAGCGCATATGGTATAACTTGGAGTGCGGCCATCCATCCTTCATCTATCTTTTATGCTTGCCTAGTGCACCGCCAGCACCCTTGGAATCCTGTAACAGTGTGTGACCGTATAGTAGACCCACCTGGAGCGGTGACTTTCTTTCTTCGGGCGATTATTTAGTTAGCTTACTAGCTCAAGCAGCGCATATGGTATAACTTTTCTAGGTTGAAAAAATACATAAATTCTCCTAAGATACGAGCAAAAAACAAGACATGTTGAGGGTGGGAGGCTTTATGCCAGGCTAGTCACTGCGGTTTTGCTTGTCCAAATCATCCTATAGGTAACAATATAATCCAATTATTTCTGAATCGTATGTCTCTTAAACACTGAGAAAGAGTTATTTTGACTTTCTGATGTTACTCTGATATTACCTGTTGTCCCAGGTGTACCTGAGACTGATGGTTGTTCTCACCTGACTCTTACACTCATCTGGCAGCCTTCGGCATGGTGGCCTTGCACACGGCAGCCTTGTGCACTGCAGCCTTCCACCTGCTATCTGAAATAGGACCAATCTCCACCCAGTCTGGCAATCAGTAGCTCTGTTTAAGCTCAGCAGATCAGTCATACTTGCTCAAGCAACGTGGGTCCTGTACTTTGTGACTGATTGTCATTGGAAGTTTTTACTGAGAACTCTGCTCACCAGTCCCTAGAAATCCTGCATGCTGAGCAGTACCCTGTCCTTTGAAGTTTCATTAGGCTTCCACTCATCTGTTCCAAGAAATCCTGCATGCTGGGAAAGACCCTGGCCCTGGTAATTCCTCTGTGCAATCTGCTCATTTTTCCCTAGAAATCCTGCATACTGAGCAGTACCCTGCCCCTGAAATTCCACTGTGCAATCTGCTTTCCTGTCTCTAGAAATGTTGTGCGATGAGTCATTATCCATTCTTGGAAATCATGTGCGCTGAACAACCTCCAGTCCACTCAGACCCCTGTACTCTGCACGTTACTCAGTCCCCCATTGACTGTGTGCGGTATTGATCTACAGCTCATCATTCCAGTGGCCGGCACCCCACCAGAGCCTCACACTTACCTTGCCTTGGCTGGTAGTAATAACTGGGTTAGCGACCTGGGAGTTAAAAGCAGTCAACCCATCTCCACCATCAAGAGCACTAAAAAAGATTGCCCATTCCTTAGAGTCCACTCCAGCCATGGTCATGGTAGGCTCTCTGTAGTCAGCAGGTCCATGTCACTCAAAGGAGTTCTGCATCATGTTTTCTCACTTTGCTGGTTGCCAAGATAGGCCCTCGCACAGAGGTCTACCCTGTAAAGGTTGGCAAAAAAAAGGGGTGCTAGATTCTACTCAAACTGAAAGAAGTTGTATCATGCTTTTCACACCACAGCTTAAGTGACAGCAAGCTCAGGAAAGAAGTGATGCATACATAGAAGATAACATTATTTTACTTTAAACCTACCCTGACAACTGGATCGAAGAAAGTTGTAAAATATTTTGGAAATTAAGCATATTTTGAAAGCGCTTAGTCAGCTAGAGGTGCAAACGTAAGCTTACACATTTACAACACACAACTCACCCTTGTTGACATTTATTACCTTGGCATAGTATCTTCCCCATCAAACCTTCAAGTTCTACAGAGAACATCGCTATTTTATATTTTAAGGGGGGACATTTACTGCAGTGTGTACCCATAACTATCATTCTGCAAAGAATGTTAGGCTTTCTACTACTACTTAGAACCCTAATGCGTACAGACGGTCGTTTTATGCGATGTAAAAAAACGACGTTTTTAAAAACGTCAATTTCATTGACCGTGTGTGGGGGAAAACGTTGCTTTATGTCTTGTAAAAAACAACAAAAAAAAATTGAAGCATGCTTCAATTTTATGTGTCGTTTTTCAAAACGTCGTTTTTTTACTTCACAGAAATTGACCGTGTGTAGCAAAAAACGAAGTTTCAAACAACGTTTTTACACCCGCGCATGCCCAGAAGCTAGTTATGAAGCGAGCTTCAATGGAAAAACGTGGTGAACGTAACCTCGCTTTGATAGAGCATTGTGAAAAAACGATGGTGTGTAGGCAACATCGTTTTTGAAAATTGAAGTTTCAAAAACGTCGTTTTTTACTTCACAGAAAACGTCGTTTTTTTACATCGCATAAAACGACCGTCTGTACGCGGCATTAAGGTATTACCGTATATCTCTCATTTATACAAAAAGGGGACTTTTGTAGCGTTTAAACATATATCCTAAAATTGTAAATCTTCTTTAGAACTAAAACTACATCACTTCTACATCACTTACATTTGAATATCTTCCTAATACACATTTCCTATATTATCGATTAATATACAGTACTTGGTTATCATGCAAACATTTTCCAAACATGTTTTCCTAATACTATCAGGTACAAGTCTAAAAAGTTGGAGATTAGGGTATTAATCTTTGTTTTCTCCCGCACATAAGACTGCCTTCATGTAACAGTGGTCAGGCCAATCAAATGGTCACTAGACCAAAACACCCTCACATGGGAGAAGTTTACATACTTCACCATACCCACACCATAGCACCAATTATTGTTTCTGGTTGCTGCCGAGACAGAAGCTGCAGGAAAGAACTAATATTACAAAGGCTTTGTCATTTTACACTGAATGGGCAAGGTAACAGCGTTTCTCTAAGATAAACCTGACATGAGGTACAGACAAAAGCTGGCGACCCCCCTTCTGTAAATATTAGTTGCCTGGCTGTAAAACTGACCCACTCGTTTCAATGTTTGATCAGACACTAACGTGGAACAAATATCCAACTGTTTCTAGGGGAGGGGGTGTGTCTCTCCTCCAAATCATTCAGTTGAGTGTTTTTTACCATAGTTGCAAAAGGAACCTGTGGAAAAGCTTTTCCTTGCTGTAAGTACTGAATAAATATATATAAAAATGAAAACTAAATACTTACATGATTGAAAAGATAGTAACATTTTGTTTATGCAACAAAATAAATACATATACAGTGTATATATATATATATATATATATATATATATATATATATATATATATATATATATATATATATATATATATATACACTCTGTATTCAACAGTGCAAATGATCAATGCTCAAACAGCCCAGAATTTTTAGATGTTGGTGGAATTGGTCTTTAATAAACAGGTCAAAACACTTGACGGTTATTTTATTAAAACAAATTCAATGAATTCCTAGCTCCACCAAGCATTTTAAATTTTAATGTGAAGTAATATTTTATATATTCCCAAATGAAATAGATATACAGAGAACAATACAGCTTAACGTAATATACTTAAATTATTCCTTCTTTTTTTCTCTATCCATAGTATTTTGTTAACAGTAATTCTGTACCAATATAATGTAACTGTCATTTATCTGATAAATACTGTCACAATACTTATCACAGGCTTATATTATAGTAAATCTGTTCTGAATGAAGATGAATTTGCAAAAGATAATTCAGTTATAGCTCAATCCCCTTGTCAGAAGCAGGTGTGCAAGGATGTACCCAGCTATGAGTTTAATTAACAGTGCAGACAGTTCTACTATTTTACGTATCACATATGAATTGTCAAGGTTAAGTGCTAATTTGAAAGAAGTGTGATGCCACTGGGCCATATTAAGAGGCCATTAAAAGCCTTCAGTATCTGCTTTGTGTCCTTGTAATTCAGACAAAGACACAGTAGGGCATACCTCATTGGTCATTACTATCCACTCTGCCTTGGTACAGGTATGTTTATGTGACTTAAACCATTTAAGCATGAGTTAAGGTTTCACTGTGCTGTATAATGGCTTCTTTGTGAAAAGAAAGGCTTCAGACAGTGATTCCAAATCTTCCTGGTGCTTTTCAAAGTGTGCAGTCTGTTTATAAGCTGATGCTCGGCTAATGGGTTTCTTCTGAGTTACAAGTTGATTTATGGACAAAGACAGAGCAAGCTTTCATTGAGTTTGTTCCGTACATTAATGACAAGCTTGAGTTAAGAGTTTTGATCCCTGTATGGATCAGGTAAGTACTCATGGACTCCCCATTCCATACCTCATCTGAGCGTAGAAAATAAAGCTGCTTCTGAAAAATAATTTTGAGATGACAATCCTAGTCTGAGGAATTTTTAAATAGTTTACTTTTTTACATGTTTAATGAGATTTGGGGCATGTTTTACATTTTACAAACCTACAATGGTTGGTTCTTCTCTATTTTGATAGTGTAGCTAGGATAAGTTATACAATCAGGAACAATTTTACAGCTAAATATATGTGTAGAAGCCATGATCTAACCAATGTGATGTAGAGGTGTCTTTAAAGTGGTAAAAAGGCTGTATATTGATAATATACCTACAGGTAAGCCTATCAAAAGGCTTACCTGTCGGTACTGTAAATATCTCCTAAATCTGCATCGTTTAGGAGATATTTACTTATGTAGCCAGCACAAGCGCTCTGACAGGCATGGAATACCCGTGCTGTTCCTCCAGAGCCCTGTGCCATTAACAGTGACTTGCGCGAGCATAAACGTGAGTGACATCATCGCAGCTCGTCCATTCCAAGGCTCGCAAACCTGGAAGGAAGACCAAATGAAGAAGGAAGCCCTGTCAGCAGTGACAGTGGGCAGCTGGAGGGCTTTGTTTTAAGGTAAGTTTAACATAATGTGCTACTTTGCGATGCATACTAGAAGATTAAAACATTGCTTTTCAGGGGAAAAGGTTTTTGTTTGTTTTTTATAGTTTCACATTTATTACCAATTTTAGCAAACTAGGTGGCTGCCTTAGCCCCCAATTTTGTTCCTATGTCAGCTGGGGACTAGAGATTAGTGGATCTCCACAGGTGTGATTCATTAGAGGTTGGTCAAATCTTACTTAAAATCTGCAAAACCCCAATGAAGTCTATAGGAGGTAAATTTTGATACCATATACTGCCGATTTTTAGGAATAATATGCAGGCTATAGTAAAAAAGGGTCAGAGTGCTGAGCAATGCCATGGGGGACATTATATATATATATATATATATATATATATATATATATATATATATATATATATATATATATATATAAAAACATTTTTGAATACCTTTCAGTAGAAAGATGGTTCTCTCTTTTTGCCACTTCGAATATGACATAGTAGAAACACCAATCCTTGCAATCACCTGCTTGGGAGATGTTTTTAAACTGTATGTAGTGTTTTACGGAACGGTATGATTTTCACAAACAGCAGCAGCGATACTGTATTCTGGCATCATATATTTTGAATGTGTAAATAATTTGTTAACATTTATTTTGGCTTAAAATAAAGCAGCAGCACCCCAATCTGATTAATTTCACTTGCTAAAAAAACTGCTTTATTTTATCAAGGCAGCTTAGAAATATCAGATGGTTAAGATCAGAGAAATGCTAAAAATGATAACATAATATGCATGATTTTTCCTCTGTGCACATCTCTGCCAGTAACCATTGTTTCTGTGACTGCTGTTATCACACAGATGTGAATGAAATACCCACTGATTTTTTTACCATTTTACAAAAGAAACATTTATTTTCTTCCTTTTATTTGGGCTTTTGTGACTGGCAAGAGAAGCACCTTGGGACAACTGCCATAATGAATTAACTGATTCAATTTAATCTTAAAAAAAAAAGGATTTCTTTTTAAATTGAACCTATAATCAAACAGTAAGTATTCCCAAATCTCCCAAACACAGAGTAACAATCTAAAAAAAGGCCTAATAAAAGTGAACTCTACCATTAATGTAAACATAGTGGTACTTTCTGCTCCACCAGCTGTTTAAAATATAATTTTTCATTCCGAAAACATGCAACTGGATCTGATGAAAAAGCACTGTTACTAATATGCAAATTAGAATTTTTGTCAAAAGTCAACTGCCAAGCACTCATCTCAAACCACTCATATTGACCACTGATGTATGGTAAAGTATGCAGGCAGCAGTGACACTCAAGTGTCACAGAAAGTGCAAAAGTGTCTTAGATATGTGGGCTGTAGTTGACAGTCTGGCTTTGTATTCTCTATGCTATGCGAGAAGCAAGATGGTGGTGTTCAACTGAGGACTAACTAAGTCTCTAGGGAAAAACTTGAGCTGGAGTTTTTGTTCAGTGATTATGCAATTATAAGTTGTTTATATTCTGAGAAGTTCATATTTGGCAGCGGATTCTGTAAACATTGGCAAAGAAAAGGGTTGCTTTATGGCATAATTCTAGCAGCGGGCAGGTATTGCTGAAAACATTGTTGTGTTTTCGACCTTGGCTCTGCTTTATGGTTCATTTCTGATGTGTCATAGAGGCAAGTATTGTGATTTGCATATCTACCACTGTTCCAAAAAAAGTAACCAGTGTGTGTTCCTAGCAAGAAGAATTGAGAAAGCCGTGTTGTCCTCTCGTTATGCCAATAGTGTAGAAGCACATGAATGCCTCTCTGGCCCTCTCAATCGCTACTTGGCAGTTGACGAATTGAGCAATGTGTATAACACAAACCATGATGTGCTCTTATGTTTAAAAGACTACAAGCTGAAAGAATCGTTATTTCCCCTGTCCTCCTTGTAAATGTAATTACCTGTCAGCTTCTTATTTTTTTGGAGACTACAATGGTGAGATGTCTCTGCAGTAGTTGGTGTCTTTATAATAAGGTTAAAGCTGAACTCCAAGAAAGATAAAAAATTCTTTCTTGCAATGGAGTTGTGACCGCACTGGCAGGGTTAAATGATCATATGGGTCTAGGGCACTTGGAAAAGCAGTACCCAATCTTCCGCTCTTGCAGTCTCTTCCGGACTGCTAGTCTGGTTCCAGCAGCCTGAAGAATAATTCCAGGCATGGTATATTTTTACATACAGATGCTTCTTCGTTTAATGACTAACCTGTTTAACGACCACTCGGACTTACAACCAGCGCTCCCCACCCAAACAACGCGCTATTCATCATTGTATAGTACAATACAGTACAGAATTTTTGTTTGTGTTCTGTACTTATGCAAATTAAAACAATATTATTGAGCTGGAGTTTTTTGTTAAGACCTTTTTTCTGCAATACAGTACAGTACAGTAGTTAAGAATGCTTAAAATATTGATTACTTGTGGCTCCTCATTTAACAACCAATTTGTTTAATTGACCTGGTTGTTGGAAAATTAGAAGTACCTATAGTTACACTGGTTCAGTTGGACCAATGTAATATATATATATATATATATATATATATATATATATATATATATATATATATATATATATATATATATATATATATATATATATATATATATGTGGATAAAAAATGTGTAGCACTGAAAAATGTCACATGTTGCCAAAATGATTCAAAAATAATTATAACAAAAATAGTGTCCAATAAAAGGTGAATGAAGTTCATATGGGAAATATTCCCACGAGGAAGATGTAATCCTGTGTTATTCCAAAATATGTGAAGACCCACCACCAATGAATGTAAGGGGAGGCTTACCAGCTAGCCTGTGACCGCCCTTCTCAGGGGGGTCAATACAAGCTCTGCAGAGATACAGATGATTGCGAATGGTGTCCTGTGGAGACCTCCAGGAATGATCCATTATATATCCCCTCTGTAGCGATGGTCAGTGCAATCCCTCTGGTGCTCCAGTGACAGGTGTTCCAGCACAAGAGAAGCAATGGTGATCCAGATTTTGAAAATTTAGTGAAGCCAAATGGTATAGGAAAAAAGAGAAAAGGCTTCCAATAGTGCAGACGTTATAAAAATGTATTGTAAAATGCACAATTGCAGCAAAAAAACTCTCTATAAAGAGTTGCAGACAATTTCCTTGCAAGGATGTATAAAAAAGAAGCTCCGTTCGTATCAGTACACGGGTTGCCGTTTCGCGCATGCGCAGTGCAAAAAAACGTGACGGCATGACTTTTATTTTAGCGCTACACATTTTTTATCCACATTTGTTTTTTGCTTTGTATTTAGCTTTTGTGTTTAGCAGCAGAACCTTTCACTAGTTTATATTAATTTATTTTCCTTTATTCACCTAGAGCAAATTTTTCCTTCCTTTTACAAATATATATATATATATATATATATATATATATATATATATATATATATGTCATACCGGGCCAATGTTTCTGATAGCTGGAAAACACTGAAATAGGCGCCGTTACTTAAAGCGGTGGTTCACCCTCCTTCACATCAGTAGACCATTAAATTCGGCATCGTAGCGCGAGATACGATATGCCGGTCTTAAATTTTTAATCCCCGTACTCACTGTGCTATCGCTCATTGTAGAATCCGACTCCCGCGGGGAATGGGCGTGCCTATGGAGAGGGAGGATGATTGACGGCCGGCTCTGGCACGTCACGCTCCCCGAAGACAGCCGGAGTAGGTCTCGGCTCTTCACGGCGCGTGCGCACAGGCTATGCGCAGGCGCCGTGAATAGCCAAGCCTATTTCGGCTATTTCCGGAGAAGCGTGACGTGCCAGGGCCGGCCGTCAAACACCTTCTCTCACCATAGGAACGCCCATTCCCCGGAATCTTCAATGAGCCATAGCACAGTGAGTACGGGGATAAAAAATGTAAGACCGGCATACCGTAGCTCGCGCTACGATGCCGAATGTAATGGTCTAATAAAAAAAAACATTTTTTTTTTTTTTAACAGGGTGAACCCCCGCTTTAAGTTTTCTCCACTTGCTTACGTGTCCTGTGCTAAGTGACCAGTCTAACAAATTCTGAATACAGGCGGTCGGTTGTTCAGCACGGGTGCTATTTTCTGAATGAAAACAAAGTGTTTTCTGATTGGACAAGGTGGAGATGTAACAATGCATCAGGCTAGCCCCTCGGCATGGGACCCAAAAACTGGTAGAGATCACTGAAGTAGATAACTATTCAGTGATTTCCAAGTTCCAGGGGTATTGGCTAGGTTTGGCATGTAACTATGTAAAAATATATCAAACCTAAAATTATTCTTTAAATGTTTGGACCCTGAAAAGTAAAATGTTAGCCATCATGAATTCCAGTCTGATTTATTATTTTTTTTAGCATAGTTATTACTAAAACTAGTGCTTGCTTGTCTATATCAATGGCAGTTTTCCAAAATGTTGAAAACACCTTCCGGATTTTTGCTTTATGTTTTTTAAACCAACGATGTACCTTGAAATAAATGTATTAAATGTATATTAGATATAAATATTTAAGGAACTACAATAAATATTTTTGCAGAATTGGAGTGCTGTGAAAATATGTAGAGCAAAGCCAGGAACATACAGCCCACCGAGCAGAAAGGAGCAGCTTTAATCACATACTTCTGTCTCTCGTACTCATAAGGACTTGTTTACCTCTACGCTTATGTGACTGCAAGTCCACTGACAGAGATCTGGTAAATGGAAAGTTTATACAAAAAGGTTTATTTTTCATTATTAATATGAAATTTAAAGCCAAATTGAAGGTTCAAGTTTTTTTTTTTTATCTTTTTTATTAGTTTTGTACATGTTATGATTCATAACTGCTTTTTACCTGGAAATGCTTTAATAGACACTTTGCTTTCTGTAAAAATGCTGCTTTCTGCTCTCCGGCTCCAGTGTTGTGTGCTGGCAATGCTGATTAACAGCCATACCTGTCATCACTTGTCCTTATACAGACTTGTAGTGTAGATAGGGGATTGGGCATGAAGGGGGGGTGGGGGGGACCCCATTTGAACTTTAAAAAAAAAACATTTTTGCTCAACAAATATTTTTTTTTTAACATGACGCTCACTTTTCAAACCTTGCCAGGCTTCTAATAAGAATGCACTTGGTGGCAACCTATGTTTAATTTCTAATTAACTAATTAACACTAAACTCCAGGAAGATATCAAATGACACAAATTAATGTATTCATTATTACAACATTAAATGTATTTTTTACGGCAAGCAGTGTAAGTACCCAAATCTGACTTGGTATAGGCCTCCTGCAATCTCTGTACAGAAGACTTAATACTGGGGGTGGGAGAAGCGGCACAGGAAGCCAATGTGTTGTGCTGAACTATAACGAGCATGCTATTAGAAAGAAACAGAAGAGTGACAGGAGATGAGCTCATCAGTCTGATATTTATACTTTTACTGTCACGTAACCAATGTGGGTGTGGGGAATGGACTATTAAAGTCCTAACCCCCAGGTTAAGCCTGGTACACACTAGTTTTTTTTTCTCTTCAACCCTGCGTGTTGAAGGAAAAAAAACCTGTCAGCTCAGGTTGGAGCTGCTGTACTAACAATGCGATGTTAGTACAGCGATCTCCCTTGCTGAGGTATTGTGTTCCGACAAAACATTTTGGTCGGTGCTCTCAGTCATTGGCCATCCGGCTTCTTTCAGACCGGCTTCCATACACATGGGCCGAATGCCGTTTCTATTGACCCGGCCGATGCCGGCTGACATTTAATCCATGTTTACTAGGCTTTACTGACCTGCAACAGAAAATATAAGTTTCTTTAACTGTAGCAGGGCTGCATAGCTCTTAGAACTGGGTGGACATAAATAAAATAAAACCATTGACATCTCATTTATATAAAATGTTCTCTGTGTTTTTAGACCTTAGCCTGGAGTTTAGCTTTAAAGTGGTTGTATAGGTTTGGTTAAATTTTTTTTAAAATAATAACAAACATATCATACTTACCTCCACTGTGCAGTTCGTTTTGCGCAGTTTGGCCCCGAATATCCTCTTCTGGGGTCCCTCGGCGGCTGTCTCGGCTCCTTGGAGCCAATGGCTGTGCTGCTATCAATTTATCCAATGAAGAGCCGAGAAGAACTGGCAAAGGAAGAGCGTGTTCGCGACGCAGGACTTTCCAGGGTTTAGGTAAGTAAAACGGGGGGTTGGGGCGGAATTGTCAGATGTTTTTTCACCATAGGATGCATTAAGGTGAAAAAACGTAAACCCCTTTAAAGCACACCTATCATCAGGTAGATTTTAATTTCAAATGCATTGCACGCTATTCTGTGTGACTGTTTGAGATCACAATTCCTTGATGTTCTACATCTGTCAACTGTCACAGATAGCTGTAGTATATATAATGCAAAAGAACTACAAATGTGGCCACACAACTGCATGCTGCAGAATAGAAAATGTGTACAACAGTTGCAAAACCCTAAAAAAAAATTGTGGTACAACAAAATATAGAGAAATGGAAAGTCTTGAAGAATTTGTTTGGTTTATTGTCTGGCCCTTGCTAACTTCTAAATTCAGCAGGAAAACGGTCAGCACTTACCTATGGAAAAATCCCTTAGGTCGACGCTCAGGCAAGAGACACCAGGGACCAGAAAGGTAGGAAAGAGACGCTGGATGGATAAAATGAAAGGAAATCATTTCATTTTTGTTCCTAAATGAAAGTTAGAGAAATACAACATAATCGATTTGCTAAACACTGATTTTGAAGGCAGAAGAACAAGCTGCTTTATGACCAGAAACTGCACGGATTTGTGAAGACATGACCTGAATAAAAAGAAGGCAAATGTGATATACAGAATATTTTACCTGTTACTTGATTCAGCTGCCGATGTTAGAAAAGCAGTAGAACACTAGACAGAGTACTCTGTCTGTGAGCATCAGGAACATTCTCATCAAACAGTCTTGTGTTCAACACCTGACTGGGTACAAAAATAACAGTTTCCTTAATATTCATCAAGTGTCGAAAAGAGAAAAAAATATGTATTGTATATTTAGGTACTTCTTATATAGATGCCTTATTTAGAGCATACCTTATCCGCTCGCCAACACATTTACAGTAGATTTACTGCAAGCAGGCAGCAGCTGCAGGCACTTTGACGTACTGATACATCGTACAGATCATGTGCACTGGCGCGCCCCTCAGGCCATGCAGCGGCGTGATTCTGTGATCAGTGCCTGGCCACTGTGAGTAGTCGGGGTATTCGTTATGGCTGGTCATAATGGTCACATGATTAGAATGTTCACAAAACATTCATGATTGTTTTGCTTACTATTGTGATGCTGTGATTGGCCCACAGCTAATACATGTATCAGGGCCAATCACAGTGCCCTGTACCATGTGATTAGCTTTAGCCAATCACAGATCACAATACTAATCAATCTGTTATGAATGAAAGCCATTTATGACAGCTAAAACTATTTCTTATAACAGTGATCATCAATGTTATAAGAAATAATAGTGTAAAAAAAAAAAAACCCTGATCACCCCCACCTCAGAGTAGCACAGTGTCACTATGGTGACAAGATGTAAAAAAAGAAAATAGTTAAAAAAAAAAAAAGTAAAAAAATGTCTACACAATTGAATAATAATCTATTTAAATTTTTTTACATACTGTCACCAGTCAGTATCCCTGACCAGTGCCACGCCAGTCATATGATGAGGCTGTACTGCACTTGCGACAATATGTTAAAAGAGTTGTTAAAAAAATATATATATATATATATATATATATATTTTGTTTCTTAATTTTAAAAAAAAACATGACAAAAAATTACAACTTCAAACAACTCGCCATGCCTATGAAATACTGTGCATGGTCTACTTAAAAAATTGCAATTTGGGAGGGTATTTGAACGGTCCTATGATTTTAGAGCCTCCAAAAATTAGGTAGGTCGTCAGTACGTATACATTTTCAGATATACAGTGCCTTGAAAAAGTATTCATACCCCTTGACATTTTCCACATTTAATACATAAATCTATCCTTATTGGGATTTTATGTGATAGATAGACCCATTAACACAAAGTGGCACATAATTGTGAAGTGGAAGAAAAATGATAAATGATTTTCAATTTTTTTTTTACAAATAAATATGTGAAAAGTGTGGCATGCATTTGTATTCAGCCCTCCTGAGTCAATACTTTGTAGAACTACCTTTGGCTGCAATTACAGCTGCAAGTCTTTTTGGGGATGTCTCTACCAGCTTTGCACATCTAGAGAGTGACACTTTTGTCCATTCTTCTTTGCAAAATAGCTCAAGCTCTGTGAGACTGGATGGAGAGCATTTGTGACAAAAAACAATTTTCAAGTCTTGCCACAGATTCTCAATTTGATTTAGGTCTGGACTTTGACTGGGCCATTCTAACACATGAATATGCTTTTATCTAAACCATTCCATTGTAGATCTGGCTGTATGTTTGGGGTTGTTGTCCTACTGGAAGGGAATCTCCTGTCTCAAGTCTTTTGTAGACTCTAAAAAGCCGTGTACACGTGATCGGATTTCTGATGGAATCAAATGGATTGTTTTGTCGGATATCAGATGAAGCTGACTTTCATCAGTCTTGCATACACATTATCAGACTAAATTCCGACCGTGGCAAAAGGTGGTGACGTAAAACACTACGACGAGCTGAAAAAAATTAAGTTCAATGCTTCCGCGCATGCGTCGACTTGATTCTGAGCATGCGTGGATTTTTATCCGATGGAGTTCCACACAGACGATCGGAATTTCCTATCTTTTTTTTATCCATAGGAAAAATTTAAAACAGTTTATTTTTTTACACCGATGGGGCCCACACACGATCGGTTTGTCCGATGAAAACAGTCCATCTGTCTTTTTTTCATCGGACAAACCGATCGTGTGTACACGGCTTAACAGGTTTTCTTCTAAGATTGCCCAGTATTTGGCTCCATCCATCTTCCCATCAACTCTGACCAGCTTCCTGTCCTTGCTGAAGAAAAGCATCCCCACAACATAATGCTGCCACCCCCATGTTTCACGGTGGGGATGGTGTGTTCAGGGTGATGTGCAGTGTTAGTTTTACACCACACATAGCATATTGCTTTTAGGCCAAAAAGTAAAATTTTTGGTCTCATCTGACCAGATCACCTTCTTCCACATGTTTGCTGTGTCTCCCACATGGCTTCTCGCAAGTTGCAAACAAGACTTCTTATGGCTTTCTTTCAACAATGGCTTTCTTCTTGCCACTCTTCCATAAAGGCCAGATTTGTGGAATGCACGACTAATAGTTGTCTTGTGGATAGATTCTCCCACCTGAGCTGTGGATCCCTGCAGCTCCTCCAGAGTTACCATGGGCCTCTTGGCTGCTTCTCTGATTAAAGTGGTTGTAAACCCTTACAGACCACTTTTCCCTACAGATAAGCCTATAATAACACTTAACTGTAGCTACTGTGGATATCTCCTAAACCTGCACGGTTTAGGAGATATCCCCTGTATCAGCATGTGCCAACGTCATCAATCGTGCCATTGTTTCAGTTGATGTGCCGTGTGCCTGGACCACTGCGGGAGCATTACAACCACTCGAATTCTCTACTTGTCTGGCCTGTCAGTTTAGGTGTGTCAGTTTAGGTGGACGCCCATGTCTTGGTAGGTTTTCAGTTGTGCCATACTGTTATTATTTTCGGATGATGGATAGAACAGAGCTCCGTGAGATGTATATATATTTTTTTAACTCAACCCTGCTTTAAACTTTTCCACAATTTTATCCCTGATCTGTCTGGTGTGTTCCTTGGCCTCTGAGATGCACATAGCCAGTGGTGGCGATCCCCGCCGGCCACCCGCGATTGCGGGCACGAGAGCAGGAATGGGGATTTGTGTCAGGGGAGGAAAAACAGATTGTCTGTTTCTGTTAGTAGGAACAATGATATGTCTCCTCCCCCAGTCAGTCCAATCAACTCACAGTTAGAACACACGTAGGGAACATACATTTGACCCATTGATTGTCCCCTAGTGTTAACCCCTTCCCTGCCCGTGACATTTATACAGTAATTAGTGGCTATTCTTAGCTCTAATGGCTGTATAAATATCAATAGTCCCAAAACAAGTGTCAAAAGTGTCCGATCTGTCCCCTGCAATGTCGCAGTTCTGATAAAAATCGGTGATCACCACCATTACTAGTAAAAAAAAAGTAATAATAATAAAAATGCTATACATCTATTCCCTATTTTGAAGACGTTGGATCTTTTGAGCAAACCACTCAATATACACTTATTGTGATTTTTTTAACCAAACATATGTACAGAAGAAGAATACATATTGCCCTAAACGGATGAAGAAATGTGTTTTTTTTTTATTTAGATATTTATTATAGCAAAAACTAAAAAAGATTGTGTTTTTTTTTTCAAAATTCTCGCTCTTCTTTTGTTTATAGCACAAAAAGTAAAAACCGCAGAGGTGATCAAAAACCACCAAAAGGGGTTAAAGCGGCGCAGTGTTGTATCGCAAAAAAAATGGCCTGGTCAGGAAGGGGGTAAATTCTTCCAGGGCTGAAGTGGTTAATTTTAATTTGCATACGGTGTTGCATAACTGAGCAATTGCCAGTAAAAGTAGATCAATGCTAAATAGCAAACAATAGCCTGGCCATGAAGGGGGGATCCAGGTTCACAAAGACTAAGCAAACTGCAGAATTGTCAAGAATAACCTGTCAGGAGCAAAGGCTTCCACCCCACACTAAAAGCGTCTACTGGCTGACAGACAAAGAAAGCAGTGCTAGTTCCAGTGCCAAATGTCAGGGCCAGTACAGTAACAATTCTGACCTTAAAGTGGTTCTAAAGGCAGTAGGTTTAATTAATTAATTTGATGAATTCTATGCATTAGGATGAAAACCCCTTCTTGATCCAGCGATGTTGCGCAAGAGTCTCGGCTGCCTGGGACTCCCCTCCTCATTGGCTGAGACAGCAGCTAGGTGCCATTGGTGAGTGAGCCAATGAGGAGAGAGAGGGGGTGGGGCCGAGTCGCAGCTCCTAGTCTGAATAGACACACAGAGCAGTGGCTCGGGTGCCCCCATAGCAAACTGCAAAAAAACGCCTTCTGACTTAAAGCGGATGTGCCACGGGAAAATAATATTAAAAGCCAGCAGCTACAAATACTGCAGCTGCTGCCTTTTAATATTCGGACACTTACCTGTCCTGGAGTCCAGCGCCGATCGCAGCAGAGGACGACCGATCGCTCGTCTCTCTGCTGCTCCCCCCGCCATCCACGCTGAGGGAACCAGGAAGTGAAGCGCTGCGGCTTCACTGCCCGGTTCCCTACGGCGCATGCGCGAGTCGCGCCGCGCCCGCCGATTGGCTCCCGCTGTGTGCTGGGAGCCGAGTGTTCCCAGCACACAATGGGGGACAGACGGGATGTGACGGAATGCCCGTCTTTTGCCCGTGAATGCTGGGCCGGAAGTGGGTGCAAATACCTGTCTTTAGACAGGTATCTGCACCCCCCTCCCCCCTGAAAGGTGTCAAATGTGACACCGGAGGGGGGGAGGGTTCCGATCAGCGGGACTCCACTTTAGGGTGGAGAACCGCTTTAAGAAGCACTTTAACTTACAATGCAACATGTCACTGTGTTTGTAAAGTATATGTGAACCTTTACCTTGTAAAACAACTCATTCAGTTTAAAATATAAATGAAAGGCAAAACATTTGTTTTATAGTTTTATAAGTTTTTATATGTTTTATAGATATGAAAAAAAAAAATATTTAAAGTTTGCCTGAGGGGCTTAGACAAATGAAGGTGGAGAAACAGCAGAGCACTGATATTCCAAGGGAAGAGCTGTGCAAGACGTGTGTCAGCACAAATCTGATCATTGGAGGACAAGCAGGCTGTGCTCTTAACACAGCCTAAAAAATGACCACACTGAGATGGATGTGTTTCTATACTTAACGTGGTCAGAATACTTTTTAACACAAGTACATAGCACAATAGACACATATCAGGTAGAGCTGCACGATTCTGGATAAGATGAGAATCACATTTTTTTTGCTTGGAATAAAGATCACAATTCTCTCATGATTCTCACGGCGTAACATCATCTTTCAAAAATATTGGGCTAACTTTACTTTTTTTTTATTAATTGAAGTGTATTTTTTCCCCAAAAATTGAGTTGGAAAGACTGCTGAGCAAATACAGTGTAACATAAAATATTGCAATGACCACCATTTTATTCTCTAGGGTCTCTGCTAATATATATATATATATATATTATATATTTAGTCTTTAAGGGGTTAAACCGACCGCATTAAGAGCCCGAAGTTCTTCCCTTTGATCTAAAAGAACTAAAAGATACTTTGTATCTCTTCTCCTCTCTATCTCTCAAGCCATGTACACACGGGCAAGAATCTCGTCAGGAAAACAACGTAGTACAGACTCTTGTTTCAAAAGAACCGCGGTTCTCTTGAAAGTAAAGAACGCGGCGACGTCATCGCGTACGACGAGCATGCGCTCGTCACATTCGATGCCGTCGCTGCCATCTTGCTGCACCCTACCTATGCCTAGGAAGCTACCGCGCATGCGTCGAAAGTCATTTTGAGCATGCGTGGGTTTCCACAGCGACATGGAAGGCCCCGTACAGATGACCGAACATGTCTGCTGAAACTGGTCCACGGACCAGTTTCAGCAGACATGTTCGGTCGTGTGTAGGCCCGAGCGGGCAGGATTCCAGCAAACATTTGCCCGCCGGGCCTTTTCCCAGCGGGCAAATATTTCCGGACTTGTTTTAAAACAGCCCGCTGGAATCCAGTCCCCTCGGACATGTTCGGTCGTCTGTACAGAGCTACCGTACATGTCCGAGCGCCCGCCATCCCTCGCATGCGTCGAATGACTTCGACGCATGCGTGGAAGCATTTAACTGGCAGGGCCGCCCACGTCGCCACGTCATTGTCGCGGCGACGGCGCGGACACGCCCCGCGTATTGTTTACGCGCGGATTTCTGTATGATGGTGAGTACAGCCACCATACAGAAATCCCTGGGCATACATGTACGGTGAAAACGGTCCGGCGGACCGGTTTCATCGTACATGTATGCTCGTCTGTACGCGGCATAAGTAAACACACTCTCGGGTTTCTCAGCAAGAAAACTGCCTAGAATCTCACAACGAGAAAAATAGAGAACTTGTTGATAATTGATAATTCCTGGGCGACAAATAATTAATTCTTCATTACAGAAAAAATAAAAAATCATACCAAAATGTAACAAACTTTATTTTACAGAAACAATAATAAAAAAAATAAAAAAAATGTAAAAAAGCTGTCCTGCAAAGATGAGACAAAAAACTCAATAAAACAAAATGCAGTCATTTTTTATGCTTGACACCAAAATAAAGGTTTAGCAAAGTCAGCACATGCAAAATAGGCAATAGGTAATTTTAAAGCTCAGCTCATATTGCCAGTGCAACAATGTTTATGATGAGCTTTCATGAGGAATAGGCTGTGTAATAGTCTACATAGAAATGTTTTACCAATGTGCTCAGCTATAAGGATTATTGCACACACTGAAAGCCATGGAATAAGCAAAAAGCTCATGGTTATTGAAAACATAGATTCATTATAACCCTGATAAAAGCTGCAGCTAAATGTATGCCAGTCGCCAGAGACGTGCAGCGAGGTCAGTGGCCGGTGAGGCACTGCCTAGTATCAGAGCCAGATACGTTAGAGCGAGAGCAATAATTCTAGCACTAGACCTCATCTGTTATTCTAATGCCTTGTACACACGATCGGAATTTCCGATGGAAAAAGTCGGAAGGAATTTTTTCATCGGATATTCCAAAAGTGTGTGTGCCTCATCAGAGTTTTTCCATCGGAAATTCCGACGGACTTAGAAAGAGAACATGTTCTCTTTTTTTTTCGATGAATTTGCAATGAAATTCCGGAAATTCCGTTCGTCTGTATGGAACTCCGACGGAGAAAAAAACACACATGCTCAGAATCAAGTCAACGCATGCTTGGAAGCATTGAACTTAATTTTTGTCGGCTTGTTGTAGTGTTGCACGTCACCGAGTTTTGTACAGTCGGAATTTGGTGTGACAGTGTGTATGCAAGACAGCCTGAACGGAATTCCGTCAGAAAAATTCCTTCGGAGTTTATCCCAACAGAAATTCCGATCGTGTGTACGGGGCATAAGGCTGCATTCACACCTAAGCGTATTTTTTTAGGCAGAAAGTCACACGTTTTTATTGCGATTTTGTACAGGTCAAAAGGGTAAAAAGCAGAACAGCGCCTGTAATATGCCTTAAAACAAGCTCATGTACTTCTTTAAGCTTCAGGCATTTTGCTTCAGGCCCCTGGAAGAAGTCATTATTGTGACGAAACGGCGTAGGGAGGAGCGACGTGCTGACGTCACCACGATTCGTACCACGCTGTCTACCCGGAAGGACGAGCGGACAGTAGAGCCGGCCGGCTATTATCGATACACGCACTTTTTTATCTGCATACTTGTAAGTGCACTACTTTTTATTATTAAAACCTTTCTCAACGGTATTACGCTATATTAGTGTTTCTTTCCTCTGGGTTATACTTATGGAGAGAGTTGGGTCTGATGTAGAGGATTGGTGAGATTGGAGAGAGACTGACAGCATTTCCCGGATCCCTTAAATTAGTGGTCATCAACCCTGTCCTCAGGGCCCACTAACAGGCCAGGTTTGCAAGATAACTGAAATACATCACAGGTGATATCATTTGCTGCTCAGTGATTGCAGTATTCTAGTCTGCATCTCCCCAAGGTAATACAGAAAACCTGGCCTGTTAGTGGGCCCTGAGGACAGGGTTGATGACCACTGCCTTAAATGGCTCATATGTTTATATGCCTGACTAACTTCTTGCTCTGGTAAGCAGTTAGATTATAAGTGGTGGAGGATTCTGTCATCTGCTATACAGATTCACAATATCATCTGGACATCTTTAATCACCCATTCGGAGAACGTTCTGTCACTCATTTGAACTTTTCTGATACATCCTTTCATGAACTTTTGCACATAATTTTTTCACTTAATTCATTTATTACACTGGTGTTTTGTGTGCATCACTTATAAGCATAATTGATATTTATGCTGATTCTTGTTACAGCGCAGCTTTACCTTTTTCTGTTTATTATTTATGTTTATCTGACATATAAGCTGCAGTAGTATTTTTATTATTTTTTATTTTTATTTTATTTTATTTTAGTTTTGTATAGTTTCAGCACTATTCACTTGTCCTTGGACCTGTGCAGTATTTTTTTTGTATACATTTTGCTTCAGGTGACAAAGTGCTCAGATGTAAACAGGTGCCATTGAAATGAATGAGATTTTGGTTGTTGGGCATTTTTCGGGTGTTCCTTCTGGTGATTTACGAGCTGAAAACGCTCAGGTGTAAATGCAGCCTAAACATGTAACCTGTAAAAAAAAATTGGAGATTTTTAAGTGCCAAAGTTTGGCGCCATTCCACGAGTGTGTGCAATTTTAAAGCATAACATGTTAACCACTTATGGACCGCCTAACGCGGATATATGTCGGCAGAATGGCACGGCTGGGCACAGGCACGTACAGGTACGTTGCCCTTTATAAAAATACCAAAGCTAGCCCATATGATGTTACGCCAAGTAAATTGACACTTAACCACTTCAGCCCCGGACCATTATGCAGGTTAAGGACCTGGCCCCTTTTTGCGATTCGGCACTGCGTCACTTTAACTGGAAATTGCGCGGTTGTGCAACGTGGCTCCCAAACACAATTGGCGTCCTTTTTTTCCCACAAATAGAGCTTTCTTTTGGTGGTATTTGATCACCTCTGCGGTTTTTATTTTTTTGCGCTATAAACAAAAATAGAGCGACAACTTTAAAAAAAAAGGAATTTTTTTTTTTTAACTCACCTAAACCTATTTACCGATAGACCAAAAACTAGGTGGGTGGTAGTAAAGGAACAGATAAAACTATAAGCCACCTCAATGTTCATTAGAAGAGGTGCTATGCTATTCAGTGGGGTTTATTTACTAAAGGCAAAAGGAACGTTTACTTTGCAACTGCAGTTGCACTCTGCAAGGGAATTTGCCCCAGAGCTTAGTAAATGAGGTCAAGCACTGCTGACTTCCATCGCCCAATCATGTGCAAGCAACAATGCTGTTTTTTTTCCCCTCTTTGTATGTGATTGGGTATTCTTTGCAAAGTGAAGTTTTAACTTATTTACTAAGCTCTGGGGCAAATTCCTTTACAGAGTACAGCTGCACCTGCCAAGTGAACTGTCTGTTTGCCTTAATAAATCAATCTCTAAATGTCTCTTACTTGTTTCCTTCTCCAGTACTCTAGCTTCTGCTCTCTATTTACGAGTCATTTCCTGCTGGCAAAGAATCCAGGAAAAGTCAGGCCTCGTACACACGACAGTTTTCCTCTGCAAAATCCATCAAGAAAAATGTCGGCAGAGCATTTTTGCAGTGAAAAACGGTCGTGTGTATGTTTTTCGTCGAGAAAACCGTTGTGTATCTCGACGAGAAAAAAAAAGAGCTCTCTTTTTTCTCATCGGGAGTCTCAATTTTCTCGTCGTGTTTCTCGTCGGGCTGGTTTACGACGAGAAACACGTTTGTGTGTATGCTTAGAAACCCGCGCATGCTCAGAATAAAGTATGAGACGGGAGGGCACCTTCGGTAAAAGTAGCGTTCGTAATGGAGATAGCACATTCGTCACGCTGTAACAGACTGAAAAGCGCGAATCGTCTCTCACCAAACTTTTACTTTAACATGCAGTAACATGAGATTAGCAAAAGCAGCCCCAAGGGTGGCACCAGTGGAATCAAACTTCCCCTTTACAGTGCCGTTGTACGTCACCGCGTTTGAGAACAATGAGATTTTGTCTTGACAGTGTGTATGCAAGGAAAGCTTGCCAAGATTCTCGTCAAGCCTGACAAGAACCTCATCGAGGAAAACAATGTTTCTTTTACGACGAGATTCTCGGTCGTGTGTACGAGGCCTAATAAGAAATACTTGAAGCAGGACTTTTAGGCCTCGTACACACGACGAGATTCTTGTCAGGCTTTCCTTCATATTTCACGTCTGAGGTTTACAACCACTCTAATGCATAGCTCCCAATTGTCCCTGATTTCGAGGGCTTTCCCTAATTTGGAGCAAAGTCCCTCTGTCCCTCTTTCCTCCTCATTTGTCCCTCATTTTGGTCTGATCTATATAGATGTATATAAAATGCACTATGTACCCTTCAAAAAGTGTTTCCCAGTGCTAAACCTTTCATCCAAATCCTAAATTGCTGCATTTGTAAATTTGAAAAGCCAATATAAAGAAATAGTAAAAAAAAAAAACCACTCAATTCTCCTTTAAGGGGGCATGGCAGGGGGCGTTTCCTATGTTTTCATACTTCTGCTAGTAGGTGTCCCTCATTTCCATCTCAAAAAGTTGGGAGGTATGCAAATAATCCATTTAATATGTATCAGATCATTTAGGTTCTTGCACTACATAGTCATAGCTCCCAGCTGTCGCGGATTTCGAGGGACTGTCCCGGATTTGGAGCAATGTCCCTCTGTCCCTCATTCCTCCTCATTTTGGTCAGATCCATATAGTTGTATATAAAATGCACTTTTATATACAACTATATGGTCCTCATTTGGTCCCTCATTCCTCCTCATTTTACTAACCTGGCCGCTTATTATTCTAAGTAGGAAACCTTCATTTTGTTTGCAAATATAAAAGATTCTAACTACCAGCAAGAATGAGTCCTTACATTTAAATAGCACCTGTCATTTCAGATCCATCATAGCAGTGCCTGTTAGTGGGCATCCACTCACCTGCTGATGCCACGTTCCTCATCTTGTTGTGTAAATGCCTCATCACCAGAAGTCCCATTAGACCCTTTTCACACTGGGGTGCATTTCAGGCAATTTAGCTCTAAAAATAGCGCCTCTCAAGCCACCCCAGTGTGAAAGCCTGAGTGTTTTCACGCTGGGGCGGTGCTCTTGCAGGGTGGGAAAAAAAGTCATGCAAGCAGCATCTTTAGCGCGGTGGGGGAGCGGTGTATACCGCCCCTGCCCATTGAAATTAATGGGCAGGGCTGCCGAATGTGCCTACAAAGAGATTCGACAACGCTGCAACACAGGCGCTATTAACCCTTTCCACGGCCGCTAGCGCCCAAAAAGTATAACTATAACAGCGGTAAAGCTCCGCTAAAACTAGTGGTGCTTTACTGCCAATGCTGGCACTGCTTCAGTGTGAAATGGGTCTTAAAGTGAATGGGACTGTTGGTGAGTCAACAGCGGGTCAGAGGAGGAGCCACTCATGACAGAAATGACAGTTGCTCTTTAAAAATTATGATTTAAATCAAGCCTTTTTACTAGTGACTTAAATCATGATTTGTTAAACCCACAAGTGCTTTTTTTTTTTGCGATATCAGAACCGATTCAATCATACAGATTGTAGTGTACATAGACTAGCAAAACAATGGGATAAAGGAATATTCCTGAACTTTATCTCATGGTTACTGTGAAATTGTGTGAATGTATCAAAGTGCATGTTAGCTCAGCTTGCAGAGCTTGGATTCATAAAATGTAAATATTGCAGAATATACAGCCTCATGCTACATGCACAATGGCACAGCTGCGCAAATGGACGTACATGTTTGGCCCCTTTAAATCATGGCTTAGTGGGGGCGCCCACCCCCTGCTCCGTGACCATGCCCACGGGACCCGCGGACTCGATGCCCGCTGGTGTCCCGCAATCCTGTCACGGAGTTGCAGAACAAGGAAATGCCTATGTAAACAAGGTATTTCCCTGTTCTGGCTAGTGACGTGACTAGGATCTACTGCTCCCTGTCATCAGGAGCAGTGATCTCTGTCATGTCAGTGGTAGCCCATCCCCCCCACAGTTGGAATCACTCCCAAGGACACACTTAACCCCTTGATCGCCCCCTAGTGTTTAACCCTTTCCCTGCCAGTGTCATTTACACAGTAATCAGTGCATTTTTATAGAACTGATCACTGTATAAATGACAATGGTCCCAAAATAGTGCCAAAAGTGTCCCCCATAATGTCGCAGTCACGATAAAAATCGCAGATCACCGCCATTACTAATAAAAAACAATTAATAAAAACAATTCTATAAATCTATCCCCTATTTGGTAGACGCTCTAACTTTTGTGCAAAAATATGTAGAAGAATACATATCGGCCTAAACTGAGAAAGAAATTCATTTTTTTTATATATTTTTGGGGGATATTTAGTATAGCAAAAAGTAAAAAAATGTTGTTTTGTTTTCTAAGTTGTGGCTTTTTTTTGTTTATAGTGCAAAAAATTTAAACTGCAGAGGTGATCAAATACCACCAAAAGAAAGCTCTATTAGTGCGAAAAAAAGGATGTCAATTTTGCTTGGGTGCAACGTCGCACGACTGCGCAATTGACAGTTAAAACGACGCAGTGCCGAATCGCAAAAAGTGCTCTGGTCAGGAAGGTGGTAAATTCTTCCGGGGCTGAAGTGGTTAATGTAACTTAAATAGAAAGCTATCTTTAGATAGATTTTTACTCCAAAGGCATTTTATTAAAATAAATGTTATAGAAATCCAAAAAATAGATTTAAATAAAAAAAAAATGATTTAAATAAAAAAAAATCTAATTTTTTTGATTATTTAAAAAAACAAAAAACATTGATTTATATCCACACTGGTTGGATATAATCTACAATCTACAACCAGTAATGCAATCAGGGGCGGACTGACAACTCATGGGGCCCCCGGGCAATAGAATATTATGGGGCCCCTGGGCTTACAGATGGCCACCACGCCAGGAGGCAGTGCAGAGGCGGGGCAGCTAAAATCTCAGGATTTTCACATTAAAAGCATGTCGGTTTCGGACATATCAGGGACAGATGTAAAAAAAAACACAGATTTTTACATACTGTCCCTGGTTTTACTGAGCCTGGCAACCCTGATGGGGCCCCCTAGTGGCATGGGGCCCTCGGGCAGTGCCCGAGTGACTCAATGGTCAGTCCGCCCCTGAATGCAATGTTCTACCATTTATTGGGAAGCAGAGAATTGCATAGCAAAGAATAGCAGGCAGCACATTTTGGTTTCTAAGATACACAACTGTATTAACCCATACATAATGTCATTCTGGAAAAAATTAAGCATGACTTAAGAATGACTCCAGTAGTCATGCTTCATGTTAATGCTGAATTGGATTAGGAATAGACACAAGGGAACTAATTACTTTAAGAAAAGTCTCCTAAACCATTATTTTGGAATAAACACAGAATAAAAACAGATGGAACAATAACCATAATTTCACATTCAGGCCTTTATGAATATAGAGATATAAAATGTCACAATGTCGGTATTATGCAGCCTCCCTAGTGGCACTGCACCTCTAAAAACTGGTAAGGCTGATAAGCTCACACCTTCCACATTTCCCCTATAGATGGCACTGTTGCCTTTCAAGCCAGTTAGCAGGGTGGGCTTGGCACAGGATGCAGAGACATTTTAATTGGAATACATACATACACACAATGAATAAATATTATAATTCCTCTCCACCGAACAGCAACATCAATATTACAATGCGTTTAATGCTTGGATGTCATTGCCCAGAATAGTCTCACTCACCTTTCATGGCGGAGATCACACATACATTTATGGATTGCTTTACCAAAGAATAATAAAAAAAAAAGAGACAAGATTAAAATTTCACCAAGTTATAAATCTCCCTTATTTGAGCTCTTTGAAAGCCAGTCAATGATATCTTCAAATAAACATTCTGTAGAGTGCAGGGCAACACGCCAGCAAGGTAGCAGCATCCTGCAGATCTGTACTCATCATCTCTGAAAACTGTTCCTTATTTTGGTGAATTGTCCAGAGTACAGTATGTCATGTCAGATGCTGCAGGAACACTACAGGCAGACAAACAGTTTTGCAGATATTAAAGGAAAAGCTTTAGGACACAAATCATCAGCACAAAGTCAGGGACTAGACACTAGCAGACGTTTATTCTGTAAAGCAAAAGGCAATGAGCAGCAACCCACAGAAACCAATCAGAATCAATCATTCAGTGAACTAACGTTGAGTCAACCTAACATTAACACTTCCATTCCCGCTTTTTTTTACCCCCTTACTGCCCAGGCCCGTTTTGAGCTTTCAGCGCTGTCTAACTTTGAATGACAATTGCGTTGCCCTGCAACACTACACCCAAGATACATTTGTATCCATTTTTTGAGACAGATCAAGCTTTCTTTTGGTGGTATTTAATCACCACTGGGTTTTTTATTTTTTGCTAAACAAATTAAAGACTGAAAAACAAATGAAAAAAGTTTTTCTTCATTTTCTGTTATCGAACTTAGTAAGTAATTTTCTTCCTTCACTGCACTGATGAGGCGGCACTAATATGCAGCACTGATAGGCAGTCTTTATGAGCACTGATAGGCAGCACTGATGTGCACCAATAGGTGATACTGATGGGCAGCACTGATGAGGAAGCTCTGACAGGCATCACTGATGGACATCACTGGTAAGCACTACTGGTGGGCACTGGCAAGCATCACTGATGGGGCTGCACTGATAATCACTGCATTGATTATCAGCACAGATTCCCCCTGTCAGGAAAGCCACTTATCAGTTCTCCTCTACTCACGCACTGTCAGCGGAGGAATGTCAATAACCGACACTTCCTATTTACACTGTGATCAGCTGTGATTAGACACAGCTGATCACATGGTAAAGAGCCTACGTCATAGGCTCTTTAATGTGAGATGCGGTGTGTCCAAGCAACACAATACACCACCGATCGGCGCGCTGCATGCCCCAGGGGCGCGCACAAGCGGCATGTTGTGCAGGACGTTATATGACATCACATATGACGTCACAACAATTAACCACTTAAGGACCGTCTCCTGCACATATATGTCGGCAGAATGGCACAGCTGGGCACATGTACGTCCTGTACTAGTACCCAGCCGTGGGTCGCGGGCGCGCGCCCGCGACCCGGTCTGAAGCTCTGTGATCCCGCGATCGGTCCCCGGAGCTGAAGAATGGGGAGAGCCGTGTGTAAACACGGCTTCCCCGTTCTTCACTGTGGCGGCTGCATCGATCGTGTGTTCCCTTTTATAGGGGGACACGATCGATGACGTCACACCTACATCCACACCCCCCTACAGTTGTAAACACACTTCAGGGAACACATAACCCCATCAGCGCCCCCTTGTGGTTAACTCCCAAACTGCAACTGTCATTTTTCACAATACAGTAAACAATGCAATTTAACCACTTACCCCCCGGACCATATTGCTGCCCAAAGACCAGAGTACTTTTTGCGATTCGGGACTCTGTCGCTTTAACAGACAATTGCGCGGTCGTGCGACGTGGCTCCCAAACAAAATTGGCGTCCTTTTTTTCCCACAAATAGAGCTTTCTTTTTGTGGTATTTGATCACCTCTGCGGTTTTTAGTTTTTGCGCTATAAACAAAAATAGAGCGACAATTTTGAAAAAAATGAATATTTTTTACATTTTGCTGTAATAAATATCCCCCAAAAATATATAAAAAAAACATTTTTTTTCCTCAGTTTAGGCCGATACGTTTTCTTCTACATATTTTTCGTAAGAAAAAAATCGCATAAGCGTTTATTGATTGGTTTGCGGCTTTGCGCAAAAGTTATAGCGTTTACAAAGTAGGGGGTAGTTTTATGTCATTTTTATTATATTTTTTTTACTAGTAATGGCGGCGATCAGCGGTTTTTTTTTCGGTACTGCGACATTATGGCGGACACTTCGGACACTTTTGACACATTTTTGGGACCATTGGCATTTTTATAGCGATCAGTGCTATAAAAATGCATTTGATTACTATAAAAATGCCACTGGCAGTGAAGGGGTTAACACTAGGGGGCGGGGAAGGGGTTAAGTATGCCTGGGTGTGTTCTTACTGTGGGGGGGGGGGGGGGCCTCACTAGGGGAAACACTGATCCACGGTTCATACATTGTATGAACCGAAGATCAGCATTTCCCCTGCTGACAGGACCGAGAGCTGTGTGTTTACACACACAGCTCCCGGTCCCCGCTCTGTAACGAGCGATCGCGTGTGCCCGGCAGCGATCGCGCCCGCCAGGCACACGCACGGGAGTCGGGGGCGAGCGGGGGGCGCACGCGCGCCCCTAGTGGCGGCTGGGAGAGAGGACGTCATATTACGTGCTCTCGCCCAGCAGAGCCACCTTGTGGACGTATTTCGACGGTGCGCCGTCGGCAAGTGGTTAAATGCATTTTTTTTAAATGCATTTTGAAAATGACAATGGTCCCAAAAATGTGTCAAAATTGTCCGCCATAATGTCGCAGTCACGAAAAAAATAAAAATAAAAATGCAATAAAACTATCCCCTATTTTGTAAACGCTATAAATTTTGCGCAAACCAACCGATAAACGCTTTTTGCAATTTTTTTTACCAAAAATAGGTAGAAGAATACTTATCGGCCTAAACTGAGTAAAAAAAAAAAAATGTTTTTATATATTTTTGGGGGATATTTATTATAGCAAAAAGTAATTTTTTTGTTTATAGCGCAAAAAATAAAAACCGCAGAGGTGATCAAATACCACCAAAAGAAAGCTCTATTTGTGGGAAAAAAGGACGCCAATTTTGTTCGGGAGCCACGTCGCACGACCGTGCAATTGTCAGTTAAAGTGAAGCAGTGCCGAATCGCAAAAAGGGGCAAGGTCCTTTAGCTGCATTTTGGTCCGGGTCTTAAGTGGTTAAAGCACTGCCCCGCCATTGTTTTACTATAGGCCAGGCTGGATGTGGTTAATAAGAATAGCACACTTACTGAAGACCTCAGTTTCCAGGCCACTCGTCTAGGCCTCAGGTTTTCCAGGAAGCCTGAGCGATGTCACCTGTGCCTAAGCTAAATGCAGAACCTGGGCTGTGGTAAGTATCCTAATATGGCTACAGCTAATGTTTTTTAGGTGCCACCAGTATCACTTCCTGCAGTCTTCCGGGTAACCTGAGGATCCCAAATATCTTAAGAATGTGCTTCTGTAATGCCTAGTGAAGTCGCCTAGACCTGTCTTTTACTAATTATATATATATTTTAGTTAGCAATTAAATTGGGTGGGTGGGGGTGAAGGGTTAATAAGGTGAGTTTAAGTCTTTTGCAGTGCGAAGTATACTGTAGGAAAATTTCAATCTGATTGGCTGCTATAGAGTCCTTTGTTTTATACATCAACTTTGCTCTTTGCTTTGACCTCATAGTAGCCAAACACATTCAGCCTAGGTTCACATTGGAGCGATTTTTTATGCGATTTGACAGACCAAATCGCATGACAAGTCGCAGCCTACTGGAGGCAATGGCACTGTTCCAATTGGTGCGACACTGATTTTGCGGCACTGCACCGATTTGCAAAAATAGCTCCTGCACTACCTTTTCCGATTTCAGGTGCAACTTCAATAGACATCTGAGCATGAAGCCCCACAAATCTCTCTCAAGTAGCAAGCAAAATCACGCTGACCTTGCTACTTTGAAATCACGCAACTTCAAGTGAAGTAGCGCGATTTCAAAGGCTTAATGGCAGTTGGATCAACACATGTCAATTGTCTCAAAAATAGAAAAGCTCAGTAGGGTTAAATTCCTAAAAACTGGTACAGATGTGCATAGAAACCAATCAGCTTCCAGGTTTTAGCCCTGGTTACCATTGATGCGATTTGGCATGCAATTTGACATGTCAAATCGCATCCCAAATCGGCAGCAATTTCCGGCAATGGCACTGTCCGAATCGGTGCGATGCTGCATCGATTCCCCAAAAAGTAGTTTCTGTACTACTTTTTGCAGAAACCCGCACAGATGTCTCTGAAATCGCCCCCGAAATTCGGGACTGACATGCGGGAATGAAATCGTGCGAGTTCAGCTGAACTCGCACAATTTAATTCCTGCTGTCAGTGTGAACCTGGGGTTATTTTCAAACCATTATTGAACAAGCTGAAGTTAAAAGATGATTGGCAACTATGCACAGCTGTACCAGATGTTGCACTTTTTTTTATCAGAATAATGAAATCAATAAAGATATTTAGAGGAATTCATAAAGGGTGTTGGCGACACTCTTTAGACTTCTTTCGGGACGCAGCAACGAAAGTGTTGGTGCTTGTGCCCAATTCATGTACCTGCCAGGTGCATGGTCGAAAGGCTTTGTAGAAGGGTTGGGCGAAGCCTGATGAAGAACTAAGAGGCAAGTTCTCCATTTGGTCCACCTTGCTGTTTACTGCCAGCACACAGCAGTGGGCTAATTCACAGCCACTATTCAGTTCAATGGTGCCTTGGGAATCCCCCCACTACTGTGTGCTGTAAATCAAAAGTAAAGCTGACCTGTTGGGGGAACAAGTTTCTCAGTTCTCCATCAGGCTCTGCTCAGCCAGTGAAGTCATTTCCCAAATATAGGGACTGTCATCTTTAGGTAATGATGTTACCACTAACCCCAGCCATTTTTCTTTTACTTTTCGCTTTTGGCCGGGGAATCTCCTGGCCGACAGCTGAATGGGGCCAGAGATAGAGCCCTGTGCTGGAAGCTGTCACACACATGACAGCTTCCCAGCACAGACAGGGCTCACTCTAAGCACTGGTGTATGTCGACTCAGGACTGGTTTTAATTACTGCCAGTATTCGAATCTGAGAACTGGTGACAGGTAGTTAACATAGAGACTACGGTCACAAAATAGTTGTATTAGCTTTATTAACCACTTGCTTACTGGGCACATATACCCCCTTCCTGCCCAGGTGAAATTTCAGCTTCCGGCACTGTGTCGCTTTAAAGCGGGGGTTTACCCTATAAACAAAATTTTTTTTTGTTTTCTTCTAGCATAAAATGAGGCATTGTAGCGCGAGCTACAGTATGCCTGTCTTGATTTTTTTATCCCCGTACTCACAGTGCAATCCTACATTGAAGATTTCGTCTCCCCACGGGGAATGAGCGTTCCTATCCAGACGAAGGATGATTGACGGCCGGCTCTGGCACGTCACGCTTCTCCGGAAATAGCCGAAATAGGCTTGGCTCATCACGGCGCCTGCGCATAGTCTGTGCGCAGGCGCCGTATAGCGCCGTGAAGAGCCGAGACCTACTCCGGCTGTCTTCGGGGAGCGTGACGTGCCAGAGCCGGCCGTCAATCATCCTCCGTCTGGATAGGAACGCCCATTCCCCGCGGGGAGACGGAATCTTCAATGTTGGATTGCACTGTGAGTACGGGGATAAAAAAATCAAGGCAGGCATACTGTAGCTCGCGCTACTATGCCTCATTTTATGCTAAAATGCTGCTATGGAGGGTGAACCACCGCTTTAACAGACAATTGCGCAGTCGTGCGACGTGGCTCCCAAACAAAATTGACATCCTTTTTTCCCCACAAATAGAGCTTTCTTTTGGTGGTATTTGATCACCTCTGCGGTTTTTATTTTTTGCGCTATAAACAAAAAAAGAGCGACAATTTTGAAAAAAAGCAATAATATTTTTTACTTGTTGCTATAATAAACAGCCCAATTTTTTTTTTTTTTTTTTTTTTTCTCAGTCTAGGCCGATACGTATTCTACATGTTTTGGTAAAAAAAAAAAAAAAATTATAGCGCCTACAAAATAGGGGACAGAATTATTATTTTGTATTATTTTTTTTTTACTAGTAATGGCGGCGATCTGCGATTTTTTTGGGGACTGCGACATTATGGCAGACACATCGGACACTTTTGACACATTTTTGGCACCATTCACATTTATACAGCGATCAGTGCTATAAATATGCACTAATTACTGTATAAATGTGACTGCCATTGAAGGGGTTAACACTAGGGGGTGAGGGAGGGGTTAAATGTGTACCCTGCATAGTGTTTCTAACTGTGGGGGAAGGGGACTGACTGGGGGAGGTGACCGATCTGTGTCCCTATGTACAAGGGACACAGATCGGTCTCCTCTCTCCCTGACAGGACGTGGATCTGTGTGTTTACACACAGATCCACGTCCTTGTCTCTGTAACCGCCGATCGCGGGTGCCTGGCGGACATCGCAGCTGCCAGGCACGTGCATCGGCACCTCAGTGATGCGGCAGGCAGGAGCGCCCCCCAGTGGCGCGGAGGCCGTAAAAAGACGGCGGGTCAGAGATTTAGAGCCACCCTGCGGCCGTACAAAGTAGTACGGCCGTCAGGAAGTAGTTAAATCCCCCAGAGTGTATTTTATGTATATGTAAGTTTTTTTAAATCATATTTTATTTATTCATTCAACACAAAAAAAAAAAAAAAACGTACAGAATATGACCTCCTTTTCTACCAGTCAGGGTAAGGATGCTACATAAATCCAAACAGCAGATAAGTGTATTGGAACTGTCCTTGTGCAAAAACAACACTTTATCTTAAGAGTATCTATTACAACAGCTTACTAAGACATGGAACATAACACTCCTATAAAAGCTTAACTGCAACACAATGTGCTTTCATACAGCAGTAAATGATGTATAGCTGAACACATTTGTATACAGCAGACATTGACAGGGTAACGGTTCAAATTAATATTTTTTTTGGCACCAGGTATGGTGTTCAGAACCACTCCTACCATATTTTGTGGGAATTTTTTGTGGGGGACTAATACCCTGGGAAGTCAGGTGTTCTTGGAAAAAGCAAATCTTAAACTGATGACATCACACAAGTACCAATTTATTGAAGCTGGAAATCACTGTGACACTCCCTGGCAATAGAAGCTCTACTAATGCGTTTCACCTGACAGGGCTATACTCACAAGTATAAGTAGAACAAGTCAGGCGTTCTAGTTTCAGATTCCGATTAACCTTAGACACCCACTCACTGGCTGTTGGTGGGAGCGGTGAAGTCAATTTGTGTGCTGGCAATTCAGTAGCAAGAAACAATGCTCTGCTTAACCACAACCTCAGATGCGACTGGATCCCTAGGATAATATGTTGGGACAATGGCATTCCTATTATCGGACCAATTTGGGGTATCCCCAAAGAACAGCTCGTGAGGCCTGATCACAGCAAGTGTAACTGGGCTATCATGGAAGCCCATCCTGTGGAATAAGGGGAGGGTCCTATATGTCCTGTACATAATATATACAGTAGCTGGGCCAATGTTTGGGAGGCTGATATCGAAATGGAAAGGGAACACCTGAAGCACTTTTGACCACATGCAGGGCTGGACTGGGACAAAAATTTTGCCCTGAACTTCATCCAGACCGGCCCACTTTAATTCAATAGAAATAGCGCCTGAAAAACACCTCCGCTGCAGTCCCAGTGTAAAAGCCTGGGTGCTTTAACACTGGGGTGCTGCCAGGGCATTAAAAAAGTCTTCCAAGCAGCATCTTTGGGGCGGTGGAAGAGCGGCGTACAAACCGCTCCTGCTTATTAAAATGAATGGCAACTGCTGCTGAAGCACCTGCAAAGCACTTCGGCAGCAGCGCTACACGGGCGCATTTAACCTTGAATTTGCCTGCTAGCGGGGGTTAAAAGCGCCTGCTAGACGCCGAATAGTGCAGCTAAAACGACAGTAAAGTGCTGCTAAAACTAGCAGTGTTTTACCGTCAATGCCCGACCCAGTGTGAAAGCAGCCTAAGAGTTAGGGAGTGAATGAGATAAAGGAGGGAGCTGAGAGACAGAGGGGGGAGCTGAGAGACAGAGCGAGGGAGCTGAGAGACAGGGGAGCTAAGAGACAGAGGGGGGGTCTGAGAGATAGAGGGGGGTCTGAGAGATAAAGGAGGGGGCTAAAAGAGGGGGGACTGAAAGACAGAGGGGGGACTGAGAGACAGAGGGAGGGAGCTGAGAGACAGGGGAGCTGAGAGACAGGGGAGCTGAGAGACAGAGGGGGGTCTGAGAGATAGAGGGGGGTCTGAGAGATAGAGGGGGGATCTGAGAGATAGAGGGGGGATCTGAGAGATAGAGGGGGATCTGAGAGATAGAGGGGGGTCTGAGAGATAGAGGGGGGTCTGAGAGATAGAGGGGGATCTGAGAGATAGAGGGGGGTCTGAGAGATAGAGGGGGGTCTGAGAGATAGAGGGGGATCTGAGAGATAGAGGGGGTCTGAGAGATAGTGGAGGGGGCTAAAAGAGGGGGGGACTGAGAGACAGGGGGGGACTGAGAGACAGGGGGGGGGGGTCTGAAAGAGTCTCCGTTTAAAAAAAAAATGTTTTTTTTTTTTTAAAACGACCCACTGAGCCATCAGCCCACCGGGACACTCCCTGTAGTCCCTATGGCCTGTCCATCCCTGACCACATGTCTTGCTCTATATGTCCAAAATCTTGAGCCTATTGTTCTCTCAAGGGATATATTTTAGCAGGTGTGCGTATAGATTAGATCTTTTCATATAGATATAAAAACTCCCTTTGAGCTGTGGGACATTAATATGTTTATCAGTTTTTAGACACGTTTTTGAGATTTCTAGTAATCTATGAGGTAGACTTTGCCCATTATGGGACTCTGCCTCTAGAGCAAAACCAAGAAGCTACTACAGCTATAAAGTATAGGCATACAGAAGTGGCAGTAGAAGCTTTCAATAGGAAAGGATGAGTTTGGTTTTTCTTCTCCCATTATACTTACCTAGGTGGATGCTGCATCTGTCCCCCGGCGTCTGTGCACTGAGAACTGAGCCATCAAACACCTCAGATGACTCGGTTCTCTCAGCTCCCCGAGCAGCAGCAGCTCTTCGCTCATCCCCCACGTGCAAGTTCACTGGAGCACTGAGCTGTGGAGGGGCAGGGTGCTGCCATCTCAGCGGCTCACTGAGAGGTTGAGATAGCCATCCGTCCAGGCACCTGGCGGATCCAGACTTCCAGAGTCAAGATGAC
Organism: Rana temporaria; assembly: GCF_905171775.1. NCBI lineage: Eukaryota > Metazoa > Chordata > Amphibia > Anura > Ranidae > Rana > Rana temporaria. The sequence goes on along the minus strand of NC_053500.1, from coordinate 21,883,061 downwards.
GCGGTGCCTGGGCTGATCTGTGTGACGTCAGCAGAGAACGGACTTCAGATTGCTCTCTGCTGAAAATGGGTCATAGGACTGTAAAACTAATTGCACTTTTATGAGCCATAGGAAAAGTTCAGCCAAACAAGCTCAGGCTGGACTTCTCCTTTAAAAAGTTTGCAGTTATGGCCAAATGATAGGCCATTCGGACAAGCACTTCAAGGAAGCAATTAAACCTTAATCATGTCCCCAACATTCCTTTTGGCCCAATCACTATAATGGGCTGGCTAACTAGAAAATAAGAATGCACGAGAGACAAGAAGAAGCATCCATATTTTGCCACCATAAAGTTAATGCTGAGGATTCAGATTCCAGCATATGTGCAGGTTTTCTGAGGCTTTTTTATTCTGAGGCTGCTTTTTACCTGCAGAAGAATATTTTTTTTTCCTACAGACAAAGGTGTCCATTCACTAAAGCATTCCACATGCAATATGTAGGTCACAAAAATCATCTTTTGAAAATAAGATAGTAAAAAAGTTAATTCATCCAAGTAAAATATTTATCACCTGCCAGTAAGGAAGTTGGTATTTAGTACAATATAACAATGAAGGGAATGCTGTACTGGCCAGTAAGTAAAAAGTATACAATGTATCAGTGTGAAAATGTTCCACCCTAAGCTCAGGAATGAAAATACATTGTAACATTTCACCAGAGGAAGATCATGTGAATGAAAGCATGCTACAGTGTTTTCACATTTTTACAATATTTCTGTGTGCCGTCATAAACAGAACAATCTTCCTCTGGTGTATTGTTAGCATGTAAAAATAAAAATAAAAATGTTTACAGAGTCTCATGACAAGTTCCTCCGGATCTGGTGCCCCTGGATTGATCATGCCCATCTACAAATATAAGGACAAGGGTACAGGGAATGCAGGGATGCAAGGTGGAGGGGATCAAGACCGGGTACTAGGGCAGGGAGCAGGAGCAAGAGCAAAGCAGAGGGGTGCAGGATGGATCAGGAAAGGTATCAGGAACTCTGGTAATAAGGAGGTGATCAGAATAGTGATGTGCTATGGAAATTAAGCAACAACCTTAAAGTGGAGTTTCCATCCCAATTTTTTTTTTCATTATTGTGCTCATTAGACCTAAAAAAGAAAAAAAAATGTTTTACTCATCTGGAAATGCCTGTTGCTATGCGGTCCCACAAAATCTGCCTTTGGAATCACCTAGGATTCTGACATCATCTCCCTCTAATGCTCCTGGGAAATGTGTGTCATCATTTCCCAGGATGCAGTGCGCTACCCAATTATCACTCTCCATCCAAGACTTCCAGGAAGTGCTTGTGGGCTTCACAATGCCCACAAGCAAAATGACAACGGTGTGGAAATAGTTTTAGAAACTATCTTTTTTGAATAACTATGTGGAGTGGCGGCGGATTGTAAAATAGTAAGTGACCGGATTTATATTATAAAAACGCATGATGAAAGGACATACATTTAAAAAATGCTAATTGTGGTTGGAACCTCGCTTTAAATAGCCACCTAATGGCTGAACCCAGGTGTGGTTGATTATTACATCACTGGCTCTTGGGAGACACCTGCTGGTGGACACTGGAGCTGCTGTAAACAGCCCAGAGCAGCACAGCAGGTGAGCTCAATCCTAACAGGTACAGTGCAGCATCAGGGCATGGCTCCAATGACTGACAAGTGTAGAAAACTGAACCGTTAAGAATGAGTACTAATAATGTATGACCATAATCTTAATTAGGCTGGTTTCACATGACCAGAAAAAGACTGTGCTTAAAGCGGAGGTCCACACAAACGTGCAACTTCCACTGTCCGGATTCTTTCCCCCCTCCGGTGTGACATTTGGCACCTTTCAAGGGGGAGTATAATACAGGTATTTGCACCCACTTCCGGGCATAGATAGCCGCAGAATCTGCAGGTATCTACGTCACTTGCTGTCCCCACGAATTCGGTAATTCGTCGCAGGCCACAATGAAATTAAATGGTTCAGAATTTCAAACTTTTTATTTTGAATAACATAATGAAAATGTTAAACAACAATCGGGATAATCATTTTCCATGTTACAGATCCCTGTTGGATGTTTACCTAATGTTTAATCACAAAAAGAAAAGACGGACAGATGGAATCGATTGGACAGATCGTGGGCCTAAAGCTGCTTTCTCATTTATGTGCTGCAGTTTACTTGCAAGCCACTGGTTGGGCACCCCAAATCCTAAACAATGGGGCTTTAGTAGTGAACTGAGGTGGAAAGTACAGTGCAGCTGCTCCAATATTTTGTGAAATGAGCAGGCAATGCCACTTTTGTGTTACATTGTTCTTCCCAGTTACCTTATTCAACCTGACAGGAAGGTTTACAAGACAGCTCAATGCTGCCAGTGCCACAACAACAAAGACACTAGATCAGCAATTCTCCGCCAGGGTTCTGTGGAATCCTAAGGTTCCTCCCAAATTTGCTAGAGGTTCTTTGAGCTGAGGCTGATTGACCCTATATTTTATGGTGTCTGCATATTTCCAGGGTCAATACCACCTCGCAAAGCAAGCAGCATAACAGTAATGATCTTTTTAGCTGTCTATAAGAGTGTTCTAGCCACCACTGTAATGGTTGCATTCTACTGACCACCAATGTAAGGGGCGTGTTTCCCATTGACCCCCAATAAAATTGGTTAAATTAAAAGTTCACCAGGGCTAGCTGCCATAACCCTGGTATCCACTTCTTTAGTGGGCGGTCTGCTTTCAGATAAAAATGGTCCCAGCGGCAGATTTGACGCAAGATCACTTTTATCAGTGGCGGGAGAGGGGCCCGCCACACTCCAGTGCCCTTCGCCGTTTACCTGGTGATGTCTCTTTAGACTAAACGCATCGGGACAAGCCCTACTGATGTCATTGCATCACCCACAAACTTTGATTTTAAGCGCTTGATCCACTTTCTAAATGTGAGTGTTTCCAATTTTATTTTAATACATTTTACGTTTATACAGATTCACACTATGTGGAATATTTTCTTTTTTGGTCATGCTATTTTGAACACTTGAGAGGATTCGGTCTGACAAGTTGGCTGCTTCTGAAGACCGTTTCTTGGTGAGATCTCTTGACCAATTGGATTGCCTTACTACTTGATCTGGAACCCAGACGTGGAGGTCCCAAATTTTGGTGGTTGCATCATAAGCCTTGTTGACTCACTGAGCATATGCCCATTTGAGTCCTCTCACTCTGGTAAGCCTCCTCACTAACCGGTGGTGGTTCTATTGTCTGTGTCCTCACCTCAACATTGATGTCACGTGGAATCCCACTTCTAGTCACATCATTTGTTTTCACCGTTTTTTTAAAGACTGCTATGTTTATGTTTTAAAACAACTTTTGTATGATGGCACAAGGACTTTAGTTTGGGTGTGAATTTCACATCTTATTCACATCTTATTTTCATTATTATTCGTTTTTGTGGTCATTACACAGTGTACATTAGTTTGTACACATATGTATTTCCGTGTTTTGAGCCCTGCACATAATTTCACTCCTTAATTTACACTTGGCTTAGGCCCCTTTCACACTGGGGCGGGAGCCGCGGTGGCGGTATAGCGCCGCTAAAAATAGCTGCGCTATACCATCGGATTTGCCGCGGGATTCGGCCACTAGCGGTGCGGTATTAACCCCCGCTAGCAGCCGATAAAGGGTTAATACCACCCGCAATGCGCCTCTGCGGGTGGTATTGCCGTGGTTTCCCATTGTTTTAAATGGGACGGAGCGGTGAAGGAGCAGTATACATACTCCTCTCACCGCTCCAAAGATGCTGCTAGCAGGAGATTTTTTTTCTCTCCTGCCAGCGCATCGCCTCAGTGTGAAAGCCCTCCGGCTTTCACATTGAGGTTGCTGGGCAGGAGTTTTTCAGGTGGTATAGCAGTGCTATTTTTAGCGCTGTACCGCCTGAAAAACTTCTCAGTGTGAAAGGGGTCTAAGTGTTCTGCTGGCTGCTACTAGATATATGTCAGCGCGATATGTAATATGAATACAAGTGACACAATTTAATTATTTTTTAAAGAACAGTGTAAAAAAAAAAATAAGAAAAAAAAAAAAAATTTAAGACGCCCCGTCCAGCCAAACTCACGTACAGAAGCAAATGCATACGTGAGTATCACCCGTATATGAAAACGGTGTTCAAACCACACATGTGAGGGTGAGAGAAATAATTCTAGACCTCCTCTGTAAGGCAAAACATGCAACCTGTGGAATTTTTTAAACACTTGTAAGACCACTGTGCAAATATGGTGTGACAGAAAGTATTCCTACGACCGCCATTTTATTCTCTAGGGTGTTAGAAAAAAATATTTACATAATTTTTGGGGGTTTTAAGTAATTTTCGAGCAAAAAAAGAAATTATTTGAACTTGTAAACAACAAGTTTGAAAAATAGGCCTGGTGCCTTCAATTATCACCTCAGGTCAGCTTTTGATATTTACTTTTTGGACCGGATACCAACATTTTACACATACAGTAAACTTGCGCAAACTTTTACAAGAATTGAATCTAGGAATTTCAAAGCATTTAAATCAAAATGTTTATTACAAACTATACATAAATATAAAATGTTCTACAATTATTCAGCATTGATTAACCACTTAACCTCCCTGGCGGTATGATTCTTTCAGAAAAAACATGCTGAAAGCGGTACCATTATTTGCAAGGAAATTTGGCGTTTTATATTGTAGGTCTGTAATTTTTAGAAATAACTCACTTGAATCTGACCAAACAAGATTCTAATAGGCATCCCGGGTATGAAATTTTTTTAAAAACAAAATTATAAATTATAATATAATAAATAATTATAAATAATTATAACAAATAATAATATAATTATAATAAAAATTATTCAATAATGTAATCAAATCAAAATCACTGAAATTTGCTCAGTTGCAGAATTCTCGCTGTCATTATTATTATTTTTTTATGACGAATTTCCCCACAAATCGCTATCGCACAATTCTGCAAGTGATTATAATTTATTATCGCTGTTTTTTAGCTGATCTAAAACTATTTTTGACATAAAGGGACACTTTTGGTTGCTATGGACAATCTACAGTTTGCAGGGAGAAAGAAACGTTTTTATTATATAAAAGGACATGCAGGACACTGGGCAGACCACTAGGGACAAGGGGGGTGTGTATTTTTTACATACAGTACTGTAATCTATAAGATTACAGTATACTGTATGTAAAGTGTTTGTTTACTTTTTTGAATTTGGCGCCGTTCTCCGTCCCCGTGCGTCGTAACGTCGCAGGGAACGGAGATCGGCGGCACAGGAGGACGCTGTGTGAATCGAGCGAGGTCCCGCTCACTCACACAGCGCGGTGGCATCGCTGGATCCAGGGACAAGGTAAGTAAACCAAGCCTGTGGATCTAGCGAGGCAAGCCCGAGTCTGACTCGGGGTTACCGCTCGCAGCAGGAAAATCTAACCCCGAGTCAGACTCGGGAATACCGCCAGGCAGGTTAAGGACCTGCTCACGACTATATACGTCCTTTTTTTAAAGATGGATATCTCGGTAACGACAGCAGCTGCTGCCACAACCGAGATATCCATCTTTACTGTGAGCGCTCCTGTAAACGATAACGGTGGTCTCCGCGGCGGATTTGCCACAAGATCACCGTTATCAGCGGCGGGAGGGGAGATCGGGTCCTTTCCTCTCCTCGGCTGGGATAGGAGTGAGGGCAAGATGGCCCCCACCCGTCCCCATAGCATAGCAGGGCGGAAGTGACGTCAAAACGTCACTTCCGCCCATGCTTCTTAAAGCAATTTTTTTTTTTTTTTTTGCATTTAAGTCTAAATATGAGATCTTTTTGACACCAGATCTCATATTTAAGAGGACCTGTCATGCTTTTTTCTATTACAAGGGATGTTTACATTCCTTGTAATAGGAATAAAAGTGATCCATTTTTTTTTTTTTGTAAAAAATAATAAAATAAATAAATAAGAAAACCCCCCAAAAAAAATTGAAAGCGCCCCATCCCGACGAGCTTGCGCGCAGAAGCAAACGTATACGTGAGTAGTGCCCGCATATGAAAATGGTGTTCAAACCACACAAGTGAGGTATCACCATTATTCTAGCCCTAGACCTCCCCTGTAGCTCAAAAGATGCAACCTATAGAATTTTTTTGACGCCATTCCACGAGCGGGCGCAATTTTGAAGCGTGACATGTTGGGTATCATTTTACTCGGCGAAACATTATCTTTCACAATATATAAAACAATTGGGCTAACTTTACTGTTGTCTTATTTTCTAATTCAAAAAAGTGAATTTTTTCCAAAAAAAGTGCACTTGTAAGACCGCTGCGCAAATACAGTGTGACAAAAAGTATTGCAATGACCGCCATTTTATTCTCTAGGGTGTTAGAAAAAAATATATATAATGTTTGGGGGTTTTAAGTAATTTTCTAGCAAAAAGAAATTGTTTTAGTCTTCTAAACGCCAAATCTGAAAAACAGCCAAGGTCCTTAAGTGGTTAAAGGTCTACTGGATGTCAGTCATGTCTAATTTGCCTCTGCACCCATGAATGCTTGAGCAACGCCTCAAAAAATAATAATAATTAACAAAAATCTGTCATTCATACATCTGTGCTGACAATTCTTTCTCATGAATAATGAATAGACTGTACCCACCCACCGAAAGGGCTGACATTTTCCTCCCTAAATATTGTAAATCCTGTTACCGAGTCGGAGAGCAATGACTGTGCCCCTTTTGTGACTCTTATCTGTGATCAGCAGAATGGAGGAAATTGGAATTCGAGACTTGGTGAAGTCTTATCTCACAGGCAGCAATAGAACACACAAGTCTGCTTTGCATAAACTCCTCTCTTAAATGTGTACGTCTATAATTGGATTCTTGTCTGTCTCTCACTTTGTCTGACATTAGGTTTTTGTTGTGCATTCATATTCCCTTGGATTCCAAACAGCCCAAATGTCTTCTGCTTAGTAAAATGGGACTTGGTAGCAATAATGATTCTCTTTTATAAAATGGGAATATATCCTATGCTGTCACTAGCAACATGTATCCTTTGGCCGCAGCCATGAGTCTGATTACTGATTGTGCTATGCAGGTGAAGTTACAAGATACAAATAATTAGCTTTGAAGGGTGACAACTGCTGTTGCCCAGTTAAAAAAAAAAAATATATATATATATTAAAAGATTCCCTTAGACATATTTTGTTGCATTTTGCTCTTTTTAATAAGCAGTGCGATACCCCAAAATGTACAGGTTAGCAACTGTTACTAAGGCCTCACAGCTATAAAGGCTTTATGTCTTCATATCTATATGCCTGAAATGTATGTTTTGCCTTTTACTTTCTAAATGGTATGTTGTTTTTCCGTGCAGAAAGCCAGATACAGGTCTTTTGGGGGCTTACCCTAAATTGGCACTATAGTTGTGCCAAAATCAAACCTTAAAGCGGTAGTTCACCCACAATCGCATGATTTTACCATCGAGACAGGCATTGTAGCGCGAGCTACAGTATGCCTGTCCCGATTTTTTTAACCCCGGACTCACCTTGTAATCGTACATTATAGATTTCGGCTCCCGCGGGGAATGGGCGTGCCTATGGAGAGGGAGGATGATTGACGGCCGGCCCTGGCACGTCACTCTCCCCGAAGACAGCCGGAGTAGGTCTCGGCTCTTCACGGCGCCTATGCGCAGGCGCCGTGAAGAGCCAAGCTTATTTCGGCTATTTCCGGAGAAGCGTGACGCGCCAGAGCCGGCCGTCAATCATCCTCCGTCTCCATAGGCACGCCCATTCACCGAGGGGAGTCGGTATCTTCGATGTACGAGTAAACGGTGAGTACGGGGAAAAAAAAATCGGGACAGGCATACTGTAGCTCGCGCTACAATGCCTGATTTTATGGTAGAACAAAACATTTTTTTTTTTTGGGGGTTTATAGGGTGAACCCCCGCTTTAATAGGCTAGCCTATCCACAGGAAAGGCGGAGAAAGACGTCCAATTTTGCGCAAAAAATAAAAAACATGCTGCCGGGGGGCTGATGCGTCTAGCGGCGTGCCTTTAAAAATAAATGCCGCTAAAGTGCTGTGCGTTGCTCTATGGGTCGGGAATTTGCGCCATTTTGGGCTCATTCCCCAGCCGCAGAGATGAGAGCCTGCAGGGTGCATCCAAAATAAATGTCTGTCAGGCAGCTGTGGCTAAATAACTGACGTCATATTGAAAGATATTGTAATTTAACACAGCCTTAAATCAGCAGCCATGAGACACAATAGTTCTCTCACCTCGGCTCCTCAATCGCCTCACAGAGATCACGTGACCCCCAGGCCGCGCTGTGTATGAGTGTGAGGAGCACCGCGCGGCACCTGTCTCTTCCCGCTCTTTCCTCTCAGCGCGGAGGCGTTCTGATGACGTCACCGAGTTCCTCACTTCAGCGGAGGAGAAAGCTGCGTCAGCCATGACACCCTCCTCCCCCTCCCCCGACACCTCCTCGTTCTGGATTCCTCCTCGTTCTTTTGATGATATCACAGAGCATATCTACGCTGACAGGACGACTATTATAACTGAGGACACATTCCACCCGCTGTAGTTGCTCAGGACCCGCAGCAGCTAGTGGTACAAAAAAAAATCATATTAAAAGACTGAGAGGGCATGCTGGGACTTGTAGTACCTGGAGGGGACTTGTATGCAATGAGAGGGTGTGCTGGGACTTGTAGTTCACATTAAAGCACAGAAGCCAGCTCTTTCTGAAGTAATACGCTTTTCTGAAGGCATGCTGGCCCTTATAGTACCACAAAACCACCCTGGATCCACCAAAAATAATCCTGGCATGCTGAGACTTGTAGTTCACCTTGATGAATGGTACTATGGCCTGAGAGGACATGCTGGGACTTGTAGTAGCAAAGCAAGATGGGTAAACCCTGAAGAAAGACCCAGTATGCGACGAGAGGGTGTGCTGGGACTTGTAGTTCACCGCAAGATATGGGACCACGCCTGAGAGAACGTGCTGTGATTTGTAGTACCGGAGGGGCCTGGTATGTGATGAGACGGTGTGCTGGGACTTGTAGTTCACATTAAAGCACGGAAGCCAGCTATACCTGAAGTAATACGCTTTTCTGAATGCATGCTGGCACTTGTAGTACCACACAACCACTCTGAACCTCCAAAAATAATCATGGCATGCTGAGACTTGTAGTTCACCTCGAGGAATGGTACTATGGCCTGAGAGGACATGCTGGGACTTGTAGTAGCGAAGCAAGATGCGTAAACCCTAAAGAAAGACCCAGTATGCGATGAGAGGGTGTGCTGGGACTTGTAGTTCACATTAAGGCATGGAAGCCAGCTCTTCCTGAAGTAATACACTTTTCTGAAGGTTTGCTGGCACTTGTAGTACCACACATCCACTCTGGATCCTCCAAAAATAATCCTAGCATGCTGAGACTTGTAGTTCACCTCCAGGAATGGTACTATGACCTGAGAGGACATGCTGGGACTTGTAGTAGCAAAGCAAGATGCGTAAACCCCAAAGAAAGACCCAGTATGCGACGAGAGGGTGTGCTAGAACTTGTAGTTCACTGCAAGATATGGGACCATGCCTGAGAGAACGTGCTGGGATTTGTAGTACCGGAGGGGCCTGGTATGTGATGAGAAGGTGTGCTGGGACTTGTAGTTCACATTAAAGCACGGAAGCCAGCTATACCTGAAGTAATACGCTTTTCTGAAGGCATGCTGGCACTTGTAGTACCACACAACCACTCTGGATCCACCAAAAATAATCTTGTCATGCTAAGACTTGTAGTTCACCTTGATGAATGGTACTATGGCCTGAGAGGACATGCTGGGACTTGTAGTAGCAAAGCAAGATGCGTAAACCCTAAAGAAAGACCCAGTATGCGATGAGAGGGTGTGCTGGGACTTGTAGTTCACATTAAGGCACGGAAGCCAGCTCTTCCTGAAGTAATACACTTTTCTGAAGGTTTGCTGGCACTTGTAGTACCACACATCCACTCTGGATCCTCCAAAAATAATCCTAGCATGCTGAGATTTGTAGTTCACCTTGAGGAATGGCGCTATGGCCTGAGAGGACATGCTGGGACTTGTAGTAGCGAAGCAAGATGCGTAAACCCTAAAGAAAGACCCAGTATGCGATGAGAGGGTGTGCTGGGACTTGTAGTTCACCGCAAGATATGGGACTATGCCTGAGAGAACATGCTGGGATTTGTAGTGCCGGAGGGGCCTGGTATGTGATGAGAAGGTGTGCTGGGACTTGTAGTTCACATTAAGGCACAGAAGCCAGCTCTTCCTGAAGCAATACACTTTTCTGAAGGTTTGCTGGCACTTGTAGTACCACGCATCAACTCTGGATCCTCCAAAAATAATCCTGGCATGCTGAGATTTGTAGTTCACCTTGAGGAATGGTACTATGGCCTGAGAGGACATGCTGGGACTTGTAGTAGTGAAGCAAGATGCATAAACCCTAAAGAAAGACCCAGTATGCGACGAGAGGGTGTGCTGGGGCTTGTAGTTCACATTAAGGCACGGAAGCCAGCTCTTCCTGAAGTAATACACTTTTCTGAAAGCATGTTGGCACTTGTACTACCAAAAAAACACACCCTGGATCCTCCAAAAATAATACTGGCATGCTGAGACTTGTAGTTCACCTTAACAGATAGTGCTATGGCCTGAACGGACATGCTGGGACTTGTAGTAGTGAAGCAGGATGTGTAAACCCTAAAGAAAGACCTTGTATGTGGTCAGAGGGTGTGCTGGGACATGTAGTTCAGATGAAGGCACGGAAGCCAGCGTTTTCTGAAGTAATATACTTTTTTAAGGCATGCTGGCACTCGTATCACAAAAACCCCCCACATCCAGCAAAAATGACTCAAGGCACGCTGAGACTTGTGGTCCACCACCTGCAGTTGGCCTCACTGATTGATGTTTTTGCAGTCCTGAAAAGTCAGTATAAGGAACTGTTGGCTCAGTGACCAGAGGCCGGCCGATTCATCCCAATCGCACAAGGGGGTTATTGCTGATGGAGGATAACGCCACCGCGTTTTGGGTACAAGGTACGCTTCATTAGGGCTGTGTGTGTGTGTAAGGTGAATTGTTCCTGAGGCACAGAAATGTGAGGTAGAACCCATCATTTATTAACCGATTGCCCTCCAGAAGATTTACCCCCTTCACGACCAGGCCATTTTTTTGCGATCTGGCATTGCATTACACTACCTTAAATTTTTTTAGGTCGTGCGACACTGTACCAAAATATAATTTTGATTTCCTGCCAAAAGAGCTTTGTTTTGGTGGTATTTGATCACCTCCGTGTATTTTATTTTTTTGCACTAAAACAAGAAAATACAGTCAATTTTTGAAAAAAATTATAATTTTTATTTTTACTTTCTGATATAAAACATATCCAATAAAAATGAAGAAAAAAGAAATTCTTCCTAAATTAAAGCGGGGGTTCACCCTATCGACGGGAAAAAAAAACTTTTTTTTTATTTTACCTTAAAATCAGGCATTGTAGCGCGAGCTACAGTATGCCTGTCACGAATTTTTTACCGCCGTACTCACCTTGTAGTCGTCCATCGAAGATTCCGGGGAATGGGCGTGCCTATCGAGACGGAGGATGATTGACGGCCGGCTCTGGCGCGTCACGCTTCTCCGGAAATAGCCGAAATAGGCTCGGTCTTCACGACGCGTGCGCATAGCCTGTGCGCAGGCGCCGTGAAGAGCCGAGACCTACTCCGGCTGTCTTCGGGGAGAGTGACGTGCCAGGGCCGGCCGTCAATCATCCTCCCTCTCCATAGGCACGCCCATTCCCCGCGGGAGCCGGAATCTACGATGGACGACTACAAGGTGAGTACGGGGTTAAAAAAATCGGGACAGGCATACTGTAGCTCGCGCTACAATGCCTGTCTCGATGGTAAAATGTGTCGGGGGGGGGGTGAACTACCGCTTTAAGGCCAATACGTATTCTGCTACATATTTTTGGTAAAAAAAAAAATCTCAATAAGCGTATATTGATTGGTTCACGCAAATATTATAGCGTCTACAAACTATGGGATATATTTATGGATTTTTTTTTTTCATACTAGTAATGGTGGCGATCAGCAACTTATAGTGGGACTGATATTGCGGCGGACATTCTGACTCTAAAGCCGCGTACACACGACCAGTTTTAATGTCCTAGAAAAAAATATGTTTTTTTCGATGCGATTCTTGTCAAGCCTGCCGTGCCTACACACGGTCATGAAAAAAAATGCTAGAGCAAAGTGCGGTGACGTACAACGGCACTATAAAGGGGAAGTTCCATTCGGATGGCGCCACCCTTTGGGCTGCTTTTGCTGATTTCGTGTTAGTGAAAGTTTGGTGAGAGACAATTCGTGCCTTTCAGTCTTTGTGCTTTTCAGTCTGTTACAACGTGATGAATGTGCTATCTCCATTACAAACGCTAGTTTTACCAGAACGAGTGCTCCCGTCTCATAACTCGCTTCTGAGCATGCACGTTCAAAATTAGAGCATGTTCTAAATTTTTAATGCTCATTTTTCATTTCATGAAAAATGCTCTGGAGCTTACACACGATCGTTTTTAACCACTTAAGGACCGCCTCCTGCACATATACGTCGGCAGAATGGCACGGCTGGGCACATGTACGTACAGGTACGTCCTATACTAGTACCCAGCCGTGGGTCGCGGGTGCGTGCCCGCGGCGCGCTCCCACGACCAGGTCTGAAGCTCCGGGACCGCGTGACCCGCGGCCCCCGATCGCCGCTGGAGTCCCGCGATCGGTCCCCGGAGCTGAAGAACGGGGAGAGCCATGTGTAAACACGGCTTCCCCGTTCTTTACTGTGGCGGCTGCATCGATCATGTGATCCCTTCGATGACGTCACACATACAGCCACACCCCCCTACAGTTGTAAACACACTTCAGGTCACACATAACCCCATCAGCGCCCCCTGTGGTTAACTCCCAAACTGCAATTGTCATTTTCACAATAAACAATGCATTTTAAATGCATTTTTTGCTGTGAAAATGACAATGGTATCAAAAATGTGTCAAAATTGTCCGAAGTGTCCGCCATAATGTCGCAGTCACGAAAAAAAACGCTGATCGCCGCCATTAGTAGTAAAAAAAATAATAAAAATGCAATAAAATTATCCCCTATTTTGTAAACGCTATAAATTTTAGGCAAACCAACCAATAAACGCTTATTGCGTTTTTTTTATTTTTTTACCAAAAATGGGTAGAAGAATATGTGTCGGCCTAAACTGAGGGAAATGTTTTTATATATATATATTTTTGGGGGATATTTATTATAGCAAAAAGTAAAAAATATTGAATTTTTTTCAAAATTGTCGCTCTATTTTTGTTTATAGCGCAAAAAATAAAAACCGCAGAGGTAATCAAATACCACCAAAAGAAAGCACTATTTGTGGGAAATAAAGGACGCCAATTTTGTTTGGGAGCCACGTCACACGACCGCGCAATTGTCAGTTAAAGCGACGCAGTGCCGAATCGCAAAAAGGGGCAAGGTCCTTTAGCTGCATTTTGGTCCGGGTCTTAAGTGGTTAATGACCATTTTAAAAGATTTCATTTTTCACATCATGAAAAACGGTCGTGTGTATGCGGCATTACTGACACTTTTTAGGGACCAAATGACACTAATACAGTGATCAGAGCTAAAAAATATGCACTGTCACTGCCCCTGCTGGCTGCTGTCATCTTCCGTCAGATCAGTTTCCAGGTACCAATCTTCAGCCATTTTCAGTGGTTCAGCTGAGATGACATCACTCCTGCACATGCACAGGATTTCATTTATCTTACCATTTCCAAAATTGTACAGAGAGCTGCTCCATGTACAGGGAGGTAAGGAAATTTAATGCAGAAGAGGCATAGTACATTGTTTCTGCATTCAAAATCCTTGCTGTTTGCCATTTATTTTTTTTTCATTACAAAAAATCCCTACAGCTTTAGTCACCTTACTTACCTGTAATGAAGTATGTTCATGGGTGTGCGCACAGGGAGTGCCACTAGTAAGACTGTATGTACAATATATATATATAACATACAGTGCCTTGAAAAAGTATTCCTACCCCTTGAAATTTTACACATTTTGTCATGTTGCAACCAAAGAATTAAATGTATTTTTTTGGGGGATTTTATGTGATAGACCAACACAAAGTGGCACATAATTGTGAAGTGGAAGGAAAATAATAATTGGTTTTCAATATTTCGTACAAATAAATATGTGAAAAGTGTGGCGTGCATTTGTATTTAGCCCCCCTGAGTCAATCTTTTACTGCAATTACAGCTGCAAGTCTTTTTGGGGATGTCTCTACCAACTTTGCACATCTAGAGAGTGACAATTTTTGCCCATTCTTCTTCATTAATCACAAAATAATCAGCTCTGTGGGAGGGAGGGGTTTGCCTGGGTAAACTATTTTCTTTTTCCTGTAAAGTTACTTCAATATAGATGGAGATCTTACTTGGAGGCAACTTCCATTGAAATCTATGGGTACAAGTCGCCTAGAAGTCGCCTTGAAGTAGTACAGGAACCTTTTCTGAAGTTGGAGCGACTTCAGTAGTGTACATTAGATGGCTCTCATTCACTTCTTTGGCATTTCTTATGTTCAGCGACTTGGGGAAACTTGAGGTCTGACAAGTCGGATCCTAAGTCGCTGTAGTGTGAACCGGCACTTATTGTTTTTTTTTTTTTTTTTACCAAAAATATGTAGCAGAATACATATTGGCCTAAATTGATGAAAAAAATATATTATTGGATATGTTTTGTAGCAGAAAGTACAAAAAATGATTTTTTTTTTTCAAATTGTCATTAGTTTTTTGTTTATAAAAAATAAATAGGTAGATTCAGGTACATGGGTGCAAACTTGCGGCGGCGTAGCTTAGCCTGTTAAGGCTACGCCGCCGTAAGTTAGCTAGGCAAGTACATGATTCTCAATGTACTTGCCTGCTAATATACGGCGGCATAGCCTAAAGCGGGCGGGCGTAAGGGCGCCGAATTCAAATGTGTGGAAGGGGGGCATGTTTAATGCTAATCAGGCTTGACCTTACGTATTTTACGTTTTTTTGTTACTGGGCATGCGCCGGGCCCCTACATTTCCCAGTGTGCATTGTGGCTAAGTACGCCGCACGGGCCTATTGATTTCGACGTGGACGTAAACGACGTAAATCGCTATTTGCGGACGACTTACGCAAACGATGTAAAAATTTCGAATCTCGCGGCGGGAACGGCGGCCATACTTTAACATTGCTATTCCACCTAA
The DNA here is from genome assembly GCF_905171775.1 of Rana temporaria. Taxonomy (NCBI): domain Eukaryota; kingdom Metazoa; phylum Chordata; class Amphibia; order Anura; family Ranidae; genus Rana; species Rana temporaria. Next base: position 21,867,790 of record NC_053500.1, on the reverse strand, counting down.
TAGATGGAATAACTTTAGGCCTGATAATGCCTTACGGAAACGGCATAAATCTACTGCGGCAGCCGGGCGTACGTTCGTGAATCGGCGTATCAACTAATTTACATATTCTACGCCGACCGCAATGGAAGCGTCACCTGGCGGCCATCCGAAATATTGCAATCTTAGATATGTTTAAGCGTATCTCTGTTTGAGCATACGCTTAAACATAGGTCGGCGTAGATTCTGAGTTAGGTCGGCTTATCTACTGATATCTAACTCTTTCTGAATCTACCTAAAAAAACAGCAGAGTTGATGAAATACCACCAAAAGAAAAGTTCCATTTATGGGAAAAATGACATACATTTTATTTGGGTACAGCGTCGCAGGACCACGCAATTGTCAGTAAAAGCAACGCAGTGCCGTAACGGAGGTCAAGTGTTATAACCAGGGATGGTAAACTATAAGTAGATTCTATTTAAGCCTAAAAAATAAAAATAAAGCCTGTTTGCATGAGGCTACCTACAGGAAAATATATAAGGCTTGAAGTAGGTTGTTGCCCGTTTTCCTTAAAATAATACATTTGGGACATAAATACTGTACTGTTACTTCAAACAAGTAATGAAACACAATAGCGCACCTGTAGGCTTACTTCAAATGTCATAGAACTTTTGGATGTATGCCAGTTCCTAGTACAGTATGTAGCAGTCAATGTATCCATTTAGAGCTGGCACGAGTCCAACTTTTCACTGGCAGGTGAAAAATTTGAAACTGTGTCAGTATTGCAATATATAAACAGCAAAAGCAGAAGAAAGAAGAGATACATTCCTGCATGTCTTTGCTAAACTTGTCGGCTGTATTTTTTTTTTTTTTTACAGGCATTTATAGAGCACAACCAATTTATGCAGCATTTTACATACTATACACCAGTCCTTCTCCTTAAAGCGGGGGTTCACCCTATAAAAAAATTCTAACAGTACATCCAGCCCAGTTCTGCAAATAAAATTACACTGACCTTTTTTTTTTCCACCGTAGATAGCGTTTATCGTTAAAATTCACTGCGGCTTCCGGGTTGATGCAACACACAAATCCTTCACCAGTGAATCTTCTTAGGTGGTGGGCTCCCAGAGCGCTTACCTCCCCCTCTGTAGGTTTAAAGCATAAAATGACTGCAGCCAAACTTGATCCCAGATACTGCAGCATCCTGGTATCAGCAATGTGACTTCTGGTCTCCAACAAAATGGAGGCTCGCCGTGGGATACAGGGGTCAATAGAAAGAAAACAAGAGAATAGAAGCTCCCATTGTGAAGTATGTTTTACAAAAGGGTTTATTAAAAGGTCAAAAAACTGCTTACAGGCATAATATAAAAAAAACGTGAATTACAAAAATGCCAGTCGGGCGGGGCTACACGTCACTTCAGGTCACGTCTAGTTATCCTTATGCGTTGCGTCACGACACGTGACTTGCATCAGTTCACACTTCCCTGACTGATATTGGACACTTACTATTTTGTGTTTTTAACAGATTGCTTATGTGATATCACTTATTTAGTCCTCCACGACTATCATTTTATTTATTTTCTTGTTTGCCATTTGACAACACCGCCTTGATCGATTTGGTGTATTTAGGATTGCGCTCATCACCCACTTTTTTCTTTCCAATTTATTTGTTAGTGTTTGTACACATCCAGATTTGAGCAACACCCTACATTATTGCACATATTTCCTAGTTTAGAATTCTCTTTATTCATTTTGGCTAGCGCAAAAGACACTTTTTTTATTCAAATCGCATGACAAGTCGCAGCCTATTGGAGGCAATGGCACTGTTCCAATCGGTGCGCCACTGATTTTGCTGCGCACCGATTTGCAAAAGTAGTTCCTGCACTACTCTTTGCCAATTTCAGGTGCGACTTCAATAGACATCTCTGCATGAGGCCACACAGATGTCTATCAAGTAGCACCTGAAATAGTGCTGACCTTGCTACTTTGAAATCACACTACTTCAAGTGAAGTAGCGCAATTTAAAAGTAGCATCAATGTGAACCAGGGCTTAGTAAATCAACCCCACAGACTCACACTGTAGAGAGGATACATCAGCTGAGCAATAGAAGCCACTCGCACAGACCTTTCCCTGCAGATAGCAAGAACGGAGAAAGATCATGTGACCACACAACAGCGCTAAAGGAATATGGCACTTAGAGGATCTAATTTTTTTTTTTTAAAACAAAATACAATGACATGATATATTTTATATCTATATATATATATCTATATATATATATAGTGTGTGTGTGTATATATATATATATATATATATATATATATATATATATATATATATATATATGTATATATGATTTTTGTGAATTTATTATGGCAATTCATACTTTTCGGGAACAGAAAGTAGTAAATGCAAATGTCTTAACTGACTATTTCATTAGCATTGAATGCCTGTCAGATAATAAGTGAAACGCCAGAAGTGTTTTTGGTACTAAACAAATTGGCAGAGAATTCAGTTTCTTTGGTGTGAAAGCTACATTCAGGATGTTAGTCACACGCCAGCTTTTTGCCTCAAATACCAGTGAGTATGGCACTTATGTTTGGTGGGGAGTTCTCTGGAACTACAGAGATATCAATGTTTCCTGCAAAGCATCTTTTCAAATGGGAAGAACTAAACCAGTACCGTGAAATGGCAAAAATTGTAAATTTGCAAAACAAAGTGGTAATAAGAGCATTTTTTTGGGGGGCCCTCAGAGCAGACCTGACAATCGCTCTTAGACACGAGATTGGATGTGACAGAGTGAGAATTGTACGTAAGTGACACAGGCAGATATATTATGTAGAACGCTGTGCTGCTCCTCATTAGATATGCAGGCTTGTCCCTTGTGATTGTGGCATTCACAGAGCTATTGGACATGAAATGGCTTTCTTGATACAGGCTCAAAGTTAGGGACGCATTCACGACAGCTACAAGATTCAGTCAGGAAATATAAATGGAAAAATTGCTGAAGCTGAAATTTTATTGCCAAGTTATTTATCTTTGTTATTGCTTTCTGCTGCTTTTGTGTAGCTTGTTCTAGGAAACAGACAGGGCCAGATGTTCTTACTTACACTAAAAGTCAGGGATTTGGAGGGCGAATGGAGAACTACTAGCAAATGACATGTAAAAAACGAAGAGATGATACTTTATCCAGTACAAGTCAACAGTGTTTGAAATGTTCTTGGTTAAGCACCAGAGTTGCCCAACAATCCACATACAGTGGCCTTAAACCTTTTCACCATTTGGCTTCCTTAAGACCCCTTTAACACTGGGGCGTTTTTCAGGCACTTTTGGCCTAAAAATAGTGCATGTAAAGCCCCTGAAAAACAGCACCCCAAGGTCTTTCACACTGAAGAGATGCGCTGGCAGGACATTAAAACATTTCCTGCAAGCAGCATCTTTGGAGAAACGCTGTAGCAGTGCTTTGTGGGTGGTTTTAACCCTTTTTCGGCCGCTAGCGGGGGTTATTAAAAGCCCCCCACTAGCAGCCGCTACCACCGCAAAAATTATGGTAAAGCGCCGCTTAAAATAGCGGCACTTTACCGCCTATGCCGCCCCCGCCCCAGTGTGAAAGTAGCCTTACTGTACTGTAAAGTCATTAACGACCCATACACACGATCGGATAATCCGATGGGAATTGTGTGATGACAGGCTGTTGTCGGATAATCTGACCGTTTGTATGCTCCATCGAACAATTGTTGTCGAAATTTTCCACCAACAAATGTGTGATTGCATGCTTTTAAGATTGTCCATCAACAAATGTGTGTAGTCAGATTATCCGATCGGGTGTGCACAAGTCCGTCACACAAGACTCCAAAGTACAAACATGCATGCTCGAAAGCAGTGCTCAACATAGCACAACATTAGCAGAAGTTGTGTAAAGGGTGGGGCCAAAGAGCCGAAAAAACACGCAGTTTCGTGTTTGTCGGCCAACAATTCTTTGCTGTTTGTATGCAAGACAAATTCACGGCCAATGCCCTTCAGACAAAAGTCAGAGGCTTTGTGCGCAGAAAGTCTGATTGTGTGTACGAGGCTTTACTGGCCTAAAATATTGCCCAAAGATACATTATTGCTTGCTATTGTTGGGAAATTGCTTCTAATCCTGTAGAGTCTGTACCTTGCACCCAGTTTGTTGATGTTCTACCCTGCCCTCAAATGTCCATGAACCTCCTATATCGTAGAGTGTAAAGCCTCGTACACACGATCAGATTGTTGGCAGGGGATTGATTGTTGACAGACTGTTGGCCTAAAATTGTTGTCCAACGTTCTGTCAACAAACGTTGGATAACAGGCTAGTAAATTTTCCGCAGACAACGGTCAGATTTTCTGATGGTCAGTACACATATCCGTCACACAAAAGTCGAAAGTACAAACACGCATGCTCCGAATCAATGCTCACCAAACGCGAAATTAGCATAAGGGGCCCAAAGGGTGGCACTCAAGAGCTGAAATTCCTCGTAGTATGTTACTACGTTCGTGTTTGTTGGCCGATAATTGTGTACCGTTAGTATGCAAGACAAGATCCAGGCACACGCCCTGAAGACAAAAATCAGACGCTTGGTTGGCCAACGATCTGATCGTGTGTTCCAGGCTTTAGGCTGGCCATACAGTATACCATTTTCTTGTACAGTTTTTCTTTAGATGAACCAAAACCATATAATATGAGGTCAAACTTAAACACTTTCAAATTGTATGCAAGCAGGCAGGCCCTAGCACTACACATTTGAAGGCAAATCTAAAGAAAATTTAACAAGAAAATTATATAATGTATGGCCAGCTTTGGCCTTCCTGAATACTATCACAGTAAGGCTACTTTCATACTGAGCTGGGGGGGGGGGCTGGGCTACCAGTGACACAACAGTGATCACTGCTCCCAATGACAAGGAGCAGTAGATCAGTGTCCTGTCTCAAGGCACAACAGGGAAATGCCTTGTTTACACAGGCATCCCCCTGTTCTGCAGCTCCGGGCCACGATCGCAGCTCAAGTAATTAGGGACTTATAGTGGTACTAAAATTGGACACTAACTGACACTTTGTGGGAACCAGTGACACTGGATTTGCCACCTTAATGACCAGGAATTTTTTTGCGTTATGGCACTGCGTCGCTTTAATTGACAAATGCGCGGTTGTGCGACGTTGTACCCAAACAACATTTTATTTTTTTCCCCACAAATAGAGCTTTCTTTTGATCACCTCGGTTTTCATATTTTTTTTTCACTTTTTTGCGCTATAAACAAAAAAAAGACTGCCAATTTTGAAAAGAATAAAAAAATTATTTATATATTCTTCTACATATTTTTGGTAAAAACAAAATCGCAATAGGCATATATTGATTGGTTTGCCCAAAAGTTATCGTGTCTTCAAACTACTGGATAGATTTAGGGACTTTTTTTTTTGTACTAGTAATGGGATTTTTAGCGTGATTGCGACATTGCGGCAGACAAATCTGACCCCAAATTACACTTTTTGGGGACCAGTGACATTATTACATTGATCAGTGCTATAAAAAAATGCACTGATCAATGTAAAAACGACACTGGCAGGGAATGGGTTAACACTAGGGGGTGATCAAGGGGTTAAGTATGCTCCCTGGGTGTGTTATAACTGTAGGGGGGGGTACTGTAGGGGGGGGGTGGGCTCCCTGGGACATGACATAGATCACTGTTCCCGATCACTGGGAACAGAAGATCTCTGACATGTTATTAGGCAGAATGGGAATCGCCTTGTGTACATAGGCAGTTCCCCGTTCTGCCTCTGTACACAGCAATCGCGGGTCGCTGGCAGACATTGAGTCCGTGGGACCCCATGGGCGCGCAGCGCGCATGCCCGCTATCCTCCTTGCACAGACCGACATACACCAACGGCGGTTTGCGCAGGAAAGCCAAACTGCTGCAGTATAATGACGGTGGCTGGTGGGCAAGAGGTTAAAGCAATTCAGTTATGTTAATTGCTGATAGTCAGAATACTGCTGGGGTTTAATCATATCTCTCAGAGTAACGTTATGTTTTTATTGATTGCATATGTACACTTGCTAATGCTCTCTTCTTTTCAACTGGCCATACATTATACTCACTTCTTCTTCAATTCCCTTTGGATTTACCTTCAACTATGTAGTGCAAGGGTCTGCCTGATTACAAACAAATTGAAAGAGTTTAGGGTTGACCTCATATTCTATTGTTTTGGCAAATCTAAAGAAACATTATACAAGGAAATTGTATAATGTGTTGCCAGCTTAATGGTTTTGGTAAATCTAAAGGAAATGAGAACAAGGAAATTGTACAATGTATGTCAACCTTAGGCTATGCTTGGCCTAATACAATCTTTGAAACTCAAGGTGTGTCAGGAAGTGCTGGGTGAGTGAGGTGTGTCTTTTTCAGGTGGGCAGAGAAATCACAAACCAATTCAGCGGCTACTCTGGGGGTGTCTCTAGAGCAGTGGTTCTCAACTGGGGGTCGAATTACTATTTGCCAGGGGTGACCGAATCCTGGACTGTTCCTGAAGCCTGCTCTGCTCTCCCAGCTTTTTTGTGGCCACCCAACAGGGCTGTCCCTGGAGCCTGTGGCCGCCCAGCTGGGCTGTTCCCAGAACCGGCGGCCACCCAGTCTGCCTTTTCGCAGCCACCCATTCAGTTCATGGCATGGCTTGGGAACAGACTAGAGGTCAGCTGACTGGTGAGGAATGGGAAGTGGGAGGGGCTGGAGGAGACCCCATCTCCTGATTTCGGCATAGGTGTCACTGCTATGAGACACCACAAAGTCAGAGACATTGAGTAACACTACCTGTGATTATAGTTGCCATTAAAAGTTCCACAAACACTGTCACTGATCCCACCCCTCCACCAGCACTGCCACTCATCCCATCCCCCCCCCCCCAACCAAGAAGTTAGACAATGAATAAAAATATAGAATACATGGAAGGGAGAGGAAAGTAGGGGGAAAAACAAAGAAAAGGGGAGAGAAAGAATAAGAGAAAGAACAAGAAAGATGGCTAGAGAAAGGGATGGGGGAAAAACAAGAAATTAGCATAGAGAGAGATAAAAGGGAAAGAAAGAACAAAGTGAGAGTGGTACATCCTAAAATGTACCATAAGGGGTTTTAATAATGAGTGGAAGGGAGTCAGGGAGTGCTAATTGCCCATGGGTTAGGGGTGCAAATTACTTGTCTTGCCTTGGGTGCTGACTACCCACTCTGCGAAAATTTACTGTTAGGTGCTCCCCACAACTAAGGGTCAGGGCACTAGAAAGGTTGAGAACCACTGCTAGAGGATATAAAATTCACTGAAGTAGCAAGAAAAAAAGAGTGTCTAGAATGAAAAGCCCAAAACGGAATGAAAGAGATTTCACCACTGGAGGTGTCAGGAGATAAATGCCACCAGTGAGTCATTCCACTACAACTGTGAAATGATTGTCATAGAAGGATTTGAACTGTATGCTGCTGTAAATTTAAGTGGACTTCCAGGACAAGAAAGAAAAAAAAAAAGCTTAGAGCAAGGAAGGATTAGAACATCTTTCAGGTTTGTGTTCCTTGCTGTGCCTCCTTTGTGTTGGTTCTGAGGTAGGAATGGAGAGAAAAACTCCCCAGTGGTGGCAGAAGAAACCATTAAAAACCTGAATGAGATTCTAATCCTGTGTCAGTACATCCAAAATAAAAAACAATGATTTGATGCAAAAAGGGATAAAGGCTGGTGCTATGAAAGTCAGCTAAAACATTGTTTTATTTATTGCATGTGAACAGTAGTCAAAAAGAAAACCTACGTGTTTTGGCCATCAGGAAAGAATCATGGCTGATTAATTCATGACGGACAAAACACGTTTTGACTGCTGTTCACATGCAATAAAAAAAACAATGTTTTAGCTGACTTTCATAGCACCAGCCTTTCTCCTTTTTTTGCATGGACTATATGGAGGTTTACAGAGACTTCACAGGCTGAGTGCTGTGTTCTTGAGGCTCACCAGGCATTGCACAGGGGTAGTAGCTCAAAATGTATATTTACCAGAATATAATAAAATAACAAAACAAAAAACGATTTCATTATGTAATAATATAGCTTCATATTCTAGCTATAAGCTACTGTAAAATATTATGCATTAAAGGGTCACTAAAGGAATTTTTTTTTTAGTTAAATAGCTTCCTTTACCCTACTGCAGTCCTGGTTTCATGTCCTCATTGTTTGTTTTTGCTTTGATGTTGCTGTAATTCCTCTCTGTTCTGGACACTTCCTGGTTGTCTGTTTCCTGATCACCACAGTACTGGGAGATTTCTCACTGTGGTGACTAATCAAGGAGGTGTGATTACTGTGTGTCAGCACCAATCCAGTTTCGTTTTACAAAGCATCACTGCCCTCTATTGGCTCCCTGGCTCTGTACTTCAGAGAACCAGGAAACGACAGCAAAAACAAAACTAAACTGCAGGTACATTATATGATTGGTTTTTATCTATTTTTAATCATTTTTAAAGGGAATCAGTTAACTATTATGTCTCTATACCCTGTAAACAGTCATTTTAGCTAAAAAAAAATGTTTTCCTTTAGTGACCCTTTAAGTCTCAGAAAATGTCCAGGGAATCTTGAATACACATTCTAGTAGTCATAGGAATTCATATAAAATAATAGAATGCATGTCCTAATACTTGAGATTTATTTATAGGCTATTCTTAATACCAGGCAACACAAATAGGACTGCGAATAAAGAGCCAAATGACACAATTACACTGACACAAAAGAGAAGAATACATGAGCAGAAACCTATTGACATGTTAGTATATAGTCTGTATTGAAGAACAGGACAATCTTTTGAAGACACAGGCTCTTTGCACTGCAAAGAAGATTTATCTTGCTCTAATCGCCTGAAGGCAAAACGCACTGCATGTTTTAGGTTTGTATTTACTAAAATGATTTAGTAAATAAACCTGAATTACCTGGAACACGGGTCACACTGCGTCAAAGCAGTGGTTCCTACGTGTTCAGGTGCATTAAACATGCAAAAAGCACACTTGTGGTGCCATTTGTTATCGCCACTCAAATGCGCCAAGTAAGAACTGCAAAAATATGCACCAAACACAGCCAATGACACGCAAAGCTCAAAAAGATACATGGACTTCTTTGCTGCTTTTGTCGCATGTAGGGCAGCCCACACTAGTAAGAAGTGTCAGAGCATTGGAGAACAGTTAAAATAGAAGTGTGTTTTTTTTTTTTTTTTGCTATTCATACTTACTGATACTGATGGAGCATCAGGCTGATGCTGCCGCTGTCCCCCAGCGTCTCTGCACTGGCTCGGTTCTCACTCCTTCCCGAGCAGAGCCATACTGTCAGTCAGCATGGCTTCCGCTCTACTTCTCAGCACTCACTGGAGCGCCGAGCAGTGGAGGGGAAGGGAGAGGCTGTCTCAGCGTCTCAGCACATCGCTGAGACACTGAGACTGCCATCAATCAGGGCAGCTGGCGGATTCTGACTTGGAAGTCGTGATGATGCGCTGCCCCGAATGATGGCAGTGACGTCAGCAGAGAGCGGACTTCAGACCGTTCTCCTCTGAAAACGGGTCACAGGAGTGCGAAACGAATTGCACTCCTGTGACCCAGAGGAGGAGCCCAGCTTAAAAAGCTCAGGCTGGACTTTTCCTTTAAATAAATAATTTGTTACCCCAACACTTCATATTCCTGATATGTGGCTGCTGTACCAGGTACTTGTATGAACAAGTATCGTGTTATCATTGCATTGCTTCCTTTGTGTAAAATTCCTGGTGTTCCTGCCAGCCCCTCTGCTTTCCTATTAAAAACTGACCACCCTATGCAGGAGAACACACCGTGGTCAGTTCTCTAGCTGTACTGGGAACTCAGTGTACTCTCCTCCAATAATCTGTCCTGACAAGCCCCTGCTGCACAGCCATTCACTGGGAAGCTTAGTGTGCTGCTGCTTTTCCTTCCCCAGCTCTTATGCAGCTGACAACAGAGAAAATGTGATCATTTATAAAAAAAAAAATGAAAAGGGGTATTTATAATGTTTTTTGTATATTTATAAAATAATGTTTTGCATTTCAGTTCTAATTAAAATGAATGCGTTGTTTTACAAGGTGATTGCTTACAATAGTGAAGAAAAGTATACCGTCTCATCATCAAGAGATTGAGAAACGAGAGATTTTTTTCATTCACAAATCTTTTCAATCTCATACACAGGAGCACCTCATGTGTGATACATCAAGGAAAATAGTGTTTGTTTGACTAATGATCACCTGGGAGTGTTTGGTGAAACGCCCCATTCACCTCTTTCCCTCCTCCATTTAAGCACATTTTGGTCATTTTTTCACTAGCTACGAGTAAGCATCACATGATGCGAAACATGTCAGCTCTTTTTTCCTAGTCCACTTCTTGTTTGACTGCATGAATTTTGGCTGTTTTTTTCCATATGAATTTTTGTTGTTTTTTCATGTGTTGAATAAAGACATCGTTTTTTGAGGAGTGCGGCGATCCAGGATTTTTCTTTCATCCCATGCTGAGTCTAAGGTCCCCGAACCAGAGAACCAAGGGGGGAGAGAAATGGGCCAATTAGGACTATTGCGGTACAGGTACAAAAAAGAACAAATGAGGGTACATTTTAAAAGACCAAAAAATAAATGTTATTCAAAACATAGACAAACATGGTCACACAATTAAAATAACCTATGACAACACCATATTGAGGATCCCCCGATAAGGAGAAAGACACGATGGGTTGAGGGTTATGACAGTCTCAACTAGTTTCCCGGAATATTCCGCTTCCTCAGGAGAAAATCTAAAAATTTATTAAACAATCAATTAATAATAAAATACATATGCAAAACAACATTTAAATGGGGAGGTATCGGGCTGAGCTGCTCACCTAGACAGGTCCCGCCAAGATGGAAACAGCGGGCGTAACCCTACAGGGTCCCGTGCGGTAGCCAGGGTAGACACAAGGAAGGAATGTCCTGCTAGTCTAGTACCGTGTTTCCCCGAAAATAAGACCTACCCCGAAAATAAGACCTAGCATTATTTTCCAGGAGAGCTGCAATATAAGCCCTACCCCGAAAATAAGCCCTAGTTTAAAATGCTTGTAAAATCCTATAATCCACTCTATTTCTGGAGTATATAATGTACAATGTGTGTGTTTCTGTAATATAATTTTGCCAAATACAGTGCTCGGAGTGGGGAAAAGAGCTCCGGCACGTCACGGAAGTACAGAGTGGCGCTATAATGAAGGTATTTGGCACGTTTATATTACAGAAACACACACATTGTACATTATATAATACTGTAATAGAGTAGATCATATGATTTTACAAGCATTTTAACTTGACTCACACTGGGGATTCCTGACAGGCAGGGAGGGAGAAGGGGAGAGAAGACATCACATTATATGGTAAGACCTACCCTGAAAATAAGCCCTACTGTGTCTTTTGTTGCCAAAATTAATATAAGACCCGGGCTTATTTTCGGGGAAACACGGTATGTATGATATAAAATTTGTGAGTTAACAACTACTGAGCTAGCCTAAAGCGCAGGGGGGGAGTGAGTGTGCAAAAACGCGTGAAAAAAGATAAATATGGTGGTGGAAGTGAGGTGGTGAGTGCAGTGAGGGAGAGAAGGGGGAGGGGGGTGGGGGGGGGGGGTTGAGGAAAGAGGAGAGGGGGTGGGGGGAAAAAGGGAAGGGGGGGTGTAGGGGGGGAGAGGGAAGGGAAAGGGAAAGGAGGGGAAGAAGGATAGGGATTGTGAGGAACAGGGGAGAGGGGGGAAAGGGGGGAAAAAGGGAGAGGAATCGGGGAAGAAGGGGTGGCAAGAAGGGGAAAAAAAACGAGAGAACACAAGGGGGGGGGGGAAAGGAAACGAGGAAAAGGGACCGGAAGCAAGGAGGGAGAGGGAGGGAGGTGTGGGAAGGAAAAAGAAGGAAAAAGGGGGTGAGGATAGGGAGATGAAAAGGGGCAAGGCTGGGAGGTGAAATGGGAACAGGAGAGGGAAAGGAGTAGGGTGGGGCGACTTTGGTTTTGTGCTGTAACGCTACGGCTGGATATTGTCATGGCTATAGTCTCCGGTTCTTTTCGCTGTTCTTGGCCCGGTTACCCCTGGACCAGACAAAGCAACCCGGAAACATCCTAAGACTAAATGCACAGCTTTTCCCTACGCAAATTACCATTGCTGGGATCGACTTGGCATTTTCTCACCACCTGAACGCAATCTATTAACCTTATATGGATACTATGACCACCCCCCCCCCCACTGTTTCAGTGGGTGATGTGATCACTCCAATTTGGATCAGGATTGTCTTCTCCAACCCCAGCGTTCACAATCCAAGCCTCAGTTTCCCCCCACCCCCCGGTGTCTATTTTGCTAGACACCCTTACCTATATGTATCTACTTTGTATAATTCTCAATGCTTTTACTATTGCATTAATGTTTTTATTATTTTTTACATGCCACTTATGTTCCCAATAATCGGGCTCAGCTTCTCATCAATTCCTGCCATCCACATAGTATTCCCCACCACTAATTACACCCTCTACCTTCTCTCCCCTCCTAGGCTTCAGATGCTAGCATCACTACCCTGATGCTACCATGGGTCATTGCTCGGCCCCCCCCCACTCTATACACTTTTACCACTTCTACATGTTGTGCTGAACTCATAGGCACCTCAACAGGTGCCACTATTGGGCTCCTGCTCCCGGGATCCCCCTACATATTACCACCTATCTTGTCACCAAGGTATACGGATTTTTATTGACTTTTATTCTTTTGTTTTTTCCCCAAACCCCCATCTTTCCCACACTTGCTTCCCAATTTCCCCCCCTTCCTCCCCCTTTTTCTTCAAATCCCCCCCTTTGTTACCCACCCCTACTCCTTTCCCTCTCCTGTTCCCATTTCATCTCCCAGCCTTGCCCCTTTTCATCTCCCTATCCTCACCCCCTTTTTCCTTCTTTTTCCTTCCCACACCTCCCTCCCTCTCCCTCCTTGCTTCCGGTCCCTTTTCCTCGTTTCCTTCCCCCCCCCCTTGTGTTCTCTCGTTTTTTTTCCCCTTCTTGCCACCCCTTCTTCCCCGATTCCTCTCCCTTTTTCCCCCCTTTCCCCCCTCTCCCCTGTTCCTCACAATCCCTATCCTTCTTCCCCTCCTTTCCCTTTCCCTTCCCTTTCCCCCCCCTACACCCCCCCTTCCCTTTTTCCCCCCACCCCCTCTCCTCTTTCCTCAACCCCCCCCCCCACCCCCCTCCCCCTTCTCTCCCTCACTGCACTCACCACCTCACTTCCACCACCATATTTATCTTTTTTCACGCGTTTTTGCACACTCACTCCCCCCCTGCGCTTTAGGCTAGCTCAGTAGTTGTTAACTCACAAATTTTATATCATACATACTAGACTAGCAGGACATTCCTTCCTTGTGTCTACCCTGGCTACCGCACGGGACCCTGTAGGGTTACGCCCGCTGTTTCCATCTTGGCGGGACCTGTCTAGGTGAGCAGCTCAGCCCGATACCTCCCCATTTAAATGTTGTTTTGCATATGTATTTTATTATTAATTGATTGTTTAATACATTTTTAGATTTTCTCCTGAGGAAGCGGAATATTCTGCGAAACTAGTTGAGACTGTCATAACCCTCAACCCATCGTGTCTTTCTCCTTATCGGGGGATCCTCAATATGGTGTTGTCATAGGTTATTTTAATTGTGTGACCATGTTTGTCTATGTTTTGAATAAAAAAATTGTTTTGGTCTTTTAAAATGTACCCTCATTTGTTCTTTTTTGTACCTGTACCGCAATAGTCCTAATTGGCCCATTTCTCTCCCCACTTGGTTCTCTGGTTCGAGGACCTTAGACCCAAAATATTTTATATGTTCTCAGGATGATGGTACCTCAAATATTTGTATTTACATACCTTACCCAGAGGCTCCTACTTTATTTCATCCCATGCTGATTGCTTGCAATTACTTTAAACATTACGTCATAGATAAGACACTGAATACTGCTGTAGGTACAGTATGTGCAGATATTTTTCTTAGGTCTAGCAGACATGGGGGGTTATTTACAAAAGGTAAGTCCACTTTGCACAACAAGTGCAAACTACACGTGCAAAGTGCACTTGAAATTGCTTCCCCTCATTTCGGATCTACCCCTCAGATTTACAGCGACTGCACTTCCAAGTGCACTTTTCAGTGCAATTTCAAGTGCACTTTGCTTGTAGTGCAAAGTGGATTTGCCTTTCGTAATTAACCCCAAAACTCATCAGCTTCAAAGGTAAAAACCCAGCAGGATAGAGGCAACCTAAGTTAAAGCATGTGTACACCCAACATTTCATATTCCTGATATGTGCCTGCTGTACCATGTATGAACAACTCTCCAGTTCTCTTTGTATTGCTTTCTTTGTGTGAACTCCTGCCAGTCTCTCTACTTTCCTATTAGAAACTGACCACACTAAGCAGGAGAACACACTCGGTCAGTCAGTTCTCTAGCTGTGCTGGGATCTCAGCCTGCTCTCTTCCTATGATCAGACTTGTCCTGACACACCTTCTCTGCACAGCCATTCACTGAGACGATCAGTCTGCTGCTGTTTCTCCTGCGATTGGTGAGCCAAAGAACGAATCTGACGCCGCCGGAAGTTGAGCATAGAGATTTCCGGTGACCAGATGGTCCCCAGTCATCTCTAAGACCACTTGGAGGCCCATTCGCAACGTGATGATGTCACGTCCGGGCCGGCGGAAGTAAACAATGCTGGGGACGCGACTGGAAAGGCAGAGAGAGATTTTTTTTAATCTCAGCCTTTCCAGCCTGAAGGAGAGATGTGAGGTTTAATAGACCCCACATTTCTCCATAAAGAGATCCTGTCTCTCACTATTCCTATTACAAGGGATGTTTACATTCCTTGTAATAGGAATACAAGTGAACCAAGTTTTTTTTTTTTAAAGAGAAAGTGTAAAAATAGCAAAGCGACAACCTACGTAAGTCACCCTCACAAATGTAAACAGTGTTCAAATCACACATGTGAGATATCGCCGCGTGCATTAGAGGGGGAACAACAATTTGATCCCTCCTCTGTAACTCTACAGGTAACCTGTAAACATCTTTAAAGCGTCGCCTAGGGGGATTTTAAAGTACCAAAGTTTGGAGCTATTTCATATGTGTACGGAATTTTAAAGCGTGACACGTAAGGTATCTATTTACTTGGTGTAACATCATCTTTCACATTATACCAAAAAAATTGGGCTAACTTCAATGTTTTTTTTATTCATGAAACTGTTTTTTTTTCCCCAAAAAAATGCATTTGAAAAATTGCTGCGCAAATACTATGTGACATAAAAAGTTGCAACAACACCATTTTATTCCCTAGGGTCTCTGCTAAAAAAACATACAGTATATGATATTTGGGGGTTCTGAGTAATTTTCTAGAAAATAAATGATGATTTTTATATGTAGGAGCGAAGTGCCAGAATTGGCCCAGATATAAAGTGGTTAAAGCTTGTCTGAGCTGTCAGTAAACAGGGGGCAGGGAGCTGAAATGACACACTGCAGATCTCGGTGAGGAGGGCTCTGAGAGCTGATTGGATCGAAGGGACACACCCCCTTCACACAGCACAAAGGAACAGGGCTGAGGCTGTCAATTACAGTCTGTGTGTACTGTAGCTTCCTCCCCTGTAACCTTTTTTTTTCTCTTGGTGTCGGGAAAACTTGTCAGAAGTGACTCATGCAGATAGCAGAGGAATGGGGCAGAAGACTGAAATGAAACTTGATGCTCTGGATTGAGACAAGTACAGACTATAGAATGATATGCTTTGCTATATTTCATGCCTGAGGTTTACAACCACTTTAGTCCCCTTTCACACAGATTTTTCTGTGATTTTTGCCGCAATTTTGACACGACTTGAAGCAATGCCTGTGTAATCTTGAGCAATGCCTGTGTAATCAAATTCGAACCAAAGTAGTTCAGGGACTACTTTGAAGTTGCACAGATATGAATGATACTCATTGGAAATCATGGGGTACGACTTGTTATGCAACTTTGCAGTCTGAATTAGCATAAGTGTGAAAGGGGCCTTGAAATAAAAAACCTTCCAAGGAGGAGCCAAGAGCGGACCCCAGAAGATACATTACATGTATTATTATTTCCCACCTAAGCTGGCACTTAGGTGGGAGTTGTAAAGAATTTTTTTTTCACCTTAATGCAATCTATGCATTAAGGTGAAAAAACATTGGATGCTGCCACAAACCCCCCCCACCCTGAGCCCCCGTTATACTTACCTAACAACTCGAAAGTCCCGCGCAGTCCCGAGATCCTCTTCACTGCTCAGCCTGGCCGCTGATTGGCTAGAGCGGATGGATTGAGAGCAGTGCAGCCATTGGCTGACACTGTTGTCAATCACATCCAGGGGAGGGGCCTAGGGGCGGGGCCGAGTGATACAGTGAGCGGCTATGGCCGCTCGCTGTCTCACAGGAGCACGCCCGCAATTACTGACCACCATGGGAGCTCTGTGGTAAGTAATTGCGGGGAGGACAGAGACAGCCGCCGAGGGACCCCAGAAGACGTGGATTGGGGCCACTCTGTGCAAAACGAACTGCACAGTGGAGGTAAGTATAACATGTTTGCTATTTTAAATGAAAAAATGTTTTTCCTTAACTAACATTTTAAGCCTTAGTGTATGGCAGGCACTTTTTGACTATAAGGTCCCTTTCACACAAACGGATAGAATGGTGCTTTTAGCTGCGGATTTTCTAGTTTTCTACCGCAGCTAAAAGCACACAATGCTTTCCTATGGCCCCATTCACACACATCGTTTAGCTACGATTTCGTTACATGCGGTTTGGTGCGAATAAAAAAAATTGAATTGAATGCATCCAGGTGCGATTTACAGCAGCTATATGCACATAACCGCAGGTAATTGCAGTCTTTTGTGTCAACTGCGGATAGCATCATGAGAAAAAAAAGAACAGGAAGCACATCATAATAAAAAATAAAAAAAAGGGTTGCTATGGGAATGACTACCGCAGCTAAACGCGGCCACATGTAACCGCACGGAATCGCAATGTACAAATGCAGCTAATCGCAGTGCCTGGAGCCTTGAATTTCACAAAACATTTACATGCTTTTGACTGCGGCAAAACAGCCGTCCGTGTGAAAGGCGCCTAATAGGGGGTAAGCAGGGTAAACATTATCTGTGTGGAACACAACTATAGAAATTTCAGTTTTGTTTTTTTTATAGGAATTTTTCTATTTTTTCTTAAATTTGAAATACGTGTCTGAAAAACAAACCTGGTCTGGATTAAGCACCACCTGTCTGTAAAGCAAAAATCTCTTAACTCATTTGAGAATTTTGTTTTTGGAAATTGCTGTTTAAAAGAAAAAATGATGTTCCATTTAGCTTGGCACCAACAGCAGAAAACGTAAGCCTTTCTACATATTTACAGAATGACATCACTTTACAAATACAGTTCAATCAATCTTTAGCATAGTCCCCATGTTTCAATATGCAATTGTACAGTAAAGCTTTAGCATAATCCTTCACAAATAGGATGTTTTCTACATAAAGAATGGAAGAGGAAAACAAAGCAATATCTATTATTATGCAAATGCAACCCCTTATGGGGAATATGGGCCCAGGCCGCCCAGCTAAATAAACCTTAGAAAGTTTTCAAGAAGTTGAATTCTTCCCATCAGCACAGAAAGAGTCTCCTGGGAACACATTCCAAGGCTAAAACAGTAGAGAAAAGGCGAAGAGAGAAAGAGACGAAGGCACACCAATTAAAAATTAAGTCTCCCCATGCATAATTAATACAGCAATAAGAGAGTTTGAGCAAATGGAAGCAAACTTCCGAACCAGAGTATGAAGTTGAAATATAAAGGAAGGAGATCAGAGAGATGCCGAGGACAAGGCAAAACTTTATGGACAACCGCTAAGATCATGACTACCAAAGCTGAAATTTTGTTAAAACATTTCATAGTGGTCTGAGATCTGCAGGGGATGGGAATGAAATAAGTCCAATAGAAGATTTCAGACGTCTGAAAGTACATTGAAGCAAATTATTCTAATTAAATACACATTAACATAATTAAGTAAGAATCTCTCCGACTTGAAAGTTTTGACTTTACCTTATTAACAGATTTGATATAGTTAGGCAGATAAGGGCAACTCGGCGGGATAACACAATTAAAGAATAGCATTAATTACTTACCGTATTTATCGGCGTATACCGCGCACTTTTTTCCCCATAAAATCAGGGGAAAATCGTGGGTGTGCGTTATACGCCGATAGCATACCTCGGAGGGGAAGGAGGGGGACGAGCGCCTGCCGGAAATCACCGAGCCGTCATCTCCTCTCGGCTCTCACTTGGCTGTCACGTCACACACGCACAGTCCCACCACCGCCACCAGCATTGGACCAGTGTTCTATCACAGGAGATGGTCCAATGGCGGAGGCGGGACTGTGCATATGTGACGTGAAAGCCAAGTGGAGAGGAGATGACGACTCAGTGATTTTTCCGGTGGGCGCTCGTCCTCCTCCTTCCCCTCTGAGGTATGTGTGTGAGAGCCGAGGAGAAAGGCGATGACGGCGTAATTACGGCGGGCGCTCGTCCCCCTCCGAGGTATGTGTGTGAGTAGACAGGCGATGACGGCGTGATTTCGGCGGGCGCTCGTCCCCCTCCTTCCCCTCCGAGGTATGTGTGTGAGTAGAAAGGCGATGATGGCGTGATTCGGGCGGGCGCTCGTCCCCCTCCTTCCCCTCCGAGGTATGTGTGTGAGACTCTTAGATTGCTTCAAAGCTGCTTTATTAAAAAAAAAAAAAAATCCTGAAAATTCTTTCTTAAAATTGGGGTGCGCGTTATACGCCAGCGCGCGTTATATGCCGATAAATACGGTATCTTATATGTTAGAGTTATTAAAAGCTAATTTTTTTAAATAAAATAATAAACACGTTATTCTCACCTGCTGAACCTGAAATGTCCTTTTCTAGCACAGGTCTAAACCAGATCTCAGTAAATCTATGTGACTATTGCACAGAATTGTATGCGCATGGCAGACAACTGAATGCTTTATACGTCGCCACATCTCCATGGAATCCAGCTACGCCAGTGCTCTTGTGTGATTCTGGTCATGGTCAATCTGGTGTTTTTTAGACTGATGAAAATTAATATTGTGTAAAACCTTCATTTATAAATGAGTGTTGTCTTTAGAATGGAGTTCTCCTCTGAACCAAAAATTATGCACTGCAAAACCTACTGCCCTCTTATAACACCAAGACCTATAGTGGAAGCATAGGTATAGCTAGCTGGATGCAACTTTCATTTTTTATTATCTAGAAATATATGTTTTGTTTTTGTAAATGTATTTTTATTGTTTTCAGTTTCACAATAGGTAAATATACAACAAAAGCCTTGTAACCAGGCAGACAGAACAGACAAACACAAAACAGCAGCACAAGGCCATCAGTATGACTCCTAAGCTAATACAGAGCCCATCTATCTCAGTTATGTCATGCAGACTACAGTATATGAGTCCAAAAACCAGGACAGCTGATAAGCCAGTACAACTGGCCCTGTTGTACCAGACCCGACCAACAGAGGGGGCCCGGGCAGCTTCACAGACAGTTGAGTGGAGAAAAAGAAAAACTGCTTTATAATTTACACCATCCGCTCAGCTGCTACTACTAGCTTTGGGGGTGTTCTATTAATACTCTTCCTAGGGCCCCTCTCTGATGGTAGAGGAGGAGTAGTCCTGGCTGCCTTTTGCCTTCCTTGGCGGAGTGATCTTTTTCCGCTCGGCTCCACGCTCAGCAGCCAAGAGCAAGAGAGGGCGGCAGCAGCGGTGGTGGCAGGGAGAGGCAGCTGACAGGGAACAGAAGGAGCCGGACGTTATCGTGGGTGGAGGAACACATATAAGCTGTGGGTTTAGTACTTTTTTTTGCCCCCCGGGTATTTTTTAACTGTACAGCAGCATTGTGGCTTGGAGGAGGGGCCCTAAGTAAATAATTAATTCTTTAAGAGACCCTGTCATGTAGCAAAACACTTTTGTGAGCCTACATATCTACAATTTCTGCCAGTTATACTGACTTTGCTGCATGCTTTAATATATTGCATATAAATAAACAGATTGTAATTTTACACAGTAAGACATGGGCCCCTCTTGACATCATTAACCCCTTCCCATCCATCTCAGCTGTTTCACTGGATCTTAAGGCAGGGGGGCGGGACAGCATAACCAAATTGGTCATTGTAGGCATGGTGAAATTGCATATATACCGAAACAGATGTGGGTTAGGTAAGAGATAAACAGATTTCATGACATCAAATTGAAGGAGTACTCCATTGCACACTATATCACCAACCTTTTTAATACCAAACTTGGTCCAGGTAATAGGATCCGGATAATTATAAAAATGAGGTCTAGAAAAAAAAATTGTGTTTTTTTTCCCTTGCCATCAGCCTGGAGGCATTAGTAGTTAAAGGTGCAATTAGGTTTAATTGGAAAAAGTTGCATTTGAACTTGAAGTTAATATACCTGCTGATTCATTTATTTTTTCCAAGCTCAATTTGAGGCTTCATGCACATTGGGGCTTTTCTAAACACTTTTCTTTTGGCATGAGAAAAGCAGCTTCAAAATGTGTTTAGGCACGTCAATCGATTTGGCAATCATTTCATTGGCCAGAGTATTAATTTATCCAGGCCTCTAAAATTAAGAAACACTCAAGCCCTGATCACACCTAGCACCAAAGGGGTTGTAAACCCTCATGTTTTTACACCTTAATGCATCCTATGCATTAAGCTGAAAAAACTTCTGTCACTGACCAGCCCCCCCCATTTTACTCACCTGAGCCCCGTAATTCCCACGCCGAAAACATGCTCACCCTCTCTGTCTGTTGTCTCGGCTCTTGATTAAATAGATTGATAGCAGCGCAGCCATTGGCTCCCCTGGCTGTCAATCAAATTCAGTGATGTGGGGGGCGGGGCGAGTCTGGCATTCTGTGTCCATGGACGCAAATGCTGGACTCGGAAGCGCACCTGCACCAGGACCCCCAAGGGGAAGACTTCTCCTAGGTGGTTTCCCGATGCAGGGAGGAGCCTTGAGCGCCGTTGGGGGACCCCAGCAGACGAGAATTGGGGCCACTCTGTGCAAAACGAACTGCACAGTGGAGGTAACTATGATATGTTTGTTATTTAAAAAAAAAAAAAAAAAGGGTTTAGTAACCCTTTAAGATATGATATGTTGGATGCATTTACCCACAGTTAGTTTAGCTCCTCTCCTTAAAACATATTTTTTTCTGTCGCTAAACTCCTATAGTTTAGGCTCATAAGCAATGCTTTTGAGCTCAAGTGTGCATGAGGTCCAAAGGGTTAGTTTACCTTTAGAAAAAAAAGCTGCCTATACATGTGAGGAGTGTCTGTAGATAAAAACAAACTATGCAGCTGTCACGTACCTGGTTGAGCTGATAGGAGGGCTTTCCCTTACACCTTCTGTGCTGTTTCTCCTGAAGGTGGTGACAGGATATAACAGGGCACGGAGTGGCATGGGTGCCTGGACATAAGTACTTGCAGCAGGTGCCAAGCAGCGGGCAGGTTTGTGGACTGGCAGAAGCAGATACACGCCAAAATGTGCAGAACAGCAGGCAGACTGGTGGACTGGCAGGTGCAGGTATACAGCAGCAGATGCAGGACAGCAGACGGCAACCTAGCTGGTAAGCAGGCGGATGCAGGGTCTCGGGTGATCAGCCAGGCAGAAGTCAGTGACGGCCAAGTAGCAGAGGTACAGAATCAGATCCAGAGAAGAGTCAGGACTAAGCCAGAGTCAGCATCAGGCGAGCAGAGAGGTAGGCAAAAGGCAGAGTAGGGTCACAAGCTAGGTCAGCTATAAGGTATCACGTCTTTGTGCATGACTATGCATACGATTTCCCAGACAGCAGATCTGACCAAAGTCACCTTTATTATAGGTGTATGCTATTTACATACAATACCTCCCAAAGTCTGACTGGAATACTCCCAGGACATTGCTAAGTGAGGCCCAGTCATTACTGCTCACCTCCACCATCACAGGAGTGAGCTTTTTCTCTGATTTCAACAAAGCTCTCCTCTCCCACACACACATGTTCTTTCTCACCCCTGATGCAGTAGCTCTGAGTTTAGCATTTGAGAACTCACTCCAGTGATGGTGGAGGTCAGCAGTAACAACTAGGCCTCACTTATCAACATCCAGGGAGTACTCCAGTCATGATTCAGAAGGTATGTAAATAGCCCACATATAAAGGAAGGGCATTATTCAACTTTAGTCCCAGCTTCACAGTTTGTTTTAATCTACAGAGGCCCCATGTCTGCATAGGCAGCATTTTGGTAAAGATAAACTAACCCTTTAAAGGCTAAGTTCACCTTTTGGAACCTTTTACACGCTTTACCCATATTTAGAGTATAACATGTAACAGGATCCAGCATTATGGGTTGTTAACGCATGTGCGTATGGTGCCTCCCCCTAGATGTGCCACTTTAGCATTTGGGTAACATTGCCATATGTGTATGTGCCGGTAAACACCAATGCAGCACTTACCCGAGTGTGGCCTCTGTCATGACAAAAGTGTGAGGCTGTCACTGCTGATCTCTCCTAGGAGAATGTTATATCCCTGGTTGTTATGGCCATACTTTGATTTTAATTGAATTCTGACACTCATCTAGACATGCTTATTCTCAGTCAGGTACAGTAACTAGCAAAAGTGATTAGCAATGGCAGACCCCATACTTTTCCCATGACTGAGTCACTTTAAAGTGGATGTAAACCCAATTCATGAAATCATGAAATTTGAGCTGGGCACATATATCTGTAGTATTTTGTTATCTCTCTTCAATGAGCTAAGTCCCGTAGCTCTCTCCTGAACCATTCCTCTGTTATCAGCCTGGTAAATTCTCAGACTTTTTAGACAAAAGCAGCCTGAATCTTTTGTCCAGGGAGGTTGCTAAAATAGATTAGCAGGGAGCAGGTCCTATTACAAAACACCTCTAAGAGTCTCTGCCTATGATGAGAGGGGGTGTGCCTTTCCTACAATCAGTAATGTTAGCTACCTTGGCTGTATGCCCAGACATCACATTCTGTGTTAACCAGGAAGAGAAAATCTACTAACACGATCTCAACTTTCTAAACAGTATATAAATGTGAAGACAGCAGATCTACATATAAAACCTATATAGGGAGATTTGGTTAATCTCTGTGCATTTTCTAAGGCTGTTCACTTCACTGGGTGTATGTAGGGTTTACATCCGCTTTAACTACTATCACCTCTAAGATATACAGGTTCCACAGTTATATACTGTATACTAAGCCAGTGTTTCACCTTCAGTTAATAATCAACCACAAAACCTGAGTTGTTCTTGCATGCCAGTAATTAAAGGGATTAATGGGCAACCCCATTGAAAATCCGCTGATAAATAGGTAGCAGTCGGTTTTGCTTTAGATAAGCTCCTTAGGCCGCATTGCACTTGTCATTGTAAATTCTCCCCAGTGTGTCGGAAAACTGAATTGTACTTTGATTTTGCAGTAACTGTGTTGAATTATCTATTAATGCAGTGTGCTGCAGCACAGCGATCAAGAAACAAAAACAGCTTGTGGCCTTCTGATCAATAGACAGTGTCCTTGCTCATTGGAAGGGGTTAGAATGTCACTACTGTGTTCTCAGTAAATAAACATGTACCTTTCTGTTCCAAGCCTTTTTATTCCTGCACCTGAATGTACTGGTGACTAGTTCTTTAAAGAGAAGTCATTGAGCTCAGAGCTCACACTTCTTATCACTGTGAATAGCACTAACGGCTGAATATAAACACACAGCGAGGCAGAGAATTGTATAAAAGCGTGGTATTGTTATAGTACAATGGATAGTACTTGCTGCAGTAACTAAAATTGCACTTAATAAGACTTGTTATTAAATTACTTAAGTTGCAGAATGAAATAGCTCAACAGACATATTACTGAAGTGCTAAATTGTGTGACTATGAAAACGGCCACCTGATGCTAAAACACACATACCCCCGCTATGGATAGAATGCACACATCCACTGTAACAGAAGGTGAGCGCTTTTCACCCGAGAGGCAGAACTGAGTGGCCTTGGTACTGTAGAACCAACTTCTTGCTTGCTATATGAAAGAATAATGGCAAAGAATTGAGAGGTAGCAGCCATTATGGTTTGGCAGATGTATTTATCACATACAGAATCATTTTTTTTTTACAACACTTCATTGTCTACAGCGATTAGGGGATCACAGTAAAGCAGGCAGAGGAAGCAACTGTTATTGTTTAGCAGCTTTGTCCCCCTGCTGCGTCTGTTTCCTCTCTCTAGAAAACCGTAGTAAGAGCAGTGAATTGAGCATTTATATGTGCTAGTGACATTGATTAAACAAGTACTGTGCTATACACATTAAACTCTGTGTAGCCAGAACTTTTAGTTTCGGTTAGAGCGGAGAAGGGTTAAAACTGCTGCAGGTTATTTTTTTTGCTGTCTCTGCACCATTGTGGAAATTGCAAAAGAGAGCTAATCTTCCAAAATGAGGGTAATTTGAGTTTTTAGACAGTTGTCCCCAGAACAGGTGTCCCCATTTGAAGTTTTCCATTCACCTCTTGCTCAAGGAACAGCTACAATTTAGGATTTCCGCTTACGCCTTTTTTCAGTGACAATGGTCACAGTACAAATATAGGGGTCAGCCTGTCCAATGGAGACAAAGACAATAATAAAAACTTTACAAACTTCCAAAATTAAAAAAAGGTTTTGTCAAGAGAGACACCTTATCTGTCCACTGCTGTGTTGACTAAGCATGTCAAGCACTAAAAGGGGTTGTAAAGGTTCGTCTTTTATTTTCTAAATAGGTTCCTTTTAAGCTAGTGCATTGTTGGTTCACTAACCTTTTCCTTCGATTTCCCTTCTAAATGTTTATTTTCTTTGTTTGAATTTCTCACTTCCTGTTTCTCCTCAGTAAGCTTTCCACCATCGCCCGAGTGATGGAAAGTAATTTAGAACAGCTTACTGAACACCTTACTGAGGAGGAACAGGAAGTGAGAAATTCAGACAAAGAAAACAAAGAAAAAAAACATTTAGGCCCAGATTCACGTAGGGCGGCATGACGTTGTGCGGGCGTAGCGTATTTTATTTACGCTACGCCGCCGCAACTTAGAGAGGCAAGTGCTGTATTCACAAAGCACTTGCATCCTAAGTTACAGCGGCGTAGCGTGAATCGGCCGGCGTAAGCGCGCGTATTTCAAAGTAGGCAGGTCGTGGGCGTGTTGTATTTAAATTAAGAACTGACCCCATGTAGATGCATGGCTGAACGAATGGCGCATGCGCACGCATGCTCAGTATCACGTCGTATTTAAGCCAAAAGATAAGCTGGCTCAATGCCTGTGACGTGAACGTAACCTACGCACAACCCCATTCACGTACGACTTTAGTAAACAACGTAAAAAGATACGCTTGTTCCGACGTCCATACCTTGCATGGGCTGCGCCACCTAGAGACCAGCTTTAACTTTACGCCGACGTATGTCTTACGTAAACGGCGTAACTAATTGCGAAGGGCGTATGTACGTTTGTGAATCGTCGTATCTTGCTCATTTACATATTAGACGCGGAAGCGCCACCTAGCGGCCAGTGTAAATATGCACTCAAGATACGACGGCGTAGGAGACTTACGCCGCTCGTATCTTGGCAGAATTTATGCGTAACTGATTCTATGAATCAGGTACATAGATACGACGGCGGCCATTCAGACTTACGACGGTATATCTGGAGATACGCTGTCGTAAGTCTTTGAGAATCTGGGCCTTAGAAGGAAAAGGTTAGTGAACCAACAATGCACTAGCTTAAAGGAACCTATTTAGAAAATAAAAAACAAACCTTTACAACCCCTTTAAGGAGACCCTTTCACTCTCTCTCAGTACAGACTTTGTCAAAGTATGATGGTTTTCCCTTCAGGTACAGAAACCGCATGGTACCCAGAAGTGTCTTTATTATACAGTACTGTAAAATTCTATCTTGTTTGCCTCTTGGCAATCCTAGGCTCACATAGCTCTAGGCTTCTCTGGCCCTAATCTCTGTCACTGCTTCTCTCTGCTGCCTATAAAACCTTGAGAACACCAAAAGGGCCAGTAACAGCACATATTTAAAAAAAAAAATGAAACCATAACAGATTTGCTTTCATATCTATTTATACATTCTGCCCTATATAGTTTAAGAATAAACATACTGATACAATACAGTCATTAAAGGGGTTGTAAAGGATTTTTTTCCCCCTAAATAGCTTCCTTTACCTTAGTGCAGTCCTCCTTCACTTACCTCATCCTTAAATTTTGCTTTTAAATGTCCTTATTTCTTCTGAGAAATCCTCACTTCCTGTTCTTCCACCTGTAACTCACCACCGTAATGTGAGGCTTTCTTCCTGGTGTGGAGAAAGCCTCTTCAGGGGGCGAGCAGGCAAGTCAGGACACTCTATACTTTGCAGATAGAGAAAGGAGCTGTGTGTCAGTGGACATCCTGACACTCCTGCTCAAGAGGCTCTCTCCACACCAGGGAGAAAGCCTCGCATTACGGTGGTGAGTTACAGACAGAAGAACAGGAAGTGAGGATTTCTCAGAAGAAATAAGGACATTAAAAAGCAAAATTGAAGGATGAGGTAAGTGAAGGAGGACTCCACTAAGGTAAAGGAAGCTATGTAGGGAAAACATTTTTTTTCCTTTACAACCCCTTTAACCCACCAGCATGTTTTTGGATTGCACTTCTGTGCTGATCGTAACACACGCAGCTGATGAGCTCCAGGAACATACTCAAGCAGTCACATTGCTGTTGATATAATCACCATGGAATGTGTCAAGGCTGATGGTGATTTTCCACGAACATGGTGTAAAATTTGTGAAGCCACTTGTTATATTTATATCATCCAAACCCATAGTGCCATGGTGACAAATTCCTACTATCCATACCAGCCTTTTTCAACCTTTCTAATGTGGGGGAACCTTGAAATAACTTTTTGGGCTTAGGGAACTCCTGCTAAAAATTACTATAATGATTACTATGAAGAATGTTCCTTATATTTCTGGTCAATGGGAAGAATCACCCTTACAAATAGCTAAAAAGATTATTATTGTCAGTGGTTACTCACCTGCGAGACAGATGTTGCTCATATCTCAATAAACCCCTAGAAACCTCTAGAGCAGTGATGTCCAAACTTTTGACCTTTCTGGGCCACATTGGAAGAAGAGGAATTGTCTTGGACCATACATAAAATACATTATCATTAAGAATAGCTGATGAGCAGAAAAAGTTGGGTAGATCCCACGTTAATGATCACTGATAAATAATGTACCTATCTGAGTCATAAAACTTACTTATTTTTTTAATTTGTTTTCTGTTTTCTTATTATAAAAGTAAAAGAGTGCTATATTTGACACTCTTTTTGATAAAGGAAAGCATCAACATCTGGTTCGATGGATGTAGTAGCAATTCTTAATGCATTCTCAAGGTGCTCATCAGATATTTTGGTTCTAATTTTGCCCATCGTGTGCTTCATCGATTAAAATAATTGCTCTAGGTCATGAATGGTAATGTGTTTAGGCTTATTCTTTGGTAACTGCCAAAATTATTTATATACACTTTTTGTTGGTGCATTGCATACATATTGCAATGTTTTACGAAACCTGAAATGATTGTGTTAGTACTTTTTACTTTAACAAATAGCTTGAAACACAATACAAATCAATAAAAATAGTGAACAAGAAAATAGTTCCTCACAAATATAGGTGTTGCCGAAACCTCATGACATGAATAAGGCGTGATTGTGAAAAGTGGGAGATTTTTCTTTGGAAAGATAAAACTTACAAAAATCCAGTAAAGAGACACGGTCAAATTTTTCTTTGGCATTTGTTCCCTAAGTGTAAATGCAGTTTTACAAAAAATTTGCCCAAAAATCAACATTTCTAAGTTTACCATTTTGTGTTTCATAACCGTCTTGGACCACAGGTTACATAGATATATAGTCATGGCCTGTACACATGATCCGAATATCGGGGCAGATCCACAGAGATCTGCACCCGCGCAGCGGATAAGAGATACACCACGCCGCCGTATCTTACCTGGCTTTAGTTCGAATACTGGAAGAATTTGCGCCGTAAGTTACGGCGGCGTAGTCTATCTCTGGCGGCGGAATTCTAATCGGCGGGGCGTGTTTTATTTTTTTCTGTCGTACGAGAATTTTCATGACTTTAGTAACCTATTCAATTTCTAATTGTAACTATTAAGCGGAAAAAGTGGTATGATCTGTCGTACGATATTCGGATCGTGTGTACGGGCCATAAGTCAGGTTGAAAAAAAGACACAAGTCCATCTAGTTCAACCATAAAAATAAATAAAAACATTTAAAATATTGTACAATCCCATATACCAAATTCTATACCCACAGTTAATCCAAAGGAAGGCGGAAAACCCTAGCAGAGCATGATCCATCTTGCTACAGAAGGGAAAAAAATCCTTCCTGATCCCCCGAGAGGCAATCAGATTTTCCCTGGATCAACTTTACTTATAAATGTTAGTACCCAGGTATATTATGTACATTTAGGAAAGTATCCAGACCTTTCTTAAAGAAATCTACTGAGCTGACCAGAACCACCTCTGGAGGGAGTCTATTCCACATTTTTACAGCTCTTATCGTGAAGCAACCTTTCCGTATTTGGAGATGAAATCTCTTTTCCTCTAAACATAAAGAATGCCCCCTTGTCTTTTGTGTTGACTGTAAAGTGAATATCTCAACACCAAGTTCACTATATTGCCCCTTTATATATTTGTACATGTTGATCATATCCCCCCCCCCCCTTAATCTCCTCTTCTCAAGGTTGGACATCCCTGCTCTAAAAGAACCCTAGGGTTTCTTAAATCCCTGGTTTAGAAAGGCTAATCTCTACCATGACTTGGATAAATGAGAATCTTTGTGAAAAAAATCATAGATTCCTCTTTATGGGTCATTCCACCCATACTCAATTTGCTAGTTATGGGTTATTAATCGGGGACTAAATCAACTACTAGCTTCCTTTACTTCCTGGGGACAGCAGATATTTTTCTCCTGCAATAAAGTTGTAAGCTGGGCATCCATGGCCCAGTTTGTTCATTTAGCCAGGGGGCTGAGCAAAAAAATTAAACAAATTTTACCATCCATACAATCTAGGTGAATGGGGAAATCCTCCCCGCTATGTCATTGCATTCTAACAGCAGAGAGGTCAACTGGACTCTTCCACTGTCAGGATACATTGCTCAGCGCTGCAGCCTAAAGGCTTATCAAACAAAAGTTTTCCAGCAAGCCCGTTTGCAAGCAGAGGATCAGTAGATCGAATGTTAATTAACAGGACCGACCATAGATAGATAGAAATTCAGTCTGTTTATCAGCTATCCATCTATGGTCAGCTTTACAACTTCTATGTGGGAAGGAGATACAAGAAGCCAGCAGGTAGGTGGGTGGAACAGCATTGTAACCATAGCTTTGCTTTGTAACCTTAGCTTTCAGTGGATGGACCCTTTAAACAGGGATCAGTATTTGAGCTGTATGCAAGTTGATGGTTGCAGGGGTAAAAAAAAAAAAAAAATGCACACAAAAGCCTAACACTGTTTACTTTGAATATCTCTCATAAAAATGAATAAATGAACCAGCAGATCAGCCATACAATATCCTGTGAGTAAGAGGCACAAAGTATTACCAGCATATTTAAAGAGTGCGCAATGCAATATTGTATTCTAAAAGGTAAGGCAATAAACAGGACAGTCAGCGAGCTGTGTCATTTCCATGAATTTCTGATATGAAGCAAATATTAAAAAAGAACCAAGAGAATTGTTGTGTTTATATTCTAAAAGGAAGCTGCCTGTAAAGGTAGAAAGTGTTATTGTAGTGCATTTCTTTCTCACTTTGTCTTTTTTCCATAAATGTAAGGGAGGTAATACAATACTTCCATGGTCAGCTGTTCTCTGGATGCAAGAAAAGTTCAAGGCATATTTCTCTGTTAATATGTATTTCTTTGCATTTGTTATTTGTGCTTCTCTGTAGGCCTGGATCTGTGGAGAGGCTGGGCATCTGAGTATCTTTGGGCCCATGTGTTCTGTACAGCCTCAGTCAACCTAATTTTCAGTTGATTAGCAATGTGTAAATATCTGTCATTCATATTATCAAAAATCAATTAACTACCTGCAAGTAGGCGGCAGGTATAGGGACGAAAACTTACATGTATGTGATCGGCCTTCTTCCGGATTTGGGGCGCACATGCACACACCCTCTGCCAGCCCCTGCTGTGATTGAACACAGCACAAGTTTGGCAGCTGATTTCAGCCAATGAGTTTACACAATGTGTTTAACCACTTAAGACCCGGACCTTTAGGCATCTAAAGGACCCGGCCAGGTTTTGCGATTCGGCACTGCGTCGTTTTAACAGAAAATTGCGCGGTCGTGCGACGTGGCTCCCAAACAAAATTGGCGTCCTTTTTTCCCCACAAATAGAGCTTTCTTTTGGTGGTATTTGATCACCTCTGCGGTTTTTATTTTTTGCGCTATAAACAAAAATAGAGCGTCAGTTTTGAAAAAAATTCAATATTTTTTACTTTTTGCTATAATAAATATTCCCCAAAAATATATATAACAATTTGTTTTCCTCAGTTTAGGCCGATACGTATTTTTCTACCTATTTTTGGTAAAAAAAAATTGCAATAAGCGTTTATCGGTTGGTCTGCGCAAAATGTATAGCGTTTACAAAATAGGGGATAGTTTTATTGCATTTTTATTATTTTTTTTTTTTAATACTAATGGCGGTGATCAGCCATTTGTTTTCGTGACTGCGACATTATGGCGGACACTTCGGACAATTTTGACACATTTTTGGGACCATTGTCATTTTCACAGCAAAAAATGCATTTAAAATGCATGGTTTATTGTGAAAATGACAATTGCATTTGGGAGTTAACCACAAGGGGGCGCTGAAGGGGTTATTATGACCTAATATGTGTTTCTAACTGTAGGGGGGGGGTGGCTGTAGGTGTGACAACATCGATTGTGTATCCCTATAAAAGGGATCACATGATCGATGACAGCGCCACAGTGAAGAACACACAGCTCTCCCCGTTCTTCAGCAGCTATCAGGTCCCGGAGCTTCGGAGATTCGGACCGGGTTGCGGGCGCACGCCCGCGACCCACGGCTGGGCACTAGCGAAGAGGACGTACCTGTACGTGCATGTGCCCAGCCGTGCCATTCTGCCAACGTATATGTGCAGGAGGCGGTCCTTAAGCGGTTAAATATTGTAAACTCTCAACGTTTTTCACCTTAATGCATTCTATGCATTAAGGTGAAAAATCTCCTGTAATGCAGCTGCCCCCCAGAGCCCCCCTTTTACTTACCTGAACCCGGTCTTTCCAGCAATGGGGAAGAACACACCAGCTCCAGCCGGTGTCTCTGGTCCTGATTGGATAGATTGATAGCAGCGCAGCCATTGGCTCCTGGATAGAGTGGGGAAAGGTTTAAAACCTAAAATACGTTTTTTTTTATTTTTATTGTTGTCTCTGTTAGGGAGCTTTTCTCTTATTTCCAGTCTATTTAATAGTTTTCAGAATACAGGTTGAGAATTCTTCCTAATGTAGACCTAAAAGCGATACAAACATGACAGATTTTAAAGTTTCTCCTCTCTGCCCACACTGAAAAAAAAGGTTTTTGTCTGGAATTGGGTTTTAGGCCTAGAAATGCATAGATGCAACCACTTCAATGCATTAGTTTCCATGTAAACTTTGCTATTGAGGGCCAGCACATCTATTTTCTTTTTTGTCAGGAAAAGGAAATGTAGGAGAGGTATCGTATTCCACTGCATGCCCCTAGCTATCTCATACAGAAACCCTATTACAGGCAGATAGAAAGTACCTTTGGCAATGTGGCTTCTCCATCCACGGAGCTGCGGGGTCAGGGTTATGATTTCCCACTGGCACAGAACCCGGAAGTGATGCTGCTGCCAGGGGAAAGCACCACCCACCTGCCAATAGAAAACCCTGCAGCAAGGGGAATGCCTGCAGGACGGAAGTGTTGTGGCGTAGTGCTTTGCACCGCAATGACTCACAAAACCCTGCAAAGGAAGTGTCTTGCGTGCAATCACATGATTGCATAGACGTTATGCTACCCATAGTGCACTGTGTCCGGCGCCCGTACACAGTGTACTTGTACTTGTGCACTTAAAGGATTTTTTTTATGGTTCGCCCGTGCGCCCCTATGGATGGGCTGCCAATGCCTGATAAATCATATTGGAGGTACTAAGAAGACAATGAAGTCAGTTTCAGATTGCCCAGAAGCAATCTAATCTGATTTTACCCTTCAGAAGGCAGACCTACCCACCAAACATGTGAGTGTTCCATGGATTGCATTAGCGGTTTAGAATCTGTTGTTACCATAGTTGGTCATATGTCTGATTTGTATGCAATAGCTACTCTTATGCCCGCTCTTGAATTGGTTCGCAGATCATGTAAAGGGGGAAAAAAAAAATACAATACGTGGATAGATAGAAATATTGGGATGATGAGTTATCTTTGCATTATAAACATGAAAATCATGTTTTAAAAAAATTGGTAATATAACTTTGCTGTGTATGGTCATATAATGACGCCAGTGCTACTTGGAATAGGGTTCATAAACCCCCATAAGGCAAAAAAGGTACAATCTGAAAATGCATGGACCCAACCCCCCCCCTTCCCCAGATCGCTGTATAACGGATATCTCTAGGCATAATATTTTCAAAGACAAGTCCTTGAACAGTAAATTAGTAGCTGATCGGCACTGACAGAGTGAGTTATCTACCAATTTCCTATATTTATAGGGCCTTCTGAACCAGAATCAGCCCACATGAGTTTTTTTTAGCTCTGCCCCGTGCTCCTATCATTACAAATCCAATAAAATTAATTAAATAGAGGAAATTAAAAAAAGGAGTTCAGAAACAAGAATGAGATTTGTTTTAAAACCTCAGCAAAGACAGGAAAACTCATGCAGAGGACTCTTCATCAGACTACCAGAGAATTATACTAGTGAGTGAATCTACCTGCATTTGCTAATATCTATCACAGAACTGATTTTTTGAGTGGAGTTTTTTTGGAAGAAGAAGATTGATTTGCCCCTTCAAAAAATAATTTTTCTTTGGCTTCATCGTTCATAATTCATTACTATAACTTCAATTTACCTAACGTAGAACGCTATCCATTTATTATATACATTTTGATTAGCGTAAGGCAGGGTCGTTTATTGCTATTTGTGACCCCAGCAGTGAGGTCTCTACCATTGTGATTTTCAAGGCTCTGCTCTTTTGGGGTGCTTTACTTTTGTAAATGTATTAAGACCATTATGGTCACTAGTCCCTCCATGGATTCTTCAAAGGGGTATGTAGAGAATACATTTTAGAGAGAAGAAGCAGAAAGTTCAATTCACATCAAAATTCTATATATCATTACCAAACTGTTGTAGAGGGAGGTCTCCTTTCCAAGGTTACAAACAGCAGTGTACACTGGGGGGAAAATAGGTGTATTTACTAATATAATCCCAAAGCAGAGATTTGCATTTCTTTTAAAGTGTAACTTCAGTAATTTTTTCAACTTCCCCACATGGCACAGTGGCTGCGTTTAATGGCATGGCACAGGGGTGCGAATTGATGGCACACTGGCTGCGTTTGATGGCATGGCATAGTGACTGCATTTGATGGCATGGCACAGTGGCTGCGTTTGATGGGTACAGTGAGGCTGCAATTTTTTTTTCCGTTTGCCCCCCCAAAAATTGTGAGCACCAGCCGCCACTGGTCATATGAATACAGTATTCACTGTTCTAAGAGATGTGGTAAGATATATATTATTATTTTTGGGTTGGCGCAGCTATCTCCTTTTTTCTGTGATATTGCTTACCCTGCATTATTGGTGGGGAATTTATAACTGCAGCAGACCCATCATTTAAAAACATATTGACACATTATATATATATATATATTTTTTGCGCTGGTGGCACATATATCACATCTAAAAATGAGGGGGAAAGAGGGACAGAGGAACATTGCTCCAAATCAGGGTCAGTCCCTCGAAATCATTGACAGTTGGAAGATATGAGTATATATAAAATAATATGCAAAGTGGTTGTATTGAAGCTTCAGAATGTCAAAGATGTTTTTATTACAAATTATGTGAGCAGACTGCAGTTTTTCTTTAAGTAGATGAAATTGGGTAAATGATGACCATATGCAAAAGCACAAAGGTTTCAAATAAAGTGAACTCGCGCCTTGTTCAGAAAGCTTTCCACACCACTGATGCAAAGCAATGAGCCTCCATCAGTCATTATTCCAGCCCAAATCAGTAATTAATGTTATGAGAGAGTTAAAAGGAGCATTGACACTTAAACACTTCCCATCGACTCAGCGGGAAAGATATCTTCAGTGACACACAAGTAATGTATGCATGCCGAATTCTAGCCGCTTTCTCACCGACATCCTGTGCACCTAATCAATTATCATCATTTCAGATACAAGAGATATGTCAGCATCAGCTCAGCGGCAGAAATAGTTTGCGAGAGGTTAGCACTAATTAACTCCTGGAATCAGAACACGGTAAAAAAGGTTTCAATTCATGTTCCGCTTGCATTGTATCGCAGAGCTTTATTATGTGCCACAGCTCACTTTTATCTGCATCTCTATTAAGGAGAAGGTTGTTTATCTGCAAGTGTAATCTTCAGTAGTTTCATTTCAGTAGATGGAATAAAATAGGATGCGCCTGTGATATCAACTGCCGATGCTTGTAGGGAACCTTCAGCAAGTACTGCAGGTTGTTCTCTTTGTGGTTTAAAAAGTTAGGTTCATTGTAGGACTGCTTATTCACATGAGTATTATGTGAAACTACTCTACAACATTTTTTTTATATCATTTTTTTTTTTTTTTCAATTTTGCATAAGGTGTACAACAAAAGGCAGTACAGCAATCTACCACCAAGAAAATCTACAACGTTCTTTTATGCTGCACTGTTTATGCAAAAGTGTTCAACCTGGGTTTCTGTTTTAAAAACCTTGTTTGTGTGTATAGTTCAGAATTATTTATGTGCATGAGGCTATTCACTGATTACATAGGCAAGCTCAGCTTCCTGCTTTGTAGTGTCAAACCCCTTAACGCTGCCTGCCAACGGTAGCTTAAACCACTTAAGGACCAGCCGCCGTTATACGGCGGCAATGTGGCTCGATCCCACAAATCGACGTAGGTGTACGTTGGCTCGTACACAGTGATTTGTGAGTGCGCGCTCCCATTGGCCAGTGGGGGGAGCCAATCAGAGCGTTCCCCGCAGTGACAGAACAGAGAACCGGGATGGGTGGGTGCAGTCTTCCCCCTCTTCCTCCTCCTGCCGTGAATTGTGAACTGGGGGGGGGGGGGGGGGCTGCTGCCAAAAATGACAGTGTCATCTCACCCACCTTTTCCTCCTCTCCTCACACGTGACGTCACGCCCCTACTAGCAAGAACTGAGTCAGGACCAGGTGTCTTCTCGTCAGAACACCGGGAATTGCAAGCAGCAGGGGGGCGGGTCGCACACGTGATGTCACGCCCCTACTCGCGGCTGTGCAAGCTTTTCATCTGCGGTAAGGAGCAGGGAGCGGGCGGGCGGGCACACGTACACACGCAGTGTCACTGGGGGAAACCTGCGGTCCCAGCAAACAAACAGCTGCGGACATTTATGATTATCCTGGCGGTCCGGGCAGAAGCGGCATTTAGTGACGGCTGATTTATAGGAAGCGACGGTGCGGCGCTCTGCTCAGGGCGTTTCGAGGTGACTAGGACCTCTTCATTAGAGCTCAGCAGACTGCTAAGCTCTGATGAAGAGGTCCTAGTTGCCTCGAAACGCGTCAGCCGGCAGTGACACACCTCTACATCCCCCCTATCTTGGAAAGCGGTTCAAGGGGTATCCACCACAACATTGCTGATAAGCCTACCATGTCAGTTCTCTTGTGAGTAGTTTTCTACTATCATTTTATTTTATTAAACCTGTCAACGGTAACACACTAGGCTGGTGCGCCTTTCTTTCTTTGCTTTTGTCGTTTTCTACTAGGACATTCCCCATCCACGAAAGGCAGCAAGGCCTCTGTTACCGGTGTTTGATACTGTTGGTGTGTTCCATGTGGAATATTGAATAACTTTGGACAATCCACCCGTGCGCAGGAGCTTGTTTTCGGTTTGTCTATCCCTTTCACTTCCTCCCGGTCTGAAATCGGCCCTCTTCTGAAGCCTGGGAGGACCCCTTCTCTGACAGGCAGTGACAAGGACACCCGAAAGAAGGACCTATCTACCTAGGAAGTTAATAGAAAGGAGAAGCTTTGGATGATCAGATGACCATGACTCAACTTAAGTGAAACATTGGGATTTAGGAGGATCTTTGTTTTTCTTAACACAGAAATCATAGAGATCCTGGAGTTGGGCTTTAGGATAAATATTACAATAATTCATCAAAATAGGTGGTTGCAATTCTCCTTTAGGGTGCATGTTGAAGCAAGCCAGTCAGCACAAACTAAACTGGGGGATCCCTATAAAAGAACCAGGTAAGTAATCAACTCTCCAAAGGGTGGAAAGGCTCAGGAAGCTGCCACTCTCCAACATTTATGAATGTGTTGGAAAAAGTATCCCTAGCAGTATCCCTAGCAGAGAGCTGTGGTTACCCCCCCACTGGCTGCTACATGAACCACAACAGCTAGAGAGGGATGCCCTTGCCAACACACCCAGAATTTGTGGATAAAAAAAACAGGGTGTTTGCAGTTTGTTTTGTCACGAAGGCCAACAAATTTTGTTTTCATAACCCATACTTTTCAACATGCACTACCAGGTTATGTAGAGTTAAAGGTGTTGAGTGGGTTTTATATAGGCTGATATTGATGGTAAGCCCCCTGTGAGCACTAACCCCGCCCATCCCTCAATTCTTTCCAACCCTTTTTTTACGGTACCAAAGGGTTCCTGTACGAATCAAGTATTGACTGGCCTGTACGTTTTTTTATGTTACAGGTCAGTAATAATGTAAGTTGTTTTACAGTACATGGGGATCCTATTTAAAAACAAAAGTGACCACAAAAGTACAGTTCCTTTAGGGCTGGTTTACACTTGCTTCAAAACTTGGCTTCAGACAGGCTTTATTAAAGCTCTCTGAACGCCAGTCAAAGTGGTTGTATACCTTCACATATACCCAGAGAAGTAGCTGGCCTCAGATAATACACAGAGATGAAACAAATCCTCATACAAAAGTTGTACCTGTTTATCTGCAGTCCTCTTTTCTCTACATCTTTTCAAGTACAGAATTTATAAAGCTTGTTTGAGTGTTCAGAAAAAAAGGGTGGAGAGCTGAAGTAACACTCTGCAGAGCTCAGTGAGGAGAACTTTGAGAGCCGATTGGAGTTAAGGGACACACCACCCTCCACACAGCACACAGGAACAGACATACATTGTACCTGTTTATCTGCAGCCCTCTCTTCTCTATATTTTTTCAAGTGCAGAATTTATAAAGCTTGTTTAGGTGTTCAGAAAAAAAGGGGTGGAGAGCTGAAGATACACTGTGCAGAGCTCAGTGAGGAGAGCTGATTGAAGGGAACAGAGATACGTCTCGTGACACACTTTGGTGAGTATAATGTGTGTGTTATTTTATTACAAAAAAATAATAATCTGACTTTAGTGACACTCTAATAAAGTTTAAACGTTTATTTGGCTGCTGAGCCAATAAAGATTTAGGGCCAGATTCACAGAGCAAGTACGCCGGCGTATCTACTGATACGCCGGCGTACTTTCAAATTTCCCGCGTCGTATCTTTAGTTTGAATCCTCAAACCAACATACGATGGCATTTGGGTAAGATCCGACAGGCGTGCGCCTTCGGATCTTAGATGCAATACTTTGGCGCCCGCTGGGTGGAGTTTGCGTAGTTTTCAGCGTCGGGTATGCAAATTAGCTTTTTCCGACGATCCACGAACGTACGCGCGGTCATCGTATTCTCTTACGTCGTCTCTAGTCGGCTTTTTCCGGCGTATAGTTAAAGCTGCTATTTTGGGGCGTATAGATAGACTTGCCATGTTAAAGTATGGCCGTCGTTGCCGCGTCGAATTTTGATTTTTTTTTTTTTTGCGTAAGTGGTCCGTGAATAGGGATGGACGTAAGTCACGTCTAAGTTAAAAAAATTACGTCGTTGCGACGTCATTTCGCGCAAAGCACGGCGGGAAATTTCAAAACGGAGCATGCACAGTTCAATCGGCGCGGAGACGCGCTTCATTTAAATGAATCACGCCCCCTACCCGCCGATTTGAATTACGCGCTGAGAAATACACTACGCCGCCGTAACTTACAGCGCAAAATCTTCCTGGATTCGACTTAGAGCCAGGTAAGATACGGCGGTGTAGCGTATCTCTGATACGCTGCGCCTTTCTAAAAGTATGTAAATCTGGCCCTTAGCATCTGAAGTTTTGTTGCAGCTGCCCCAAGTTGCCTGCATTTTAACCCTTTCTCGCCTATCTATCCCCTCTTGTACAATAATACAAAATTGGGTTTTGCTTGTAAATATAATGTCCTAAAATACTGGATCATAAAGTAGCCATATCATATCCTCCATAAAGATTTACTAGTTAGTCCTTTATTTAATGCCTTTGCAATGCCAGCAGCATTCAGTCAAAGTAGTAGGAAGAGACAGTAAGCCATATAGTAGTATAAGAAGACAGATGGCAGCTGCCACTAAAATGATGGGATTAAAACAGCAGCCACAAATGTACCTTCTTGTTTGATAACACACATCCAGAAAGACAAATGTTAGCTTTACTGTGTTTGATTTAATTTGCTTTAGTTTTAAACAAGATTGCCTTGGAAACATAACATTTCCATTTTGCCCATGAAAAAAAAAAAAATTGCTAAATTTATTTTGAAATGGCACTGTGAATAATTACTTCAAAACCTTTTATTTGGTTTTGAATTGCCATTGTCTCGTGTACGCCAGGTACAGTTTTAGATGACAGTTTGACAAAGGTAGTGTCTGCAGTGACTGATGAAATGGCAAAGACAAAACAGGGTGGAGGTGATTGATACAAATCATTTGTGTAATCTATTCTGTTTTGAAGCTCTGGTATTGTCATATAGTATGCACTGTTAGTATTTCAGGCAAGTATTCAAACAGCAGAGTTCAGACACATGATAGGCAGCAGGGTTGGTACTACTGGTGTTTTTATACTACAGGGGTGTAGCGATGGGTTGCTATGTGTTACAGCATCCACACATTCCACCCTGCTGCCAGACATTCATTACACACACACCTTTAGTCAATGAACAGTCTCTTGCTTGTTTTTGATGTTTTTGTAGCATTACCCCCAGAGGAGCTGCTGGTTGTTTTGGGTGGCACATTTACCCCGTGGCTCTTCCGAATTCCTAGGGGCGAATGGTGCATATAGCAATGGTAAAAGAATGTCCGCAACAAGTGTCTTTTCTGTGCTCTTTATTACCCAGCAGGGTAAAAACAATGAACTGGTGATGAAAGGGATAGAGTTTGCAGGAAGAAGGAGAACAGCGGATTCAGGCGTAGTATTTGGAACAGTCCTGCTCCCATATATAACACTTTCCACACCACTCCTGCCTGAGTTGGCTTAGTGTACCCGGACAGGCCTCTCTCACTGGCCTGGCAGCCGGAGTATCACTCAAACACTTGTAGGATAAAGTCTCTGCCACAGACCCTCCTGAATGAACTTGAACTTAAGGAAAAGTCTCTGCCACAGACCCTCCTGAATGAACTTCAGGGAGACACCTCTGCCACAGGCCCTCTCTGATTGTAGTCACGGAGGAAATCCTCCTTAGGTGAATTATGACTGGACCTCTTTCTTAATGTCGCCCAGGTACCGACTGACAGGTGATCAATCCTTCAGTGTCCGGCTACCTTGATCCCCGGTGGTTTTTCAAAGCCCTTTTGGATAGCCAGTCTCTCATTGGAGCTCCTCAGACGGACTCCCCACCGAACAGCACTACTGCTTGGGATCCTCAAAGGTGGGAACCCAGTCGCTCACTGGGTCCTTGTCGCTGCTCAATTCCCCCGGGCCAACGTGGTCCCGGAACCAGGAACACTGTGTAGCACGCACGCCCTGACAAGGTAGGCCATAACGCTGGGGCGCCGTGATGTGGCCACTCTAAAGGTGGGTGCCACACTGGACGAAGAAGAACCCAGAACCAATGGCGTCTGCCCCATAAATACCCTCCCCCAGCATGTACAGCGAGGCTACACCCTCATGATTGGCTGCTGGGGAAGAGCACCCAAACCTTGACTCCACTGCTACCATCTACTGCACAGGGGTGGAAAAAACACCCCAGCACAACAGAATGAGCCCAAAGCACAGCCAAGCTGAGACAGAGACCCTGCTTTGCACATAACAATTTGGATCAGCGTTTAACTACACTCTGATCTCCCTCTAAATTTAAATAGCACCAGTACTCCAAAGTAATCAGGCGCTACATTTTATTAGGGGATTTACTTGGTTGGGGAAAGGGATATGGGATGCCCAGAAGATAAATTAGTACTTTGAAGAATATAGCAACTGCATCATACTTCTCAAAAAGATGGCTGACCCTCAACTTGACAGTCTTTTACTTCAGAACACTTCTTCCTCCAGCACACTACTTTACTGTCCAAGTCTAGTAATCCTTTCATGCCATCAGAACATGACTAAGTCCCAGCCTGCAGTACCCCTTTATGGCAGCAACCGTTTACTTGAGAAGAATAAATGGTGATGGACTACTAATCCCAGCAAGTCTGACTTGCAAATCCTGCCTGCCCTCATGGCTTCATCAATTTGACATAAACTCCACAGTCTCTCCCTCTGGCTCTACATCCAGCTCCCCTGGCATGCCTCTTCCAGATCTCTCCACTGTGCTTTCACTCACCAACATCTGCCCTGGATCCTTCCTGAATGACTTACTCCAGACATGCAGACCAACTGTCTTCTCCAGCTACTGTTCCAGGACACCTCTCAATGATCGTGTAAGAAGAGGCTCAGTCCCAGCTCCTGAGCTCCTCCGCCTGAGGTACACCCTCCCCAGGTAGGGATTCCCTCAGACACGACAGTCTAGCACTCTATCATCCAGTTCACTCAGCCGACAACCCCCCCCCCTCCAGCATTCTGACCATGGGTATATGTAGGAGGCCTGCCCCTGCCAATCCTAGTTGGGGATTTGTCAGTGCTCCTCACATGTACCCCATGTCACTCCAGCTCTCTGCCCTGCCCCTTTTCCAGAACCTTCTCCCTGGAAACAGAGGAGGCGCCCAAGAGCTGAAGTAAACGTCAGTCACCTACTGCTACACTAAACCACTCCCCTGCCTCCAGATCAAAACAAGCAGGCCTAGCTCACAGCATAGGCCCGCTTAAATTTACCTGCACTGGTAGCTTACACAAAAATACTTACACTTAGCACCTACCTAAGGTAGAGGATGCTACAGGGGTCTCTGATATCTGGGTAAAGTGAATATATAAATTGATAGTAGATTGATAAAACCTGGAATTGCTAGAAAATGCTAGCTGTCTGTCTCTGACTTCATTATTATTATTATTATTATTATTATTATTATTATTATACAAGCTTTGTCACTAACAGCTTGCACAGCACTTTAAAAATGAAAGGGGACAGTGCAGTAACAATACATTTCAAAACAAGAAAGTTAGGAGGGCTTCAATTATTTTTAGTCATTCACT
Organism: Rana temporaria; assembly: GCF_905171775.1. Taxonomy (NCBI): domain Eukaryota; kingdom Metazoa; phylum Chordata; class Amphibia; order Anura; family Ranidae; genus Rana; species Rana temporaria. Next base: position 21,826,073 of record NC_053500.1, on the reverse strand, counting down.
TTTATATGTTGATTGAAGTTCCCCTTTAAGATAGTAAAAATACAGCTAGCTTTGCTTCAGTGAAATGCGTAGGGTGTATGAGAAACATGATACCCTGATTCCCACGAGGAAATGGAAGTTCTGATGTTCAGAGTGACAGTCTTTGTAAACTTGGAAAGCTCTTTCTCTTTGGAGGAGAGTGTACAAGGTTCTCGTGACCTATTTTTCTACAGATACCTTGGAAAAGATACGTACATAAAATAGAACAAGAACAAAAGTACAGTCAGTGGAAGTAATGCTGAAGCTGGTTATGAGACAGTGATAGCTTTAAAGAAAACCCATACCGAGGAATGTGGGCTGCCATTACTGGCGTTTCCTGAAAATGCAGGGTGCCTGGCTGTCATGCAGATCCAATATTTAATGATTTGCTAACCAAAACCAAGTATGCCTTCACTTATAGCAGTGGTTCTCAACCTTTCTCGTGCCGTGACCCCTTGATACAATTTCCCAAGTTGTGGATTATTTTCGTAGTGTGGGTTGTCAGTACCCAAGGCAAGACAAGTAATTTTGTAATTCTTTCTCTCCCTTTTCCTTTGCTCCTCCCCCTATTTTCCTCTCCCTTCCATGTAGTCTCTGTTTTTATTCCTTATCTTACTCATTGGTGGGGGGTGGGGGGATGGGATCAGTGACAGTGTTGGGGGGAGTTCTAATCTGTCACCTTAGGTGCTCTTGATCAAGGTCCTCTGCTGATCTGAGAACTTCTTGTAGCAGTGACACTTATGCCGAAACCAGGAGATAGGGTCTCCTCCAGCCCCTCTCACTTCACATTCTTCACCAGTCAGCTGACCTCTAGTCTCTGCCCCCCAGCCATGCCGTGAACTGAATGGGTGGCTGCGAAGAGGCTGAGTGGGCAGCCATGGGCTCCAGGAACAGCCCAGCTGGGCGGCCACAGGCTCTAGGGACAACCCTGTTGGGCAGCCACAAAAAGGCTGGGAGAGTGGTGCAGGCTTCAGGAACAGTCCAGAGTTCGGTGAGGCTGAACCACTGACTTAGAGCTTAAACATTTCCCCCTCCCCAATCCAGGGTGCAGCAACAGATTCACTTGAATCCTCTCCCCACATTCCCTTCCCAGCAGCATATACTCACCATTACTTTGTTTCTCCCTTCAAAACATTCTGGTCAAAGTACTTGGCTTTATTCCAGTTATCTAATCTGGGAAACCTTCCCTCTCCCCTCCTCACACCTATTCTAACTGATGACGTCATTGATGACAAAACGCGTAGGAGAGAGACGAAGACGGGTGATGCGACTCGTGTGCCGGAAAGCAGCGACAATTTTGTGAGTTTGAAACGCCGGACGTTTCTATCATGCAAGTTAATTTCTCTGTAAATGTCAGTGTATTCTATTGGATTCATTAAACCACCTTATTTGGATGTCTGAACTATGAGGAGTTGTTTCTTATATTTTAACTGAGACTTCAGGTGCTGCGGTGGATTTGCTGGAGCTGTCATTTGGTTGATAACCTATGCGCTTAACAGTCTATCTGAGGGTAAGAGGCAGTGTGTTTGGGTGATGGTGGCGGTCTCTCTGCACTTGATATATTTGATCTCCAGTCCAGAAATTATTCACCTGGATAATTTATGGACTATGCATATGGACCCTTAATTAATTAGCGCTGCACCTTTCCAAATTATCTGTTTGTGTTTATATATGCATATTGTGTCAGCTGCTTACCATATAATTAATTGTATCTACTCTATATGTCCTTAACTCAACTGATTTTTTTTTGTATACCTATTCTAACTAACCTGTATAAGAAAGAACTATATACCTACCTACTATCAGGCTGCTCTGATCAGTCACGCGATCCTCCCTGTGTCAGCCAGCCTGTTGCAGGGGAGAGGAGTGAGCCCTCAACAGCAGCTGGTAATGCCTGAGCAGTCACATCTCCCATAGGCTTACTATGGCCTATCCGTTGTCAGTGATTCCTCCTCTCTCCTGAAGCCCTGCTGGCTGACATAAGGGAGCTGATCTGTTAGCTTGACTGGAGCGGCCTAAAATAGGTAAGTATACAGCTCATTCTTACACAGATTAGTTATAATAGTCATTAGAAAGGGGGGAGTTAGCATTTTAAGGATTAGTTAGATTTATTCCATAATAAATCTAATACGCACAGAATAATTTTAGGCAGATTAAAGTCATTGTAAAATCTTTACTGGTGGCGGTCGGCAAGTGGTTAAATTGCCTCTAGCATTGTTCCTGTTTCTTCTTGCTGGAGGCTGCCATGTTGCTGAAGTCCAGCGCCCCTGAGCAGCTGCAAATCTGTAAATCTTTAGGCTGTCAGCAGATTGGCCTCTACATTTTTAGCACAGTGGCAAAAAATAGGGAGCAACTGAGCATGTGCAGAGCAGGGTTAGACACTGTATTGCTGGATTTAAACAGTATAGGCATCTATTTTTAAAGTGGTAGTAAGCCCTGCTTTGTTACTTTTACCCACAGGTAAGCTTATACTAAAAGAAAATTACCCAACTAAAATTAATATCTCTTAAACGTGCACCTTTTATGAGATATTTGCTTATTTTGCAGCCAGTGATGTTACCGGCGCATGCACTCGATGGAACGGCATACTCATACTGTCCCTTCAGAGCTCTGTGCCGCAGCCATGACTCCCATGCACATGTGTGGGAATGAAGTCATTGTGGCACGGCCATTCAAACAGCCGGATCCCATGAACTCGGAAGGAAGAGTGAAGATGGAAGCCCTGTCAGCGATGACATTGCATGTTTCTTCTGCAATAAAGAACTGCCTGTTTTTGCAATTTGCAATGAAAGACCAGGTTTGCAAAGCTTTAAATCATGTGACAATAACTTTCAGCCCCACCCAAAAGCAATGTGAAAAACTTGATGAATCTGATTGTTACAGCGTTCCTGATAGAATTAGCAGTTTACTGATTGATTTTAGTTGTTTTGTGAGGTTTTTGTTTGAATTTCCAAAATGCATTAATATCTTTTTGGCTGTTATGCTGTTATTCACAGTGGTTATGCAGACTACCAAACTCAGGTGCTCTTTCTTATTTCTTCCTCAAACGAAATCTTTCTAAAACTGAGCTTGAAATATTCTACCCCACCTGAACTAGGTGTAATCCTCTGACCTGTCCTTTCAGCCACAAATTCAAACACTGTCAAAAGCTTATAGACTCCACCTCCATAACATCTCTAAAATTCACCTAAAGAAACCACCAAGCTACTCATTCACTCCTTTGTTATCTCTTGCCTTCACTATTGCAGCTCTCTTCTTTTAGTGAGTGAGTGAGAAACTTATATAGCACAACACATGCGAACTGAATCGCCTCTGGGCGCTTAGTATCCATTTTCTGAGTGAGACTTTTGCCCTCAGAAGAGATAGGTTTTGATTTTTCCTCTGAAGGCCAAGTGGTTCACCTCCAATCGGATGCAGGTTGGTAAAGCGTTCCATAGTCTGGGTCTTTGGACTGCAAATCTCCGTTCTCCTTTGGACTTGTATCCGGCTTTGGGTATCTGGAGTAGATTTTGGTTGGTGGATCGCAGAACGCGATTGGGGTTGTTAACTTTTAGTTTTTCGCATAGATATTGTGGGGCATTTCCTTGAACGCACTTATGCGTTAGGCAAATTGCCTTGAAAGTGATTCTGTCCTTCACTGGCAACCAATGAAGCGATCTCGGTGAAGGTGAGATTGATTCCCAAGTTTTTTTTCCAGTCACCAGTCGAGCTGCCGTATTTTGAACGACTTGCAGACGGGAGATTTGGTATTTAGGGAGTCCGAGATACAGGCCATTTGCATAGTCTAGTCTGGAGTTGATAATTGTTCCCACCACGACTGATATGTCTTCTTTTGGGATGAAGGGAATGAGTCTGCGTAGTAGGTGCAGCAGATGGTGCGAACCGCTGACTACTGACCCTATTTGTGCATCCATTGTCATGTAGGTGTCAAAAATGACTCCGAGACTTTTGACTTTAGTGCTTGGCCGACTTCTATGCAGGCCATTTAGTCTATCATAAATGCTGCTACCACACTTATCTACCTTAGCAACTGTTCAATGTCTGACTGCCACCCCTCTCCGTCAATCCCTTCTCTGGCTTCCAAATGCCAAACTAATTAAATTCTAAATACTAACATCAACATACAAATCTATTTACAACTCTGCCCCAAACCACATCACCAATATTGTCTCCATGTCAGGGCCTAGATTTGAACACAGAACCTCTGCTGTGTCAGACAATGCCTCTTCTTACTGAGCCACATGGAATACTGGATAGTTCCCTGGACAATTCCTTAAATGATCCTGCTTTGAGCCTTATTTGTCTTGAACCTTGAATTCTTTGCTCTTCCCATGAACTTCCCGATTTAAGCCATGTCTCTGCACTTTTTGTTTGCCAGATTATTGTGTTCTCTCTAGCCAGTATTTTGCTTTTGTCTTTCCTGCAGCCATCCATATCTTTACTACCACTCTTAACTGAGACTTGGCTTGTTCTTCAACTACGTTTCAGCTTGATCTAAACCTGCAACTACTCGTTACCAACCTTTGGCTTGTTTACTGACTGGGCTCTTGTTTGATCCTTACCAATATCTGTTACTGCACCCTGGCTTCTTCACCTGCTGGTAGGGCGATTCTGAGGACTGCGACCTGTTATTAACACACAGGTAAACCCATCTCCACCATCAGTAGCTCTGGTGAACACCAGTTAGTACTTAGTTAAAGGTATGCTAAGTGCTAATGGGAAAAAGTTGGAGATAATGCTCACATCTCTAAATCAGACAAGCTATAGAAAGATCCCTCTGGTGGGACTTTTAGGGCAGAAGCTCCACAAAAATCTAATATATTAATATAGGTTAAACAGGAAGTTGAAAACATATAGTTGTACAACTACAATTGATAGTGTATAAATTGATACACAGTAACTTAAACACATATAACCACTTGTCTTGCTTTGTCTGGTGGAACACACGTGTACGGATGTCAGAAACCATGAATCAGACTGAGACAAAAGTACAGTTAAATCACATCTGTTTAATAATAATACAAGATAAACAGAGTAAGCGTAATCAAAACATAGCCAAAGTTCAGGAACCGGATTGGATACTCAGGCAATTCAAAGATCAGGGAGCCAGAGATGAACGTAGTAGAACAGCAATCAGGATGAGGAGGCAGAAGGGATGTCAGCCAAGCAAAGTCTTCAACAGGCACGCAGGAGAAAGTCTCTGTGATGTTGACCAAGGCGAAGGCAGAGAGCAAGTGAACTGGAAGGCTTAAGTAGGTAGGACTGATGAGTTGGATCATGAACAGGTGAGTCACTGTGGAGACATAGGAGCTGGCAATTAGCCACAGCTGAGCGGCCAGCTCAGAGAAGGAAGAGCTGAGCCCAGTCTTGACAACAGAGTATACCCAGTTAGTACTTAGGCTCTGCACCTCAGGTGAGCCTGCAATATTTGCCAGGGTGACCTACTTTTATACCAATCCTGCTAGTTGATGGGAGTTCCCCTACTGCTATAGCTGCTGGTCTCCGAGCCTGACCCCAGACCATGAAACTCCAATTATCACCCAAACCATCCTCTCCACTCCTCTTAAGACCTCCTACTCTCTAGATCTCTCCTCCTCCTCTCATGCTCTTCCCCAGGACTTCTCCAGAGCCTCTCCCATACTCTGAAACTCTCTATCTCAATCTGTCCGGCTATCTCCTACTCTGGCCACCTTTAGGCGATCCCTGAAAACTCATCTCTTTAGGTCAGCCTATCACGCCTCCAACAACTGAACTTTTAATTCTCCCATCCGCTCATCCTTCACAGTTATTACCTTTTATACCATTTACCCACCCTATTAGATTGTAAGCTGTTTAGCAGGGTTCTTTTAACCCTCTTGTATTTTATTGTTTTGTAACTGTATTGTCTCCATTTATAATGTAAAGCTCTGTGCAAACTGTTGGCGCTATATAAATCCTGTATAATAATAATGTTTTTTTTGTCTTTGTGTAGCAGCCTTTTTATCATTACTTCCCTTTATCAGTAACTTCATGTCATACCTGATCTAGTTTAGTCTTTCTCTCCGACAAGCCTGACCCTCCAAAGTTCCTAGTTGCTGATGTAGACGAGGCTGAGCACTCCTTTAATGTCCATTGATTACCATGATTTCAGCAGTAATAGATAAATGCCTTTCATTTTCTTATACACAGCACTTCTCCGTCTCTAAAAACAGCCCAGCACTTCAGCTGCAAGACAGAATTAAAGGCATATAGATGGGAGAGTCTATGCATTCAATTTCTCTATTTATGTATTCAGTTGAACAAATAAGGATGCAGTAATTTAGCTAGATATAATTTACCTGTATCGGTATGAATAAAAGCACTTTACAGACCCAATGCTTCCGATGCAGGGAAGAGGGAGGTCATTTTTACATTTTTAAACCCATTAATGTTTACATCTTCTGTTGCTTTCTAGCACTATTAATTCCACTGAGTCAACGCGCAGAGCTCAGTTTGAAGCAATTTTGTTTTTTAAATGCAACAACACATTAAATCTGTGCAGATACAGCATATAGCAAAATGTATGTTATGTCTGTAGAATTCCTATCAGAGGAGGCCTAATGTGGTAAGAGAGAAATAAAATGCTTTCTATTCCCCATTCATGTTTTTTTGTGAATACTAGTAAAAGGGTGCATATTCTGGGCCCCGGAAGGACAGCAATTCAGTAATTACAAAGTTTTCAATAGCACCTTGTATTAAGTATATTCTACCCTAAGTCAAGACTGGCAGTGATGTAAAGATGTTTGTTATGAGAAGAATATGGAAACTGTCATTGCTCTAGGGCTGCAACTAACGATTATTTTCATAATCCATTATTTGGCCGATTATTGTTTCGATTAATCGGTTAATAACGTTAAAAAAAAAAAAAGTAATGTTGCAGTGATTTGCATTTTTTTTTTGTCCAATTTGTTGTTGGGCAGATTAAAAAACACAAATTGCCGCAAAAACACATTACATGCTTTTCTGCAGTTTTTCCATTGAAGTATATTGAACCAAAAAAACAAAATGGCATAATTTTGCGTTAAAAAAAGTCCTAGCCCTTTCCAAATAGGCAGCAGCTGAAAAAAATCATGGATGTGAACGTGTCCCATAGGAAAACATGTAAATGAACTGTAGTGTGTTTCTGCAAAAAGCACCAAAAAACTGTCACCAGTCAGTGTCTTTGATCATCGCCACAAAAAAATGCAAAAAATTTCATATAGTACAGTGTTGTATGACTACGCAATTGTCATTCGAGGTGCGAAAATTGGACTGGGCAGGGAGGGGGTGAAAGTACCCAGTATTGACATGGTTAAGGCCCTGGCTCCCAGGCTTGACACACATTGTGTGTGGTAGTGTAGGGATTGGTCACCCATCTGGCAGGGACATTGATTAGCGTCGGTAAGAGGTTCCAGTCTAGTAGGAACATGCCATCCTTCTGGAGACCTTCCCATTTTGGCTCAGACAGGCCAGGCCTTATTCTGCCTCTCACAACAGAGGCTGTCAGTACATCTAGACCTGCTCTGCTACAGATTGCTGATAATGCTGCAAGTGTTCCCAGCCGGGTGCCTTCCCGCTGAGTTTGTTGTGAATTACTGGATTTTGTGTTAATACAAGTTCTGTTCTTTGCAACCAGACTCTGTGAGTATCGCAGGAGTGCAGGGCTTAAAAACCAACAAGGAGGAAAAAAGGGAACAAAAAAGAAAAGGGATGTGTGTGAACCATTATGAGCAGGTGGATGGTACATAGGTCATCCTTACAAAGACTACAACAGGCTGAAAACTACAATTTCTCCAGTTTTAGTAAACCAACCCTATTATATGTTGTTGAATTAAATGCCAATCTTCTATTATTTAAAGCTAAATGCCACACCCTTGAACGGCCTATATTCAATGTATTTATAACATTTACATTTACATGGCACTAGTATAAGTGCCTTCATTTATCTTTAAAAAAGCTCCATCTTTTTTCATTTTAATCACTTTCATTTACAAGTCTCCTACTCACCTCCACCCTGTGACTGGATAGTGAAGGAGAAGCAGCACAGTGATGAGCTCATCTCACTCAGCTTATTCCTCCCATTAGCAAGCTTCATGCACTGCAACAAACCTGATTCCTTGTGCTTCTTCTCCCCCCGTTTGAATTCTGCTGTATAGTCGACTACAAGCCAGTAATACCAGGACATATTCAGGTTCTTACAAAGTGTGCATACAAATATATAAATAAATGTAATGATCTTTTGCTCAGCTTTGTTAATTGGTGCTTTTATATGTATCTGAAGATGGGCATTTACTGTTTAATTAGGTGTTTGCCTACGGTATTTCATTAAATTATTCCTGTGGTCAGAATAACATAAAAAATTTGAAATTTGTTTGCCTTAGTGGTCTAATCCAGGTCCCTGTATGTCAGCTCAGCTTCCTGGACGGAAGCCTCAAAATTTGGGTCTCTGTTATGAAAGTGTCAAATAGCTACTATAATTAATGGCCAATCACCGTTATAGGTAGCTTCACTGACTAATTCTGTGGAATAGGAACCAGGATGGTAAAGAGCTTTGAGTCAAAGGAGCTGTACAAGATTTGAATAATAAAGTGCCCCAGAATTGAGGTTCAACAAGCGCTCAGTAGGACAATTGAACCGATGCGGCGGTGGCAGCGGGGAGCTGCCAGCTATCAAAAAAGCATTGCAGTAATAATAATATTCTGACCTCAAAGTTTCTTTTACATGTATTTTTTTTTTCTTGTTATAAGTCTCCTGCAATTTCTTGCTCTGTGCTATGTTTGTGTCATATATTGTATATGTGTAACCGTTCATGGAGAGTGAGACGGCTAGTTTCATGCAGTCTTCTAACAATAAGAGAACAAGAAAGTTTTGTGTTTTTATTTTCTAGGCCCTTAAGGAGAAGAGTAGAGAACACAGTGATCTTAGTTAATAACTTATATTCTGCAGGAGTTCAGTTACAAGCTGTGACCCAGTAAAGCTTGTAAAAGTTTTCTAGAGCCTTTTACTTCATAGAGCTGAGAATAGAAATAAAGTAGCTTATATCGTTCCTGCTTATCTGATGTGTGGTTGTTAATTTGAACTGATCAGAGATCATAACAAGTAGGACCTGGGGAGATGCTGGTGGTTGTTCTGCACACTGTATCTTAAAGGGACATTCTTCTCAGTACGTGTATTTTGGTCATAGATCTGGATATGCTTCTCTTATATTTGAAGACTCCAGTGGTGAGATCTCCCTACAAGGGATTCTTTTTTTTTGCCCACGGCAATGTTGTCCCCCTATTGCAGCAAGGGCAGACTCAGTCCTCCCAACCATATCTCCATAATATACCGTTCAGGAAAAATCGAAAACCTCTTTGTATTGGAAGGTAGAGCTGGAAAGTAATGATGTTTTCAACAGTGTCAACAGATGTCTTTCCGAAACAGAAATACTGGTTTTGTGTTGCCTTATACTTCCACTACTACCTACCAATGTTCTTCAGGAACCTCTAACTGGAGAATTGGAGAATAATTGAGTTAATTTTTATAATGTCCACCATTTGCTTTTTTGGCAGAGTCTTTTTTTCCTAATAGCTGAACACATCAAGCTGGCTAATTGTGCAATTCAGTATTTAACCTTGCAGAGTGTTCTCAGAGTAATTAGCACAATATTAATTTGCTAAATTACAGTATATACAGATCTTCACAGTATGGTTCTGTTTCAGGTTTGTGTTGTCCAAGTTAAGATTTGCAAAACTGAAAGCTGTTAACATATAACCCTTGGCAAAAACAATACAATACTATAATGTAATACGATTGATATAGTACTTTTTCCCCAGGGGATAAAAAGTGGCTTGCAGTTACAAAAGTTTATATTGGCAGCATGGTTTCAATGCCATTATCCACAGACATAGTCTATGGTGAACAGATGTGTTTACAGGCAGGATTTAGAAACCTTCAGACTGAACTTTTCAAATAAGAATAGAGAAGACCAAATTATACAAGTGATGGTGATGTAAGGTTCCCCCAGGTCTTTTAGATTAGTGGTTCTCAACCCTGTCCTCAAGTACCCCCAAAAGGCCATATTTTGGGAATTTCTCTTGGATAAAATAGCTGTCCAAACTACCAAGCCGTTGACTGATATAAAGCACCTGTGCAAGATAAAGGAAAACCTGCAAACATGGCCTGTTGTGGATAGTTGAGGACAGGGTTGAGAACCACTGTTGTAGATAACGGTAGGTTTAGTTGTATGGTATTAAATGGAGCAATTCATTTAGCAGGAAGTCATTATAGAGAGCCAACAAGTTTTTTTTATATGGAAGAGTTGTGATTGATTATATAGTAGCTTGACATCTGCGTTCTGTACCATCTATAAGCAGTGTAACTTTTCCCACAAGACCTTGATAATAGACATGGCAATATTCAACAGGGAGCGATAAAACTAATGTAACCTAAAGTCATAGGTTACATTGGTTTTATCCTTAGATCAGGTTTTTTGTTTTTGCTGCAATTTTGTATGCCAGTTGTTACATATACTTCAGATAGCATCATTGTCTAACGTCTGGTAGTGAGTCATTGTAGATTTCCAACTTGGGGTTCCCCAGGGTGCAGAGTCTAAGCCCCAGCCTGCTTCCTCACCAGAGCCCCTGATGGTGGAGATGGACTTGCAGAAAGCTGGAACCAGGTTACGGCCCCCAGGTACACCCAGCTGTGAATGCAGAGACCACTCTTGTGTGCAGAGTACAAACAGCAGGACACACCAGGAATCCAGGAGACAAGCTGAGGTCAGGATGGGCAGCAAACAAGCACAGACGATAAACAAAGACAGGGTTGGTACACGGGTAGGCAGGCACACAGGCTACACAAGTAACAAGTGAACGGGACTGTGAGGTTGCTCAGGCAATGTGGACTACACTGAGCATGTCTTATATAGGCAAGCAAACTAGGTGGGCAAGGAAGAAATAGAAGGGAAGGAAAAATAAGCCCACAGAATAGCAGGCGATGCCCATAGGTGAGCGCAGCCAAACCACTCAAGTGGAAGGAACCAGGGTAGAAAAGGCACTGCAGCAAGTAAGGATGCACAAACAGGAAACTGCAGACTAACTTGTGGCAATTATTGACACCACTGAGCCTTGATGTTCCTCCTATGACGGAGGACCCTTTGAGGTTTACTTATTATTTTAACTGATTTAATTGGTAGTTCAGCTTTAAGTGGTTGCAGAGTAGTTAAACCACATTCTGATTTCTTACAAGTCCTGAAGACACTATATTCCGACCAGACTCTTTCAAGTGGTTAGAAAGGAAAAAGTTTTTTTTACCTGATTGCATTCTCTGCATTAAGGTAATAACATTTTTTAAATAGCTGTGCTTCCCACCCCCAGCCCTTAAACACTTACCTGTGCCCGATCTTGATCCAGCATTGTACCCGCCTGCAGCAGCTCTTCTCCCCCCTCTCTCTCATTTCCTAGGAGACTTGGCAGCAACAGGAGCCATTGGCTCCTGCTGCTGTCTGTCAAATCCTGTGAAGAGACACACATGGGAAGAAACATCTGACACTGAAGTTAAAGGTCTGAAGGACACTGACATCTGCACTGGATGATGATGTCACCCTCTCCTTGGTGCTGTAGTGGGAGTCTTCGCATTAAAGCCTCTCTTCACTACAGGAACCCAACTTCACATCAGAAGCCCCCCTTTCACATTATAGTCCTCCCCTTTCACATCAGGATCCCCTTTCACATCAGAGTTCACCCCTTTACTTCTAAATCCATCCTGTACATTAAAGCCACAGCTTAACATCAGTGCCCTCAGCCCCCTTCGCATCACAGCCCCCTATCACAGTCCCACCTTATATAGCATGGCAGTGGGTTGGAGGCGACATAGGTCTAGACAGAAGGACAGAGCTTCATGACTACGCATATTGACCAGCATGTGATTGGTTGCTAGGAATCAGGGCCATCGTAGCCACCAGAGGGTGACAGTGTTGGCAGCAAGGGGGAGACCCAGAAAAGGAATCTGTCTGGGCTGGAGACTACACGTAACTGTGGGGGGAAATAAAGCAGAGTATGCAACCAGGACATGTGTCTTGTCTGGTGGAGGTGCCAGTACCTGTTACCCTTTTTATAACTGAGAATTAACAAGCAACTGGAGGATTGTGACCTAGAAAGTGGCATCTTGCTTTATGGTCTTGTGGAAGACAAAGACAGAAGGTAATTCAAACCAGGATTGCCAACCTAAAACTAAAATGTAGTCTTTAGAAGAGTTATACTTTTAAAAGCCAGCAAGTCTTTAAACATACTGGACGCCAGCAAAAAGTGAATAATTAATGTTGGCTGGACTTAGTTTTAAATATTATAAATTGAATGCCTTATTCCTGACCCTACTTTGTTTACAGAACATTTATTGTTGCATTTAATTTTCCAGCAAACCACTTACCCATCCCCTCATCCGAATGGCATATTCACTGGCCACAATTAGCTATATTTCTCTTTAATTCATGCAGTTCAAATCAATCTGTCTCGTTTTTTTTTCTTTCTTTCAGACGCAGTACAAGGAGGCCTTATCTTTTAATGTACATGGACATGTTTTGGAGGCAGATTAATGCTGCACTTTTTTGTCTTTATGCTGTGTTTTATTCAACCCTTTATATCTCCCAAATAGAATTACATACCAGGCATCATAAAGAATTGTGCTTTTACATTCACAGCAGTTGGGGAAAAATGCAAGCGTTTAAACACTCGCCTGATAATTGTTAAAATGCAAATAGGTCTAAAATGCAAATGAACGGACAGTAATTGATGGTGTGTTTTTATGCATGAAAATATAGAGCAATAAAGTTGCACTTGTAAATTCTCTTTGGACATAACGTAATAAGGGCATATGTTCTAGGAGTCTGTGTGCTAAGCAGATTGTAAACCCAAAACATTCAAAACATTTTTCTTGGCTTTTGGGAGAGTGGGGCAAAGTTCTGTATGCCTTTTGTTAGAGATTCTGATGCCAAATTAAGCACTTAAGCCCCGAACCATTATGCAGCTTAAAGACCAGGCCACTTTTTGCGATTCGGCACTGCGTCGCTTTAATGGACAATTGCGCTGTCGTGCGACGTGGCTTGCAAACGAAATTGGCGTCCCCCCCCCCCCACAAATAGAGCTTTCTTTTGGTGGTATTTGATCACCTCTGCTTTTTTTTGTGCTATAAACAAAAATAGAGCGACAATTTTGAAAAAAATTCAATATTTTTGACTTTTTGCTATAATAAATATCCCCAAAACATATATAAAAAACATATTTTTTCTCATTTTAGGCCGACACGTATTCTTCTACCTATTTTTGGTTAAAAAAAAAAACGCAATAAGCGTTTGATTGGTTTGCGCAAAATGTATGGCGTCTACCAAATAGGGGATAGTTTTATTGCATTTTTATTAATATTTTTTTTCTAGTAATGGTGGCGATTAGCGGTTTTTATTGTGACTGCGACATTATGGCGGAAACATCGGACAGCTTTGACACTCTTTTGGGACCATTGTAATTTTTTACAGCGAACAGTGCTATAAAAATGCACTGGTTACTGTAAAAATTACACTGGCAGTGAAGGGGTTAACCAGGAGGGGGCACTGTAGGGGTTAAGTGTGCCCTAATGTGTGATTCTTACTGTGGGGGGGCGTGGCTGGGCGTGTGATGTCACTAATCGTCGTTCCCTATGACAGGAAACAGACGATCAGTGACAGGCTCACTAGGAAGCACGGGGAGAGGTTTGTTTACACTTACCTCTCCCCGTTCTTCCTCTCTGTGACTGGATTGCGGGACACCGGCGGCGATTGGGTCCGTTGTTCCTGCGGGGATGGTCACGGAGAAGAGGACCGGGTCGCGACCCGTGGCTGGGATCTTAAAGGGGACATACATGTACGCCCTTGTGCCCAGCCATGCCATTTTGTCGACGTATATCGTCGTGCAGCGGTCCTCAAGCGGTTAAAGTGGAAGGCAAGTCAAAACCTAACTAAACTTAAATTTACTCCCACTGCCATTCAACACCTATCGTTGAATGGTTTCCAGGGATTGAGGAGCTATTTTATGCTTTATGGTCACTTGCTGGCCAGGGTGAGCCATTTTATTGTCACGTTGGGTAAAAAGTCACAAATTTTATCGGCACTTAGATTTTATTTTTTTACATGGTGTTTGGAGCAGAATCATTCATCCAAAAAGATTTCTGGATCTGTTTTGAACTTTTCTTAACATATTTGTTTTGAGCAATTATAAACTATATTTATACCTTTTTGAAACATGTGTGCACATGTAAAAAAAGTGAAGCAATTCGCTAATACACGTTTATACAATGCTACAATCATATACATATTATTTGCATAGATCACTCTTTGCACTTTCAGCGATTGTATTGGGAGCGCCCTTTATCACATCATCAGGACTGGAGATAGCAGCGAGGTCAGGAAGCCGGGTCAGTATTGGATCAGATGCAGGTTCAGGATCAGGACACAGGGTAAAGCTGCAGATCAAACAGCAAGGGACTGATGCAGCTGGAGCCACTGGGTGCCAAGGCAACGTCGCTGTGCACGCGTGCACGATCTCCGCAATCTACGCATGCGCATTGGTGCAGTCTGTTCACCGCTGGATGCCTGTTAGCTGGAATGCGCCTGAGACCTGTTGCAGGATTATGAGAAGTGTGTCCATGACAGTGAGCCAATGAGGAGAGAGGGGAGCAGGTCTGAGCCGCAGATCTGTGACTAAATGGACACACAGAGCAGCGGCTCGGCTCGGGTGCAGCCATAGCAAGCTGCTTGCTGTGGGGGAACTCGACAGGAGGGAGGGGCCAGGAGCACCGAAAAGGCACCGGAGAAAAGGAGGATGCTCTGTGCAAAACCACTGCACAGAGGAGATGAGTATAAGGCCGGGTACACACGGACAAACATGTATGGTGAAAGCGGTCCGTCGGACCGTTTTCACCATACATGTCTGCCAGAGGGCTTCTGTACGATGGTTGTACACACCATCGTACAGAAGTCCGCGCGTAAACAATACGCGGGGCGTG
This sequence comes from Rana temporaria, assembly GCF_905171775.1. NCBI lineage: Eukaryota > Metazoa > Chordata > Amphibia > Anura > Ranidae > Rana > Rana temporaria. The sequence continues at coordinate 21,811,043 of NC_053500.1, read as the reverse complement.
TCCGCGGTGTCGCCGCGTCGATGACGCGGTGTCGCCGCGACAATGACGCGGCGACGTGGGCGGCCCGCCTTTAAAATGCTTCCACGCATGCGTCGAAGTCATTCGACGCATGCGAGGCACGGCGGGCGGCTGGACATGTACGGTAGGTCTGTACTGACGACCGTACATGTCCGAGCGGGCTGAATTCCAGCGGGCTGTTTTAAAACAAGTCCAGGAATATTTGTCTGCTGGGAAAAGGCCCGGCGGGCAAATGTTTGCTGGAATTCGGCCCGCTCGCGCCCACACACGACCAAACATGTCTGCTGAAACTGGCCTGCGGGCCAGTTTCAGCAGACATGTTTGCTCGTGAGTATGGGGCCTAACATGTTTGTTATTTTTAAATAATAAAAAAAGAGACTTTAGCATCACAGATGTGTGCCTTTGGTGTACAACATATAGAACAGGTTGATGCATTTATTTTTCAGTGATCCAATCAGTGTATTATTTATGAGGCTGCTTTGTTATCCTGTGATCAGAATAAGCTTTTTTTCTTTTTTTACATTTGACCAGCATTTAATATTTATTTGCCTCTTTTCCGTCTTGATTCCTTTTTCTGAACTTTACAGAACTTATTTTTAGTGTCTTAGATTTTCTTTTCATGAGACGTTTTCATAAATCAACAAAAGATGTACAGAGATATGAAAGTAATGTGAATAATTTATCAAAGACATCTGCCAGGTGTGAAACCTGACCAAAAAAGATTTTTTGCTTTGTTTTGCTAAACTTTATTTCATCAGTTAAGATTAACCTTATGAAGAATTACCAGAGCCAGCATTTATGTATATTATACTGTACATAGCACTTTGTCAATACATTTGACTTCATGCGATCCTTTAGAATTGGATCTCTGAGGACTTGTTCACACCAGGTGCAGTGCGGGAACATGTGCAATCTCGCATGTTTTCTCACACCTCATTAAAACCCAGTCTTTTCTGCAGACGCACGTGGGTGCCATTAATTCTTAATGGCGCCCCCACACATCTGGGAAATGCGCATGTGTTTGTGCTGCCAAAATGCATGTAGCTTGGTGCTGTGCAATTTTTAAAATTGTGCCCGCACTCTCTGCATAGGAGGGATTATGGAGACGAAGAGGAAGGAAGGAGATATTGATTTTTGGAGGATAGTAGGAGCACACTATCATTGTTGAACAACAACAGTTATTTCTTTGTACTTGCAATAAGTTTATAGGCATAAAAGTTGGGTAAATGTGCATTTTTTCCAGAGATGTAATATATATACAGGGTGCCTATTCTTCCATTTGTTTCACTCTCCCACTTCCTGGTACCCCTAAAATCCCCATTCTGTGTTCCCCTATAGGGAAAGTTGAATTGTGCACAAGGCTAATGCCTTGTACACATGACCGGTTTTCACGACAAGAAAACTGCCATTTTTTAAATTGGTCGTGAAAACCGGTTGTGTGTATGCTCCCTAGCAATTTTCTTGACGGAAAAACTGCCCCCCAAAAAATTTAAACCAGCTCTCTTTTTTCCTCGTCGTGTTTCCCGTCAGTCTTTTTCTCATTGCGAAAAACGGTCGTGTGTATGCTTTTCCGAGGGGGGGAAAAAAACACGCATGCTCAGAATCAAGTAAGCAGCCCAAAGTGTGGCGCCATTTGAAAGGAACTTCCCCTTTATAGTCCCGTTGTACGTGTTGTAAGACACCGCGCTTTGGTCGGACGTTTTTTTGCATGAACGTGTGTATGCAAGTCAGGCTGGAGAGGAATCACGTTGGGAAAAACGTTGTTTTTTTTCCTGCCGAGAAAAATGGTCGTGTGTACGAGGCATAAGAATGCTGGGGCAGGAGCTCTGACAGTGAATGCTAGCAGCTGGGGAGAAAGGTAAGGGCATGTTCACATGGGTAGCCAGTAAAAATAGGTAGCTAAGCTGCAGTTTATCGCCCACTTAAGCCTCAAAGGCAGTCAGCCATAAGGTGTGGCTGCGATGCTTTGCCTTGTGGCTGCAGAAAAAAGGATAAACCCCTTGTTTCCAGTGGGCAGTACTGCTGCCCAACGCCACCTATTCAATTGAATAGGGCTGCAACTGCCCTCCAGACGCGTGCAATGCACGTGGTTGGGATGTAATAATATGAGTTAAAACAGGCGGAGAGTAGACAATATATCTCCTCCGAGTTGTGTTTTAACTATCTTGTGAAAAGCATTCTACCATGGATCGCTTTTCAGAGAGGTGATAAGAGCAGGCTGCTTTAAAATGGTTGTAAACATTGTACCTGTTTATCTGCAGTCTTCTCTTCCAGAATGTATGACACTTGTCTGAGCTGTCAGAAAAAAGGGGAAGAGAGCTGAAGTTGCACTCAGTGAGGAGAGGTCTGACAGCTGATCGGAGGGATAGGACGCACCACATTTCTCAATGCACACAGGGACAGAGCTGAGGCTGTCAATCAGCTAGAGATCCCGGCCCTGTCACCATTTTAATCCTGGTGCCAGGAAAACCTGTCAGACATGATTAACTGCTTCAGCCCCAGAAGATTTTACCCCTTTCCTGACCAGAGAACTTTTTACAATTTGGCACTGCATCGCTTTATTTGACAATTGCGTGGTTGTGCAACTCTCTGCCCAAACAAATCAAAAAAATCACAATAAGCATATATTGATTGCTTGCTGTTTGGGCACTGACAAGGAGGGAGGGGCCAGGAGCACAGAAGAGGGACCCGAGAAGAGGAGGATCTGGGCTGCTCTGTGCAAATGCGCTGCAACAGACCAGGTATGTATAACATGTTTGTTATTTTTATAGAAAAATAACGCAACTTTACAATCACTTTTATTATTATTATTATTATTATTATTATTATTATACAGGATTTATATAGCCCCAACAATTTACAATGTAGGGGGGACAGTACAATTACAATACAGTGCAATACAGAAAGGACAGGAGGACCCTGCTCGTGGAGCTTCTAATCTAAAAGGTTCATTTAATGGCAGAAGGGTTTTAAATGCTATATATGAATGTTATATTAAAATTGCTGAAAAATAACTTGCATGTGGTAAAAGTAATTTTTATTCTTCTAAATGGTAAATGTATATTTTTGTTTTTGACCTAGGGATCCAACTGCCATATTTGGGATCAAAAGGCCCCATCCTAATGAAGGTAAGTTTGAATTTTGGAATTTAACAAACAAGCAAAAAATGTTCACAGAATAGTCAGCACCAAAATGAACCTCTCATTTGTGAGCGGAAGCTGTGATGTTCTACACTATCTAAACTTATTTACTTTTCTACAGTGGGTTTGTGCGCGAGATTAAAGAGAATCAATCCTCTGATTTCTTGCCTGGTTGCCTTAAAGCAACATTGACATTTGCTCTACACCCTCTCACTCCAAAAAAGTCCTCCTTCTCTATTATAAATTCCCTTTATGTTCACTGCTCTGAAATCTTTTTAACAGATGTCTATTTCCAAGCAACACCGATGAGCGTAAAAAAATAAAATTATTTTTCAGTATATTTTGTTTGACAGTTGACGAGAAAGGGATGCTTTTTATAGCACAGTATAGAAGGTATATAAGTAGTTCTGATATGTAAATATAAATATCAATTCTATTTCAGCAGAAATATGTTTGTTATATGTTTAGAATCATAGTCATATCTCATTTAATGGCATAACTTGTAGGGAATGGATTGGGACACGTTTTAAGACTGTAAACATGAACACATCGTTGTTAGAAGTGTCTTTGACAGATTGTGAGCTATTGTATACAAGCTTGATAAGCCTAAAATGTTATAAAATTTAAATGAAGAAAGTAGTAAGCACTCACCCACACTTTTTTTAACCACTTGCCAACCCGGGCCATTTTTGACACTTGGCTCCTACATGTAAAAACTTACTTTTTTTGCTAGAATATTACTTAGAACATTTTTTTTTAAGTAGAGAAGGTGGGTGTTGAAATTTTTTATGTCATATGGTATTTGCGCAGTGACTTTTCAAATGCAATTTTTTTGGGAAAAAAACTCTTTCATGAATTAAAAAAACCCCACCAAAGTTAGTCCAATTATGTTGCATTATGTGATAGATAATGTTACGCTGAGTAAATAGATACCTAATATTTCATGCTTTAAAATTGCGTCTTCATGGCTAATTACGGTGCTTAAAATTTTCCATAGGAAACATTTTAAACGCCTTTACAGGTTACCTATTTAGAGTTGAACAGGAGGTTTGGTGCTAGAATTATTGCTCTCGCTCTGATGTTCACGACAATACCTTACATGTGTGATTTGATTGCCGTTTACATATGTGTACCGGAGTAACGCATGCGTTCGCATTTGTGTGTAAGCACAATGAGACGGGGCGCTTGAAAAAACAAAAATTCTAATTTTTTTTTATACAAAATTTTTTTTAATACCATTTTTTTATTACAACATCCCGATGATAGCATGAGCCTTGACAGGTTTCCAGGGTTACAGAGAGAGGGAAATAATGTCAGTTCCTCTCTCTCAGTACAGGGCAGCCATCGGCGCCGGCCACAATTTGACCCGCCCTCCGTGATGGGACTGGAGAGCCTGGGCGAAGCATCAGCGGGAGGAGGGTGGGATCCCCTTTAGCCACCCACTGAAGCGATTGAGTGGCTAATTAGCCACACAGGTCACTTCTGCCTGGAAGAAAATCGCTGTCTGAAACGATCAATACTGGGATGATGCCTGTAGGTGCAGGCATCATCCTGGTGTTACCACTGAAACGCGAGGATGTCCATGTACGCCCTCCCGGCTAAAAGTGGTTGAAGTTTGTAATGCACTTGTATGTAGTCATATACCAGTTCTGTGATATTTATATGTATGTGCTCAAAGCCAGTAAGCAGTGTTCGGGTGATGTGGAAAAGCATACATAAATATGATCATCTGATTCTATATGAGTGCCACGTGATCTCTTATCACTAATAAAGTTGAAATAAATGTGTTAGTGGGAATCCCAATACATGCCAGTGACTTCAAAGTCTCTGAGACTTTAAAATGACCTTTCAAGGGTGTTTCATGATAAAGCCGTTTTAAGTACCGTATATACTCGAGTATAAGCTGACCCGAATATAAGCAGAGGTACCTAATTTTACCACAAAAAACTGGGAAAACGTATTGACTCGAGTATAAGCCTCACTGTGTCCATGTGCATGCCTCACTGTGCCCATGCCTCAATGTGCCCATGCCTCACTGTGCCCATGCCTCACTGTGTCCATGCCTCACTGTGTCCATGCCTCACTGTGTCCATGCCTCACTGTGCCCATACCTCACTATGCCTCACTGTGTCTATGCCTCATTGTGTCCATGACTAGACTAACGTTTAACATAGGAGTATATAGAATAGGTGCGCGGCTTTGAAAAATTGATGCTTCCCGGCCGTTAGTCCCCCAGACAGCAAACTTTGCACACTTGTAGAGGAGAACTGGGGCTACATGTGTGCCAAGTTGGGGTCCAGGCAACCTACGGTCAGCAGGTACCGGGTTCCCAAAGTCCGGGAGATCAGGCGCAAAAAGGTGACTCGAGTATAAGCCGAGGGGGGCATTTTCAGCACCAAAAAATGTGCTGAAAAACTTGGCTTATACTCGAGTATATACAGTAATCTATACATGGAGATGAGAATTGCTTTATCCTGCCTAGTAATCTAGTCACAAAATCAGGCTGAAGCAGTTAGGAAGAAATTAACGTGTCATTAAACCCAGACTAAGAAAAACTCCCATTACATGATACAGTATATAACAGAGTGTTCATACTTACAAAGACACTAAAGCATTCCTTTTGTGTACAGTGAAATATACCTGGTTGATCTTGCCTTCAGCTGCCCCTCCTATTTTCTCTGTGTCCTCACTGCAGATTGAGATTGTGTAGACTAGCTGGTGACCTCTATTGAGCATGCTCAATTTTAGTTACCTTCTAAGCTCATAATTTCCTCCTTTTTTTATCTGTGCAGCCCACATACGGTAACTATAGAGTCACACATGTGGGCAAATACACAGTAGTAAATTACATTACCTTCCCTCCTTTCCTCCATGTCCGATTGTTTAACACTATGGGGACAGGATATACAGTGCAATCATGAAAGTATTCACTGCACTTTACTTTTTCCACATTTTGTTATATTACAGACCTACCTAAAAATGGATTCAATTCATAATTGTCCTCAAAATTCTACAAACAAAACCCTATAATGAACCCTATAATGAAAATGGGTTTATTTACTAAAGACAAAGCCACTTTGCACTACAAGTTGCTCTTTCGAAAATGTATTTTTAGTCATGTGACTGGCACAGGACTAATCAGGGCTGGCCAGACACAGAATCACACTGTAAAGAGCATACATCAGCAGAGTAATAGAAGCCCCTCTCTAGGATCTTTCCTGCAGATGCCAAATTATAGGGAAAGATCATGCGACCACACAACAGTGTTGCAGGAATAAGGGGCCAGATCCACAAAAGGGATACGCAGGCGTATCTACTGATACGCCGTCGTATCCCTGTTTCTATCTATGCGGCTGATTCATAGAATCAGTTACGCATAGATATCCCTAAGATCCGGCAAGTGTAATAGTTTTACACTGTCGGATCTTAGGATGCAGTACCTCGGCCGCCGCTGGGGGCATTTCTCGTTGAAATTCCGCGTCGGGTATGCAAATTAGCACTTACGGAGATCCACAAAGCTTTTTCCCTTCGTTTTTTTTTTCCGTAAGTGTTAGTTTGCCGTCGCAAAATTTGGGCTGCTTTTACAAAGTGTAAACTTAGTACACGTAAAGTAGACCCTTCTTTCCCGCATCGCTGTCAAGTTTTATTTAAAAAAAAATTTCCCCCGCCGCAACTCTTTTTTTTTCTTTTACATGCGTCGCGATTCTCAAAACTCCGCGCAACGTAAATCCGCGCAAAGCACGTCGGGAAAATAGCGTCGGGAGCATGCGCAGTACGTCCGGCGCGGGAGCGCGCCTAATTTAAATGGGACTCGCCCCATTAGATTGGGCACGCCTTGCGCCGGACGGATATAAGTTACACCACTGCAAATTTCTAGGTAAGTGCTTTGTGGATTGGGCACTTAGGTAGAAATTTTGCGGCAGTGTAACTTAAATAGGAACATTTAAGTTAAGCTCGCTGGCTGTGGATCTGGCCCAAGGTACTTAGAGGCTAAAACTCCGGCAAAAAAAGAAAAAATAAATACATTCCATTATATGATTTACGTGATTGAATTACGTCATATAATACTTCTCTGTTCGGTATCACATTAAAGTGGAGCCCCCCCCCCCGTCCACTGCCACATTTGGAACTTTTTGGCGGGGACGGGGAGAGCAGTTACCTGGTTTTGACAGACTCTGTGTGACGATCTACGACATTTGCGGCCCCCCTGCTGCCTTCTGGGAAACACATAGAGGTCCCAGAAGGCGGCAGGACCATTCAGAAAGCGCAGCGCGACTCGCACATGCACAGTAGGCTGTCACTTCCCGTTTCCCTTACCTGCAGATGCCGGCACCTGCTGATTGACGAATTGGCTAGAGGTGACGACATCATGGGATCCTCCTGGATAGGCACGTGTCCTTATATTAAAAGTCAGCAGCTACAGTATTTGTATTTACTGTAGCTGCAGTGCTGACTTTTATTTTTTAATTACATTGTTTTATTTATTTTTTACAAACTGGAACTCCTCTTTAAGTCCTGCGATCGAAACTTGCATGGTCTGGGATAAAATACATGTTATTACAACATTATTGACAATGAGCAATGCATGACATTACTTGTATATGCATTTAAAACAAGAGTGCTCTACTATTGCCTAGGTAAAGCCATGAAATTCTTATTTTTAACCACGTGAGATAAGAGATTATATTCATTCTGGGTCATGCTGATCCCACATGCTGGACTTTATTTATCTTTAACCACTTCCATACCAGGTACTTACGCAGCTTCCCGCCCAAGCCAATTTTCAGCTTTCAGCACTGTCGCACTTTGAATGGCAAT